>NC_045541.1:150911960-151625293 GCF_009769535.1 Thamnophis elegans | reverse complement strand
GAAGACTCATAGGGTGATGAGCTGAGTAGCTGAGCAAGTTCTTCAGATTAGGGAGATAGAATTTTTGAAATCACATAACAGTAAAAGTGGAGGCAAGAGTCTTACATTATTTCCTTGCCCGCAACTAGGTTTTTCTAACTCTTATTTGCATCTGTTAACTCTCCATATTGCAAATGAATCTCAAAACTCAACCCAGCTGCTTTATGAATCAGAGTGGTGCCTAGCGGCAAAATTATTCAATTTTTCCCCACAGTTTTTCCTTCAATCTGGTGTAAGACTATTTGTTTTAGAAATTATTAGAAATTATATATATAAACAGCTGTGTGTGTGTGTGTGTGTGTGTGTGTGTGTGTGTGTGTGTGTGTTCCAGCATAACTCTGGAATGCCTCGAGCAATTTCAACTTGGTACACAGATGACTTACTCTCTGGAAACAAATATTGTGGGGGTAAAATATCCCTAAAACCCCTGTGTGTGTGTGTGTGTGTGTGTGTGTTCTGTTAAGATACAACCTGTTGTGCCTTAAAATACCATATATACTCAAGTATAAGCCAAGTTTTTCAGCCCACTTTTTGGGCTGAAAAAAGCCGCCTCGGCTTATACTCGAGTCAGTGAAAAAATTGCCTGAAATGGAGGAGAAAAAGGGGTGGGGCCATGCCGCTGGGTGACGCTCGTGAATGGCCCGGCGCCCCTGTGAGTTTCCCCTCCCTCTGTGTCAGTTTGCCGCGCAGCGCGCACCGCACTATCCCCCCTCCTCACGTTCTAATGTAATGCAGGGCTGTCTTACGATTCCCCTTCCTCACCCTCCTGCCGCTCTGCAACGATGTCCCACCTCCTCCTTGTTATGGCAAGCAGCCACATAGCGATGTCCCACCTCCTCTGGTACAGTGATCCAATGATAGGAATCACTGTGCCGTGTGTCATAGGAGGCGGGACATCGCTCCCGCGGCTGCACGGGACATCATCATCACAGCGGGACATCAGCATCATGAGGTGAGTGAAGTATTTCATTGAATACACCGCTAGTTTACTGTTTTTCTTTGAAATAAATATTCAAAAACATTATTGGTATCTATTTTTATTTTTGAAATTTACCGGTAGCTGCTGCATTTCCCACCCTAGGCTTATACTCGAGTCAATAACTTTTCCAGTTTTTTGTGGTAAAATTAGGTGCCTCGGCTTATATTCGGGTCGGCCTATACTCGAGTATATACGGTAGCTTCTACTGTACAGCACAGTGGAGTTCCCATGGTAACAGCTTCACAGTACTCCACAAGGGGCTCCTTCTGGTAAAAGGGAAAATCCAACATTAGAAATTACATTTGGTCCGGTCATTTCCCCCCTATAAATAAATGCTCAGGCAATGTCGTGTTATCGGCTGGTTATTTATATAGTCACCCATCTCACAAGATATGAATTTAGGAAATGTAGGATTAAAAATTAATACAATTCCAAGAAAAATCAAAATAAGTATAATCATAATAATTCAATAAGAATTATTACAGACAGACTGAAAAGTCAGGTCTAAACATCAGCAACATTGGGGTCGTCCACATGCTGGGGGATAGGCTGTCCCACAAGGCAGGTGCTGTTACAGAGGCCTCACCTAATGACATTGTCTTATAGAAGAGCATCATGTCTCCTCTCCAAAAGTGGCTGCCATTCTAGTCTGGGCATGGATCACTTGGTATATAAGCCCTTAGTAGTAATGGTTCAGTCATCACCAAAGCAAAGCCTGACTGATGACTAAGTGTTGAATTTGTCTTTGCCTGGAGAAATTTGGCAGAATTGTCCACCCAATGTCTCTCATGCACAAATTTGGAAACTGAGGCTTTTGACCATCAGTAGGCCAAATTCTAGTTGGGGTTGTGATTAGAAGAAGTATCTATAGATTATTTTAGTCAGGAATTTGTCCCAGTAGTTTATGATGTTCTAGAGCTGGGACCTCAGGTGACACTGGAGAGTCAATCTATGCCACTGTTATATATCAAGATTTGTAATCTCCCCTCCAATCTGAATGAGTTCTGGTTTTGTGAACCCGGCCCCTCCCCATATACCTCAACATTTTTTTCTGAATGTGCTTAGCTTGAATATCTGATCTGAAAGAAAAAATTGGGTGAATATATGGATTGGATGATGATACACTTCTCTCAACATTTGTTCTAGTTTTTCTTTTCTTTCTTTTTTTAAAAAAAATCAGTGTTTGGTCTGGCTCACTTTATTGGCTCTTCCTGACAAGGCTGCTGTTGTTCTAAAACTCCATCTTGCTTACAAGGCTGTTGGCCTTGATTTGTAGCAACATTTATTTAACAAACAGAAGAATAAAAACAGGTTTGGAAAAATAAGAGATTTAAATTATCCTGCTGCCAAGTGGCAAGCCATGGTTTATCCAAGTGCTTGGCTCTTGGATCAATCCTGAAAATCAGTTGACAAAGTTTTTAAATTGAAGATTGTATGTAGGACAATTAGTGTTACTTAGCCATCCTGTGGCCATTGCAGTAGTGGTCTGCTGAGTAGGGAACTAGAATTCCTAAAGCCAAACTATTCTGAAACAAATAAATAATCTGAGACACCCTGTAGCTTCTCTCAAACTTTTAATATTTCTGCCAAAATACATTATATGTGTCAAAATTCAGATTAATACCCTAATATCATGAGAATCATTCCTACAATGTATCATATTTATCTTATGTATGAAGAGCAGCTCATTCTCAAGACCCTTGCATCCCCCAAAACACCCTAGGGCTTCTGTAAAGATGTGATTGTATGTGGGAATGACCTTGGGAGCCACAAGGAAAACCCAGTCTATGCACCAGGTCTTCCTCCTGTCTTCCAAGGTCATTCCCACATACCACTGCAGCTGATTAATATCCTATGGAACCTAAGTGATGAAGAAGAGCAACCCTGGTCAAAAAAGAGACAAAAATCTGTTCTCCGTTTCTAATCCTTGCTCATGGCTAATCTATGTGATACCATTAATCTCTGTGTCCAAGTTTGGGAAGGAAGAGTAAGTGGAAGAGTTGGGTCCTGAGCATCATTGGTCATGTGCTATAAGTACTGGAATCTCATGTGTCATTTATAATTGGCTTAACGGTCATAGGCAAAAAGGGGGAAAATGGCAGGACAGTTTGGTTTTATGAAAGACAGCACATGTTCTTTTTCATTTGCACATTGTTTTTCTAGAGTTAAGGTGCCTCTTTTTTCACACACACATACGTATAGCATATGAAAGTACCATTGGCTCAGTCTACATTGTATGAATATGGATATATACTTGTTTGGGGTGTATTGTGACTGATTTAGTAAGAATTTGAATCAAATGATGCCATCTGGGCAAGTTAAAGCTGCCTTTCTTCTTCTCTTTGAACCAACTCCTTTTATTCTAGCTCACAAATGTTTACCAGCCTTTTGTAGGTAATCCAGAGGCATTCTGATCCACTGCACCTGCAGTAGCATCAGATAAAGGCTCAAACCAAGGTATTCAGTATCATAAAGTGATACAGTACTTAGCACATCCATTGACCATCTGTATGCAGATGAATATAACACCCAATCAGATGAGCCAATGCAAATTCCTGTCATTTTAAAATGCTTTTATCACACATACATAAAAACAGCATTACCTGAACCTGTATTAATGAATACCTCAGAAAGGTGGGATTTTCTAAAGGTTTGATATACTGTATATTCCGTCTCTCCTGAAAATGTTTTAATTATAGGTTTCTTTTTTAAAAACAACTCCCAGCTAATTTTTCCATCTCTCTTGTAAAATTAAACTGTTAAGATGTTTATAGGCTTTTCTTACAGCTGTCAAAATGCCAACTTTATTTTGTAATGCTCATTAAAATCCAACCTGATCTCCATTCACAGACACAATTTGGTTTCCTGTAGACTTTCAAATTAAAATATTAATTTGTTTGTGCATTTAATCTCTAGCTGAAGAATCAATCTAAAATGTGAGGTGTTAAATACCGAGGGCATATTCCAGGTCTGGATTCTAGTGCTATAAAAACTGTTTCTGTCCTTCTTGAAGTTTAGACAATATAAATATCATTTAATTAGTAAAAGGATTAATTTGCTTGCTGCAAATCCAAATAAGTCACAGATATCTTCAGAGCTTCTTTCTTGCATTAGCATTACAGTGCATTAATCTTATTAAAACAGTAAATTGCCGTAGTATTGAAAGAGATGAGGTGAAATCTGTTCTTTAGAATGAAATTATGTTTTATATCTTTCTTCATACAGAGATTTCTGTATCTTTATAGTATAATCATAAAGTTCCACTAGTTCATGAATGAACTGTGGAGTCTGCTAAACTGTGCTTCCTGAGCTTGATTCTTTGTTTTTAGACATTTCATTACCCAGCTAAATGATATGACCTAAACTGGGTAATGAAACACCTGCAAGAAAATAACCAAACTCAGAAAGTACCAAGGACTCCATAATCTTAGATTCGCCATAACGGTATTCTAGAATTGAGCATTGTGTACTTTGCTGCTTTTTGATGTTGACAGTAAAGTTCAGACTTTAGAAAAGGATTCCAATAGTTGATCTCCTTCCATTTTACTGGCATTTGCAGATTCTCCTTTGTAAATCAAGCTGTACAAGGTGATTGGATCCAAGTTACTTTACCAAGTTATGCACATCTTATATGATGAATGCTTTTCATCATGTTTACTCTCTTAAGTGCTGTATTTGAAGTAAATCAAGGATGTATGGGACCAAAAGAAACTACAGACTTTATTTTATTTGAATTTCTCAACTTAGCCCATATATTTCTTGCAATCATAGCAAGAGTTGAGATGAGTCCCATATAAAAAATAAATTATCCAGAATTATCTGATAAACTTAATTACTCTTTAGGTGTTTCTGATATGATGCTTCTAATTGCCCCCTATCCTACCCCAATCTATGACTGTTAGCTTTAATCTATTGTTTTAATCAGTAATGAAAGGGCTGATTTGTCATACGAATTCTCAAGAACTATTGAACACGAGCCAAAATTTGTTTTCCAAAGTTTTTCTTCTAGAAAAGGTATTCATCATTCTCGGCTCACTTTTAAGGTACTTTGGGATTAATTTGGAAGTGCTGGGGGAATGGGGTATTGTTGCAAGGTTGCAAATGATTTTGGAGTTATTTTCTCTTATCCATCACTTCATCACTGTATAACTTCTCATCTCTCTGGCACCATGATCTGTAAAAGCCTCACAGGAGAAATTCCTCACCTGGGGACACAAATTAAAGACTATGAGAGAGCTAAAAAGATGATTGCAGAAGTTTTAATTCATCACCTTTAGCTGTCAAGCTCAAGAAAGTACCATATGAATCTCATATCTCACTTGCAACACTTACACTAAATACAGTATTATCCTTTGGGTATCTATGGAGATTCTCAATCACCCAGGTCATGGTTATCCCATATGTGCTTTTCAAAAGACAACTGGACTTTCTTTTTTTTTTGGGGGGGGGGGTTCTTTGAAGACATTTCACTTTTCATCTAAGAAGCTCTTCAATTCTGGCTGAATGGTTTCCCCACCATTCAGCCAGAACTGAAGAAGCTTCTTGGATGAGAAGTGAAACCTTTTCAAAGAAAAAAAAATAAGGAAGTCCAGTTGCCTTTTTAGAAGCACATTTGGGATTATCATTTTTTTTAAAATAGCCATTTATTTTCCATAAAATTGAAAGAGGTTCATTTTCAATCCAGTAATATATTTGATGGCTCCAACTTTCTTGCTCTTTTACCATATGATTTATCTCTCTGTTTATATTTTTAAATATCTATCAAGATATTTATACTCCATTTTTCAAGGTTCATTTTTCACAAAGTTGCTCATAATATAACTATGTTCACCTAATACAGTACAGTTGGAAATTGTAATATATACCATTGTAAAAAGCAGACCTATAACATTATTCACGTTGCTGTAAGCTCTTCAGATCTGGCACTTTTTTTGTTCTTGGTTTAGTTAACAGAAAATATGAACTTTGATGGCAATGCATAAATAAATTATTCTATTCCACCTGTGGGGGCCATTCCAAGTCCCCAAATGTTTGTGTGTTACCTGGTATTTTAAGAAATTAAGCCATGTCTGGCATTAATTCCAAAACTATATCCCACATTCCAAAACTATATCCCACAATTCCTAAAACACCAACCCCTGTATTTCCTCTGAATTTCTTTGAAATATTCTTAGTCACCAGGACCAAGGAGCAGACATGCCTTCTGCTTCCTGCTCAAACACGTTCTTCAGAAAACAGCCCAATCTTCCACCCCAGTTTGCATTCCTGTGAATTCATGCCAAGAATTGCTCGGACAGACAAAGTTTATTGTCTATCTGTCCTATATGTCACCAGCCCTTTCAGGTGAATCATTCGTTGAGCATGTGCTTACATCCTCACCCCTCCCAAGCTTTCTTTTTTATGTATCTATATTGCAAAGTTTTGGGGGAAATTATCTATGAGGGGCCGTTCTGTAGAGTTTGACTTCTCTCCTGTATCATGAATGTACATCCAAACCTAAGAAGCAGCAAAAAATATTCTTGGATTCAACCTGCAACCTTCTTCATAAAATTCTGCACCCTTTTATCAGTGTTACATTCTCTTTCCACTAAGCATTTACACCATATTTTTAAATTAACAGTTTCAACATTAGCTTGCGTACGTTATACTCTTTTTACATCTCTAGCCCCAAGGCTCTATCCCCATACTAATACATAAAGCTAAAGCCGAGAGAGTTGTTTTTAAAATTGAATATGTTTTCATTGCTGAAAACAGAGCTGAGCCTAAGCCATGGTGCCATATCTTCAATCACTAGATAATACATAATCTATACTATGTGATATTTCTGTAATCAAATGTGCTATCTCATATACAGACCTGTCAACTTAAATAAAATACATGAATCCAGACAAACAAATATTTAGAAGAATGAATTTAGAATTTAACTAATATTTCTAATTTGATTTATTTAGTTAGTTGGTTGGTTGGTTGGTTGGTTGGTTGGTTGGTTGGTTGGTTGGTTGGTTGGTTGGCTGGCTGGCTGGCTGGCTGGCTGATTAGAGATAGGAGGGATCCAGAAATTATTCAGTGATATAAAAAAGGAAGTTTTCTTTAAGATAATATACTACATATTGCCAAAATGCAGTTCCTTAGGTTAGGCACATACTTTCTGCTGACTTTGATGGAGAGCCCAGCATGCCCGAGACTGAAATGCCTGTTTTCCTGCCATCATGTTGTAACTTACAAAACAGCCATAGCCCCTGGCATCTCAACAATAATCCTTATATAGAACAGTGCTTCTCATCCTTGGCAGTTTTAAACTGTAGGATTTCAATTTCCAGCATTCCACAGCCAGCATGGGGAGTCCACACAGCTTATATCTGTCAAACTTGAGAAACACTAGTACAGAGAGTAGTACAGCAGAATATAGAAATATAAGGGAATGACATCAATTAGTGTAACATTCCATTCTTTCTGTGAGGAAGGGAATAAAGGCAGCTTATAAATTAAATAAAATGAACCTTAACTTCAAGTTGGGGTTGCAGGGAAGGTAACTGACAGTGCTCCTTAGCTAAATTTGTTATTTCTCTTTGATTGATTATATGTCATCAAAATAGTATCAACTCTTAGCAACAATATTAATGGGTCTCCTCTAGCATCATTTGCCCCAAATCTGGTCTTTCAGATTTTCTGTAATAGGGTCCATCCTCCTTGTTACTGTCCATCATCTTTTTCCTTTCCCTGCCCTGTGTACGTCTCAAGGAAGTTCCGTCTTTGTATAATATATAGCTAACACCCTAAAGATAGCCTCAAGATCCAGATAGATCTTGACAGATTTGAACACTGGGCCCTATCTAACAAAATGAAATTCAATGTAGAGAAAAGTAAAGTCTTACACTTAGGCAAGAACAACCAAATAGACTAGGTGAAACCAGGCTTAAAAGCAGTAACTATAAGAGGGATCTTGGAGTCTTAGTGGACGACCAGCTAAATATGAGCCAGCAGTGTGCAGCAGCAGTTAAAAAAGCCAATGAAATCCTAAACTGCATTGAGAGAGGGATACAATCAAGATCAAGTGAATACCACTCTATAAAGCCTTAGTAAGACCACACCTAGAATATGCATCCAGTTTTGGTCACCACACTATAAAAAAAGATGTTGAGACTCTAGAAATAGTGCAGAGAAGACCAACCAGGATGATTAGGGGACTGGAGACTAAAACATACATATGAAGAACAGTTACAGGAACTGGGCAACGGTTACAGAAACTCTTCCCTAGAGTTAGTGAAGGGAAAGACCAGGGGACACATCATAGCAGTCTTCCAATATTTGAGGTGCTGCCACAGCGAGGAAGGGATCAAGCTATTTTCCAAGGCACCCAAAGGCCAAATAAGGAATAATGGATAGAAACCGAACAAGGAGAGATTCAACCTAGAAATAAGGAGAAATTTTCTGACAGTGAGAACAATCAACCAATGGAACAGCTTGCCTTCAGAGGTTGTGGGAGCTTTATCACTGGAGGCTTTCCAGAAGAGTTTGGACTGCCATTTGTCAGAAATGGTATAGGGTCTCCTGCTTGGGCAAAGGGTTGGACTAGATGACCTACAAGATCCCTTCCAACTATGTTAATCTGAATGAATGAATTTTAACATGACCTAAATGTAATAATTTGGTCGTTTGTGCCTTGAGTAAGATTCTGGATTGATCTACCCTATGATCCATTTATTTGTTTTCTTAGCTGTCCACAGCATTCTCCAACAACAAAGCCCAAATGCACTAATACTCTTTTTATCCTGAATAGCACATTCTCCTTCCATTGGCTTCTGCAAAGTGTGGAAATCCCCCAAATGGTAAACATCAGGTAGAGTGAAGTGCCACTTCAAGCATTCTAAGATGACTGCTTAAAGGCAAGCCAGTGTCAATTATTTCATAATGGTTGAATGTTTTATCACCAGAAAGGTACCATTCTGGGATGGATTGTCTCAGATGTCAAAATAATTATTCTGGTACTGTGACTTGTAGTGGCTAGGTAAAGAGACCATTTCTTCCTTCAACCCTCATGGCCCCCACCCTCTAGAACAGCATTAACCCCAAAGATAAGAACTCCACCCACTCTGCTAATGTTCCAGAAAACTCTTAAAACCTGGCTTGGTTACAGACCTGGGACTGGTGAAGTATTGCATTGCTTTCTTTGTTTCTGACAGAGGTGGCATTCATCAGGTTCTGACCAGTTCTGAAGAACCAGTAGTGAAAATTTTCAGTAATTCAGAGAACTGGTAACACTACCTCTGACTGGCCACGCCCCCATCTATTCTCTGCCTCCTGAGTCCCAGCTGATCGGGAAGAAATGGGGATTTTGCAGCAACCTTCCCCTGGAGTGGGGAGTGAATGGAGATTTACAGTATCCTTCCCCTGCCACACCCGCCAAGCCATGCCCGCCAAGCCAAGCCCACCAAGTCACACCCACAGAACCGGTAGTAAAAAAAATTGACTCCCACCACTGGTTTCTGAGATTATTTTAGTCTGGGCTATCAGTATGGTTTTATCTGTTTGTAATCTACACAGAGTCCGTTGCAGATGTGCACCTATAATAAACAAACTAAATAAATAAACTAGGGACTACACCTTGTCTTAGCTCTGACTATTCATACTTAATGTGATGGGGGGGAAATGCTTTCCACTTTCCCCTCCCCCACAAAAAAACACAAATGTATAGTGAAATGCTAAGATTCTTCCATATACTAACATTTGGGATGCCCTTTCTCAACGCTGGCAACTTTAAGATGGGAGAACTTGAACTCCCAGAATTTCCCAGCCAGTGACTCCCTTCACTAGAGAATTCTGGGAGATGAAGTCCATACATCTTAAAGTTGTCAAGGTTGAGAAACACTGCTGTAGGGTATGTGTGAATCTGCTCTTTTTTTGTATTGCACAATCATTTCTCCACTGGACAACAGCTTCTCTGGGAACATTATGGCATAGTATTTTTTTTTATTAACAAACATGTAAAATACATACACACAAAACTTAGACGTACACCACATTTACACAATACAATACGAACAGGAGCTTCCTGTTTTTTCTAATAGCAATTATCAATCGATACCGCTCACCTTTTATTATTTCCCCTTCTATTGTATTTCATTTGAATTTCACCATTCTTAACCCTCTTATTTTACTCATAACTATTATTTTTTTGAGTTTTGTTATATTCCTTCATTGATTCTTGTTTCTTTTCTCCATCCACCTATACCACTTATCCCATATCTGATAGAATTCTGATTCTTCTTTTCCCTGGATTTCTTTAGTTAGTTTGTCCATTTCAGCACAATCCATAACCTTTCTTATTATTTCATCTTCGCTTGGAATTAATTTGTTTTTCCATTTCTGGGCAAAGGCAATCCTTGTATGGCACAGTATTAAATGTGCCAATAAAAGCGGGCAAGCTAACAACTTCCTGGCACAGATCTATGGGCAACAGCTTCACCTGTTACATTCTTGTCTACTTTACAATCAACAAAAAGCTTGTGGCATTGCCAGAAATTGGCTGGAGTGCTTTATTTAGACTCCAGTCTCCTTTGCTCAACAATAACTTTGTTTTACCAGGACTCATTACCACTTTTGCACCATAAAGTAGGCTAATGAGGAGCCTCTTTGTTTATCTAACTTAACGGCCAGTTTCTAGGAAGAAAAAGAGTTCAGTTCATCTCTCTCACACATAAACACACACAACATACAGTCTATGAACCTCTGTGCACCTGCTGTATTGGACAGCCTACATTTGTTTTAAACCAAGGTCAGGAAATGAATTAGTTCTTTATAGTCAGTTTCTCAGCAAGTGTTTTGAAAGAAAAATATTTTGTCCCGCCCCAAAAAACTCTAAGAATATGCAAGATTCTTTTTTGGGAACAGAAAGGGAAGCAGAGTTATACAACCATTGTGACTCACTGTGGTTTATAACTATATTTTTTCTCTAACATCTTTTTAAAGCCATCCAAGTCGTTGGCCATAGTTAGCTCTTTTGGGATTTATCTAGCTTGTCAGAGCCTGGATTAAGCCAACACATTTCACTTATTGTAAGTAAGTAAACAATAAATGAGTGAACTTTACATGTTGGGGCATTGTGCATGTGTGTGTGTGTGTGTGTGTGTGTGTGTGTGTTGCATTTGTGCTGACAAATAAATAAAGGGAAACTAGTATAGATCTATTTCAAGCTATTTAGCTCTCATCAGCTAGCCATACCCTTGCTGGGATTTGAACCTGTGCTGTATTACATATTAAGCAGTTGTGTTAACCACTAAGCCACAAGGTTCTCCTCCTTTAACTTTATCACTATATATATATATATATGTATGTGTATGTGTATGTGTATGTGTATGTGTATGTGTATGTGTATGTATGTATGTATGTATGTATGTATGTATATATATATTTAAAGTCACAACCCTTGGTATGCCCAAATATGGGAGGAAGGTCACACTTCCATTCTCTGTTCTTCGGCTCGTCACAAGAGACCATCCAGACAGAAACCCAATGTTTTTTTACTGTTGCCTTTTTGTTACATTTGTTATATTTGTGCTGATAAATAAATAAAGGGAGGCTAGTATAGATCTATTTCAAGCTATTTAGCTCTCATCAGCTAGCCATACCCTTGCTGGGATTTGAACCTGTGCTGTATTACATATTAAGCAGTTGTGTTAACCACTAAGCCACAAGGTTCTCCTCCTTTAACTTTATCACTATATATATATATATATATGTATGTGTATGTGTATGTGTATGTGTATGTGTATGTGTATGTGTATGTGTATATGTATGTATGTATGTATGTATGTATGTATGTATATATATATTTAAAGTCACAACCCTTGGTATGCCCAAATATGGGAGGAAGGTCACACTTCCATTCTCTGTTCTTCGGCTCGTCACAAGAGACCATCCAGACAGAAACCCAATGTTTTTTTACTGTTGCCTTTTTGTTACATTTGTTATATTTGTGCTGATAAATAAATAAAGGGAGGCTAGTATAGATCTATTTCAAGCTATTTAGCTCTCATCAGCTAGCCATACCCTTGCTGGGAATTGAACCTGTGCTCTATTGCCTCTTAGGCAGATGTGTTAACCATTGAGCTACAGAGCTCGACTCCTTATCAGCCAGGCCAGGGTGAAAGGTATATATTTAAAGTCACAACCCCTGGTATGCCCAAATATGGGAGGAAGTCACACTTCCATTCTCTGTCCTTCGGCTCGTCACAAGAGACCATCCAGACAGAAACCCAATATTTTTTTACTGTTGCCTTTTTGTTACATTTGTTATATTTGTGCATACCAGGGGTTGTGACTTTAAATATATACCTTTCACCCTGGCCTGGCTGATAAGGAGTCGAGCTCTGTAGCTCAATGGTTAACACATCTGCCTAAGAGGCAATAGAGCACAGGTTCGATTCCCAGCAAGGGTATGGCTAGCTGATGAGAGCTAAATAGCTTGAAATAGATCTATACTAGTCTCCCTTTATTTATTTATCAGCACAAATGCAACATTATATAGATAGATAGATAGATAGATAGATAGATAGATAGATAGATAGATAGATAGATAGATAGATAGATCGATCGATCATAGGCAGGCAGGCACAAAAGGTATGTTTTCATATACTTTGCTTTTGTCATTATGGCAAAATTATCAGGATTCTGCAGATGCTGCTCATACAATGTCCTTTCTGATGTGTGCATGCATCTGCATAACACACACAGAAACACACTCTGAAGGTTATGATCTACAAAGCCAAAATGGCAGCCGATGTAGCAAGTGAAACTCTGCCTCTTTTTGTACGTATCACATTAAAAAGTGCCACATTGGGTGGTATTTCAATCACACTGTCATGATTGCCATATTGACGTTTTTCACCATCCTCTGGACACCCCTCTATACTGAACAAACTAGTCAACTACTTGGTGTTTTGTTTTGTTTTTTGCCAATAATCTAAGTGTGAACTTATCTTGGTGCATTCTGGATCCTTTTGATTAAGAAATCTGCTAAGACTGCTTTTCTTCTCAATTATGGTACCTGCCCTCTAGAATAAGCTTCCCTCAAACATCCATATGACTCAACACTCCACCCCCAGGGGGTATTCCAGAAAATCTTAAAGATTTGGCTTATTTCCCAGACTTTAGATGAGTTGGTTGAATGTCTGTTTTGATTGACACACATGGTGAGTAGCCTGATGACTGGATTCTCTGTCTTGATTAGAGAGAGGAGAGAGAGAAAGAGAGAAAGAATGAGAGGAGAAAGGAGGGGTAGAATTTGGTTCTTTTGTTTTAATGTTATAAGAAGTCCAGAGTCAATTGGAGCTGTATGGCATTTAAGTTGTATAAGCAAATAAACCACAACATTGGGTAATTTGAATAAATGATGACTAATAGCCATTCTTTCATTCATTCTATTTATATCCGGCTAAACCAAAAGACATGAAGCAAGAATGTTTTCCTCAATGTGCAAACATTTCCTACATCTGTCACTATAATACCCATTGGAAGGAATCCTTTTGGAATTCAGCCCATTTTTATTCTAATCATCTTCACTAACCTGAAGTCAAACACGACCACCCTATTGCTGATTCCTGACTTTGGGTCTCTTATGAACAAGTTAAAGAGCAATAATCAGTATATTCTATCTGCACTGTTCTTCCTAATCTTATAACCAGTTCCTGTTTCACAGAAAGGACAGCAATTCTATCAGCTGCATTGTTCAGAAGACTTCGTTGAAGCTGCATGTCAGCAATCTTTTGAAAACCTTGTCTCTATTCACACTTCATATGATGGCACATACAATATGGTTTGTTTGGCTTTGACCAATTCTATAACTCAGCCATTGTGGCTTGCAAATCTTGACTGATGACTGGGTGAACTCAGTTACCTGTTGCTTATTCAATAAACTATGATTAAACAAATTATAGCTCAGGGCAATGTGTGAAAGTAGGTTCCAAGTTGAAAACCATTCTTATCTACATCTTATCTAATTGAAAACTATCATAATTAAAAATGTACCAGTATTTCCTACTGCATAGATCCTTCTCAGCATAGTTTGTACCTTGAGATTAGAAATGGGTAATCTACATTTCATGAGTGCATATACTCCCCATGGCTATCAAACTGGCCAGATTCTATTAGTTCATCGGTGTTTCCTAAATCCTTTTTCGGGAAATTCTTCTCTCCCACCGCCATCCTTATTTAGGGATTCATGGCACTGTGTTGACTAAGGACAGAACTTGAGACTAGGTGGCTCTTTTAAGACAGCAATTATTGCACGATGTATCCATTCTACAGTATTTTGATTTCAAAGGGCTTTCAAGAATACTTGGTCTACACATTATGCTGGAGGTGCTTTATATTTTCGTGCTAGTTTTTTTTATAATGCATTTAAACACTATGGAAACCAAAGCCATTACCAAGAAAGGGGTTGCATTTTCCAAACAGTGCACTACAGAACTGACGTTGCATGTTGTGAGAAACTGTGTGTAACAGAGCCTCAAGCAAGAATGCTTAGCTGTACTATTTTAGTTTCCTCATCTGTTGCATCACACCTGACCAAGTATTTTATTTCATAGCTGCCATTGTTCATCAGCAACTGAAAGTTACTCTATAAATTTGCTTTTTTCTCATTTCTGTTCTCTGTAAAACTCGTGCAAAAGGATTGTTTCGGCATCTCTCTATCTCTCATTTTAAACAATAACATTTCATTGAGTGAACTGAAATTCTCGAGAATCTTGAGCCTTCAAAGTTGCCAATCTTAAACTAAGCAGAACAAGCCGAGTAAGACCCACAACCAGTTTCATTCAAACCTCTTCCCAAAAAGAGGTGTTTATTGCTTTGCGTTTTGTGGAACCAACCAATGAATCAAATTAATGATGAGAGGTAAGCAGTAAGTATTCTGCTTATTTTTAATAAATATATTTTAATTTATGTATCACAGAAGTTGTCAAATTATGTGACATTGTAATTACCTATTGTCAGTTGTGAAGGCAAAGCGCAAAGCAAAATCAGAGTGAGTTGATGGCATTTCTGCTTTGCCTGTGCTGGTCTGATCAAGTTTTCTTTTTAAAAAATGCAATCCCATCTCCCATGTGTTCAGAATCCCTTGAGTGTCCTACTCAGTGATGGGTTCCGGATCCTGGTGCAACCAATATGGTGCAATGGGGCACGGCGTCTCCCACATGCATGTGTGTAGCACGCGCGCACAATGCACGAATGTGTCTTACCTCTGCGACACTCCAGTTGCTTGGTAGAGCGTCACACAGGCGCGGTATGTCTTGTGCACATGCACGGAAGTGCCAAAGAGCTCAAATATAGGTAAGGAGCTCGGGCGGGCAGGTGGGCCCTCCGGAGCACTGTACCAGAATGGTACCCAGTGCTCCCAGCAGGCACCGGTACACCCGTACTGGGGCGTACCGCCTGCAACCCACCACTGGTCCTACTCTACAATTTAAGAACTTTTGTTTTTACTCATGGTTTGCTCCATTATGGTTTATTAAATGAATCGTGTTTGGCTGGCTCCAAAGCCATGGTTTATAAGCCTCAAAGGCTGGGTTCACATGTTGTATTAAGCTGCAAAAGGGACCTTCACTTTGCAGCTTAGCATTTTTATGTTCTTAGCATAAGGAAGCTGCCTAGGTTCCCATTTCCATTTTAGTAGACTTCTTATCCAACCAGAATCCAAAGACCTGAATTTTAGAGCATTGTAAATGGAAGGAAAACATGCCATTTACATGAAGACTTTTAAATCCATGGTACTGTACTCATTCTTTTGTCTGGCCTTTGAGAGCAAAGAGTGTTTTGATGAGAAGAGCTTTAATCTGAAGCTGAGAGAAACCTCAGTCTGGATGGAGGTCTACTTGTTTTCACACCTTCCTTGCATCAATGTTTTCAAACGTCAATATATTTGTTTTGTAGAATTTATCTGGCTTTGTAATTTAATTTGCACTGCAAACAAGATACTCCTTGGAAATGCTTTAAAAACAAAATACCTTAGATGTAACAGATTTATATATTGTTTTTGTAAGGGGAGCTAGTCACTAAGTAGAACTAATGGTTTCATCTTTGCAGTTCCATCAGACTCCATCCATTTTGAAGTACTTCCACCTTTGATCTTCCAGTGAGAGGAAACCCCTCCCACATTAATATCTGCCTCCACATTTCAAGGTTTCTATGCATGAATTTTCTTTTCTTGACTTGACACTAGATTTGGGGCTCTATCCTGGCAAAAATATTATCTTAAAAGTAAAATAAAATATAAAATAAAAATCACATTATTTTAAAGGCTTCAACAGTAATCACAATGTGGGTTTTTAAAAAAAAAAAACTTCAGAGGAAATGAAAGAAATGTCTAAGGAAAGGGTCAGCAATACAATGGGATTGTCTACTTAGCCACAGTAAGAAGCAGAGAATAATGGAGAGTTCATTGATTTCCTTCTCTACACCACCTCCCCTCCATTTACTGTAAGGTAAATTGGAGGAAGGCTGTGTAACAGGAAACTTAATGCTCTTCTAGGAGCTATATTTAGGCAGACTCACTGACACAATACTGCAGAATAAAATAAATACGTTGATGGAGATCCTCTTTGGGGACTCTTGGCTTCATCATCATGGCCCTCAACAGCTAAACAAATTATTCTGCAGGCATCCATATAATTGTTGTTATAAAAAGATACAGTCATGAAGCACGTAGTGCAGCTATATCAACAGACACTTTAGACCTCAGAAAATCCTTGCAATGAATGCCAAATTTAATTAATATTATTATCTAAGAAAGAGAGCACACTGCAAGATCAGGCCACTCATAATTATAATTTAAGATGCACGCTTCTAAAGTTATATTTGGTGCCTAAGCAAACTTCACATGCTTTTGACACAGCTTCCTATTTACAAACTGTAAATTGTAAACTATTTACAAACTGTAAAGTGTAAATGGTCATTTACTTGAAATATCTAAACACTGAAATCCATCAACATTAAAACTAGCTAATGAGTAGTCTAATGTGTTATACAGTATATGTGTGTGTGTGTGTGTGTGTGAGAACATACATGTAATAAAACTTGCAGATATGGGCTCAATACCAGATCTGTTCTAAACACACAACTGAATTGAAATGCAGCACACATTTTATTTTAGAAGTTTGACTCACAGGCCTTACCTGTTCAGATCTTGTATATTTGCACCCAAGCATAGGAACTTGGGGTGTGGAAATGAACAAAAAAGTCTATAGTATTCCAGGCTTTAATGAAATACTTAACAGCATGTAGCCTCTCATGTTTCCAACAGTTATCCAGAGAAAGACTTTTACACACAAGTGAGAGCCATAATGTATTCAGGTGTACCTAAAGTAAAATTCACAGAAGGATAGTGAAATAACTCAACAAAGTTCACCTAAAAAAAAAATGGAAATTCTATTGAGGCTGTGTGTAGCTATAGAATCCTGGAACCCTGCTGATTCAAAAGCCATTCAGAAAACATTTTTCTTTAGTTGCTTTTAACAGAAAGATACATACGTGTGTCAGCTCAGCATATACCTTGTCTTCTTCCAAGGATGTCTGCAGATTAGGGCTGTACCCCAAAAAATCAAGCTGGCCCACAATCATGGCACCTTTTAACCAGTGATGAAATTCAAAAATTTTTACTATGGGTTCTGCAGGAATGGCTTGGTGGACGTGGCAGGAGAAGGATACTGCAAAATCCCCCATTCCCACCCCACTCAGGGACCAGCCAGAGGTGGTATTTGCCAGTTCACCGAACTACTCAAAATTTCCACTACTGGTTCTCCAGAACCTGTCAAAACCTGCTGAATTTCACCCCTGCATGTTACTAATTTCACCCATGCATGTTACTAATGCATGATTGTAGTGGACATCTTTTCTTTTGTAAGCACCAGGGACACCCTCCCACTGTGGAAAAATGTTAGTAGTAGATAGAAGAGAATTGGTCTGTCTTTGTTTTGCTATCTTATCTCACTTAGCTCTTATAGTGCTATACTTATTTCCCAATTTCCTACTGTTCCATTTCCCATTTTTATTGTAATCTACTTCACTTTTGCACTTATTGTTTGTTATCAGTTTTTATCTTCCACTTCTCCTATTATCTTTCTCTTTGTCATTTTTCCTTCCATTTTTGCAATCAACTAGTTCCTGAGGGCTAGGCTACTTCATCAGTAGCTTAGCCTGCCTGCCTAATGTTTCAGCTATGGGATAGAGAACAGATCATGGCCCTTTTCCTTCCCTCACCCCAATCCTAAGTAATGCCAACCTCCCCTGCTATAATTTTGGCAATGGCAACCCCTGAAACCTTATTTATTTATTTATTAGACTTATATACCACTTCATAGGGCTTTCAGCCCTCTCTAAGCGGTTTACAAATTTTTTAGCAAATTGAGTGAGCAACTTGCCCCCACAGTCCGGGTCCTCATTTCACCCACCTCAGAAGGATGGAAGGCTGAGTCGACCTTGAGCCAGTGAGATTTGAACCGCTGAACTGCAGATCACATTCAGCTAAAGTGGCCTGCAGTACTGCCGTGGCACGACAAAACCACGCTCGACTAAAGCGCGCCCGATTAAACCGCATCACTGACGTCATCAACAGGGCGACAACAGCGAGCGCGGAGAAAGAAGGGCGCTTTAAATAGCGCTTTGAAAGCAAGCCGATTCAAGTTAAGGTAAGGGTTAGGTTTAGGGTTAGGTTAAGAGTTAGGGTTAGGGTTAGGGTTAAGTTAAGGGTTAGGGTTAGGTTTAGGGTTAGGTTAAGGGTTAGGATTAGGTTTAGCGTTAGGTTAAGGGTTAGGTTTAGGGTTAGGTTTAGGGTTAGGTTAAGGGTTAGGTTTAGGGTTAGGTTTAGGATTAGGTTTAGGGGGGTTAGGTTTAGGTTTAGGGGTTAATTTTAGGTTTAGTGTTTACAGCGTGCTTTTTTCTCCGCGCTGTTGTCGCGCTGTGATGACGTCAGCTACGCGGTTTCGTCGAGCGCCCTTTAGTCGAACGCGGTTTTGTGGTGGAACCCAGTACTGCACCCTAACCACCGCGCCACCTCGGCTCTTAGCATCCTTTGGGTAGTGCTCACTATCTTTGATCATATGCAGGCATTTCTAGTGCCTCTGATGGGTTTGTCTAGATGACTGTGGAATAATATGGGTGGGGATGGGGAGAGATGAAAACTGCCAGAATATGGGCTATTGGCACTTCCTTGCTTCTCCAATCCAGCAACTGGTCTGTCTCTGGCCAGCAGCTCATATTAGCTGGGCTACTGCTCTCTGGTTCCACAACTGCTCCATGGCTGACAATGGTCTCTACCCTGGATTCATCTGGCTGCACCATCACTCCCTATGCCTAAATTCTCCCACAGTGTAGTGGCACTGTGGCTCTTTTGCCATAGCTGTGCATACTTGGTTTTTGGCATCTTCACTGACACAGTCTTCCCTCCCCCTATCAAATTGTCACTCCCTCCAAAAGCAAGACAAGCATGTTCCTGTTTATAAGGGCCGGCTCCTTCTCTTCCCTTCAAGAAAATAAGGACGTACGCGCAGGCTGTTCGGCCTTTTTGGTCATCCTATTAGAATATGATTATGCAATATGGGATGTCTGAACCCAGTCCTCTTAGAAAAATGTGATTGACACATTCATTATTCTTTCCTTACCTGCTTTCAGAAGCTCTCAAGCCTTCTGATGATAGGTAATCATTTTTGTATGGTGCAGCACTCAGCACTGACCTCTCAATGATCTCTGCTGGTTCCAGGAAGACTCATGCAAGAAATCCACTGGGAGAAGCAAAAGTTTTCTGCCGTTTTTCCTACAGGATTCTAACAGCAGACAAAGCACCGAGATCATAGCGGCTGAAGCTAACAGTCAGTTTCCTGTGCTGTGCAGTCGGCACAGGAAGGGTCAAGCAGAAAACTATTGTCTCTGTGTTACATGTTTGGTGCGAAAGATGACTTTCTGGAATGCAGCAAATTTTATGCACAAGGGGAAAAAAGTGGAAAGTAGACTGCATAACAGCCCCCTCCCCCAAGAAAAAGTTGGAAACCGTATTCAGCAGTGATGATCTTAGCAACATCAGAATACATAGCAAGAGCTTCAGGGTTTTTTGTTTTAGGTAATTTATTTGAAATTGCTAGTTGTGGCTGTCTCCCCCCCCCCCGCTTTCTTTTCTGTCTCTTCCCATACCCCCTCCCCCCGCAGGGCACTTTTTTTCTCCCCTGAGCCGTACTGTTTTTTTCTACCCAAGGAAACCAGGAAACCACCCATTGAACAGTGCAACTATTTAACTGTCCATCTCTGAATGACAGTCGCTCTCCAGGTCTTAAAGAGCAGCTTTCCACAGCTCTGTTGCATGAAATCTCCCAAGAAGGGAGGAAGCTAATGCCAGAGATGGGAACATGGACCTGTCCAAAACACATGCTCTGCCACGGGCTTGTTTTCTTTGTCAAGCTTCTGAGTGTTTTAAGCACATCGTTCACAATATGCACATACTGTAATATCCCCATATATTGTAAAATTCTGCATATCCAATTGACATTATAGTTTGGGCTGCATATCCAATTGACATTATAGTTTGGGCTGTAGTCCAGTTTGAGCTTTGTGTTTTGTCTGAATTTTGATTCATACTAAAAAGCTTGATGTAGCTTGCTAGTCAGTAAGGTTGTTTTTGCTCAATGATATATGTGTGACTGCTATGGGAACATGGACAATAGCATAGGCACCTATTAAAATCTATAATGACATAATGACAAATGCGACTTGCTATCATCATACTATTAACACCTTAATGTACTTGCGTTATGACATCTGATGCAAGTGCATAAACTCATTTAAGTGCACGTGTATTGTTATTCCCCTCTTCCCATGAACACTCATCTATCTATCTGCATAAAAACAGCTGTGGGTGTGTATGTTGCAGCATAACTCTGGAATGCCTTGAACAGTTTCAACCAAACTTGGTACACAGATGACTTACTCTCTGGAAACAAATACTGTGTGTGTGGGGGGGGGGGGGTAAGACACCCCTAAAAGACCTTGGGGTGTGTGTTCTGTTAAGATACAGCCTGTTGTGTCTTAAAATGGCTTCTACTGTAGTGCCATAAAATGATTTCTACTGTTCAGTGCAATGGAGTTGTCATGGTAATGGCTTCACAGTACTCTACAAGGGGGCTCCCTCTCGTAAGGGAGAAAATCCAACATTAGAAATTACATTTGGTCCAGACCAGTGATGGGTTCCGGATCCCGTTCCAACCAGTATGGTTGGAATGGGCCTGGCGTCGCCCACATGGACATGTGCAGTGCACGTGCACATGCACGTGGTGCGCACATGCATACCTACCAGTGACGCCTCCACAAGCCTCCGCGACACCCCAGCTGCTTGGTGGAGTGTTGCGCAGGCACTGTACATGCCACTCGTGTGCGCGTAAGATCCAAAGGCTTTAAAGGACAGGTAAAGAGCTCGGGTGGGAAGGTTGGCCCTTCGGAGCATCGTACAGGAATGGTACCCAGTGCTCCGGGCAGGCTCCGGTTCCCCCCTACCGGGGTGTACCACCTGCAACCCAACACTGGTCCGCACATTTCCCCCCTATAAATAAATGCCAAGGCAACACTGGGTTATCGGCTAGTGGCCAATAAGTATGTGGGCATCAGGCTCCGAACTTACAGACGTGGCTCTGCTCTCCCTCTCATAAGTTCAGTCACTCAGGAAGCGAGCCAGCTCTTTCTTTCAGTGTCTGTAGACTCAACAATTTGCCTACAATCTTTTGCTGCTCTAAAACTAATCATATGTGATTTGAATTCATATCAAAATTATACTCAAAAGTCAAAGCACCGTAAATAAAAACACCTTTTAACCGGTACTTTAAAAGCAGCAAGGACATTGACTCTGGATTACACCCATTTATCTGCAAACTGCAGAAAAGAATGGAAAAACTGCAGCTCATGCTATTGTAATCATTTAAGAACCAAACAACTCAAGAAAGAGTTAATGTCCCATTTTCTTCTTGATGAAATGAGCCAGCTTGTAGAAAGAGGGAGGTAGAAAGCATGAACCTTCTGTTTAAAATTACAGTTGTAAGCAAAGGGTACATCAAGCAGGCCATATTAGGCAAAGTGCAATCTTTTCTTGTAAAAAGTCTGGAGAAAAGTAGCTCTGCTGACCCCATCTGTAATCAGTCCACTCATATATTTGGGATAAGGAAAACAACTACAGATGTCAGGAGAAGAGAACACCCCATCCTTCTGGGTCTCTCAAGGGGTGCGGAGAGGGACTAGCAGGGATCGCCACTTTTGCTAGTGGCAAAGAGATTTAAATCCTTTTTAAATCAAATGCACGAGTCGCTTTTTAGCTATAGCTTCAATATGCCCAAACTGACACTTCTACTTTTTGGTACAAAACAATGCTTTCATCATTTCTGACAGCAACAAAAAAACCTAATTCAGCAATGAGCTCCTTGGTGATACACTGGAAAATAAAAACAGTTTCAACTGGGGTTGATGAACAAAGTAAAAAGTCAGCAGTTCTCCCAGTAAGGGATTTTTTTTTTTAAGGAAAAAAAAATCTTCTTTATGGTCTTGCCATATTTAAATTTGAATTTCAATTTCATGTAGAGGGATCACATAGAAGTTTTAAACATCATTTAATTAGTGCACATTGGCTTATTTTTTATTTGTATTTATTATTTTATTTTACATCCCACTTTAGGAACTCAGGAACTCAAAATGTTTCTCAAAGCATCATCTGGTGAGGAAGGTTGAGTTGGGATATGATGACTTGCTACCAAAGCTGGTTGTCTCCATATTTGCTCCAATTCTTAATGTGGTTTGAATGCAATGATACTAAGAGCTACCAAATGACTTCAGCCATATTTTGTAGAGGTTAAATAGGGTCCCATATTTTTCCAGGCTACCCAAGATATGGTTCAGGCATTGCCTAGTGTAAGAACAAGAAATAACCCATCCTGGCCTTTCTGTTAGGTCTTTTTGTTTCTAAAATACTGCCTAATAGGTAATAAGCCCATTGTAATCATACAATCTAAAGAGCTAAGGATGTTGGCTTCAAGAGTCCATTGTTGGTTGTCTTCAGCTGACAAGCTGAGCTGAAATACTCAGCATGCCAGCCCTTTGGGCTGTAGCCAAGATCAAAGAAACAGCTGCCTGCTGAATCAGCATCTGTTATCTAAAACACGCTGCCTGTGTCTCATTGCTACATCTGCTCAACGAGAGTGCTTCTAAGTTTTGTCCTGCTTCTGGCTTGACTAGAACAGACAGCAGGGATGGTTTACACACATTACAGATTTTTAATTTGAAGGAATGGGACAATTACATGGGTATTTTCTTACTGCATGTATATTTTGCAATGCATGTTTCAGAAAGTTATCACCCTTCACAGATTGCCCAGATTGCCCAGTTTACCATATAAGGAACCATGTCAGTAATAGGCAGGCAACACATTCTAATTCCACATCAAAGCATGTTTGCTGCAGAAATTTTGCTGTACAACTAAGCAATACAATATGGTTGTAAAACATTATAGTAAATTGCATTTCTGATGCCCCTAGAAATACTTCCAATTTTTGCCACATTAGTTAAACCACAGACCATATCACAAGTTCTGTATTTTGTTCTGGACAATGGATATGAATAAATTGAATCAGAGCATAGCAAGTTTTATAGAAATTGATTGAGTAAATAAGGATTGTTTTGCTTGTAAAAGAATACTTTTCTAACGTTTGAAGTGCTATTGGTTTTACACATTATGCTAAGATTGTTTTTTTTGGCACAAATTAAGCTAAATGTGGGTTATTTGAAAAACAATTTTTAAATAAAACCGTGTTTCCCCAAAAATAAGACAGGGTCTTATTTTCTTTGACTCCCGAAATAAGCACTTTGTCTTATTTTTGGGGAAGTTTTATTTTTGAGGTGCAGGAGCCGGCGAGCATAGTCACCTCATGGCTGCTGCTGTGTTGCAATATTTTTGGGAGGACTTATTATCCAGGGAGGTCTTATTTTGGGGAAAACAGGGTAGTGGGATAGTGCTTAAGGCATCAGGCTAAAAACTGAAAGTTCACAGAGTCATGAAGCAAATGGGTGACTTTGGGCCTGTCACTTACTCCCAAGCCTAGGAAGGAGGCAATGACAAACCACTTCTGAAAAACCTTGCCAAGAAAACTGCAGGGACTTCTTCCAGGCAGTCTCTGAGACTCAGACACAATTGAATGGAAGAAAATGATTTCTCACTTACATTTATAACATCAATAATCTTCACAATAATCCCCATCAAGCCAACCACATGTTCTTCTTGGAGGTATTTGCCTGCTTAACCTCTCCAGGCCCGAGACCATTGTTGTCACATGTTTAAGAAAGCAGAATAATTGTGCGCACATGTGGATGAGTCATCATATGCATGTTTACTTGTTTAGAAAACCAGCATTTGTGTAGAGATGTATTTAACTTCTTGTTTCAGCCCACCTGCCAGCAATCCTCTATGCCTCCCCTGCTATGCATTATGAATGTGCGGTTGTTTCATGGAGATAAACAATTGTCTGCTGCCTGTTCTTCATCTATCCAACGTTCTCTCTCAGGCATATTGCTTTTTAGCCAGTCTGAAATGTACAAATAGCACATTAAAAAGTGACGGCATAAACAAAAAGAAAGAAGTCTTCCCTACTAAGATGTGAAAAAACATAAATTATCAGCCCTTTAAACAAATGGTAAAGACTGTCCATATTAGGCTTTTAGAGCCTAATGTATGTATGTACACGTCCCTTGTAAAAACCCTTCTATTCCAGGGACTTCTGATTTGTATATTTTTAATGTTTTTGTGCAGATTCAAGCGCCTGCAGCTACACTTTCACTGATATGCCTGCCTTCAAGGGAAAACTCTAGCTATACTTGTATGTGTTGGTGTTATGATCCAGACTGATTCCTAGAAAGACAGTTGCAAAGAGCGGCTTTATATCTGGATTTCCTGGAAAACAGAAGAATTCAGCTCGCTTGCATCCATTCCTATCAATTCTCTAATGCAAGAGTGCCATTCTTAACTGAGACTTCCCAATTTTTTATTTGTTAAGGTAAAGGCGGTGCTCATCTCCATTTCTAAGCTGAAGAGCCAGCGCTGTCCGAAGATGTCTCTGTGGTCATATGGCCAGCATGACTAAATACCGAAGGCGCATGGAGCGCTGTTACCTTCCCACCAAAGGTGGTCCCTATTTTTCTACTTCCATTGCTTATGTGCTTTCAAACTGCTAGGTTGGCAGAATCTGGGACAAGTAACGGGACTTCACTCCATTACGCGGCACTAGGGATTCGAACCGCTGAACTGCCAACCTTCTGATCAACAGGTTCAGCCATTGAGCCACTGTATCCTGTTTTATTTGTTACTAACGTGTTTCCCTGAAAATAAGACAGGGTCTTATTTTCTTTTGACCACCACCACCCTCCCTGATTGGGCTTATTATCCAGGCTGGTCTTATTTTCAGGGAAACAGGGTATTTTTCAATGACTTTTATTTCCTGCTTTCTCTGTAGAAGTTCACAGTACTTCCACAAGTCCCAGTCCAACATGTTAACTAGGAAGCCATCTAGATATTTGTCAGCTTTGTTTAATTTTAGGAATCTTCTTTCTATTTTTGCAGATCTCTCCATATCATGTTCTTAGGTGAGGATTTGGGAGTTTGTCTGGTTGATAAAATGGGGCAGGGAGTTTTTGTTCTTGTCAAGCAATCTTCAGAATTGGGCTTGTTCACTCTTATCATACCTGCTATCTGGAAAGCTAACCATATAGTAATTTAATAGACTCCTGTGGGTAACTATTATAATTTTTCTTCAAACATCTCATTCAGAAGAGATTACTGTGATGCTCTTTATCTTCGGTACCTCCCAATGAGTTTTGGAAACATATAAATGTAAATGTATATTCAAACTCTACTTGAGACAAGCAGTGAGGGCATTTTGGGAAGAAAATTGGTTAGCAAAAGGAAATAGCTATTATATTTCATTTGGCAAGAGCATTTTTCTGCTTTTAAACCTCTGCTACTACTGTATATTTACGGAAGAAAAGGATGTGTGCAATTCTGACATGAGATTAATGAACAGTCTTCGCCTTTAAATGCAATATCTATTTTTTCCCCACTGTAGTATCCTGGAAATAATAGGAAGTTCAAACTGGGCTTTTGTTCATTATTTGCCAATTGTCTTACATTTTTCATTTTCAATCACTTTCCCAGATGAAGCTCCCCTAGGCAGTTTGAGTTATCCAGATCTACAGAAGATAACTATTTTCACAATCCTGGCAGAGTCTATCTTTCTCCCCTTGGGATCTATTTCTTCCTGGTGTGTGTTTGATTATTCTGTTCATATTAGAACCTGTAGGGTGCTACATGATTAGATTGACTTTTTTTTTTTGCTAGATTGAAAAAAAATGATTCATGTTTGGCAAAGTGGACTGAAGAAGATATCTGAAAGCAATTTATAAAATGGCAGGATGGTGGTGGTGGTGGGGGAAGTGCCCACTGCAATAACCTGGGATAAGCTATTGGTGATTGCTCAGAACAGGTGAAGGGAGTGAAAGTTTGTCCACATAGTTGCAAACCGTTAAGTCCAACTCTCTAACTAACTAAAGCTGGAGGAACTTCCACTTATCACATAAACAGCAATTGTTTGTGAAAGTGCCTTTCCCATGACAGATTTGTCTCTACAAAAGTGTCAGTGACAAATGCAAATGAGGGCTAATTAATGTTTTCCAGCAATCATACTGGCGATGATAGACTGGTATTCATGTCATTTCATTGCTGGTGACAGTGCTGCTTATGGAACTGAGTACAGATGGGTGGAATGCTTAGCAGAACCAGAAGATAACCATGAAATGGCATTTATCAAACTGAGAATCAGTTTCACAGGGTGCATGCTAGGGTGGGATGGCAGCGTTTGAAGTTGATTTGGAAGGGAAAAATCAGAACAGGGAGTTATAGCTAACAGAATTTATGACACGTGGTTATGTGAAACACCTTTACTGATTAAGCAGAATTCCCGTATTGAAAAGATTGTGCCAAAACAGAACACCTGCTCCAGGAGAAAGGGACATATTGGCTTTTCCTGTGTTCTCTTCAGTCTGTTATATTGCTTTGTTGCCACCTAAATCATTGTACGATTGTGTCATATTGGAGAGTTCACTTTAATTCATAGTTAGGAATGGAAGTTTCAAGCAGATTTCTAAAAAAATGGCAGGTATTTGTGAGTCTGTTCTATTTGTTTCCACATAATTTTATATATGTGCAAAAATGCATTTATTACATATGTACAGTACATCTTGAGCAGAGGCCTTAATTCTCAATCCAAATCCATTTCATTGGTCTGGCCCATTCAATTTTTACATCAGTTTGTAAGCCTCTTGTATATAACTCTTCAGCAAAAAATGCCATCACATTTTTTTTAGAAGTCCAGGGAGTGCAAGTTGTGGCCAGTTTGCTCACAAGGTAGTTCTACAGTAATTGCAACAAAACATGCACATTTGTATTCAGCAAAACACAGAATGGTGGATTATGTTTCTGTTGATCTGATAATTGTATTTCTAAAATGCATCTCTTCAGGACAAGTTCCCCTGGAGCTAGGGAGTGGAAGGGCTGCGTCTGGAATTGGAATAAACACCTTACCTTCTTTTAAACTTGACAATAGGAATCATCCCTTAAGTGCTATTCAGTAATATTTGAAGGTTGTGTTTCTCAACCGTGGCAACTTAAAGATGTGTAGACTTCAACTCCCAGAATTCTTTTCCTAGCATGCCTGCTATACTTGCCAAGGTGAAAAAACGTTGTTCTAAGGCAGTGATGACTAACATTTTCGGCACCAAGTGCCAAAACTGGAGCACGCGCTGGAACACCGGAACCCAGAAGAGAGTAGCTGACTGGTGTGCATACCCGCAGTGGCCAGCTGCTCTTCCGGGTTACATCACATGCATGTGCATTGGCCAGCTGCTCTCTTCTGGGTTCTAGGTTCTGGCACGTGCATGAGCGCCGACCAGCTGATCTTCAGACCAGCTGTGACAAAACCTATAAAAGCAGCTGGTGATGCCGCACATGCCCACAAAGAGGGCTCTGAGTGCCACCTCTGGCGCACGTGCCATAGGTTTGCCATTACGGCCGTAAGGCATTTAAAGCTCTGAACAGTTATAGGAGTGATCTCTGTTCTAAATAGCACCCTTTCCTAAGGATATCATTATTCTACCTATTCTATGCATTTGAGGTCAATAAAACTGGAGATTCCGATCTAGATTAGAAGCAGCTTATTTTATACTTTTATTATCTACATGGACTGCCAACATTATCAGAAACCGAACCTGTGAGCATTTGTATGCCAAGCAGGGGCTCTGTTACTGCAGAACAAATACTTTCCAAAATAGAAATGCCTTCCACAATATTAACAGACTCACCAAGCTAGTCCTACCAACAATATGATTCAATCAGAGAAGGAGCTATATGGGGTTCAGCTCATTAAAGCACGTTGACTGTCACCATTGATATGCCCTTACTTTATACAGTAATAGGAAGGTTCAGACTTTTCCACGCTTGGTTTTTTCCTAATAAGCTTCACTATATCTCCAACAATTGTTTCTGTCGCTGGACTGGATCCTTGATATTGTATGCCTAGGAAATGCAAAAGGCACTTCACAAAGAAGATTGAAAAAGGACTTTTTATACAAAGTTATTTTTTTTAGAGAAAGGAAGAGGCTTCTAGCCTCTCTCTCTTTTCCTGGAATAAACTGAATGGTGCATTACTCGTGGCCTACGAATTATTAGCCCATGATCAAAACAAGGTCACCAAGGAGCAGAATGCTATTAAAATGGAAACTACTGCCTGTGTAATTCTGTTACAGAGGATAGTTGCAGTTAAAAGCCTTTTAGGCACAGGACTGTTTACATCCTTTCTCTTGATGAGAATATTCTCAGATATCATATTAAATGTAAATGGCTTCTTTTAATGGGTTGGATCTTGACATCAAGCCATTTCATAAGTGCCAGCTTTGAGGTGCTGAAAAGTGACAGCATTTTTTAATTGTCCCTCTGTAATCACAGGCTCCTTGTGCTGAAAAGAACTATGGATAGAAAGATATATGAAGGACCACATTTCTTGAATCTATCTAATATCAGATCAATAAACTGAGTGTTGAAACAAAAAAGAATCATCCAAGCAAATATGAAAGCCTGATTTTAATGCAACTTATAGCATTTGGGGTAAAAATAATTTAAAAAGTAGCAGTTTTGCCTCTTGAACAAGGTCATTACCAATTTATCTTACTCTTCCTGAAAGATATAGTTTCTCCTTAAGCTATGCAATGTTCTCAGCCTACAAACCAAGGAAATCTAGAGGGGGGAGGTAAATAAAATCAAGATGGTGCCCATAATCATGCAATTGAAACTTACTTCTCTTTTAACTTATGTGACAAATACATTGTCATTCAGCCCCACAACATTTTTGACACCTCTCCCCCGCTTACGAACACCTCTGCACTCAAACCACTATCTGTTTCCACTTTTTCCACAGTCTCTTCCTCTCCAAGAAAGTATGTGTTGTTGAAACTTTTTGCACAAATTGAATCATCCTTTGCCCGAAGGGGGCCTTTTGATCTTGGGACGTTTTCTTTTCCTTCAGGGAATCCTGCTGCCAGTGCTTTGTTCCTAGGAAGGTAACATTTTGATTTCAGTGCACCAGGAGTGGTGGTGTCAGGACCTGTATGATCCAACACTAAACAAAAGTGTTGAGACAGGGCACTTGTGTTAAGCAGTTTAAAAGAGCCGAAAGCAAATGTTTGGATCAAATGTGAGCAGTAAAGCTTGATACCACACAAAAACCCTTATTTCCTATGCAGAGACACTAAAGCCTAAGAGCTATCTACCTAAACCCTCTTCTCCTACTGTAATGGTAGAGGATCTGTTGTGGTCTTGAGCAGCAAACCTTGCCTCTTAACCTTGCAGTGAATGTTGGCTTTGCTGATATATTGCTTGACCATTCCTTGGACAAATTGTTTTTTAAGCATAGCTGAAGTATGGTAGCTATTTTGGCTTTTCTCACCTGTCTGTTGCAACCTCTTTCTATGTCTTAGCAGTTGGGCTGGCTTGATAGCAGCATGTCTCCTACTGCATCCTTCACCAAGCAGCCACTGAGGTTCTAATCCAAATTTTTCAAAGATGTGTGCAATAGTGATCAGTGGGGATTTTAATTATTCTGACACCTGCTGGAATCTAATTCTGACAAATGTTAGAGATTTCAACAAATTCTTCTCTCACTCACAATAACAGTAGATCTGCTATTCTGAATTTAATCATTACCAAGGACTATTTTGTTGAAAAAGTGAAAATAATTTATTCCTTGGGGGAAAGTTATTGTATTATCCTTGAATTTGTAATATCCAGAAGAGGAAGAACAATCAGACTTGCATACTGGACTTGAGTAGAAGAGATTTTCATGAACTCGATGTGAAAATAAATTAGTTCTAATGACTTGGAATCCTGAAAGATGGGGAAGATTATGAAGTAAGCATGGATGCATGGAAGATTATGAAACAATCCTCATGATAAAGGAAATTGGAGAAGTCTAATGAGATTGGTGTCAGGGTTCTGACCAATGCCCCAATTAAATGATGAATCTCAAGCCGAGGTTCAAAATAAATGCAGTTATTTATTAGAAGTATCATGTCGGTACGATCCAAGTGAAGCCAACTCTGATTCACGCCTTGGCTCTGACCTTGTTTCCCCCTCCCCCCAGGTGTGTCATCAGTCACGTTCCCCAAGGAAGCAATTTCGCAGGTTGTAGAAATCCCTCCTTCTGGCCATTGTGGATCTCCGTGGAGATGTCCTTGACATTTGCTGACTGGAATGTGTTGTGTTTTGATTGAGGTGCAAACTCCTCAATACAGCTGCGAGGCTCAATTCCCCATCCCCCTGCCTATGGCAATTGAAGAGCAGGTCGGGAAGGCTTCGCGAGTTGACAAGTGGTGTGTACAGATGAACATTCATCTAAAATACTGATGTGTGAAAAAAGACACATACAGGAAATGCAAGAATATCACAACCAAAGAAGAATCCAAAGTTATCTTCAGAAACTTCATGGATTCCACCAGAAAACCTAAAGCTCAGAATGAATTGAAGTCTGAGACATAGCACCAAAAATAACAAAAAAAAATGATTATTTAGATATGTTGAAAACAAAAGGAAAGCCAAAAGAAGTGTAATCCATTGTAGAAAAAGATGGTAAAACAGCAAAAGATTATTGTGAAAAGACAGAATTTATCTCCTTGTTAGGTCCTATTTTCATGAGAAAGGAAATAGAAACCTGACTAATCATTGTTGTGCAACTTGGGAAAGGAGAGAACTGCCACTTAGATTAAAAGAAAATTAAGAAAGAATTTAACTAATTAAATGAATTCAAATCTTCAGAGTTAGATGGATTGTATCCCAGGGTACTGAAGGACCTACCACAGATGATCCCAGAACTATTCCCAGAGTTCTTGAAGAACTCCTGCAGAACTGATGACATCAAAATATTGGATACAAACAAATATTATTTCTGTCTTCAAATTCAGGGGGGAAATGGAGTACCTGGGAAACAACTATCATCATGGTGTTGTTAGAATATTCATGACTTGGAGTGACATGGTAACAAGATCAGCCAATGAATAGGCATAGCAACTAATTCAGCCAATGGGAGCTTAAACAGATCTGAGTCTGAGCTGAGAATCAAAACTAAAACTGCTCTGTCTGCTCTGAACTCTGAAATGAAACTAATTGTTCTCTCCTGCTTGTGTTCTGCTTGTAACTTCTACTATGTTGAAAGAATTTACTAGTGTTATTGTGCATTTATTCATCTGTTATTATGTATATAAAGAAGTCAATGGATCCAGCTGAATCAATTATCTGTGTGTGTTTTCTGGATTTGATTTTTCTGCACAAATTCTGATAGATGTCTATATTGAGCAAGATCAGTAGCATGTTTGTGAATACTCAGACATGCTACAGTTAACAAGAGTCAACATGGGTTTGTACAAATACATTGTGCTAGACTAATGTTATTGTTTACTTGACTGTTATTAATTTAATTAAGAGAATGCCGTAGACATAGCATAGCTGGACCTCAGCAAAACTTTCAACATAATACTTCATAATATTCTCCTTCATAAAATGGTAGAATACAGTACCAATTTAACTTGGATGTAAATAGTTGGTGGAATGCCACATAGCTCTGTCCTAGGCCTTGTACCGCTCAGCATATTTATAGTCTATGCCTTTGATGAAGGAATATTTATGGAGTTTATAAATGAAACAAAGTTGTCAGGGGAAATGGCAGTCACAAAATATAATGAATTCTTCTTCACAAATTGATCCATTAAGTGTCATTAGAACTTTTTATCTCCTAGTGACCATAGGAGTTTTCTCCATGGTGAACTATCCCTAACCTTATCCTTAAGACTTTCAACAGTGCATTCATTTTCACTGTAATGGGAGTCAATCCATCTTGCTCTTCTTTTTCATGCCACCTTTACCAGCATTAGAGACTTCACTAGAGGATTCCTTCAGTAGTAGATCCTGCACATTATAGTGGATTGGACTCTAGGTACGGCTAAAAAAAGATTGTTGTTTTGCTGTAACCCATATTCCTGTACATTCTAGTTTCTTCTTGGAATTATTTATAAAGCTACAGCCACAAAAATAGATTGCAAGTGGGGCAGTGCTGTAAGAAGGAATGCTTCTATTCAGGACACCAGCATCTCTCTTTCATTCCACCACCTCCTTCCCAAAACTTAGCCAATATTCCACACACATCAGAAATGTTTTCCCTCTAATTCTCCTAAACTAAAGCATGATTGTTGCCAATCCTACCTACATTCAAAGTACACTTTTTTGTACTGCTTTAACTGGATCTTTCTCAGTTCCATTTCTGGGAATGTTTAAAAATAGAAAATGATTTCTTTTGACTATGTAATGATCCTATCACCATTATTCTACCCTTTTTATATGGAGAGATAATAGAAAGCCCTAGGTGAATTGTGTTTTGAAACAGGGTTATATGGAAAGGGAAATTGTTTTTACCTCCTGCCCTTGAGTGATGCAGATCTAAATTTTTGCCATTCAGGATATATATTCCAATTTATTTCAGATTCATAATAATGTTTGTTCAATAGTTGTTAAGGATTCAGGTATATGTATATGCATTTGTATTAACACACACACATATGTATAGATATGTATGTATCTATACATATATACATAGAGAGCCGAGGTGGCGCAGTGGTTAGAGTGCAGTACTGACTGCTGACTGCTAGTTCGGCAGTTCGGCGGTTCAAATCTCACCAGCTCAGGGTTGACTCAGCCTTCCATCCTTCCGAGGTGGGTAAAATGAGGAGGTGGGTAAAATGAGGACCCGGATTGTTGGGGGCAATATGCTGACTTTGTAAACTGCTTAGAGAGGACTGAAAGCCCTATGAAGCGGTATATAAGTCTAACTGCTATTGCTATTGCTATGTATTTATGTATACACACAAACACACACAAACACTCATATTACATTTTAAAATATAAATAGGCACAGAAGAGAGTATATTCAAGTTTCATCCTTTTTGTTGAACTTTTTGTTCATGTAATGCTAGACAACCCAGAAAATCCTTACCATAGCAACTACCAGTACTGTTAAAATTTTGCTACTTAGAAGCAAAATATGTAAATAATTTAATCTAGGCTACAGCATCTGGGTCCTATGTGGTGAGATGCAGCCACTGTTCCTAGGTAGTAGACCTTAACTTGCACAGATGCAGATTGTAGTTGAAGCAAAACTGGACATTGACTGTGCTGTCTGTACCATTACCAAAGAACGATGCATGTGTCACCAGTTTAATTAAGACTGGTAACCTAGTCTCTACCTCCTCTGTCTTACTAAAAAGCATTATGCAAAAATCATGATTGACTAAAGCCATGATGAGTGGTGAAGGTCAATATCTAAAGGCCCATCCAATGATAATTCAATGATAGGAAATTATGACTTGGAATGTAACAGAAGCTAAATGTAAAAAGCATGATCTGACAACCAAAAGACAAAAATATATATTATGCAGTTATGATATTACATTAAAATGAAGGTAGGTGATCAAATAATCAAACGTGGAAATAATGAATGCATGCAAGGAAGTAAAAGTTTTGATATAATTATGAATTAGCAATTGATTATGTGCCATTAGGTCAATATTTACTTTTAAGAACCCAAATGTCCTTGCATCTCTAGATGCATAAAAATAACAGGGCATGTGCTTCTCCAGTGCTCATACTACACTTGCACTGGTATCAATTTTTGTACTAGTATTAGCTAGGACAATTTTACTTCATGCTGGTGTGTTGAGATACTAAATCTGCTCCAACATACAATGTTGCCAGGTTCTCTGCAGCAGCACTCAACATTCTCAGATGATAATTTCTGGCTTGTGTTTCATGGACAACATTAAATGCCCATTATAAGTCAATGGGCATTTAATATATACTATATTAGGGTACTCTGTAACCTAATAGATATAGTCTTTTACATGCTAACATTTTATGATTCCCTATATCTTTCCAATGTTCCTACCACTCCAGTTTTAAAATCATGCTCATAAACAAAGTTCCATAGGTTTTTTCCAACTGTTTATCCATCAGTACCAAAGGGATTGTCTCTGGTTTTGATTGTATATTATTGTATATTTTAAAATCTCTTCTGAATTACTGTAGGTATTTGAATCTATTTTTAAAGTTTTTTTAATGTCCAGCAAGCATGAAAAAACATTACCTCTTGTTCACATTCTCAGCATATATTTAAGATTCTTTTTAGACCATTTTTCTGGTGATAAATACCAAAATTGGTACACAATTTTGTAAAATTTCTCTTTTAAGATTGCAACCCAATGTGTATTTCAATCCTTCCGTCTACATAGACTCCCATACCCAAGGTTTTTAACCCATTTTATCATACTTTCACTTGTTCATCTTTTGTTTCAACATTGCATTTTGAATTCCATCTTACTTTGCTCAAAACCAAAAGCCCTTTTATCTATTTTGAGTCTTTCTAATACTTGTACATAGGAAAACCACTGACATGTACTATGTATCCTTCTGATATCAGATCTCTTTTGATTTTATTTTAAAATTTTCTTGGAAGAATTCCAATACACCACATGTTAACCTTTTATGCGTAATTATCTTGTATAATATTCTTGTAGTGACAGCCGCAAAGGTATTTTCTGAGACATCCTAAGTTTACATCTATCCCATACTCTCTATATGGCATGTGTAGTAAAATGATTTTTGAAATCTACATTAACTTTAAATAAATAGCCATGCCAGCCAAATCTTAAAGCATGCCCTTCTAATTCTAACAACCTCCTGTTTCTCAGCATCACTCACTCCTTCATCCAAACTAAGCAAGCTGCAAAATACAATTTCAAATCAGGTAGATTAAGCTTCCTCTATCTTTAATATCTTATAATACCTTGTACAGTTGGCAACATTCTGAAATAATGCAATCGGGGGGGGGGGGGGATTATTCTTCTGGATGATGTGAATGAATTAAAGGGAACAAGAAGAAAAAGTGCAAAAAGGGAGGGGGCATTCAGAAATCCCAGAATGAATTAGAAGAGAATGAGAATATTTGTTTAGAAAGTAATCTGTTGATTTCAAATATGTAGTTTTCTATTCATAATAATAGTAGGAAATCTATATATATATAAAAGCGAAAACCACTCATGCCACATCACCAAATCTCCAAAACCTTAAAGCCTACAAACTTGAAATGTGGCCCGTATGTTCCATTTGGCTTCTAGGTGCTCGCTCAGAAAGAATTTTTTGAAATGACCATCAGATCATTAGTATTTCTTATACTATTATTAACATGCTCTGATGCTAAGGCATTCTACTCCCCCATCCCCACTGAAAAGATCTCTGTTCAAACTGCCACTTGGGCATGGAGTTTGGAGATGAGCCTGAGGAAGAGAAGGGGATAAGATAGGAGAAGTTTCTGTGGGGCAAGGCTGAGGGAGAGAAGGGGAGAGGAGAGGCTGATTGTAACTATTATTTTCAAGCTGTAAGTGTCAATTTATCAAGCTCAAATCACATAGTTTCATAGCGGAGCACGGGTATTCAGCTAGTAATAAATAAATCTAAAAGCACAATTGATTTGGGTATTTTTATGATGCTGAAGGACTGAAGGAATTGGCAAAAGATAGAAGGGTGATGAGTGTTTTGAATTTGAACAGATCATTTTTGGTAGGGCACGGTAGAAAGAAGATGCAGAATTTGTTTGATACAAAGTGAAAAGCAATCTATTGTATAGCACCATAGAAGTGTGTGGAGTTACGCTAATGGGAAATACAAGAAAAATAATGCTTGGTGGAATGAGAACGTGAAAGAGCTTGTAAATGAGAAAAAATACATGTAAGAAAATGATTTCTGCAAACTACTATGAGAAAGAGATTACATTAGGCATATAAATGGAAAATGGAAAAAGATATAGTTGTAGAATGTGCCCAAAAAGAGCAAAGAATAGTTAAAATTAAAAGAGGCAGAGACAATTCAGGGCAATTTTGGTGGAAAGAAACTATCTTGGAAACGTATGAAGAGAATTAATGCACCTCCAGCAGTTATGTACTCAAATTTAAAAGTGATGCAATTTAAAAGAAATGTTATCCAGAGGTAGGATTCAAGCTAGAGACTGACAGAAACCTAGGTAATGTCTCTTTATTTGCAAATATAAATTCCTTGCAGAGGAATTGTATCCTAGAGTATTGTAGAGAACCATATGACCTTGGAGAAGATAGATGGGGCTTTTAGAACAGCAACAGAAGAAATATACATTCAGCCAGGGAGGCAGGAAGCTATAAGAAAAAAACTCAGACTAGTTCCTCCCAATTCCCTGGGTTGTAAGAGGAATTCAAGGGAAGACACAACAAGTGTCTTCCCTTGTAAGATGCTATTACTGGAGGCCATTCAGTAATGTTTAGTCTTCGACTGGAATATTTTTTTTTCTTTATTTGTATGCCGCCCTTTTCCCTGGGGGGACTCAGGGCGGCTCACAATTCAAAAAGGGGGGGGGGGAGACAAACAGTAGACAATACAACATGTTAAAAAAAGAGCACAACAGTCACACAGTTTGGGTGGGGCTACAATCTTAACCCCAGGCCAGCCGGGACAGCCAGATCTTTAAAGCGGCGCGGAAGGACTGGAGGGTGGTGAGGGTCCGAATCTCCACAGGGAGTTCGTTCCAAAGGGTCGGAGCAGCCACCAAGAAGGCTCTCCTCCAGGTAGTTGCCAGTCTGCACTGGCTGGAAGATGGAATTCGGAGGAGGCCTAATCGATGCGATCGTATCGGTCTAGTGGAGGTAATTGGCAGTAGGCGGTCTCTCAAGTACCCAGGCCCACTACCATGAAGGGCTTTATAGGTGATAAGTAGCACCTTGAAGCGCACCCGGAGATCAACAGGTAGCCAGTGCAGCTCGCGGAGGATAGGTGTTACGTGGGTGAAGCGAGGTGCACCCACAATCGCTCGCACGGCCGCATTCTGGACTAGCTGAAGTCGCCGAATGCTCTTCAAGGGCAGCCCCATGTAGAGCACATTGCAGTATTCCAGCCTAGAGGTCACAAGGGCACGAGTGACTGTTGTGAGGGCCTCCCGGTTCAGGTAGGGACGCAACTGGTGTACCAGGCGAACCTGGGCAAATGCCCCCCTGGTCACAGCTGACAAATGATGTTCGAAGGTCAGCTGTGGGTCCAGGAGGACTCCCAAGTTGCGAACCCTGTCTGAGGGGCGTATAATTTGACCCCCCAGCCTGAGAGATGGAACACTTGGCCAATTCACGGGAGGGAAACACAACAGCCACTCGGTCTTTTCTGGATTGAGCACAAGCTTGTTGACCCCCATCCAGTCTTTAACAGCCTCCAGACCCTGGCTCATCACATCCATTGCTTCATTGAGTTGGCACGGGGCGGACAGATACAACTGAGTATCGTCCGCATATTGATGGTATTTTATCCCGTGCCGTCGAATGATCTCACCCAGCGGTTTCATGTAGATGTTGAAAAGAAGGGGGGACAGGACCGAACCCTGTGGCACCCCATACGTTAGGGGCCTAGGGGTCGATCTCTGCTCCCCAACTAACACCGACTGCGACCTGTCCGAGAGGTAAGAGGAGAACCACTGTAAAACAGCGCCTCCCACCCCCACCTCCCGCAGTCGTCGCAGAAGGATGGTCGATGGTATCGAAAGCCGCCGAGAGGTCAAGGAGCACCAGGATGGAGGCATGGCCTCCATCCCTGGCTCTCCAAAGATCATCGGTCAACGCGACCAAAGCGGTTTCTGTGCTGCAGCCAGGTCTGAAGCCAGACTGGAATGGATCGAGATAACTGGCTTCCTCCAAGGACCGCTGGAGCTGAAAGGCCACCACCTTCTCAACAAGCTTCCCCACAAAGGGGAGGTTGGAGACTGGACGATAGTTATTTAAAACAGCTGGATCCAAGGATGGTTTCTTCAGGAGAGGTCTCACCACCGCCGCCTTTAAAGCGGGGGGAAAGACCCCCTCCCGTAGAGAGGCGGTAACAACCGCCTGGATCCAGCCTTGTGACACCTCACTGCTGTTTACAACCAGCCAGGAGGGGCACAGGTCCAGCACACATGTGGAGGCACCTACAGCTCTCATCGCCTTGTCCACATCCTCAGGGGTAACAGCTTGAAACTCAATCCAGCGATGGCTTACCAGATCATCCCTTAGTGCCTCAGCTGGTTCTGCAGGGTTGGAGTCCAGGTCCGCCCGGAACCGAGCAACCTTGTCTGCGAGGAATTGGACGTAGTCCTCAGCCCTGCCCTGCAGCGGATCGCCCGTATCCCTCCTATTTAGGAGGGAATGGGTTATCCTAAACAGGGCGGCTGGGCGCGACTCAGCAGACGCAACCAGAGAGGCAATATGTGTTCTCTTAGCCGTCCTAATTGCCCAAACGTAATCTCTGGTGTAGGTTGTCAAAAGTGCTCGGTTCGATTCGGATTTACTGGACCTCCATAAGTGCTCTAGGCGTCTCCTTTGGTGCTTCATCTCCCGGAGTTCCTCAGTAAACCAAGGAACCCTCCGGGATCCACTGCCTCGGAGCGGCCGTAGAGGCGCAATCCGGTTAAGAGACTTCGTTGCTGCCAAATTCCAGGCAGCAACCAGAGTCTCCGCCGGACTGCGGGCGAGAGTATCAGGAATAACCCCAAGCTCTGTCTGGAACCCCAAAGGGTCCATAAGTCGCCTGGGGCGGAACCACCTGGTCGGTTCCTCCTCCCTACAGTGGGGGTTTGGTCTCCGAAAGTCAAGCCTCAATAGGTAGTGGTCTGACCATGACAGGGGCAAGATCTCGCTACCCCTCAGACCAAGATCACAATTCCACTGCTCCGAGAGGAATACGAGGTCAAGCGTGTGACCCGCTGAGTGGGTTGGTCCTCATGGAAGCCATGAACTCCTGCGCTCCATCAGAGTGTTCACCGAGCGAAGGCAAATTGAAATCCCCCAGAACCATAAGTCTGGGGAACTCAACTGCCAGCTCGGCTATCGACTCGAGGAGCGAGGGGAGGGCTGCTGCAACGCAGTTAGGAGGCAGGTACGTTAGCAGCAGACCCACTTGACCCTTGATCTAGCTATCTTGTAAGGCTGTCAGATACTAAACAAATTAGTTGTTTGACTAAAACTTTATAATCTTTAAGAAATGCCAGAAATCTGGTGAAGTGACACATGATAAGGGCATGTGTTATCCCTATTTTATAAAAGGAAAATGAAGAATTCCAGGATTTGCAGACTGGTCAGTCTGATCTGAATAACTTAGGGGATTCTAGAGCAGCAGTGTTAAACTCAAGGCCTGTGGGCCGCATGAGGCCCACAGGGTACTTAGATCTGGCCCACAGGGCTCCCCTAGAAACAATGAAGGACTGGCCCATGGTGCCTCTGGCAGCAAACACAGAGCTAGGGAGGGTCGTACGAGGTCCTCCTGAACTCTGTTTTCATTGCAGGAGGCACTGCAAGAGTCACAGCTGAAAACGGAGCCTGGGAGGGGTGCCCTCAGTGGTGGGTTGCTAATATTTTTACTACTGGTTTGGGTGCGCTCCCACAAAAGCATGCGCAGAAGTGTTCTGCATGCGCAGAAGCATCCAGGTAGGTGGGTGGAGCCTCCTGCCATCCCTATTACCAGTTTGCCCAATCTGGGCCGAACCAGAAGCAACCCATCTCTGCCCCACATGCATGATGTCGAGCTGGCCACGCCCACCCTGGCCACACCCACCCAACCCCCAAGGTCAAACACAACCCTGATGCAGCCCTCAATAAAATCGAGTTTGACACCCCTGTTCTAGAGCCACAACATAAAGAGCTTGTTTTGCAACCTGGTAACTGATCATGACTTTTGAAGCCATGCTAGACTTTTTCCAGGAGAATTTCTTTAATTATTATTTTTTAATTCAGGAGATGCACCTCTTTCCAGTAAAATGTTTAGCAATGTATCCTATGAAATTAAGTGGATATATAACTAATTTTCAAATTATACTCAGAAGCGCTCATTAATAAATCTTCATCATAATGGAACCAGATAACAGATAAGATGTCAAAATGTTATTGGTAAGTGAGAGAAATTGGCCAAATGTAATAGGATGAAATTAGACAAAATGTCAAGCTAATTTAAGAGACAAAATTACATACAGCACACAAAACAATCCTTATTGTTTTATGTGCATAACACATAGTAAAGAAATCAATTTGTTCTCAAATCAAGGAAAAGCAGACTAACCCCAAGCTCTTAAACTCATCAGAAGGTAGATAAAATGGTTTCAGGAGACTCCAGCCTACCAGCTAGCTGTTTACTTTTAAAAACATTTATAGATTGCAAGAGTAAAATTGAATCAGAGTTAGGACCCACTCCAGGTCACAGTCTCAGGGTAAGAAAAGCCGTAAGAAATAAAAGCAAGGCCAGAAATATTTGAACAATGCAGGGGATCCACAAGATATGATCAAGATAGCAGCTGTGATAGTGTGATCAAAAATTCCCCTAGGTTTTTATGTGTGTTCACATAAAACACACATATTGTTTGAAACAATATCTCCTTGATAATTTTATCCAAACTCTAGGTGTCTGAGAGAAACATATTGTCATCATTTGTCCCTTGAAAATAGTCTGAAGTTGATAAGATTATATCATGGATGAAAGAAATACAAGCTGAAATTGTAAATGATTAACTGCAACTTTTAATTAGTGAGACAAATCAGAGAAATTAAGATTGAAGAGTGTGAGCCTTTATCTTTTGAAACTAAGGGATGAATTTTAAATATACAAAAATATTGTTTTCTTCCAAAAGTAAATTGTAGCATTATTGTCTTAATTTTCTCTCAATAGCTTTTCTGACCTACCGGTACCTGATAAAAGGATCAACAATGTTACTTTTCACATTTATTTATATTTAGATTATGAATTATTTTAGGTATATGATACGTCTATACATAGATTGCATTACATCCAAGTTTTTAAGATTTAAAAAAAGTTGTAGTTCTACAAATATTAAGCAGGGAGTAAGTTTCATGGAAATATTTGGCTCACTTAAAGACTAATATAATATAATATTATGTAATATTATTGTTTCTGCTGTAAAAGCTTTGTGACAAAACATAGGAACAACAGTTTATATGCCTTAGAACTGCAAAATAAAGTGCATCAGTTTTATTCAGTGAGATTTATTTTGAATACTGACAGTGACAGATCTCTAATTGAATACTTTAGGTGTTCTTGCTTCAAAATGTTAATTTGATTCTTGAAAAAAGCCATATTTCCTACTAATCAGAAAATGGAGTATGTTTTGCTTTGGTACAGATTTCATGATAGTTTAGAGTAACAAAGTTGCATTATTTGATACTTCTTTAATTTGATAATACAATAAGGTCTTTTTTGTAACCCAGTTTTTATATATTTATTATTTATATTGAGATGTTTAATGTAATTTTTTTTAAAAAAATTCTCTTTGTTGTCTTATTTTGGCTTTTTTTCTGTTTTAATGACTTTTGAAAAATTCATTAAGTATTTCTAATATGTCATTGTGTATTTCACTGTTTATCTTTGGTATTTTTGTATTCAGGTGTATGTGTATGTGTTTCTAATATTTCCATAAAATAGAATAAAATGGAAGAATTAAAATAAAAATATGAGTTGTCCAGGATGTACAACTATATTATATAAATAAAATCAACATTCAACATTCAACATTAACCAATTAATATTTTCTAGAACTATTGAGCTATACAGTATTTTATTATGTATTTATTTATATTTATTTCTATCCCATCTTTATTATTTTTATAACTAGGTTATAAAGCAGTGTATGCACATGAGACTATTTCCCCCACAACAATAACCCTGTAAGGGGTGTTGGAATGAGACTGGTCCAAAGTCACTCAGCCAGCTTTTGGCCATATAGCCCCCCCAAAAGTGGGGGATAGTACATATCCCCCACTTTTAGTTACACCCTACTGCAATCTCAATTGTTTCTTTTTTCTCAGTATAATGACAGGTAGGAAAAAAAACCCTCATTGTTATCCCTAGATTTGCTGTACCAGACTGGATCCATATTTTACTTTGTGTGTTACCATGCTTTCATTTCCCAAAGGATCTCAAGGATATGGGGCATTTGTTGCAAAACATTTATAGTATAGGAGGGTGGTTAACCCTTCTCCTAAGCAATTATTCTTCCCTGCAAACTGTTCATTTCCCAAACTGTTTCTTCCCCCTTCATGACCCTCAAGAATGCCCCAGTGAAGCTTTCTCCTTGGCTTACCCACAGAACTCTCTGCCACTTTGCTGGAGGGTGGGGGTAGGGAAACAAAGGGAGAAGTGAACCACAAGGAAAATGGTATCCACTGTCTCCATTGTAATATGTGCCCAAGGGCTCCCTCTCCTCCATGCCCATTTTTGGCACTTCTCAACCAGCCCTTCCGTGCCAGCAAAAATCCCAGTTACTCCCTTGTCATTCCTCCTTCCACGTATAATATAGGCCCCCACCATTTGTTCTCACCTCACAGTCCTCACAGAAGCTCTGGTGAGGCTGCTGCTACCACTGCTGCCTCTCCCCCCCCCCAGCTGATCTGTGGAACTACCTGCCATTTTGCTGTGGGGAGGGGAACACAGGGAGCTTTGGACCACGAGGAAAATTTTACCCCCATTTTTTATTCCATCCTATCAAGGAGAAGGCAGGCTCGTGCATTGACCACTGGCCTCTCTCAGCCATCCCTACTTTGCCTGCAGGAATCCAGGTCGCTCCCTCATTCTTCTCTCACCAGCCACTATTATTCAAGAAATTTCAATTTTTAGCCTCAGTTCCAAAGCATCCAATGTCTGCTTGTCCAACTGTTCTTGCTGCCAGCTGATTGGGTATAGGGGCCAGAAGGAGGTGGGAAAGAAGGTAGGAATGTGCCCATCTCATCTTTCCTTGTGCCACGTGATCTATGGGTTTCTGCGAAGTGTAGGCAGAAGGCATGGGGGCAGTGAAACAGATACAACTTTGCCAACTTTCAGTCCCATGAGAGTCATGGGTCCCTATCAGCCCTCTCCCCCAAAATAAACAAATAGGAAACAGGACTAGATGGAATGAATTCTACTTTATCATAAGATTATACTAATAGAATCTTGCAAAATCTGAAGGCATGAACTTTCCTGCTTGAACCATTAAAGCAGGACCTTCCTGTTATTTTTTCTTTTCCTGCTAAGCTACTATGGACTTCTTCCGTTCTTTTCTAAAACAGCATCTCTTCTCCTTTTCCCCCAAGGCAGTTCACACATTTTATTACAGTCCCAGATTTTGGACGTATTCTATATGTTAGCTTATTTAAAGTATGTTGATTCAAAAATTATTGCTCTAGGATGCACTGTTTTGCCCAATTGATGCTTACAAAGTATCAAACATACTCTGAGGCTACACAAATAAACACAGGGCCACATTTTGTAACAGGGGACCTAACCATGCCATTGAGAAAGAACGTTGGTCCTTACCTGAATGTCTATTCTCTGTAGCGTAAGTGGGAGGGGCTATAACCGGGTTTGCGACAGCCTGATTGGTCCACAGCCTGGGGGATTTTTCTTTAATATCACCTCCTTTCCCTCCTGGCTCCCAGTTTCCCTCAGTCTTTTGGTCCAATCACTTGGCTCCAAATGAGGTTTCTCAGTACTAATGCTTTAAGAATTTCTGTTTCACTAAAAGAGTATAAATTGGCTGCTTGAAATTGGACAATCTAAATTGTAAGTAAATTTGGAGCTACAGGAGAAAAAAGTCAATTAAAAATGAAATACAACCAAACAGATATTAATAACCTTCTCTAGTGTTTGCCTGATTCTTTCAAGGTCATTAAGTGGCCATCATTGTAGTTTGTTGCTAAAAATTCCATAACATTATTCAGCAAACACAGATTTTTCATGTATTATGGATTTTCCTCCAACTTAATCAATGGAGGTTTTGCAGGAGAGCAGTAAGAAAGCCAAGGACCGTGATGGCGAACCTATGGTAATGCGTGCCATAGGTGGCACGTGGAGCCAAATCTGAGGTCATGCAAGTAGTTGTCCTATGTCAGCTCAAGTGCGCATGCGTGCGCTGGCTAGCTGATTTTCAGGCTTCCAGAAGGAGCAGGGAGGCCATTTTTGCCCTCCCCAGGCTTCAGGAAAGCCTCAGGAGCCTGTGGATGGTAAAAAGGGGCCCAACGAGCCCACTGGAAGTTTGGAAATGAACTTCCAGTAGGCTCATTGGGCTGTTTTTCATCCTCCCCAGGCTTCGGGAGGCTTTCCTAAAGCCTGGGGAGGGTGAAAATGGCCCACTGGAAGTTGGAAAATGGGCCATTTCCAGCCTCCGGAGGCCCTCGGGGGGGAGATCATTTTTGCCCTCCCCAGGCTCCAAGTAAGCCATGTGCACATGCACAGGGGGCAGAGGGGGTGGGGTCACACAAGTGCACAAGTGGGCACAACACGGGGGGGGGAGAGGATATTTAATTATGGGTGTGGGCATGCACATGCGCTTTTGGCACCCGAGGAAAAAAAGGTTCGCCATCACTGTTTTAGGCTAAACTGGGAAGTGAAGAAGAGAGAAAAGACAACAGAAAATTATATTCACAATATTGCTAGTAAAAAAAATAGAAGTCTTTATGTACTGTAGTTATTTGGAGGCGAGAGAAACTTGAAGATCTTTACTTTCACCTTATTTTGGAAAAAGAAAATTTGCTTTCATGGGACTCTTGCCTTAAAAGTTCCAAAGTAGCACTTTATCTCAGTGATATAACAACTGTTGTGAGTCTCTCTAAGCACCTATGAAAATTTACTGGAGAAGGAAACATTGCAGTAAATTGCAGCTGCACACACAGAGACTGACAGATGCTTGCCATTGAGAGCCAAGTAGTTCTGTATCTGGATGTGGAAGCTCAATATCCAAGCACAGCTTGCCTTTGGCAAAAGCCCCAGGCACTCTGGAAATTAACGTCGTATGAATCACTGAATGGTTCCCTCTACTGCAAGTTATTAGCTTTTCATTTGGGTTTGTGCCAGAGATTTACAATGCTTTTTCAGTATACTTAGTGTTTGGCAGGTGAAACAATCTCTTTCTTGCTATCAGCAGACTGTTTCTTCCACGGTGCTGCACACTGTTTTCTCTTACTACATAGTGACATTTCCCAAGAATTCTAGCCTTGTACAAACACTTCTACTGCATTGTTATTAATCTCCTAGGGATAGTTTAATGTAATAGATCAAGCACAGAACTCCACAATTTTAGACATATTTTTTTCAGGTACAAGTTCACTTACATCAAAGCAATTCGCTCACAGGTGAAGAGTTGCATTCATATTAATAATTTCAGCATCATAATCTATTGGTTTGCAGAATGGATATGCATCATCTTTATACATAACCACATTCTTGCATTTCATAATTAACAGAAATTCATGTGGGAAGTTTGTAAAACTTAAGATGTTTTCAATCTATTTCATGGTAATTATTCAATTTGTTTTTCTTTAGTTATGGGTTTCACAAATACTCGCCGGGTTCATCTACTGTGCTATATATAAAGCTAATGACTTTAGTTAAAATGTTTTATTAAACCATGCTTTGAACAAGCTATGTGTATGTACTATTGAACCACAATAGGTGGATTCTTTCAATATTAAAAAAAATAACAGCAATGTATCTGAATGAAGTCACTCTATAGTTCTCAAATAGAGGCTGGGATCATATATCACACCAAATAAATCAATTAATCAATTTTAGAAATCATAATAGCATACTAGATGTTAACCCAGCCAGTAGGAACTTACATAAACAAGTAAATTGAGCATCTTGCAAAGTTAAGGCAAAAGATACTAGAGTCATCAGCCTCCTTCCCAGATAAAATAAGAGCTAGTAATAGTTTGAGGGCACTAGTTGTAATAGTAGCAGAGTTACAGCAATAGCAGCAAAACTAGTCAATGCAAAGATGATCTTAAAGTATAAGGCAAATTGATGCGGGCAAAAGATTTATCCCCTGGGCAGATATCTAGATTTAAAGTCATGTAAACCTGTGTAGCTAAGTAACAGCACTTGGAATTATGTTCAGAAGCAGATCAGAAGGCAATATTGTCTAGAACAAGCAAAGATGATGCCAAAATGGTAATATGATGACATCAAATACAAAAATACACAATTATGTAATATTGCCCTGATATTGGATAAAAAACAAGCATACAAATCTCATTTCATTGATGACTTACCTATATACATGTTGTCATTTGCCCCACTTGCACTTCCCTGTGGGGACATCTCTATGCAGTGTAATTCCTTGTGCACTAGCCAGATGTGCTACCAATAGTTTTGGCAGCATGACTATTATTATGAGAAAACCCAGGAGTAAAAACACATCACAAAGCACACAGAGCCTTTAGACAATTAATAATGGTTTTTATACAACCATATACAGGTAAATAAATCCCTTACCACTCAGCTACGGACACAAGGAGAGAAATGAGATACACGATGAGAGAGATACCCTAGGAGAGAGAGACATGTCTTCTCATGGCCTCCCTTAAATAGACACCAGTAAATCACATGTGTGGACTCCACCAGAGTCTTAAAGAGGCGATACCTGTATTGCTGAATCATCCTCACTGCATCAGCTTACAGTTTACAACCTTATATCAGCTGGCAGCTATTAAATCCTCATTACCTGACAAAAAGCACTTTAGCAATATACTGATCATACATTGAATGGTTTCCAATTTTTTAAAAGTAATTTTCAAGGGTGACCTCAATCAGAGCATGTTATGACAGTTTAATCAAAAAGTTGAGGGAAACGTAAAACTGACTTCAAAAGAGTTTGAGCTATTGAAAGAAATTTGGTACAGCTCTGCAGTCAAGTGGGCCCTCCAGAGACCAGTTAGATCAGTTCTACAGGCTATGAACTTAAGTTTTGGCCAAGAGTGCCATAACCCTAAGAAGCTATTACCTCTTTTTTATGGACAACATATATATTCATCTCTGCCATTGACCAGGTGACTGAAGGCCACTTAGTCTGCCCTCCTTTACTTTTAAAAAAAGGTATGCCATCAGAGATTGGTTTTGATTGCAGCAGGATACAAATATGTTTAAATAAATAAATGAAGGGGGAGACCAACATAACTTCATACAATTGCCAAACCAACAGCAGTTGCCTGTCAGAAATTAATTGTGCCATCAAATCATTTTAACTTCTAGTGACCACATAGCCTCTATGACAACCTAGCCCTAAGCTGGTCTGATCTTCCATCACCACTAATCTCTGTAAATGAGTCCACCTTGCTACTAGTCAACCTCTTGTTTTCTTTCTTTTCCACCTTTCCCAGCATTACAGCCTCCTCCAGAGACTTGGGTCTTGCATTTTGTGTCCAAAGGAGGATTTCAGTTTAGCCATTTGTGTCTCAAGTGAAACTCTGGGTTGATTTGTGCAATGATCCATTTGTTTGCTTTCTTGGCTGTCCTAGATATTCTCAGAATCTTCTCCAACACCAAAGTTCAAAAACACCAGAAATACTTGGCTCTAAATGTATATGTCTTGGATAAGTAGAATTAAGGGGAACCATCCATTGGCTAATCAGGTAGATGACCAAGGGCTGACTTATCTACACACATTCAGATGTATACCTGAATCCATTGATAAAAGAAGATAGAAGATGGAAGAAGAGGAAAAGGGGGGAGATAGGGGAGCAAGGGGAGAGAAAGAGAGATAGGAAGCCCTGAAAGGATATGTGCTTACTAGCATATTCGTTGATAGTTGCTTCTTTACATGCATTGGATTTAGGGACAATCTGAACAGAAATATTATGACACAATAACTTGTTTTCATCCTGGATATATATGTTTGATGACAAAGCTGTCCAATATTTTCAGTATGGCAGTTATCCATGGTTATAGATATCTTAAGTTATAGTCAGTAATTAACCAAGGAATCATCTATGCTTGATTTTTCTCTCTTCATTCTCTCCTGCATTCACCTAGTGATCTAAGGTTACACTACTCCTTTGAACAATCACTGCAGTAATGATATTGAAAAAAGTATGCAACAAAGACGAGAGATTAAATGCTATGAAGAACAGTTAAACCTAAAAAACACAAGACTAAAAGGAAAAGATACGGTAATTGAAATTCTGTCACAGAGGGAAATATGTGGATTTATTCTCAATAGTACCAACAGCAGAGCAAAAAAACAATAGATAGAAACTTTATCAAGAGATCCAAACTTGAAATAAGCTATGAAGCTAGCTGTTTCCTGAAACTGTGGATGCTTTAATACTGGAGGTTTTCAAACAAAGGTTGTTCAGACATTTACTCTTGAGAGGTCTGAAGATAGCTGTCTTGGCCAGGGGATGGAACTACTAGAAGACCTCCAAGGTCCCTTCCAAGCCTATTGTGTTGCAGAAAATGACAGGCTTTAGACTTCTCAGGATACAGGAAAGGTTTATTTGGCAGCCAGGTTCAGAAAGCTAGCCCATGGCTAGCATTGCAAGTTCTGAACAACCTTCATTATCGAAGCACGCGTTCTTATACATTCTCAAAGGCAGCTTAACACGGAAACACTTAACTCATTTCTTATTGGTTACCTTGAGGAGAAAGCCTTATAAGGAGATGGGGTCTTACTTCTCCTTTTGTTACAGGTATGGATTACGTGTCATTAACGAACTTTAATTGAACCTTGTGGTTTGGACTTTTGACATAGGGACGTTGACTAGAACATCTTGTCGTTAGAGAATAATGGCATTTCTTTTAAGCAAGTTTCTAACTATACTTTTTATGCCATGTTTTCATTCTTATATTTTTAATCCATATTTTATTCTACTTTACTATGATTCTATGGTCTCTAATGAAAAAGGCAAGGTGCAGAAAGACATATGTCCCATACCTGTTACAAGAAGAAAGAGGGTATTAATGCTAGCAACCCACAGCATACTGTATATTTGCAATCATGAACATATAGCCAAGACTGGAAATCATACACATCTTCCAGGAGGCTAATTGTTTTCTGTCAGTTAACTGTACTGAATGTGTAGATAATGGACCCACATAAACCCAACGAATGAAAAGGGAATAGCATGAATTTCTTGCCACAAAGCTTCTTTTGACATGAGGTTCACCAGACATGGCCAGTGGACTACTCACTGATATATTATTTCTCCATGTGAACTATACTGCAAAGAGAAAACAGTCAACATTAACTGTTAGCACCAGTTTTTTTTCTTTTTACTCACTCAAATATTTCCCAATGGCCATAGTACAATATCTAATTATAGCCTTCTTCTAGACCACAGGTATAATACAGCAAGTGGCAGTGAAACAATGACCATTCCATTGTTCAAAGTCTTGCATCAATGTCCATAGCATTTCCAATTATAGAAAATCAAGGTTCAGAATGTTTCCCAGGTCCCTAGAGGCATTCAGAGCCTTCTATTTTGATAGGGTGGCAGTGAGGAACTGAACCTGCCAAAGTCAGTAGTAAGAAGACCATGTTCTGCCACCATAAATGTTAGCTCTGTGTGAGGTTGAAGACTAGAATTCCTTCACCACAATTAGTTACTGGGATGGTGTCTATCCCCACTCTAGTAGCATGCAGGCCAGGGGTGGGTTCCTGCCAGTTCTAACCTCTTCTATAGAAGAGGTTCCACAAATCTACAGTGCCGTGTAGAACCGGTTCCAGCTCCCTCCCCATGCCCTTCTTCAAGATGAAGAGCAAGAGGAGGAATTCTGGGAGTTGAAGTCCACAAGTCTTAAAGCTGTCAAGTTTGAACACCCCTTGGATTTTTTCCCCAAAGGGTTAGGGGTGCAAGGGTCTTGTAACTTGACAGCTTTAAGACTTGCATGCTTCAATGCCAGAGTCACATGGCCGGCAAGCCACTCCCACCCGGTCACATGACCAGCAAGCCACTCCCACAAAGTAGGCCACACCTACAGAAGAAGTTCTAAAAAAATTTGAAACCTACCACTGATGCAGGCCAGCAGGTATGCAGCCCACCTCCAGGCCATTTATTATGCATACTACGTATGAATTTTTACAACCTGTTCAACTTCTCACTAGCTGGTAGTACACAGGAAACTCAACTTGATAAAAATTGATGTGGTATTCTACACATAACAGCCTAAGTTCTGAACAAAGGTTTTGAGCTCTAATAGGCTTTTGAACTAACCCAGAGGTTTATGAAGTATCCAATGGCATCAATGTTTGATATGCTATTTCTGGGCATATGCCAGCTAAAGCTCCTGTATGAGTGGTATTTGACCTGTTGGCATCTACAAATGAGATGACAGGTCCTTAGAGAAGAGGGATGATCATGAATGATAACACCTCCAATTTCCCACCCACCCCCACCAGCCATGGATGGCATAGATGCTGGGGAATCCATTCCATCCTGGCACAAGAAGAGGCAACACAATGGTAGGATAGACAAGTATTGTACACTCCTTAGCTAAGATTTTATTAAAGGGCACAAGATTGTAGTTGGAGGAACAAATGATACATGTATTCAGGGATTTCTGTGACATTCTTTGCTATTTGGGAAGGCTGAAAAGTAAGCTGGGCCTGGAAGACGAGGAATAAGTGTTGTAGGTAGGCAGTGTTTGGAAGGCATGAACTCCTGGCTGTCTGGTAGTTGCATGAATGAAGGGATAAAGTAGTTTTTTTTAAAAAAACACTTTCTGCTCAATAGTAAAGATGTAGTTAATTAACTAGCAAAGACACTTACTAAAAACACACCATCATTTCAAAGTATTGACTGTCTCCCAATTAGTCACAGGAGCAGATAATATAGCAGTACTGATCATAATACATCTTGTTATGTTAGAGAAACTAAATCATTGATTTGGTTTACAAGCTACACTACATGCAATGCGTGAATGTAGCCATTGTGATTTCTAAACCATTCTAACCTATTGTTTTCTGCTGTAAGCCCAACTATTTTGTCTTGTGATCTGGCTTCTCAGACCTCTTTTGCCTTTTACTTAATTGGCAAACCATGGTTTAAAGTATGTCTTTAGTGAGCTCAGATCCTGGTTCTCCTCTTGCCTTTCCCCAACCCACTTTGATAGGGAAGGTTCCTACACTCCAAAGTGAGGATCAGCAACTATGCAAGTAGGCCCATCACAGTAAGAAGATAAAAGACAGGAGACATAAGGGGTAATGGGACAGATGAAGTGCAGCAGAAGCAGCTGAGCTGGGGTGAGCAGCTGGCCAGCTGGCTCCCATTTAGCAGCTGCTCTTGTGTCAGCTGAAGGAGGTACTGTAGCTCAGCTATATGCTGACCATGAATAGCAGAAGAGTGGTGTGCCGGTTGGCAGCTGAGGAATCAGGCTGGATTTCTGAAAAGGGGGGGCAGGGGGCTTGCTTTATGAAATGTTTCCAAGCCCAGCAGGGTGATTACAGTCCATTGACTTCTTGGTTATTTGTTCCCAACAAGCTTCTCTAATAGAGCAGTAGGATGAAAGGGTTAATGATAAAGGAAAGGGAGGGGTTTTTTTAGGCTTACAAGCTGCTGAATACACCATATAACTATGTGGATGTTCAAGCAGCTGACATCAATCAACTCCGATACCTTCAGCACTCACAGAACAGCTGGAAAAGAATGGTTTGCTACAGGTGATTTACAGTCATGATGTGATCATCTTGAACTGCAAGAAGATTGGGCTGCATTTTTTTAATGTTGGTTTTTGTATTGCCTTTATTATTTTTATAAATAACTTAAGCCAGTGAACATACCTAATACTCTTCTCTCCTTCTATTTTCCCCACAACATCCCTGTGAGGTAAGATTGGCTGAGAGACAGAGAGAGGGACTGGCCCAAAGCCACCCAGCTGGCTTTCATGGATAAGGCAAGATGAGAATTCGGTTTCCTGGTTTCTAGCCACTAGACCAAATTGGGGTTGTTGGAAGAAATGTCCTTCTGGGTTCAGTTCCAAGTGGGGAAAAAGACACTGGAAACATGGAGGCTTCTTGGAAAGATGGTTTAATGGTGGACAGGATCACATGATGAGCTCCTGAACAGAAAAGTGATCAAATGCTTCCAGATGTTGGGTGAAGAAGAAAAAGAGACAGAGATGCTGAAAGTCCCTGGTTTTATGTCCTCTCTACGCTTTGAACTTGAGCTTGTATTCTGATTGGTTGTCAGACTCCCATGAGGCCATGCAGGAGCAACTCTGTAGGCTGCGCTTTGAGTCCAAGTTTGGTTTAGCATTGCTTCTTCCCAGGTGTCCTGTGGTGAGATGGGTAAAGGGCTAATACTCTCTTGCCTTAATCCCATCATCCTGGAGCTGAAGGGGGAGATCTTTGTTATGTAGAATAGACTGGCTCGGGCATTTTAATGGCCAATTGACAAAGGTGGGGGCTATTAAGATTGAGTCTGTTTCCTGCCTTAAAACATGTTTCTCCATTTCTGATCCAGGGAAATATAATATTCTGCCTTTTCAATATTTCCCAGGATATTTCATTTTTCTAGGAGAGGGGTGGGTTTTAACTTCCTACAGAGTCATGCAGGTGATTGGTTTATGGCAACTACATTGGGGTTTACCTAGTAAAGCATGAAATAGTGCAATTTGGGAATCCAGTCAGCCTTGTAACAATATAAATTTCCATACAACAAAAAAAAGCTGAAACAAAAAGTATCAATAATTTATCAACATAGTTTGGGAAGGCTTAAGATGTATAGCAATGCATATTATACCTGTCTTTCCTCCAATGTCAAGAGAATTGAGCACCCAATGGCCAGTCAGAAGAACTATTAACACATTAAGGTTAAAGAAAAATGATAGGGAAGGAGTTGGGGAAAGCAGTACAGGGAATAAGGTACTGAAAATTTACTAGCTCATAGAGCCTTTACAATCTGATGCCCTCCAGCTGTATTAAACAAACTCTCATAACCCCCATCCAACACAACTAGTGGTATTTTAAAGGATACCATTGTTAGTTGGCTGGCACTCTGAACATTTCTGTTGAGATAATATGCTATTTTTTGGTAGATCTTATTTTTCACATCAATTTAACATGCAACATCTGTTTTATTGATTGAGTTTATGTACTGCTCCAAATCAAAACTGAAGAAGCATATTAAGCATTTATGTGAAAAAGTGCCTTAAGCATCAGCCCAAACATTATTAGTTTAGATTCAAAAAGGCTAAATCATAGTCTATCTAGCTAAATCTAGCTAATCAGAAGTCTGGTTCACACAAATCAGTTTATAAACCATTAATCTTGATAGGCTAGGTTTATACAACATGCTAGATTAAATTATGATTAAATGGCTTGTGGCTCAGTAACTTGTAGACAACAGTCATTTCCCTAGTAGCAATTTATAACATCTTCTAGAGTCATCCAACCATTATTAGGTTAAATAATTAAAATAATTTGTAAAATGAAGACAGACATATGGTTCAGTGATAGTTGTGTAATGCAATGAAGAAACTTTAAGGCCCATAATGGAAATGGCCATTGTGGGACTTGGTTTTGATTTTACTTGTTAAATTGTCTCATTCTGGTGCCTTCCAAATAGGTTCAGATTGGGAAACTGGAATTGGAGTCCAAAAACGTATGGAAGATGCTACTTGGACAAGGCTTTTATAGAGTGCATTCAGAAAATGGAATTTCATTTCATCTCCATCTGACAACAGTAACAGAATCATTAGCTGGTTTTTTTATTGCTCAGTTAGCCACAAATGCAACAAGTCCTACATGAGGATGACCTTGAAAAGTATCCAGAAGCTTCAATTGGTTCAAAATGCAGGCAGCCTTGAAGCTCATGTCTCATCTTTCCTGAGAGAGCTGCATTGGCTGCCAGTTTGCCAGGTCCGATTCAAGGTGCTGGTTGCCACCTTTCAAGCCCTACGTGGCTTATTCTACAACAAAGCAAACCATTTATGGTTCTGCATAATTTTTGAACCAATCTTGAGCTCTGCAGAGAAAGAATCAAGGCTAGAACAATAATAATCTTCATGAAATGGTCACATGCTAAGAACCAAAACTTGCAGGTTTAGCAACCTGCTAAAATATGCTAGGCTAAAATGGTATTGGTTAGTTTCTGGTTGTGCTGTACAAATTCAACCAGTGTGGTTTATGATTTTGTCTATTTCAGACTAGCTTCCATAAATCATAGCCAAGTATGTTGAACAAAAAGTCTCTCATTGGCATTTATTCATTATTCCTTTTGGAAGATAAGACAGATTTAACTCACTCAATCTGGTACCTACTATAGATGAAGTTAAAATTCTCAGATTTCCCTCCAGCTAACATGGGCATTGATTGAGACTTGTAATTTAGGAATACTGCATTCCATTATTTTGGTCTCTGCTCCCTAACTGAAAATAAACATGCATTCTCCTTATCTATGGAACATTTATCCACAAATGAGCATCACAAAACTTCTTTTACGGGCCTTTATGTTTCGGTTCCAAACGCTAGTAGTAAACTGCCTGAGCATATTTTCCCTCGATTCCTTTGGATACTGTAGGATCGAAGAATGGGGCATGGTTTCCGGGATGAGGGAAATCGAAAAAGCACTCCAAATTAGATTAAATTCAGAGAAATTTATCTTGGGAGTAAACGCGCACAGACAGGTATAACCGTAAACAGCCATCCCAAGGCATACCACGTTTGCTGAGCACAAGAGATACCACTCCTTTACTGGCAGCGAAGCGAAGTCTAGCACACGTTACGGGGCAAGAAGGCACACGTCCCTTCCTACCCCCACAGCGCCGCGCACGTACTGGGCAGGGCCTTGCCCACGCGCAACAGACCGCTTGCGCAACTCCCCGCCGCAGGGCCCTCGCCGGGCGGGAGATAAATGACAGGTTGGAAAAACCTCCGACGGCTGCGCACGCTCCGGCGTTTTTTCATTTCGCTTTTCTCTTCCCCCCCCCCTCCCCGCCCTTGAAGGAGTCGCGTGGCCACACCCGTCCGCTGCTGCTCTGGGCCCTTCCCCCTCATTAATATGAAGGCAGAGGCGCTGCTGACTAATGGGCGATGAAGCTGTCACTCTGGCACCTACTTGTTGGGTGTTCGCACAGCAGAGGCGCACAGAGGAGCGAGCGGAGTTGCGAGGGACGGCCGCCGCTGCTGCTGGCAGACCGTTCCCTTTTCTGTTGCGGAGTGCTCTCGTCTAGGTGGATCCCGGCTGGCGAGCGCTGGCTTGCGCCTCCGCGGGTCCCAGGCTGTTAGGCTAAGCATCGGGGGAGGGGGCGATTAAGGCTCGGGAGAGCTTTCAGCTTGCACCCGGCGGAGAGCCTTCCTGCCCTTCTTGCCGCCGATGCGCCGAGCAGCGGCTGGTCGATGGCTTGTCGAGTCCTTGCCTGTCTTCCCTGATCCAAAGGCGTTCGGCTCGGAGCAGCAGGCATGCTGGATTGTGGCGGGCGGCACTGGGCTCTTTTTGCTGCGGCGCTCAGGCTGTGGCTGCTCCTAACTTTATGGACGCAGGTAAAAGAACCGCCTGCGTTTTCGGCAGGTTTGGCTTGGGGTGGTGGTGATGATTGTTCCAAAGGGAAGAGCGGGGAAGGGTAGCTTTGGGCGGAAAACGATCGGGGACGACTTTTGTGCGGTTTGTTTTACCTTGCCACTTAAACCCAGTGGTGAGATTGGAGTACCTTGTGGCTCCTTCCTTTTAAAAGGGGGGAGGGAGATATACATTCTGTTTTGTGAAACTAACAAAAAAAAAACCCGATTTTGCTTCGGGGGAGGTTGGAAACCTTTACGGGTCTCCTGATGTCTATCTTGCAAGCTCCCTTAACAACTCGAGGCTTCCAATGTGTATGTATGTTTGCTTTGGAAGAAACGCGGGGGCAAACTTGCATTGCACGTTTGCGCGGAGCAACCCTCGGCGTTGTTTTTAATCCATTTCCCGAACGCGTTGATATAAAAAGCAATAACACGGTTTGCATGGCTTCCAGTTACTTTTAAACGTGGGGGAGTTCCTATTCGGCTGGCATCAAAATAATTTCGAAGTGCCTATTTGAGCTGCCAATGGAGTGTTCTGCAGGTCTTTTGCGCGGCTTGCAACCAGCCTTCCTATTCCTGCGATAAGCCGGAATTGCGGCACTGTTTCCTCTCTCCGATGCCCCTTTGAATAGTGCGTATAGTTTTAATAGTTTTTATCAGAAGGCTACTTTGTCGTTGGAAACTCTGGAGTGGCCGCTTGGCACTCCCCCCCCCCCCCGACACTACAGTTAATGAGGTTCTCCCTTTTTGCCTCTTTATTTTTAGGTCTCCCAGTCCACGGGCTATTTCGAGCTGCAGATTAACTCGGTAAAGAATGTAAACGGCGAATTGTCGAATGGGGAATGTTGTGATGGCACGAAACCCCCAACGAACGTGGACTGTACTCGGGATGAGTGTGATACTTACGTGAAAGTCTGTCTGAAGGAATACCAGGCTAAAATCACGCCTATTGGGACATGCAGCTACGGCTCCGGATCTACTCCTGTTCTTGGGGGAAATACTTTTTATCTGAACAGCCGAAATTTTCATCAGGGTAAAAACCACGACATGGGGAGGATTGTTATACCTTTTCAGTTTGCTTGGCCGGTAAGTTCCATTTTTCCCCTCGTTCCTGGTCTGTTTCTCTAATAAGCAACCGTGGTTCTGCAGCTGTGTTTTGTAAGTAGCTGCTAAATGGGCCGTCTTGCCGCTGCTTTTGACTCTTTACTTTGTGGGTAACAGCAGAACTGTAACTTGAGTTGGGTTTTTCTTACGCCCTTTCTGGTTTGTGGAGGATAGTGTGTCTAACGGGCGCCTTTCTTTTCCTTCCTGCTCTTCCCCAGCACGCGGAATTGGGGGGGGGGGGGAAGAAGGCAACCAAATTCAGATTGGAAAAAGGGCAGTATTGCAATCTCTCCCCTTTCATGATAAAACTGCAAGTTTCCCCTCTAATACCCACGAAACCCAGCCACGCACGCTTTGTATTGCGGATGTGTGGGAACCTCGCGCGAATTTGTGTGGCGCGGGGTAATGAAGCTTTAGTTTCCACGAGCCAGTGGATGGGGACAATAAAACTCTACCTGTGAAAGAGGGGATTACTTTGAAAAAAATTGAAAACGGCGCACCTAGAGGCATCTCGTAGGGGCGTGTCTACACTTGGTGGGAGCAGCTGCCAGGAGTGGCGGGGGGAGGGGAGAAGTAGAAGCCCGGTGTGTGATAGCGTCTCTTAGCATGTCCAGGTGCGAGTAGTTGACCTCTGCGTCAAACCTGTTTGTTGTTGCTTTGGATTCTCCCCATAGAGGAAGATATTTACGGCTTGCATATTCTCGGGTTCTCCATCTTTTCTCTCCAGCGAAAAGTGCTGCTTGCCCAACCCTCTGTTAAAATACATTTGTATTATATACACCTCCAGTTTCCTGAACACTTCTTGGATTTGCAAAAGGCGTCTTTCCAGCAGAGGGCGCGTGTAGCTAGTTTTCCGCGTGGCTGCGCCTTCGGGGTTTATTTTATTTTAATTTATTTTGCCTTTTTTTTTTTTTTAAGAAATACTTAACGTGTATCACAGGGCGTGTTGCGCAAAAGAAGGGAATTGTGCCGGCGGGGCGTGGAAGGAGGCGGTGGCTGCCGCCGCTGCAAAGCAAGCAGCTGCTCTTAGCCCCGAGCTACGGGAAAGCGCGGGGCGCGTGCTGCTGCTCGCGAAAGGCGCGAGCGACTTGGCTCCTGGGACTAGACCTGGCGGGTAGGGAGGAGGCGTGGCGAGAATACTCACCCGCCTGGCGCGCGCTTCAACAGCGACCGTTGGACTTAAGAGCGTTTAAGGGCGAAGCGCGTAGGAGCCTCGCTGCTGCTTCTGTCGTCTCCTCGGGCTTAATGGGGATGAAACAGCTGGAAAGCCGCTCCTGGTTTTCCATAGCATTCCTCTTTCTCTTCTTCGTGGTTTTTATTTTATTTTATTCCAACTCTCCTCACTATTAGGAAATCCGTAATTTCTCCAGACGAATTTTAATTTATACCAGAATTCGATTCGTGGTATAAAGTCTGTGTTGGGTACATGTGAAGTGGTACATTTACTGCAAAGTGGTAAGAGACCAAGAGACGAAGAATTTATAATTTGTTTAGGAATTCATTTCTCACTTCAAATTCTAGTTTTATAAAAAAAAATCTCCATCCCCTCTTTCTTCCTCTTCCATTTTTTCTCTTTTTCTATTTGTTATGACAAATAAGTGACTGGCTTATTCACTTGTTAAGCTGAGTGATGGCTTTAAAATTCACTCATGACTTTCATCATGATAGGATGGAGTAGTAGTACAAGTTACTCATTCTAAAAACCATGATTCCAAACTACAGTGGCTGGACTTATTGAAACATATACATATTACACTTAACACCTATTAAAAAGATTTATGTTGAGCTGAAGAATGATTTGGGCTTGCAGCTTGTGTATAGAAAGCACATTCTTAACTGATTTTGATATAATCTCAATGGGTAGCATATAAAACTGCCAGTGTGGAGTTGTCCTTGTGAATTTTTACAGCACTTCCAAAGCATGCAGATCAAATGTGCAACAACTGTAGGATCATATTTTCACTCCCCCCCCCCAAGAGCAGCTGCATGTGATTTCTGCTGGAGTGCTTGTATGGCAGTAAATAATGTACTTTAATCTTTGGCTGTTTACCAGAGTACGTCTAGATGTATGATTGTTTGCAAAACAGAATACAGTATTATATGTACCACAGGGAACAAATGGGAAGTGCTTAACAAAAAAGAGTTGTCACAAAAGAATTAGGTTGGTTAACAAAAGATAACTGATGGAATGGATTTCTCTAAAAGGAAAATATATTTCCTAAATTCAGATGCTGAATTCTACTAATACAGCAGGTGTATAAGAATATTTGTTATTTGTACTTTTTAAATAGCTTCTATTGGTGTGTAGGAATGGCTTGAAATAATGGCTTGAAATAATAGATAGCAAAAACAAAGATTCTATAGAGAGTACCAAATACAATACAATCCACCTGTTTTTAGTTTTAAATGGAGTTTGTTTAGCAAGTTGCAGTGCCTTGTGATGGTCACTTTGATATCTGACTGTACTTATTGCATTCACTGTTGAATCTATTTTGTTGCTATTAGAAGCTAGGAATTCATATTTTCATAGTTGTCTTCTTAAAAGTTACTTGAATGATATAATAAAAACTATTCCATTCTTAAAATATTTCCTTTCATTGAAATATTCTTTTCATTGCATTTACTAAGAAAAGGATTATAAATGCAAAATTTGTGGGAGATAGATGTCTTGGTGAGATTTTGGACTTGGAAGTTTTTCAGGATTAAATTGGAACAGTAAAACTCTGCTTTGAGTATACTCTGTATGGAATATAGTTGTGTAATTGTGAATAATCCTTTATTGATGAAATACCTTACATTCTATCCATACAAATTGTTACGAATTTTAGAAAGCTGTTTCTTGGTCTAAAGGCTGAGCAGTTTTTATTAGCAACTGGTGATTTTTGCTACCTGAAAGTAATTGCTTATACTAATACTTGATATTTAAGGTCTAAATATTATAACATAACATGTTTATTTGAGGGAATAGAAACTAGTCAGTCATTGCTCAGTACATTCTTTTGCCTTTATACCAGTGGTTCTCAACCTTCCCAATGCCGCGACCCTTTAATACAGTTCCTCACGTTGTGGTGACCCCCAACCATAAAATTGGTGTCTCGGTTCCTAAGACCATCAAAAATATTTATTTCCGATGGTCTTAGGTGACCCCTGTGAAAGGGTCGTTCGACCCCCAAAGAGGTCCCGACCCACAGGTTGAGAACCACTGCTTTCTACAGATTTGGATGCCAAAACAGTCTTCCGACTAAATTGGCTTAGTTTTTAGTCACATTTTGAAAAGGTCATATTTTATCTTCAGCACTTAATTTTGACTAAAGCACTTCATGTATGCTTTAATGATAATATATGCTCTAATCTTTTTAATATTTGTAAGGCCCTTTCATTTGATGTATTGCTTCACTTCAAGAGCTGACTAAGCATCTTTTCAACCTGTTGACTTTGCATTATTAATACTTTGTTTAAATCATTGTGCAAGTGTTTGAAGTTGGGAAAAAGTCAACTTTAATAAGTTGAAGTAATAAGACTAGGATCTATAAATGTTTCTCCTGGCTTTATCACATTTCAAAAAGGAACATTTTAAATTAATAGCAAGATGATCTACAAGAATATTTCAGGTTTTCACATGTAATCTTTTTAGTTTTTAAATATTCCCATGTGATAGATTATAAGGGGCTAACTGAAACAACTGTTGAGTTCCTTGTGTGTGTGTGTGTGTGTGTGTGTGTGTCTGTCTGTCTGTCTGTCTGTGTGTGTGTGTCTTTATAGGATTCTTTGAAATTACTCTTCAAAAATAATGGTACAGCAGACCATATCTGATGACTGGGGGTATGCTAGTAACGGTATAAGAAAGATGAGAAGCAGCCATACTTGCCTGAAGGGTAACATATGTTTTAACAAAACCATATTACTCAAGCCACAGTGCCACAGGATAAACAGTCTGCAAATTGTCAAATTAACTTGAGGAAAGGCAGTGGAAATGAAAATGTGAATCTTTCACTGTGCAGAGTAAAATGGGAAAATGCTTCCCATAGTACTGAAGATAAGACCTTTCTATGCAACTATCCACAACTTTTCTTGATAAAATACTACAAATTATTGTCTTTTATGGTGATTAACATAAGTCTAATCTTAGATTTTTTCCTACACTGATGAGTAATAAAATGTAAATGGGCTATTCATCTTTTGTATGCATAATATTGCAATTAAGAAAATGGGTCGGACACAGCATAGTTATCTTCTTGGGATTATTCAGTTAAGCATATATCTTCAATTATACCATGTGTGTAGTTTTAATTCTCACCTTATTTAAGAATGTCTGACTAGACTTAAATTTCTCACTTAAGGTGATGCTGAGTTTTTATCAACTAATAGTATTTTTACATGAGTGAACATTTACATTTGTTAGGATATGTGTAGAATGCAGTAGAGATCTGTCCTGTAATGTAATTTACCATAGGTTTTTTTTACACTTGTTTAAATTGCTGTAAAACTGTTTAAATTGCTGTCAACATCACAATTATTTTGATAGATGGGTGATTATATAAATTTATTAAATAAGATAAATCAAACATTTTCTTAAAATCTGTAAGACACATGAGAGAGTTTATTATCACAGCTGTGTATGAAGGAGTTACATTTTTGTGTGTGTGTGTGTCATAATAGACTGCATATAATGCTTTTAGTAAGGTAGGAATAACAACTAGGATAGAAAGAATGTTGATGTTCGATATTTGAGAAGACCATTACGAATAGTATGGACAACCAAAAAAATCAAATGGATTATTGAAGAAATCAGTTCAGAATTTTCACTTGATGCATACATGACCACATTCAATTTTTTCTACTTTGGATACACTATGGAAGGAAAACAAAGAAGAAGACAACTACCGCAAGATGGATGGACTCAGTTACAATAATGATGGGTGCATGATTGAAATACATGAAGAATCAGATGATGTACAAATCGGAATGGAGAAAATATGTGGTTAAAAAAGGGCAGCACCAACTTGATAGCACATTTTCAACTTTCTAGACTAATGATAACTTCAGCACTTTTACTCCAACTGTGATAATGTTGCTGTAGTTTTGGAAGAAAGAATATTTTTACCTGTATTTTTCGGATTATTTTGCAGCCATTTTTAGAGAAATAAAATCTGATCAAATTGTTGCTCAATACAAATTACTGACAAATTTGGTTATGTCCATGGTGGTACAACTGGAATTAGAATTTGGATTTGTCTACTAAACCAATTATATACAACCAGCTTTGTATATGAAAATGAAAGAATCTTAGTCTTTTCAGACTGTTATGTTTTATTAGTAAAAAGACTGTAAGTAAGAATAATATTAATGTACTAAACTATTGTATTGGGCCATGATCCAAATGCAATTAAAACAACCTATTATTTACATAGTTTTAATTACTGTACTCGATTGTCTATATTCAAATGATAATTTTGCTCAGACTTTGCCTTCCCATGCTTTTTAAAAAGTTTATTTTTTATTACAGCAAATTCAAGTTTCAATTCAGCATAAGACTGATAGGGTAAATCTAAAGTAAACTGATAGAATCTATTTGAATAAAATGGGTAAAAAAATATCTTGGAAAAGTGGTCAGGATGGTGAACAATTACAAAGATGAATATATATTTAAGCAACATTTGTAAAACATTGGTCCTATTAAGACATTAATTTGCAATGAAAGATTGGTGTATGTTGTGTGAAGTTTAACTATCTCAAAGCAAAATAATATTTTTAAAACATATACCAACTTCTAGATAAACTAAACATTGTTCAGAAGCCATTCCGGAGCATGTCGGAATGTGTCTGAAACTGCTTCACAACATATCATGGCAATGAGTTATGTACATTTGCACTCATAGGAGATAGCTCAACTCAACCTGTCAAAATTGTATCTGTCACTACTCATGATTAAAGAGTATGTTAGATTTGTTTGGTTACATTGAAGCACTCTTAACTTGCTCAAAAACTGGCTCTTAATTGAAATAGTAAATCTATGCATTATTATGTGAGATGGGGAGGATATAGACTTTATTGGGTAGATAGTAAAAGGCTGCTGTTCAGGAATTAAACATACCAACCAAAAACCTAAGGCATCATGAAGTCAAGCAAGAGAGAGGATTTGTGAGTCTGGTTAAGATTTGGTCAGTTGTCTAGCTTATAAATGATGTCTTCAAAACAGATTTGCTTTAAAGACTATTATTTCATATGAATTAACAAAATAACCTCTTATTAGGACTACCTTGTATCCTTGTAAAGTTTTGATAAACCCAAAAATTAAGGCCCTTGAGTAAGTGGAAGTGATTACTTGATTCAAAGATCAAGTTGCTTGGCCTAACACTACAGATATTATAGGAATACCCGTAATATCTTTTTAACATTTAAAAAGTATAGAGTATTGTAATCAAACTGATTTGTTAAAATGACTTTATTTCAAATTGAATTAATGAAACTTGCAGCAAAATAGAAGCAATAATACTAATAATAGATTTCATAGTATTAATACTATTTTTCCTCTTAGAACTTTTAAGTTACATATTTGATGTAAGAATTCAGCTGATAATATGGAAGTTTTAAGATAGAATTGTAAGTTTGTCTTTTAGTATCAATCTTCAAAAGTAAAGGAACAGACTGTCATGAAATATGCCACAGACTGTCACTTCATACCCAACAAAAATCAGAATCGCAAAATCATGGTATTAACTGTAGGACTCTATGGAAGTGACACTTGGATTTTGAAAAAGCAGAATCGGAAGTGTGTTGATGCCTTTGAATTTTGGTGTTGAAGAAACTCCTGAGAATAACATAGCCAAGAAAACAAACAGATCATTAAACAAATCCACACAGAGCTCTCACTGGGGAAAAAATGACCTGGCTCAAATTACCCTACTTTGGACACATTATGCAAATGAATAAGGTAGAAGGAAAGAGAAAAGGAGAACCATCAAAAACATAGATTGCTTTAGTTATAGTGGTAAAGAATGCACCATTGGAAAAACTGAAGGATCAGGTTAGGGGAGATTGACATGGAGAAAAACTATGTTGCTACAAGAAGTTGAAAACAATTTAATGGCACAGAATAATGGAAAACCTGGTTCTGATTGCCTACTTCACTCTCTCTGTTTGAAGAAAGGTGTGTTATCCAATAGATGTTTTTGTAAATGAAAGGAAGCCAGAGTTTGGTTATTTACTGATTAATCCCCTTTTCTATTCCCATTCATTCTAGCATGGATTCTGTAAAAGAGTAGGGAAAGTAGCAATGTTCTATTGATATCTACAGAACTTTCAATTTAATTAAAAACTATTGTGTTTAAGAAATCAGTATAAATTAGCTTATAATGGTTGAGATTATTTTTTTAAATTATTATATGTAATCTTAGATTTTGATATGTTCTACATTATGTTTATGTTCGTGTACTTTACCTAATTTAGGTATGTGCTTATACATCTACTTCTTTGCCACTATAGCAAGACCATTGTCTTAATGTAGGGGTCCCCAACCCCCGGGCCATAGTCACTACCGGGTCATGGTCTATTTGGAATTGGGCTGCACAAGTGACTAGCCAGATCTGTGTCCGTGTGTTAATATTTTTTAACGTGATACGCTAATACTTTTTTGACATAAAATAGATAAGATAGATAGATACTTTATTTGTATGCCGCCCTTTTCCCTGAGGGGACTCAGGGCGGCTCACAATTCAGGGGGAGGGAGGACAAACAAGTTACAAACATAAAAACAATACATCATTAAAAGCACAACAGTCATACTATTCGAGTGGGGTTGAAATCTTTAGCCCCAGGCCTGTCGGGACAGCCAGGACTTAAGGGCTACGCGGAAGGTCTGGAGGGTGGTGAGGGTACGTATCTCCACAGGGAGTTCGTTCCAGAGGGTCGGAGCAGCCACCGAGAAGGCTCTCCTCCGGGTAGTTGCCAGCCGACATTGGCCGGCTGATGGAATTCGGAGGAGGCCTAATCTATGGGATCTTATTGGCCTAGTGGAGGTAATTGGCAGTAGGCGGTCTCTCAAGTACCCAGATCCAATACCATGAAGGGCTTTGTAGGTGACAACTAGCACCTTGAAGCGCACCCGGAGATCAACAGGCAGCCAGTGCAGCTCGCGGAGGATAGGTGTTACATGGGTGAAACGAGGTGCACCCACGATCGCTCGCGCGGCTGCATTCTGGACCAGCTGAAGTCGCCGAATACTCTTCAAGGGCAGCCCCATGTAGAGCACATTGCAGTATTCCAGCCTAGATATTGGTTATATCTCTTGATCACCAGTAATTGGAGCTTTTTTTTCCTTCCTAGGTTATATATATATATATATATATATATATATATATATATATATATATATATATATATATATATATATATATATATATACGAATTATCGTTACTTCTAAAGTTTTTTAACTTTAGAACTTTTATATAACGAATTATCGTTACTTCTAAAGTTTTTTTTTTTAGTTTTATATTGAATTTTTCATTCAATAACTCAATTAGGTTTACATAATATTCTTCTCTCCAGTAATAACTCTATGGAGTAGAATGGATTAAGAGAAAATGATGGGCACTTAAAGTTACATGATGCTTAAAGTTGCACAATATTATTTTTTTACATATAGAGGACTATAAACTGATGTATGTATTGGGTTGCAGCAATAAAAGGCTACTATATTTCTTAGCATTGAATGATCACATATTCATATACATTTACTGTGTTTGCATTTATACCCAAACTATGTATTGATAATTCAGTAACATAATACATTTTGGTTCTATTTGAAAATTTGATAGCTTCTTCATGCGGGACACTTCGATATTGAAAGCATACTTGTGATACATAAAATACTACTATAGGTTGCAAACACAAAATAGGGAATATCTGTAACAATCTAGCATTTGATATATTAGTTTGCAGGATGAGGGAACTTAGCATTTTGAGTCCATAATTCATCATATAAAAAAGTTATGTATGTATGAATATGTGTGTCACAGAAGACCGATAAAAATTGCAAATGTAGGTTTGCTTGATGAGGTTGCTAAGAAACTGAAGTCTCTGGAGGAAGTGGATATTGTCTGGCCAGAAACATAAAATTTTGCTCTCCAAATGCCTTTTCTTTAGATAAATTTCATGTGTAAGGAAAGAGAATTTTGAACATTCTTAAGTAGTTTTAAGTATCAACAGTAAATACCAAATTGTAGTCAAGTTCAGATATTGCATTACATCATGATTTTTTTTAATGATAAACAGACCATAAATGGCTGGGTGATACAACACAGGAAACCACAAAATATGTTTTAAAGACCAAAATACTGGAAGCATACTAAACAAAAAACCAAAGAAACCACATTAGTAGTGGTATAATGTTTGAATCTAATTCTTCCTTTTTACAGGTTCTAAAGCCTTTTGATATTTTGAACCCCCTCTTATTTATTACAATTACATGAAGTGAATCCACATGAATGCCCAGCAGTTAAAATAGTAACGTACATCAACCATTCTGTTTACCATAAATTTTATCTCTTAATTTCCAATTTGTGTATTAAAATGCTAAAAAAACAGTCATTACTAAAATCTCTATCAAAATACATACAAATGCATCATGATGCCTACTAAAGGCTCTTTGGAATAATTCTGTCTTCATTGCTTTCTTACAGATTTCCCCGGGGGTGGGGGGATCTAATATGCAAAGGAAGACTAAAGAGCCGAGGTGGCGCAGTGGTTAAATGCAGCACTGCAGGCTACTTCAGCTGACTGTAGTTCTGCAGTTTGGCTGTTCAAATCTCACCGGCTCAGGGTTGACTCAGCCTTCCATCCTTCCGAGGTGGGTAAAATGAGAACCCGGATTGTTGTTGGGGGCAATATGCTGACTCTGTAAACCGCTTAGAGAGGGCTGAAAGCCCTATGAAGCAGTATATAAGTCTAACTGCTATTGCTATTGCTACTTTCCACAAATTGGTACTATTATAGAAAGGCATTACCTTCTCACCTCAGGTTTTTAATCTCTGAAAAACGCCAGACATTTAAGAACCTGTCCATATTCAATTGCAATACATGGGTCTGAAAAAATGGGTCCTGGAGAGATGTTGATTCCAAGTCACATGGAGCTTTTTGCATCTTGAAGGCCTATAAATGTAATGTTCATTTATAACTGGAGATCCACAGCTGGTGCCCTTGCCAGAGCTGAATAAAGACCCCTTGACCAGTTTCCACCTCCTTTAAACAAGAACCATAAAACCAGTAGGATCCCCAAATTACTGTTGCAGCTTCCTGAAGAATAGTGTCTTCTGCTCAAGAAACAAAATGTGGAATTTAATTCCTCATTGGACTGGAGGTAATCACATATTTCTTGAGTTTAATTACAGCTTATTTAATTCTATCCAGATCTTAATAGGCTCTAGGCACTAGGGCAAAACTTCCAATATCACCTGTATGCCCTGAAGCATGCTGATGATTCTCATTCAAATGATCAGATGAGTTTTTCCAGCAACTTATGTTAATCAACAAGGGAGATATATTAAGCCCTATGGCATTTCATAAATTTATAGCCACAAGATCCTATAACCACTGACTGAAACTGCCCCCTAAGGACCCTTATAATGCATTTCCTTCATCAATTCTTTTAAGCAGTCAAGAGCAATATCAAGTTTAGTGATATGCAGGGTGGATTTGATTTAAATCATCTTGTAAAAATCATCTAGTAAAAAGACTTGATTTAAATCAAGACGATTTAAATCATAATTTTTAAAGAGCAACTGTCATTTCTGTCCCATAGCGGCTCCTCCTCTGACCCACTATTGACTCACCGACAGTCACATTCACTTTAATGGGATGACTAATGATGTGGCAGTGACACAACAAGGTGAGGGACATGGTGGGCTGTAGGTGAGTGGATGCCTGATAAAAGACACTGCCATGATAAATCTGAAATGACAGGTGCTCTTAAAATGCAACAACTCATTCTTGCTGGTAGTTAGAATCGAATAATATTATTTGCAAACAAAACAATCATCTTCTATCTAGCCATTTAGTTAACTACTAGTTTCCAATCAACATTCTATTTCCATATCACCAATCCAAATCTAATCTATTGGTAACTAAAATGCAACTCTCCTTACTGATTGAAAAGTTGAAAAGTTGCCTGGAAAAATAATAGCAATCAATTCATAAGTTCTTAAACAATTGCCTAATCACAATGTTTGGATTACTTGTAACAGTCAGCTTCTTTGTCATATTCCATTCATATGAAAAGCAAACTTGGAGGAATTCAAGATAAGATCAAAACCCCAGGTTTTTCAGAAATGTGGATGATTTCCCCTTCCCGTTGGAAGTTTTCAAATAGGTATTTTTGTCTTGAGAAGGGAGATGGATGACTCATAAAGTGCTTCCCAATTCAGTGCTTCTTACTCAATGGATATCACAAAACACTTGAATTATGCCAAAGCTATGCTGGTTGATTTGAAATACAGAAAAGAATATGGTCAGGCTTTGGAGGCTCCAAAGCATTTGATATCTATATATAACACATCTTATTTACCACATCTCTAAACAGAAGTAAATAGGTAAGTTTAATGGCACTGAGTGTCAGATGTAAAAGATCAAGTTCATACAAATTAACTAATTTGTTAATCATGCCTATGCATAGAAATCTTCCCAACTAAAAAGATTGGGTCTGATCTTTCACACCTGACAGGGATGTGCTTAACCTTATAGGTGGTGATGAATTATTAAATTTGTTTATATAGTACTTGGAAGTTACTTCTGTCAAGCATGGGAAAATCAGGGAAGTTCAGGCAGTTCAAATGAATAAAAAGGTTTAGTGCAAGCTTATGCTCTCTACAAGAATCTGAACGACTAGCAGTTAAAGCAAAGAGGCAGTAGATGGAATTCAAGGTGGGTTGGACTTAGATCTCTTGTGAGCATGAAGGGACTTGAGACTGATGACGCATTTGAGCCCTTCCTTGGGCTCAGTGTAGTCATCTCCTACAACTTCTTTATATATTTTTTTCACTGCTGCCAGATAGCAAAGTCCTTACACTCTAGTGTGCCAAGATCACTCCATTCTCTCAGAAAGTGGAAATGAGATCTGTTGGAAGACTGCTAGCAAGCAGTAACATGAAAGGGATTCAGCTTTTTTCACCTAGACCAGGGTTGTCCAAACTTTTTGCAAGGGGGGGCAGATTTGGTGAGGTGAAAATGTGTGGGGCTGATCATTCAGCCTGACATGCTTTGAACCATTAACATTAATGTGTGGTGAAGGAAAAAACGCCGGCTGGCGGGGATGAGTGACAGGCTGAGCCAGTGGGGAGAAGAGGCTGTGGGCTGCTCGAAATTTGAAAACGGGCTGCAATTGGACCCGGGGCTGGACTTTGGACATGCCTGGCCTGGACTTTATCATTCTAAATCAGACATAATTGGATTAATATTGCATATAGGACTAATCTATTGAAAGTACATTACAATATTTTTCAGGAGTATAAGATGCTCCGGAGCATAAGATGCAGCTTAGTTTTTGGGGAGGAAAAGAAGGGGGGAATTCTGCCTACCAGGTATTCATGTGGCTAGCATCCTTAGTCTGATCAGCTTCAGCACATTACCTCGCTAGTTGTGAGCACTCGTGTATCAACCTCGTTGGGACTGATATGCAGCTTGAAAAGCACAGCTGATCATCAGAGGGAGTTCCAGTGAGTAAAGGTGGTGAAGTGCTGAAGTGGTAAGACAAGGCAGCAGCTGTTCCATTTTGGGCTCCGTGTCTTGTGTTTTCGGCATCCAAACTCTACTTTTGAGACCCGTCCAAGGCTGCGGAGATCACCAAAGCAGATTGCCCCCAATCACTGCCTGAAAATGCAATGTGCGGAGGCCTAAAATTGGATGTGCAGAGGCCAAAATCACGATGCAAGGAGGCGGCGATGTTCTCTGGCGATCCCTGCAGCCTTGGACAGATCTCAAACGGAGCATTCAGAGGCTGAAAATGCAAGGCACAGAGGCCAAAAAATACAAGCCACAGAGGGGGCGATGGTCTGTTGCAAACCCTTCAGCCTGGAACAGGTCTAAAACATGACGGAGGCTGAAGGATGGGGGTTGGTGGGTGGGCAGGGCTTCATTCGGAGTATAAGACACACCCAAATTTTCACCCTCTTTTAGGGGGGGAGTGCAACTTCTCCAAAAAATACCATAATTTGAAACTAAATTATGCAAGCTCCAATAAAGTCAGTTCCCACATACTATATATGACACAGCGCTAAGGTGGTGTGCGACCAGGACGGCATGCAAATTTTGATCCCCTTGCTGGGCCACAGACCTGGTCACAGCCTTGGTTTGAGTTAACATGCTGCGTTGGGGGCTTTGAGGAGGAGTGGTGTGTGGTTTTACCAACTAGACCATGTCTACCATGATTGGGTGGTCGGCCTGTGCTGCTGCTGCTGCAACAGCCTTCCCAGCCCCCCCCCAGACTTCCCCCCTCCCGCCCCTTGCTTCTGCTATCCATTATCCATCATCTGCTGCCCCACAGGAAGACCTTTTATGACCGCACCCTAGGCCAGGCCAGCTACCACACCAGTCATTTCCGAACTTTGGACTTTTGGACCCTTTTCCCCCACTCTCCTCCTACCCCTCCTACCATTGTTCTGAAGGTTGCCCTGTTTCACCTACGCCGCCTTGGGACTGTGCCCCTTCAGACTAATGGCGAGAATCGGCGGGTGAGGCTTTGGACTGTCTCCTGTTCTAATCTGGCATCTATGCCCCCCCACCTACATCTACAACTATCCCATCTATCTTTGACTCTGGACCCTCACCCCCCATACCTTCACAAATTCCTTGATCAGGCTTGCCTTACGCAATTTTTATGGATGATGTGTGTATGGTATGACTCTGGATGCTTGTGCCCCTTAATTTTAATTATTTACTGCCTATAGTGGGGATTGTTAGTTCCACTCCAGGACCAGATGGCGAGAGTTGTCAGGGCCCTGGTCTCAGGCTGTTGTTGCTAAATGCCAGGTCTGTGGTTCACAAAGCTCCCCGTCCAGGACCTAATATTAGATGAGGGGGCGGACCTGGCATGTATTACTGAAACCTGGCTGGGCCCGGAGGGAGGAGTCCCCCTCACTGAAATGTACCCAGAAGGGTTTCAGGTGCTCCATCAGCCGCGACTTTAGGAAGGGGTGGGGGAGTGGCTGTCATCATCCGAAGGTCATTAGTTCCTCGTAGGATCCCTGCTCCAGAGCTTGTTGAGTGTGAGTCCCTGTTGGTGAAGTTGGACCTTGAGGGTCAAGTGGGCTTGTTGTTAACGTACCTGCCTCCCAACAGCGTTGCAACAGCCCTCCCCTCGTTCCTCGAGTCAGTAGCCAAGCTGGCGGTAGAGTTCCCCAGGCTTATGGTGCTGGGGGATTTCAACCTGCCTTTGCTCGGTGAACACTCTGATGGGGCGCAGGAGTTCATAGCTTCCATGACAGCCATGGATTTGACCCAAGTAATCCGGGGTCCGACTCACTCAGCGGGTCACGTGCTTGACCTCGTATTTCTCTCGGAGCAGTGGAGACGTGATCTAGATTTGAAGGGCATTAAGATCTTGCCCTTGTCATGGTCTGATCACTTCCTACTGAGGCTTGACTTTCGGAAACCAATCCCCCACTATAGGGAGGGGGAACCGATTAGGTGGTTCCGCCCCAGACGCCTGATGGACCCTATGGGATTTCAGACGGCGCTTGGAGAAATACCTAATGCTCTCGTCCACAGTCCGGTAGAGTCTTTAGTCGCTGCTTGGAATACAGCGGCGGTGGGGGCTCTAAACCGGATTGCGCCTTTACGGCCTCTCTGAGGTAGTGGATCCAGGAGGCCTCCTTGGTTCACCGAGGAACTCCGGGAGATGAAGCGCCAAAAGAGACACCTAGAGTGCCGCTGGAGGGCTAGTAACTCTGAGTCTGACCGAGCACTGATGAGAGCCTATATCAGGACCTATCTCGGGGCAATATGGGCGGCAAAATATGCGCATTTTTCCGCTCTTATTTCATCCGCAGAATCGTGCCCAGCAACCTTGTTTAGAATAGCCCGCTCCCTCTTGAAAGGGAGGGATGCGGACGACCCTTTACAGGGTAGAGCTGAGGAATTTGTCCAGTTTCTGATGGATAAAGTCGCTTGGATTAGGACGGACATGGACTCCAATTGCACGGTAGCAGTCGAGGTACCGGGGGAAGGTCTTGAGCGGATTTTATGGAGCGAGTTTCAACTTGTCGTTCCTGAGGAAGTGGACAAGGCCATGGGAGCGGTGAGTGCCTCCACCTGTATACTGGACTGGTGCCCCTCCTGGCTGGTCTCAACCAGCAGGGAGGTGACACGTGGCTGGCTCCCGGGAGGGATCCTTCCCGTGCCTTCTAAAGGATGCGGTAGTGAGACCCCTCCTGAAGAAACCTTCTCTGGAACCAGCCATTTTGAACAACTATCGTCCAGTCTCCAACCTCCCCTTTGTAGGGAAGGTTGTTGAGAAAGTGGTGGCCTTTCAACTCTGACGGACTTGGAGGAAACTGATTATCTGGATTCCTTTCAGTCGGGTTTTAGGCCTGGTTACAGCACGGAAACTGCTTTGGTCGCGGTGATCGATGATCTCTGGTGAGCCATGGATAGGGTTCACTCCTCTATCCTAGTGCTTCTTGACCTCTCAGCGGCCTTCGATACCATCGACCATGGTATCCTTCTGCAACGGTTGCGAGAGGTGGGAGTGGGAGCCACCGTCCTACGGTGGTTCTCCTACCTCTCGGACAGGTCGGTGTTGGTTGGAGGGCAGAGATCGACCCCTAGGCCCCTCAATTATGGGGTGCCGCAGGGTTCGGTCCTGTCCCTCCTCCTATTTAACATCTACATGAAGCCGCTGGGTGAGATCATACGCCGGCACAGGATTAAATACCACCAATATGCGGATGATACTCAACTGTATCTGTCCGCTCCGTGCCAACTCAGCAAAGCGGTAGAAGTGATCTGCCAGTGCCTGGAGGCTGTTAGGGTCTGGATGGGAATGAACAAGTTTGCACTCAATCCCGACAAAACTGAGTGGCTATTGATACTCCCTCCCAAGGATGGTCCAGCTATTCCATCTCTCAGCCTGGGGGGTGAAATTATACACCCCTCAGAGAGGGCCCGCAATTTGGGTGTCCTCCTGGACCTGCAGCTGACGTTAGAACACCATCTGTCAACTGTGACCAGGGGGGCTTTTGCCCAGGTTCGCGTGGTGCACCAATTGCGACCCTATCTGGACCGGGAGGCCCTTCGGATGGTCACTCACACCCTCGTCACCTCAAGACTGGATTACTGTAATGCGTTCTACATGGGGCTGCCCTTGAAGAGTGTTCAAAGACTTCAGTTAGTCCAGAATGCAGTCGTGCGAGCGATAGTGGGCGTACCTAGGTACACCCACGCTACACCTATCCTGCGCAAGCTGCACTGGCTTCCCATTGGTCTCCGGACGCGCTTCAAGGTGCTAGTTGTTACTTTTAAAGCCCTACATGTTATAGGACCTGGCTACCTGAGAGACCGCCTCCTGCCATTTACCTCCCAGAGACCCATAAGATCTCACAGACTAGGCCTCTTCCGGATTCCATCTGCCGGTCAATGTCAGCTGGTGACCCCCGGGGGAGGGCCTTCTCTGTACTGCTCCGGCCCTATGGAACGATCTTCCCGTGGAGATCTGGACCCTTACTATGCTTCCGGCCTTCCGCAAAGCGACCAAGACCTGGCTGTTCCGGCAGGCCTGGGGCTGTTGATTTATCCAGCCCCATCCTAAGTTATGAATGTTGTGGAATTTTTATGTTGTTTTTTTATTTTTTTGTATGTTCCCCCCTTCCTTTTTTATTTGTAAGCCGCCCTGAGTCTCTTGAGAGTGGGCGGCATATAAACTCCATAAATAAATAAAATAAATAAATGAATGAATACTTACAGGGCAAGCATGAATTATACTCAACTAAAGCTTGTACTTTGAATTCTCTACAGCAGTGATGGCGAACCTATGACATGCGTGTCAGTGCTGACACGCGTAGCCATTTGGGGTGACACGCACAGGATTTCATGCGATTCATCCCCCCAGTTCTGCGCATGCGCAGACGACCTCGGACCAGGCCTATTCGTTGGAAGTGCTGGTGAGTATGCCTGGAGGAAACAAACCCCTGGAGAGTCCCGGCGGCCGAACTTCGCCCCCTAGAGCGCACGGTGGTCACGTCGGAAGGCTCTCGTGGCTGTCAGGCAGCGGAAAAGAGCTGGCAGGGCAGCGCGGAAGTCAGGCGGGGGGAAAGAGCTGGCAGAGGCGGCGGAAAAGAGCTGGCAGGGCAGCGCGGAGGTCAGGCGGGGGGAAAGAGCTGGCAGAGGCGGCAGAAAAGAGCTGGCAGGGGAGCGCGGAGGCCGCGGCGGCATGAAACGGAGAGACAAACGGCGTATATGGTCAGGACGGCCGGGAGTGGAGCGCGGCCTGGGCTAGGCTCTCTGTGTCATCGTCCAAGTCCAGCCCACACGGTCGTGAGGGAAGGGCTCTCCTCGTCGGGAGGTCCAGGTGAGCGTGGGGCGGCCCAGCCTTGCAAGCCAGGAGCTGAGTGAGAGGCTCAGGCTCTTCTAACTGTAACAGGGCCCGGTGGGCAGAGTGTCAGTGAGTCCGCTTGCAGGGAAAAGGCCCATAGAAAAGTTCAGGCGGCCCATAAACTTCGGAAGTTTGCGGGGTCGTTGTGGCAGGCGGCGGGTAGATGCAGACAGCGTCGGGAGCGAGGCATCGAAGGCGGCCTTCCCGGGCTCCTTGGGCTGCACTTGAAACAGGCGGTGGGCGGCCTTCCCGGGCTCCTCGGGCTTCTAGTTGGGAGGCAGGCAGGCTTCGCAGAAGGCAGGCAGTGGCGGCAGACAGCTCTTCGGGAGGCAGCGAGGCTTTGCAGGCCAGCTGGCAGGCATTCCAGCCAATCAGGGCGCAGCATAGACTGTTTTTGGCCTTTACGATAGATTATATTATAATATTATCATTATAATATTCTTGATATTTAACAGGTAAGGCGTGCGTGCCTTATATAATACATATTATATAATACAATTATATTGCAATTATATATTTTTGTAGTTTAAACTATAAATTGCGCAAAATTATGTTTTTGTCGAAGTGACACACAACGCGAGTTATGCTTGATTTTTTGCCGATTTTTGACACACCACGCCAAAAAGGTTGCCCATCACTGCTCTACAGGCTTCCCCATCTCCACAAAAAACACTAATATGCTTAACACTGTCCCTATAGGGACAGGGTGGAAGAGCAACTGAATCTTTCCACTTATTTCACTTTCCAAGTTGTCACTCTCCCCAAAGCTTAGCAACATAGGAAACGTTTTATAGAGGCAATATTGAATGAAGTTGAATATTCTTTTTAAAAGGTACAATGTATTATCCATGCAATATTACCTTGCAGCATATGCATATACCTCTCAATTTGAATCTGTTTCTCTTACAAACCTATTCCCCTTCTTAATTCCTTCTGAACTTCTCAGCAGTATTACCTATCACCAGAGTGGATTAAAATTGAAGATTTAAAAATATATATCAAAAAATGTATTTTTAAAAATTTAAATCAGATTTTTTAAAATCAAATTTATTTTAATAAAATGCTTTTGGAGTAAAAAGATACATCAATAATTTAATTTATTCATCAGGAAATGGAACTTAGTTATGTAACATGAGGCTTTATATTCTGCAATATTTTTGGTAAACTCATTCAATGAATCCAAGCTCTACAAGCTAAATAGGAAAGCTTCATTTATTGCTGCTTGTCTCTACCAGTCTGTCTGGGAAGTTACTGCTGTTTCTGAAAATCTACTTTGAGGAAGTTAACATTCATGTGGGTAAACCTAATAGATCATTGTATTGTGCTATATTCTGCAAACAGATAATGGCAATTGTTGATTTACATTCAGTAAACATAAAGAAGACTAGAACTCTGACTTGTCAAGCTTCAGTTTGCATTTACTTTGTAGTCTGGTGTGAGATTCAAATATGTTTAAAACATCAAAAATTGTTAATTTGAGCTTTTTTTCTTTAAAAAAGAGTGTAGGTTTACATTCTATATATGATTTTGTGATATTTTAAATAATATCTAGGGTGATTATTAAATTAAGTCAGATAATGATAAGGATAGGGTGTTTAATAGCTATTGTGTTGTTTATAAAGATAATAAAGGCAGGATATAGATTAAATAAATAGTGGAAGCAAGGACAGTTTGCAAAAACAGAATGGTATGGAGATGTATGGGAACGTATGTATATAAAAGCAAAATATCACTCATGCATCATCATGAAATCTCCAGAACGATAAAGCCTACAAACTTGAAATTTGGCACATATGTTCCTCTTGGCTTCTAGGTGCTCGCTAAGAAAGGATTTTTCAAAATGACCATCAAATTATTTCTTATATTATTATTAAAATGTTCTGATGCTAAGAAGTTAGACATTCTACTCCCCCTCCCCACCTGAAAAGAACTTTTCCAACTGCCACTTGGGCTTGGGTGTGGCCAGTGAGTGACTCATCTGGCCTGTGGACTGGGACTTCAGTGGGTTCCTACCGGTACGGTACGGTTCGGTTCGGCCAAATAGGTAATGTGTTTCCCCGAAAATAAAGACGGTCTTATTTTCTTTTGACCCACAAAATATGGCTTGGGCCTTATTTTATCAAGAGAGGGCTTATTGTTTTAGGTTTGCCAGGCAGCTGCTCTCTTGTGAGTGGGCTCCGGAAGAGCCGGGTACAGCCTTAGGAAAGAACAGCGGTGTTGTACTGTCACAGCAGCACAACACAGCAGCCATGAAGTGAACATGCTCACAAGCACCCACCCGGCAAACCCCCTTTCCAGCCGGGCACAGTGCCATTCACTGACCTAGGGGTATCGCCAAGCCACATGAGTGTCTGTTCGCCACCTGGCTCCCGTGGTTTGGTGCCTTCACGAGCAGTTCTGCTCCCGCTTGCACACCTCACAATGCCCTGGCCCAGCTCTCCTTGCAGAGCCAGGGCACCTCTGCTGCTGCCGCCTGCCGCCATCCCAGCATGGTTTTTTCAGCAGCTTCCAAAGCGAGTCTTCTGGCAGTGGCCACTCTGGGAGTACGCTTTATGGTTGTGGGCTGGCTGCTGGCAGAGCATACGCTCAGAGCAGCCACTGCTGGAAGACTCTGTTTGGAAGCCGTCGAAAAAGCCATGCTGGGATGGCAGTGGGCTGTGGCAGCGGAGGTGCCCTGGCTCTGCAAGGAGAACTGGACCAGGGCATCATGAGGCTGGGAGGCACTTAAGCGAGAGCAGAACAGCCGCTCGCGCAACCCCCCTCTCCAGCTGTGCAGAGCGCCACTCACGCATTTCAAAGGCGCCAAACCACAGGACCCAGCAGCTACAAACAGGCGCTCACACGGCTTGGCGATACCCCTAGGTCAGTGAATGGTGCTGTGCCTGGCTGGAAAGCGGGTTTGCCAGGTGGCTGCTTGTGAGCATGGTCGCTTCATGGCTGCTGTGTTGCAGCCGTTTGCCTCTGAAGCTGTGCCCGGTTCTTTGGGAGCCAGCTCGCAAGAGAGCAGCCGCCCGGCAACCCCCTCTACACCTGGGCACAGCACCACTCACCAACCTAGCGGTATGCTGAAGGCACCAAACAACGCAAATACCTTTGCCCTCTCCCCAGTTCCCGTGGCTTGGCACCTTTGGGATACCACTAGGTTGGTGAGCGGCGATCTGCCTGGCTGGAGGGGGGGATAGTCCAGCAGGCTTTTTAGTGGGGGAGGGCTTATATTTTTGCCCACCAGAAAAATGTGGCATGGCCTTATTATCAGGATATGCCATATTTTCAGGGAAACACGGTAGTAACTTCAGCGGACATGTGACTGTACTGGTTCTATTGGCTCCACAGGTGGTGCCATCTTGTTTTTTGTTTCTGCGCATGCACAGAAGCATTTTTTTACTACTGCTCCCGCACGCATAGTGCACATCAAGTGTGCAAAGCGTGTCCCTGAGTGAACTGGCAGTAAAAAAAATCCAGAACTCACTGTGGTTTAAACATTCTACTCCCCCTCTCCATCTGAAAGGAAGAGAAAGGGGATAAGATAGGAGAGGCTTCTGTGATACAAACCTGAGGGAGGGAAGGGAAAAGGAGAGGATTCATGGGGCCAACCTGAGGGAGAGAAAGGGATAAGATAGGAGAGGCCTCTGTGGGGCCAGCCTGAGGGAGAGAAGGGGAGAGGAGAGGCCAATTGTAACTACTCAGTGTTCAAGCTTTAAGTGTCAATTCATTAAGCCCAATAACATAGTTTCATAGCAAAGCACGGGTATCCAGCTACTAGTATTGATATAAACTGACCTTTAGCTTACTCCTTTTCTTGATTTTTGTAACTTGTCACCAGTTTCTTTAGCTTACTGTTTCTTCCTTTTGTGCACCCAAATAACTTCATAAAACCCCCAAAAGGTTAAGATGATGGCACCCATTTTTCTTCCAGCAATCTATTTAGAAACAAAACAGCAAAACCAGCAACCTTATTTACAAACAAAACAGGAAAAAGTCAGTCTCCTAATTTCTAGGCTAGTACCTCAATCACTACTACAAACTTTCTGTCTTATAAAATCATTTTATAAAATATAAACATCTGAATGGCTTTTTTAATCAGACATTATGAGAAATCCCATAGAGAAGATACAGGTTAATTTAAGTACATTTAAAGACATAAGTCATTCTCTTTGAACATTTCATCATAGCATGTCTTCCATCCTTGAGTTAACAAAAATTCTGGGATTGCTGAAGGTTGGGTCTGCTGAAGTAGGCTTGAGTTGGTTAGATGCAATTTTTATTGGTATTTTATCAATGCAGATACCTTTAGAAGAGATGAACAATGGGTGTTAAATCAAAACAAATCAGATTTATAATTAGTCCTGCAGTCAAAATTCCTGATGAAAGGATGCTTGTTCAGATACAGAAAAATGTAGCTTATCAAGGCCATTATTTAACTAATGGAAAGCTCTTTAATCTTTGTATTATAAGCTCTTTGGCAATTGTAACCAAAAACAGTATTTATTTCCTTTGTCCTTTTGTTGGTTTCTACACTATTGGTATGTAATTAAAATGAACATAAATATTGACAAAAAGAGAACCACTATGGTACATGATCATATGTGTTTGAACGTTTTGTTTCTAAACTTATCACTAAAATTTCATCTAGAAAATCATATGGGTATTTGACATACATGAAATAACTTGTTGATTAATTGCAATTTTAAACTAAATTAAAATGTAAACTACACATGCCAAAGTAATTATCCATTGAAGTTATATGCCGCCTTATGTGATTGAAAATCTTTTAGCAAAATCTAATAATTTCAGCTAATTTATAGTTGAAGATTAACAAATTTTAAATAGAGAGAATTTTGAAATAAATAAAACTCTAAGACGATAACTAAATGTAAAACTACTTTTAGCTGAAGGTATTCCACTCTGCTTTTGGCAAATTATACAGTCATGTGAAAAAGTACACTACATGTAAAGTTTGTTTTTTAATATATGTGGAAATACCAATATTTTATATTCATTCAAACAATATATAAAAGTAAAGGTAATATACATCCTTGACATTAATATCTAGTATTGTTCCTTTTGAGAAAAAGAACCTTAAGTAGATATTTTTTATAGCTGCCTACCAATTTCTGATATTAACAGGGAGGAATTTTTCCCCACTCCTTTATGTAGAATTTTTTCAGCTGTGCAATGTTTGAGGGGTTTCTTGAATACACAGTCTAGCCATTCCTTAGTGGATTTAATGGCATGTAAAGAGACATTGTCATGTAAGGTCTGCTTTTGGATGAGCTTCAATCTTCCGACAGGTGGTCTCACATTATCCTCGAGTACTCCCTGGAATAATGTGCTCTGGATAGTTGAGACAAAGATAGAGTTATCTGGCCACAGTATCAGAAGACATGTATTCAGTGTCGATTCTTATGATATTGAGCTGCCCAGGCTCTGATGTAGCAATGCATCCTCAAGCCATTACATTCCCACCACAATGCTTTACAGTTGGTATTAGATTCTCCTGGTAATATCGTGTTTCCACAAATATAAGTCTTATTTTCTTTTGACCCCCCAAAATAAGTTCTTGGTTTTATTTTGGGGGAGGTCTTATTTTTGAGGTACAGGAAGTGGTGAGTGTGGTCACCTCATGACTGCTGCTGTGTTGCAAATATTTTGGGGGAGGGCTTATTTTGGGGGAAGGGCTTATTTAAGTGTATGCGCTCAAAAGCCCAATTGGGCTTATTATCTGGGGAGGTCTTACTTTCAGGGAAACGGTATGTTTTCTTTGGTTTTTGTCAAACATATCTTATAGTACTGTGGCTAGATAACTCTTTGTCTCATATCTAGAGCATATTGTTCATTTTTTGCTTAGATATTATAAGCAAACTTTGATCTTTCTTGATGTTCTTTTTGGACAGCTAAGGTTTTCATACCTTCAATTTAGGAGTAATTTTTGTAGATTCTTTCTAATGGTAAACTCATACATTTTGACATCAGTAGTGGTGAGATCTATCTATAGATTATGTGATTAAATTCTGTTTTTCTAGAGATGACTTCTTCCATCTTTCATTTTGCTTTCTGGTGGAACTTCCAGGAATGTCCAGACCTATGGAAGTCTGTAGGAAGACCTGTAGTTGTTTGAAATCATGTCTACTTGTAGATTATTTTTCAGAGAATGAAAAGATTTGTGTTCAGTTGTTGGACATCTGTTACCTTTATTAAGATCTCAGAGAGCTCTTTTGATATAGGCTTGATGCTATGACACACTTCAAAAATAAAGATTAAATCAAGCTTTAATCAAGTGTTTGATTGCTGAATGAAAGTTGTGTTTTTACTATTTTTTCTTTGTTCACATACTGTTCTGTTTTTGATACTGCACCCCCCTCCCTTGTGGTTGTAAGCCGCCCTGAGTCCCCTCAGGGAAAAGGGCGGCATATAAATCCCAATAAACTCAAACTTAAACTCAAACTCAAGCTATAAATGTGAGAGATTTTCATCTTACAGCCTTTATAAAATTCTTTCAGGATTTCAAGCAGGCTCTGATTTCAAGGGAATAGGTAGTCCTGGTTTAGCAATCATGTTTGAGATGATGTTGGTTGATTCACTTAGATAAGAAGGGAAGGGAAATAATATTTGCATTCATTGGAAAAAAGATGTGGTGCTGGCAGCTAAAAAGGAAGCATATTCCTCATTGTGTGTCTGCTTACTCTCTTATGATCCTTTCTACTCCAGTCTCTGTGCCCTATGATGGTTGGGTAGGTAGGGTCAGACATAGGAGAGATTGCCTAGAGAGATTGCTTGGGGCTCCCTTGCTTGGGTAAGCAATCTTATAACTATGCAAGTGTGTGTGTGGGGGGGGGGAGACTGTAATGATTGTAATAGCAATGATGACTGCAGAGGTCACACATGAGATTGTGTTGCATTGCTTAGCAACAGAAATTCCAGTCCAAGTTACCATTATGTGACAATCACATGTATATCTGTTACCTGTATATCTACTTTAAAGTGTAATACCACCTTAACCTATTTTAAATAGGTTGCAGTCCTATTGATATATACTGTAATCACTGAGATCAGTGTCCATTTCTGATATTTCTAACCAATTTCATTATACATATGTTGTGCACTGACAATAAAGAATTATAATTACTAAAGGGGTAACCTTTGACTTATAACCACAGTTACGGCTTGAAAAATTATCATTAAGCAGTATGGTTATTTAGTGAGACATCACGTAACTATTTACGACCTTCCTTGCCATCTTCTCCATGACTCTGGCTACTGGAAGTCAGGTGGGAGGACCACAAATAGGGATTCTGTACTGATGTACATACATCTTGGTTGCCAAGTGCCTGAATTACAGATCTACAGAGGGCCTACAGAGTTTATCTACAGAGTTTAGATTTTGGGGGAAGAAGAATAAGAAAACAACCCCCATCTTGTAAAATCTGAACTAGTTACTTGGGCATGTTGAACCATTTAGTACTTAGCTATTTGTGCTCTATTGTAGCAATCTGGTTTGATTCCTTGATTTTATGTCCATATTTCCTGGAGGTGCTAAAACCAAAAGAACAATGGTAATATTTTTGTGCTGTGAGTAAAATTTAAGGGTGTTTTGGCACTCAGTTCATACTACAGGCCCTCGATTTACAATGGGTGATGGGTTTTCCATCACAAAGTGATGCATTTGTTAAGTGAGTTGCATCTGATTTTTTTTTTTTTTTGCCATCATTAAGCAAATCACACAGTTGTTAAGCTAATACAGCTTTCCCCATTGACTGCTTGTTGGAAGCCCCCTGAGAAGATTGTTATGATGGGCAATAAGTCTTCTCCTTCAGTACTTTCCTGATTACCCCTGGGATCAGTGGAAGGGATGAAAAGGCGTACAGGAGTCCATCATGTTAAGGATTGCAGCACCTTGAGCAACACTTGAACTCTGGCCGGTGAATGGCTCCTGCCTCCCCATTGGTAAGGGAGGAGGAACCACTGGAGTGACCTGAAGTGTAAGTGAGCGCATGGGACAACGGATGTGCAGGACACCATCTTGCCCAAGAGCTGAGAGAGGAGCACCAGAGACACTGAGCACTCCTGTATGATGTGACATGTCATTGTCATCTCTTTGACCCAGCTTGGCTCCTGCCTTGTCTCTCCAGCCTCTTCGCTTCTCCGTTTGGTCGCTGGGCGGCAGATCGAAAGCGGGAGCCAAGCTGGGTCATTCCTTCCAAGATGCAACTTTCCTATTGAATGACTCGCTGCCCTAGACTCGAGGAGACCCTCTGCAGTCCCTCTCGTCTTACCGGGATGCCAGCGAGAGTGTTGGGTTGAAGGAAGGAGGGATACACTCTCTCTTGCTCTCCTCTCCTATTATCGTGGAAGGCGTCTCACAAAAACTGCTGTGTGGCAGTTGGAAACTCTTGTGCGGTGTTTGTTGCCACGTGCACAGCTGCGCAGCTTAGAGGAAACATTGGATGAAGGATTGCCTCCTAAAATAAAATCATTTTTATGGCAGCAGTTGATAACTTTCATTGCTAATATATTAATGAATACATCAACAACATACACGTCTTACTACCCAAATTTTCTTAATAACATACTTTTGTTTTTATAAATCAACATGTTTTATTCAAAACTGAATCATATTTGTCAAGTATAGTGATGCTTAAAATTTGTGAAGTCTTTGGAATTTTCAATATTTCTGCATAAATATGGCTTAATGTGATCTATTCTCTACAAAGTTCTAAAGCTTATGATAAAAAAACCAATTAAATATATGAGTTAAAAAAGTTTATTTATTCATTGAGCTGGTCCTCAGTTAACAACTGCAATTGGGAGTAGCATCTTCATTGTTAAGTGTCATGGTCATTAATTGAAACATCACATGGCTGCACTGGACTCACAGCATATGTTTTGCTTTAATTAAGCAAGTTATAAGCAGTCATTAAATGCAGCATGGCATAATCATGACTTTGAGACTTACTGCCAGGTTTTCTATTGACTTTGCTCATAGAAAGCTGACTGTGAAGCTCACAAATGGTGAGCTCAACTTTTTCAGTGGCATACAGCAATTGCTAAAGCAAGGTATAGTTAACAAAGGACAACCTGTATTTGTATGTGGCAAAAAGTATGTGAATTTTTGTTTTCAGTAACTGGTTGCTGGGCCACGACTGCACCTAAACATTTCTGAGAACTGTTGACTGATAACTGCTGATTAGCGCTACACATTGTCTTAAAGGAATTTCTCTTGACCGAACAACTTCAGCTCCTTGCATGAACTGTCCACTTTAGGTCCTTCCACAACAGTTTTACAGGAATTAAGTAGGAAGGACTGAGTGAACAACTGAACCAATCCACCCATAGCAATAGCAGTAGCAATAGCAGTAGACTTATATACCGCTTCATAGGCCTTTCAGGCCTCTCTAAGCGGTTTACAGAGAGTCAGCATATTGCCCCCAACAATCTGGGTCCTCATTTTACCCACCTCGGAAGGATGGAAGGCTGAGTCAACCCTGAGCCGGTGAGATTTGAACCGCTGACCTGCTGATCTAGCAGTAGCCACCTGCAGGCTACTGCTGATCTAGCAGTAGCCTGCAGTGCTGCATTTAACCACTGCGCCATAGGGGTTCCTTAGAGGATAAACTTAATATGAATACCTCTGGTTCTAGTCTACCATCTTTAATATCTCCATATTTTAAAATCTGCTAATCAACAATCAATCCATGATCTTATACGATAAGTTTGCATATAGAATTATGACTCTTTATTATGCTTGATTCTCTGTTGGTGTTAAGTAGACATTATTATCTTAGATTTCCAGAAAACTTTTGATAAAGTCTAATCAAAGACTTCTTAGTCAGTTTAACAGCAATGGAATAAAAGGATAAGGTCCCCTTCTCGAAAAGTAACTGGCTAAAGAATAGAAAACAAAGAGTAGAAATAAATGAACATTTCCCACAATGAAGAGATGCATCCCCTCCAGGGATTTGTCAGTTAAGTGAATTACATGATTAATTGAATCTGGCTTCCTCCATTGACTTTTTCAGACATCGGCTGGGAAGTTTGCAAATGATTATGATCCCAAAATGCTACATCCATTGTAAATACATGCTAGTTGCCACATTATTCTGGGGATTATGTAGTAAATATGGAAATATTTACTAGTAGTAAATATGAGGACCAATTGTAAGTCACTTTTTCAGTGACGCAACTTCAAAGAATGGTTGTAAGTCGAGAACTACTTGTATATTCAGATAGAAGCCTCCTGGTTACATACCTGCATAGCTTCTGTTCAGATCAGTATTAAAAATTGAGCAGAAAAACTGTAAAAGGAAACATGTTTTGCAAAAGTACTTTCCAGGCAGAAATAAATTTGTCATCAAAAGTCAGATGAACCAATGATTCATCCCAAAAGGATAATTTCAGCCAATTCTTTAGATAACAGTTTTTTTTTTAATGTTTCAAAGGAACATTTTAATTGTACCAAAAGATCATCCTTTGGGGCAGAGCTAGAGATTTGCAATAAAATTCTGTTGTTTCAAGGCCTCCAACTTTTTTTATGGTATTATTTTTGCTAGTCTCAAAAGAGTATAATACCTGTGTTCTGAAGATGTAATGTTTTACCTTCAGGGTTGATGGAAGAAATATTTAACAGCATTCATTATGTGGAATGCTGTTGTTATATGTTCTGATCCTATTAGTATGTCAGCAGCACATGCCTTGTTCCATTGACCGCTTTGTGGTATGCCGTAGTGTGTTGAGATTCCAGTTTTTTCTCTTTTCTATCTGAATTGGTCTGATAATGGAATTTGCTTGCTGCTTATTTGCAAATTTCTCAGCAGAAATATCCAAAAATGTGCTGATGTTTGTTCAATCATTATTGTCATCAGAGGTTTTGAGCTACATGAGGCATTTTCCAAAAGAGCTCTGTCATTAGTGGTGGCATTATCCATAGGAATTAAGTAATTCATTTGTCTTTCTATTTGTTTTAACATATGTATCATAATGATAGCAATAGCAGTTAGACTTATATACTGCTTCATAGGGCTTTCAGCCCTCTCTAAGCGGTTTACAGAGTCAGCATATCGCCCCACAATCTGGGTCCTGTTCTATTTTTCATTTGGGCTTCAACTGTAAATTAGTTAGTGATAATATGATTGGCAAGAAACCATCACCAACATTGGAATTTGGACTCATTTTTCTTTTCTATTGCCAATACCCACTCCTCAGTTCTCACAAAAATGTAATTAGGATGCAAGCGTACACAACAGATGCAAATGTATACCTTATATGAACATGCTCAGAACTTTTTAGTTCTAATGCTAAAATGGGATGGATGCCTGTATCCTGTTGTAGATCAACACTCTTATCCAGTTTATAAATGCCCTCCAGTTTTGAATAATAACTTCTATCTTCCTTTGTCTTACAAATATCTGAAACTGTTTGCTGTTGCAGAAGTACAGCATTGCCATGAGTCTTTACCAGTGGTGGGTTCCTAACCGGTTTACTACTGGTTTACTGAGAGGATGTTTCGCACATGCGCTGCTCGCTTCTCTCCTTCCCAATCTTCTGGTAGTTCCCTTGTATTCCAGGAGCTCTGAAAGATTTGGTTTTGAGACACACCTGCCAGTTTCTTCTAAACCCTGAGAATGTAATCCATCTGTTCCTGGCAATTTGTACTTGTCAGAATGGATGGGTATTTTCTTACCATATTCTTGCATATTTTGACTTGCATTCTTACTCCGTCTTCTACAGTGATGCTTTTGATAGGCTGGATTATTATTTTCTTTCTTTTGTGTGAAGACAGATTAATTAGATTAATGCTAAATTAAGCCCATTGTTGCTCTGCAATTAGGCCCTAGTGGGACATTTATATACAATCAGTGTGACATATCTGTTAATGAAAAGTAGCCATCTGACCAATTATTTTGGCCTGTATAAATGATTTCCAAATGGCTAGTATTATGCATAGTATCTGCCCTTAGTATACAGTGATACAAGGTAGAATATCTTCATTATAGTATCCTGCTTACCCATTGAAGAAACTAAACACCTGGGCTAATAGTTTAAGCTTCAGGGAGAGTTTGTAAAGACCAGAAGACATAAAATTAATGACATTAAAATATTCTATTGTTTTAGAAGTCAAAGAATATATGTGCTGTCTTGGAAGTGAGTTTATATAAATATACCTTTTAATTAAAAATAATTTGGTCTGTGAAGTGTTATATTGTTTTATATAAGCAGTGAAGTTTTGTTTAAGAAAACAAATAAGAAATGGGTAGACTACATGTAATCTTCCAAGAGATTTTTTTGCAGTCAATTTTTATGCCTTTCTTTACAGCAAGTAAAATAATTGAATTGGACCCTAAAGGTTTGACATTTAGAAACAACAACAACCCCAACCCATCCTTTTGAATAGCATTTCATCATTATTACCATCCGCAGTTCTTATCTTCTGGAAATATTTATTTAGAAAGAAAATGGCTTCTAGCAGGAAATTGGCTATGTTGCTGTGATTCATACATGGGTTATGCAATTACACCAAGCCCATTCAGAACTTGTTGTTTGGCTGTCCTGTAGTATAAACCATACAACTAAACAGCTCTTACTAAACTATAATATTTGTAAGTTTTTGTTAAACTGTCACCATTATTCTTGTTTTCAAGCCAAATTTGGGAGCATGCTCTCCAAAAAACTATAATGCCATTATAACTCCCTCGTCATCTAACTTTCCTACTATATCTGGTGGTTTTTCATCTCTTGGGGAGAGTGATAAAAGATTCTTTTATCTGCAGGGAGTCCTCAAATTTCTGTTGTGTCATTATTGGCACAAGAGACATGCCTCACCTAGTTCCAACCAGGAGCATGATACAAGCCTTGTTACCTCCAACAGACTCATTAGTCATTGTCTTGCTAATGAAACGGTAGTTTACTTATATTCTACAAGACAAATAACAAAGGTTTGGACAGAAGCCAAGAGAACTTGGAGAGAGGCAGTTAATAAATTAAGAAGAGGGAAAAGAAAGGGAAAGAACAGTATGTAGACAACAGAAATTATTGACCCCTGTAACAAAATGAACAATCAATACAATATAATACAATAGCAGAGTTGGAAGGGACCTTGGAGGTCTTCTAGTCCAACCCCCTGCCTAGGCAGGAAACCCTATACCGTTTCAGACAAATGGCTATCCAACATCATCTTAAAGACTTACAGTGTTGGGGCATTCACAACTTCTGGAGGCAAGTCTGAAAGCATTACATTCTGTCTAAACAGTCAAACAATTTGCATATTATCTTTTCATGAAATGCTATTGTTAATTTTTTTGTTTATAAACAGCTGCTCTTTGGAGTAAATGAAAGACAACCTATTCCCCACCGCCACAATAGAATTCCATGCTCTCAGGAAAAAAGTTAATAACACAAAAGGGAACATGAGGTTAAGAATTGTTGCATCTTATTATTTAAGGATAGTAAGTTTATCAATAATATTTATCTTCAAGCACACTTATGCTACTTCTGACAAAACAATTATTTATTCAGTTCTTTGAAAAGGACAAATGTGCAGAATAAGGCCACAGGCAGCTGTGCTAGCTTCAAACTAAGACTCTTATAACCAAGTCCTTCTGAAATGAAGAAGGCCTGACTGGGGCATGAATAGAGATCATCTCCAGGGTATAGGAACAGCCTTGATAGCATGTGCAAAAGGTGGCATGAAGAAGGCCCAAGCTGGTACAGCAGTGACATTTGATGGTGGTGGCAGGTGCAACTGACGGCAGCTGTTAGACAGACAGACAGACAGACATAAATGCTGGTGAGCCTGAATTTTGTTTATGCAATAGCAGGAGTGATGTAAGAGCCAGAACTTCAAGGATAATTCATAAGTCCCTTCATTTAGTATCATACCATAATTTCAAACTATCAGTGAACAAATGGAGGTTAAAGCAAGGACTGCCTGCATTGTTTCTCCCTTCAGTCTTTTCTTTTGTAACTTAAATATTTCTATCCCTTTTCTCTGAGCTTAATTTTCAAATGCTTTATCAGGTTATCTTCTAAATGAAGCTTCTTCATGTAACTTTTAAAATTCAGTGCCCAGTGCTAGGCTGGTACTTAAAGAGCAGTCCAATGTAGTGGAGAATGCAGTGGTCAGAATTTTGTCATTTACTGTGAATTATAGTTCCAGCATCAAAAGAATGATAGCTAACTACTTTTAAACATTCAGCAATTCGATAAACATTGAATGTTTTTCTATTGTTGTTCGTGTTAAATTAATTCAGTATTTTAAGGAATAAAATATATATCTGACATTGCTTGGAACTTGAAGCCATTGGTTGGACAAAATAGGATGCTGTTAATTCTCCTGTATGCTGCTTGGAGAATCCAAGCTTGGGTTCAATTTCTGTCGATCTGCCCAGTAATTGAGGTTTTTTTAAGAGCATTGGCCACGCCTCCTTAGCTCAACTGCTTTCAGTTTTTCAATTCAGTCAAGCCCATAAAGTGTGATTATATTCTCTGCTCAATCAACTAAGCAGAAAAACAGAACTCTTCATCTTGTCTTCTTCAAGCAGCTCATACCATCTGCTGTTTGGGGTTTTTGCAGGGCTTGTAGCTGCTTTGCAGCTGGCTGAGAGCCTCTCCTCCAATTTAACAGCTCCTCAACATCGGTGGCTGCTCTCACATCTTCAGCCCTCAGATCTGATGGAGGTATGAAGGTGGAAGACAAGAAGGCCTTGGCCTGGGCAATCAAGACGGCTACCTCGGCTTCATTTTTTAATAGGACTACTCTCCTCTGGCTTCACCAACCTCTAGTCAAAATTCCCCCTGAGGATACTAGGCTCTGCCAAGATATAAAGAAGCTGGCAGCAGTGACAGAGTATTTTTCGGAGGAATTCGCAGGATGAGCCAGGATTGGGTATTGTCATGTCCAATTGGCCTCGAGACAGAGTTAAATTGAAGCCACGCCTCTGTGCTCCTTGCTTCTGGCCCCAGTTTCACTCTGTCTGGCCTAAGAGAGACTGTTGCTTTTGGCTCCTCCATATCCAAAATCCAATCCAGACCCATCCTGCTTCAATTCCCTCCCTACCTTCTCTCACCTGCTCCCATCTGCCTCCCTGAAGTCTTCCCCGGGTGTGGCTGCTCCTGGCTGCCAGTAAGAGACCTGCATTTTCGTGAGGGGGCTGTTGTTGAGGACGGACGCCATTACATCGGCCAGTTTGACCTCGTGTTATTGCCGCTTTGCTGGGGATGGGATAGAGGCTTCAGTGGAGCCTCACAGCCAATTTGCTTGCCTTGGGGGCATCTTTTACAGCAGCAGCGGGCTCCACCGCCCCCCGGATGGACCAGAATTCATCCGGATCATCGCGGGATGCTTGGAGAAGCACGGAGAGCCACGTGGCACCGGCAGCAGCAGCAGCCAGAAAAGCCTAGAAAGGGGCTGAAAAGGTCTACCAGTAGCTTCTTTAATCTTGTGGAGACCATGAGTGCATTGGATTGACTCGTGATACTGGGGCCAGGAGCAAGGAGCACAGAGGTTGTTCATGGATGCACTTTGCTAATTTTCTCTCTGTTTGTCCTATATAGTGGCTGTTGCAATGCTTACACTCTATTTTGTAGATGATTCCTCGGTTTTCTTTTTTCTTCTTGGGTTGCTGGGTCTTTTAGTTTACTTGGGATGTTTTGGAGACTTTAGTTGGTTTGTGTGCTATGCTGATGCCATGTGTTGCAATAGTCTGTTGGTGGTTTCTGAATACTTTTGATTAATGGTAGTGTTGTCTTTTTCACAGCTTGTGTTGGTTGTGCTGTGTTGGGTTCAGTGGTTAGGCACTTTTTGGCGAAGTTGCATGGATATCCATTTTGGTGGAAAATGTTGTATAGATGCTCTTTTCCCTTTTTTTACTATTCAGGGTTACTGCAGTGTGTTTGTACTCTCTAAATTGTGTTCTTACACAGCCTCTCTTGTAGGAAGTTGGGTTGTTACCTTGCTAGTGGATCACTTGGTTGGTGTGGATGATTTTATGATAAACTTGTGTTTCTAATTGCCACTACTGCCTGTGCTGTTGATATGCAGAAAGGATTATCATGTTAGCTATTTTCTTTTACCCTAGTAAATTTTATTCCTTTGAAGATGTTGATAGTTTCGTATATGTTCTATAGTTGGTCCTTTTTTATTATGACAAAAGTGTCACATACACACTTTGGATCTATACTTTGGGTTGTATGTATGTATTAAGAGTCCTGTCGATTCCAGGCATTGCATTATAGTCTCGAAAACAAGAACACATGAATGCAATTGTCTTGATCCAATACAAATAGCAATAGCATTTAGACTTGTAGACCGCTTCACAGTGCTTTACAACCTTCTCTAAGCAGTTTACAGAGTCAGCAGATTGCCCCCAATAATCTGAGTCAATAATCTGCAGCTGTTCTTCACATGTTTTAGTCTCCAGTCCCCTAATCATATTTGTTGCTTTTCTCTGTTCTCTTTCTAGAATCACATCTTTTTTATATATATCGTGGCAACAAAAACTGGGTGCAATATTCCAAGTGTGATCTTACTGAATTTTAAAAGTCATGCTAACGCTTCCTGTGATCTTGATTCTATCCCTCTGTTAATGCAGCCTAGGACTGTGTTAGATTTTTGGTTGCTGCAGCACACTGCTGACTCATATTTAAGTGATTGTCTACTAGGACTCCAAGATTCATTTCACAGTTACTAGTGCCATCTATTCTCTACCATGCATTTTGTTTTTCTTCCCTAAGGTAGATCCTTACTTTTATCACCACTGGATTTCATTTTGTTGGATAGGGTCATGTTCAAGTCTGTCAAGATCATTCTGGATCTTGAACCTATCTTATGGGGGGTAGATTATTCCTACAGCTTGGTATCGTCTGCAAATGTGCTACTGCAAGCCAGTAGTAATTTTTCAGCTAGTGCGTTAGCTTTCCCTCCCAATTTCATAATATCTACAACCTTTATATGTATCCTTCAGCTGCCTCATCATTGATAAAAATATTCAATGGCATGGAGCCTAGACATAGGCAGTACCCAGTAGCAGCACACAAATCCCTCCAAGTCTATTTGGAACCTTTAATCAGCACTCTTTCAGTACAGTTGTTCTGTCAACTATGAGTCTTCATTATCATTGAAAGTGTGACATCCAGAGGAGGAGGAACTGATAAAAATTGGGATCTGCATATGAGGATTCAGAAGAATGAATTTTGGATTTGGATTGGATTTATTAAATTTATAGGCCACCCAATCCTGAAGGACTCCGGGCGGCTTACAGAAAATAGATTTTAAAAAGAAGAGTTAAAAACAAACAGAGGAAAACAGGTTAAAAGAAACACATCATGCACCCAGTCTAATCGGGGCTGGACCTCAGTCAAGAGGTCAACAGCCCCAGGCCTGCCGGAATAGCCAGGTTTTGATAGCCTTTCGGAAGGCCATGAGAGTGGGTAGGGTCCGGATCTCTGGGGGTAGTTCATTCCATAGGGTCGGAGCGGCTACAGAGAAGGCCCTCCCCCGGGGAGCCGCCAGCCAACATTGTCTGGCTGATGGCACCTGGAGAAGGCCCACCCTGTGCGATCTTATCAGTCGTTGGAAGGTGTGTGGTAGATTAATTTGCCCAAGGGAATGTAGCATGGATGTAATGACTACATATTCTTTAGGAGAGACATGTGCAGGAATCATGGGAGCTTCTACAAAGAGCATTCTAGAACATAACATGTAACTGTCAACAAGCTATATAACCTATTTCTATTTCCATGTGCATTTAAAACGCCCCATTTTACACCAGATGATTTCAAATTCATACTTTCTGACCTGCACTTTTCTGTATTAGTTTCTCAAATACACATTATTCATTCATTTGTGATTTCAATTTAATCTCTTATATTTTAGGTCAGAATATTCCATCCTCTGTAGTCATCAGATGATCTCATAGACACTGACTTTGAGTGCCCAGCTTGGTCAGTTGGGACTTTTTCTCTTGCCACAAAGCAATCAAAATCTAATTTTATCCCAAGTCTGCTCAGGTCATTCCATACAAACTAGGATCTTTTAATTGGAGATTATTTTTAGCCAACAAAAAGAATTGAAGGTAGACTATGGCAAACTTTAATCTTTTATTTCTCTAATTTCAAAACAGAAAAAAAAGGATTTTTAGACCTGAGCCTACCCCAATTTACTTAATCAAGTCTTCTCATTGACTTTTGACAACATTTTTCTTTAAAGTATAGTCTATATATTCTAAAGAGTATGTAGTGGTGGTTTTCTTTTTTCTGTGGTGGTTTTTTTTTCTTATATTCCTGGACAATTTTCTCCTCTTAAGTCATCAACATTGTAGACAAATTAGAATAATGAAGAGTTTATATTTGAGTTTGAAAAACTTTAAATGAGTGTTCCTGTGGGATTACTTCTTCAAACAGAAATGGTGCCCTCATACACAGCATTGAAAGTGCAAGGAGTTTGCTATTATATTGTAATTCCAATTAATATGAATAAAATACTTGAGACAGGCAGAATTGGTTTTATTTGCTTTGTGGTTATTATTCAGATAGCAGCTGCTTAACAATCTTTTTAATATTTGTCACCCAAAATCGCTAATGATTTGGGGGATCTAAATTATAAATACAACAATCAATCAATAAAGCTAGAAAAATGTTATTGTTTCCCTCCCTCAGCTTCAGAACTGAAAAATCCCTTTCTCCTATGTTGGTAGAGACAGCATCCATGCATGGGTTATCCTCATGTGTCATCCAATGGAACTGAGTCTGCAAAGTTTAAGTCCTGCCTCTTCCTGAAAGAATTCAGCTACCCAGTTCTCCAATAAACCAACTTGTTACAGGCTACTATATAACTGAAAAATAATGTGCCATCGTTTTAAGAATTGAGTTATTTTTAATGAAGGGATTCCTAAAAGCAATGGAATCTTTTTTTTCTTCAGATTCTTTTTTATTTTCAGAATCCCCAAAATAGAGGAGTTTTTTTCATGAATAAGAGAGAGATGTTCTAGTATTTTCCAGATTATTTCTTCCAAAACATCGTTGAAGCTTGAACAATCCTAAAATATCTGGTTAGGTATAGATTACATATGCAAAACATTGAGAACTTACCTACTCTAGTAAAGCCTCCTTTCTACAATCTAACATTTTGTTTAACCTAGAATTACTTTACAATTATTTTAAAATTACATTTATAATTAGTTATTTAAAAAACCAATTATACAAGTACAATCTTGGGGAAATTTTCTTAAATAGTACCTTTGATAGTAGTGATTGGATTTTTGAATAGCAAGTATTATCTGCCACCAGATATTTCTTGACTAAGTCTTTTAAATTTGCTTTGCAACAGGTCAGATCACTGCATAAATGAATTAAATCTTTCTGGAAGAAACAAGCAGTTGGTTTGGAATACATGATGCTAATGTTAAATCTGATTCTTCTTGTATGTCACTTTCACAGGATTCTGATATTGATTTAGCCTTTCCAGTAACTGATTTGTATGCTTTGTTTCAGAGGTCATTCACATTAATAATAGAAGCCTGGGACTGGGATAATGAAACAAAAGCTGGTGAGTATATTCTTAAAGAATTTGAACTCTCAGAGCTGACAGTTATGAGGAAATAGACATTTTGTAGGAAACATTTTGAATTTACAACAACAGATAAAATTAAAACAGAAAAAAATGTTTATATATTCCTTCTGTACACTGAATGTTAAATTAGGAATATTAATTAATATGAGGATTAAGAGACATAATCAGTCTAACCTGTATTTTGTATTCTCAGAGATATATACAGATAGATTCTGAAATATGCAAAAAGTATATGAAAAATATATACTCAACAGTAATTCTGGTAGTACTCTTCTGAGCTGTTATAACTACTGATATCACATCTGAATCATTACTCTATAGCAGTGATGGCAAACCTTTTTTGGCTGCCTGCCAAAAGTGGGGGGAGCACACTGGGGTCGTGAGCCACCCACACCCATAATGCTATGAGCGTACGCCTCCCCCAGTGTGCATGCATGCGCATGATCAGTGACAACCCCCCCTGCTTTTGCCATGGTTTTTTCACCTTCCCCAGGCTCCAGAGGCTTTCTAGGAGCTGGGGAGGGGGAGGGCAAAAAACAGACCTACGGGGAACCTGCAAGTTTGGGAATGGTGACTTCCGGTTTGTCCTTAGGGCTGATTTTCAACTTCAGGAGACTTCCCTCCTGAAGAGAGGGCCAAGGTGGCGCAGAGGTTAAATGCAGCACTGCAGGCTACTGCTAGATCAGCAGGTCAGCGGTTCAAATCTCACCGGCTCAGGGTTGACTCAGCCTTCCATCCTTCCGAGGTGGGTAAAATGAGGACCCAGATTGTTGGGGGCAATATGCTGACTCTCTGTAAACCGCTTAGAGAGGCCTGAAAGGCCTATGAAGCGGTATATAAGTCTACTGCTATTGCTATTGCTATTCCCTGAAGGCTCTGGAGGTCGAAAATTGGCCATACGGGGAACCCGGAAGTCACTTCCGGTTTGTTCGTAGGGCCAGTTTTTGCCCCCTTCAGAGAAGCCTCCTGAAGGCCCCTGAAGTCTCCGGAGGTCGAAAATCAGCCCTATGGACAAACCGGAAGGCTTCCCTGAAGGCTCCGGAGGGCAAAAACCGGCCCTACGAGCAAACTAGAAGTGACTTCCGAGTTCCCCATAGGGCAGATGTTTGACCTCCGGAGCCTTCAGGGGCCTTCAGGAGGCTTCCCTGAAGGCTCCAGAGAATGAAAAACAGCCCTATGAGCAAACTGGAAGTGACTTTCGGTTTGTCCGTAGGGCCATTTTTTTGCCCTCTGGAGTCTTCAGGGAAGCCTTCCGATTTGTCCGTAGGGCTGATTTTCGACCTCCGGAGACTTGAAGGCTCCAGAGGGCGAAAAATGGTCCTATGAGCAAACAGTAAGTCTGTTCTCGAACTTCCTGTTTGCCTGTATGGACGGTTTTTCACACTTTGGAGGCTTCAGGGAACCCTTCGGAGGGCGAAAAATGGCCTCAAAAGAACATGATCGCTGGCCAGCTGACAGGGCAACATCTCTCATGCCCTGACAAATGGCTCCGCCATAGGTTTACCATCACAGCTCTATAGTAATAGAGTTATTATAATATTTGACCTTTATCTTTTGTATATATTTATAAAGTCACCTGTAAGCTTCCATATAGTTCATAATATTTTTGGCTAATGATTTCTTTTAGTATCTTAGATATTTGAAGACATAAATATGCTAACTTGTCTTTGGTGTTTGAATAAAAAAATCTAAATACATTTCTTCCCAGGAAATAAAAAATATAATAGCAGACATCAGGGATCTCAAACTCAAAAGAATAGTACAATACGCCAAATAAATCTCTGGAAGCTTTGAGGTAACTTGAAGAAGCATTGAGGAAACTTGAGGAAATATTTCATAATGTAGTAGAGATACTTTTTCCACAAGATTCCCCCTCCCCCAGGCCTTTACATTGCTAATTTCTGTATAAAAAGCAATGGGAATTCAATGCAAGTACTGAACTCTATAGTACTTTGTTTTAAACCCCAACATAAATTCTACAATCTTCCCAATTTATTGAAAAATATGGGATGACAGGCAAAACACTAGTGCAACAAGAGAAGATTGAACCACAATTTTACCCTTCTGTATTGGGGGTATGCAGGAATCTTGTACTGTATTTCATTTGCCATTGGTTACTTTATTTATTTGTTTTTCGTGTGTGACCTTTTTCTTTTCTGAAAATAGGAATCCCTTTCTAACCAGCAGCAGCTTCCCTGCACCCTTAACAACATGATTTCCTTCATTTTTAAGAATAATTTGCTTTCTAAAACAAGTAGAAACCTAGAAAGGCTTTACTGTACATTCTTAAATGGGTGTGCTAACATTTTCTGGACTTCTGGCCACATTTTTTCCCTTTTGCAACTATATTGCTCTCCTTTGCTAACATGCTCTATATTAAAGTGTTTATTTAAATTCTTCATCTTTCCATTTTTAGATGACAAATTATTAATTGACAGAGTATCATCTGCTGGTATGATCAACCCAGAAGATAGATGGACAACACTACAGTTGAATGGCCATGTTGCTCATTTTGAAGCACAAATAAGAGTGAAGTGTGATGAAAACTATTATGGACCACAGTGCAATAAATTTTGTGGCCCGCGTGATGACTTTGTGGGCCATTACACATGTGACCAAAATGGAAATAAGGCTTGTATGGAAGGCTGGATAGGTGATGAATGTAAACAAGGTACTGTATTTCTCATGTTTATAATGCAACAGTTATATTGGAATTGTGATGTGTTTTTATGGCAAAAGAGAAGTGGCTACACTAAGAATTTTGACTACTCCCCAAGCCTAATTTTGTATTAGATACACTTGTGATGCAAACTTTTCATTTTAAGTGGCACTATTACCTTTGTTTTTTATTTATACACACATGTATGTTACCCCCCATCCCTAGAGTAGATGTATTAAGCCTTTGGCATACATAACTGATAACAAAGTTCATATCATCAAGCCATCTACTGCAGCATTTGAAGATCATAAATAAATAAATAGTTGTTCTTCTCCAGCATAGAATATCAGTGCACTATTATTAGCCTAGTACTTTATGCTGATGCCATATTTGAATTAGGCAGGACCTTTAATCCATATGTTGTCTATTCCAATTAACACTTGACTCTTAAGTTTTGGAGTCCTTTCTAAGTGGATAAAAGACAGGAGCTGAACTTTATAACTTCTGCAAGCAAAATAATGTTCATCATTGAATTATGCCTCCTCTAAAATAGCTAATATGATTTTGTCTATTAGAGATACTCTATTGAATCAGTAAGTCTTTAAAAAGCACATAATCACAAAATGTTTTAACCATAGAAGCTCTTGAACCAACTTCAGTGAAGCTCATTATTTATTAAAATGTTTTTTATTCAACATTTCTTTTGAAATATTCAAGAATATACATTGTTTATCATAATCGGCAAGCTATAATGATCACTATTCACAGAACTTATATTTAAGTGGGGTTTACCTGTGATTTGCTTTCTTATCCAGATAAACTCAAGTATTACCATCTTTCAAGTATATTAAGAAATTAGACTATTCTAGAAACTGCTTTTGACAAGAGTGAGCTTGTGTTTTGAAAGCTGACCATAATGCAGTTGTTTTATTTGTCTATGGTGCACAGTTAAAACACTAAGAAAATATTTGTCTGCAATGGTATAGGATCTCCTTCTTGATGGGAGGTTGGACTAGAAGACCTCCAAGGTCTCTTCCAACGGTGTTATTCTATTTTGTTCTGTTCATCATTTTAAAGAACTTAATGTGCATCCATTCCAAAATTAGAATGTTGGCAGAGCATCTGAGATATTATATTTATATCTTGTAAGAATAGCCTTTGGACAGGATACTTTTATAATGCTTTATGTTTCCTCTGTATCTTTTTGTGTTTCCTGAAATAGATATTTTTAGACAGGAAAAATCACAAAAAACTATTTGGTTTTTTGTATACAGGAGGTTATGGATATGATCATTGTGACTGATAGTTTTAGCTAAAACGTAAACTTTTTCTTAAAACTATCAGTGCATAAAATGGTAGTATCATTTAATTACAGTAATCACTTTTTCTAAAGAGTTGGTTCTAACTGATATTTAATTCTTTCTTTTCATAGCTGTATGTAAGCAAGGATGTAATTTAATCCGTGGAGGATGCAGTGTACCTGGGGAGTGCAAGTAAGCTTGTTTATTTACTTACTTACTCTGAGTGGCATAGAACTCCCCAATATGTAATTCAGATTCAAATCATGCAATGTTAAAAAATAACTAGAAACATTCCTATGGAATCAGGAATAAAAACATTTAACAATTTTGAAGAATCCAAGCTCATGACTGAAAGACAATTATAGCAAACCAGCTTCCCTGGCTTGATAGAACAACAAAGTTTTCACCAGTTTCCTAGAAACCAGAGGGAAGGGGCAAATTACACAATTGGGCAGAAGGTGCTGTTTCATAGGAGTGGGATGACAACTTAAAAGGAGTGCTTCTGTTGCCCTTAAGATAACAATTTCTAATAAATGGAAATACAACAAGCCTACCCAACTTGATCTTAACAGGCAGGACAAAGGTGCTCCCTTAGACATGCAAACCCTGTAGATATCTTATAAGGATAAGGACTTTGCAGCCATTCTGTGAATTGCATCTGGAAGCTAACTATCAACAGGTACAGTTCTTAGACTAGAATTCTTATGTGGATATTTTGAGATGAACCTATTATTAACTGAGTGGCTTCATTTTAGTTCATTCTTTGGAAGTCTAGCCCCATGTCAAGTGCATTACAACAGCCAAATCAATAAGTAACAGGCTTACAGTGAACAATGATGGTTGTTCCAACAGAATTTACTGTTGAATGCATAAAAGATGGATCTTGCAAATAACCTCTTGACCACAGCTGTGCCTGCTCTCCCTAAACTGCAAACCAGCGCTGCCTGAGGCAGTAGAACTCTGCTTAGAGTTAATAATGGAACCTCATTGAAAACATCTTCCTTGGATTGAGTCTCTACCTGATTCCATCCAGACTCAGACAACCTCCCAGTGCCTGAGCAATATTTCAAAAGCATCAACTACTCAATGAGGGGTCAAAATACAACATTGAATATCATCTGTCTACCGATGTAACGTTACCCCATGCTACTGGAGAATCTCACTAATGTCATTTAGATGCTAAATTAAAAGTGGGAGAGCATCAAGCCCTGCAGGACTCTACATTAAGAAGTCTACGATTCAATCTCCTTCACCAGCCCCAACCCAGAATTGTGATTTCAGGAAGGGGGAGAAATATTATAATTCAGTTGGCCATTGTAACCTTTGAATATGGTTCAGAAGGCTATTGCATTCTATGGCACTGAAAACTACTTCCTCCAAGATTCTCCATAATTGCAGCTCAGGTTTTTTCCCCATAATTTTCTCCCAATGGGAGGGTTGGAGATTATTATTGTCCAGCATATCTTGATCAAATGGTAGATTCTGGGGAGAGGACTCACTATCTCTCTTTCAAAAAGGGGGGGAATACTACTCTCAGTATGAAGTTCATGCTGATATGTATTAGATTATAGAACACTTTCTAGATTTCTGCAGGAACCACGTAAATGTATAAAGAACTGGGGTTTTTTTATTCCACATCATGTAGATTATAAAGATAGTTCATATTGCACTATACATGTATCTTAAGAGAGAGAGGATTCACATCTTGTTCATTCTCAATTCAGTTTTCATTCAAGGACCTCACATTTATTAGATAAGAAGCTAGATAAAAAGCAGTTGACAAAAGCTTTCAGTTTTTTAATCACATTATCAAGTAGCAAAGCTATTGAGTTAAAAATTAAGATAAGCTTAATTAAGACAAGATAGCTTATGGTAGTGATTCCTATGAAGTAGGTTGTAACTCGAGATGCAAACAAAAAAGATCAAAATATTGAGATTACTTGGAAATATTTAGCAATAGCAATAGTTAGGCTTATATACCGCTTCATAGGGCTTTCAGCCCTCTCTAAGCGGTTTACAGAGTCAGCATATTGCCCCCAACAACAATCTGGGTCCTCATTTTACCCACCTCGGAAGGATGGAAGGCTGAGTCAACCTTGAGCCTGGTGGGATTTGAACAGCCAAACTGCTGAACTGCAGTGCTGCATTTAACCACTGCGCCACCTCAGCTCATTTAGTTTTTAGCTCTAGGTGTATTAATTTGCTTGCTCTATATATGTAAATGAAACACTGCACTTGAATACAAGAGTGAGAACAAAGTTGCTCATAAGTTCTCACCAGTAGTGGTGTACAGTTTCCTTCCTAAGCACAGGGTTGGACTAGAAGACCTCCAAGGTCCCTTCCAACTCTGTTATTCCTATTCTGTTCTATTCTATTAGTTTTCTCCGTTGCTCTAAATTTTATTTCATTTTATTTTATCTGAAGGCTGTCCTAAATGCTCTATTTGAGCAGACAGATGGTATATAACACTATTTTAATTTGTATAATTGACAACAATGTCTATATTTGAAAATATAAAAATATGTGCCTAATTTATTGCTAGTTGCTTGCAATACAATTTTGAAAAGTATCATCATTTGAAAAATAGAAACAATTTCTCAAATTCAGAGCTTTGTCTAGCAATTAAGCATCTTCCCCACAAAATTGCTAAATCCCCATAAAAATGCATATAAACAATGGTTTGGCAGTTAAAGAGTTAGATAGCAGAAGGAGATCCAGTTTCCTTAGCCATGGAGACTCACTAAGTTACTTTAGGCCAATCCTTTTTTCTCACTCCAACCTACCTCACAAGATTATTGTTTGGGAGAAAAATAAGTGAATTGTATATACTGCTTTGGAACAGAACAGAATGTAAATCAAACTTATATGGACAGGTAGATCATTTGAATGTCAGTAAAAACAAGTAAGTGTGCTTCTAGTGCTTAATTAAAAATACTGTTTCCTGGTGAATCTAAATGCCTCCAGTCTGATATAAAATAATGTATTCTTATTATCAGCTATAGATTACTTTCACTGTGTATATAGCTTTGGAATCAATACTTATAAAATGATATAAATTAGTTAATAATTTATAGTTTTATATATTTTATTGGTGTTGTTTCCTATAGTTTTATCTTTTCTAATATTATAAGCCACCCAGAGTTAACCTGTAGTAAGATAGGCAGCCAGCAAATTTAATAAATAAATAATATAATTGATAGTGGACATCATGAATGTCTGATCTGTGGAAGGACTTTCAAGGATCAGAAATTGAGAGGGAAATGAGTTGCATTCAGCATTGAAAATGTTTTACGACAATCTCTTAGATACACATTAAAACAATGGCACATTCCCAAGTATTTTAAAATAATCAAGATGATAAAGTACAGATGGTTTTTAAAAAAATAATTTGTACTTAGTATTCGAAGGAAACCTAAACATTAGTAAGCAAAACTTGACTCCTGATGAATGCTGAAATTATAAATCAGGCAGGCTGTCAGCAACCCAGAATATTCTTAATTTATATAAGAAGGGCCATTGATACAAAAAAAAAAACCTTTGTAGTTTTGTAACTTCTCATTGACATATTCATTATGTCAGGTATAGTAAGAGATATGCATGTTTTTTAGATTATGGCAATCCATGTTGGCTGGATGCTTCGTTGTTGTTAAAAACTGCTTATAGAAAATGATTGAATGCAAATTTGCAGCTTAAAATTGTATGAACATTGTAGCTAATCAATATATTGCTAACCTTTAATTTGCATTTATGTCTAGGTGTAATTATGGTTGGGATGGGCAATTCTGCGATGAATGTGTCCGCTACCCAGGCTGTGCTCATGGGAGTTGCAACATCCCATGGGAATGCAAATGTGAAACAAACTGGGGCGGCCTACTCTGCAACAAAGGTATTGCACTTCTATTTGTAATAAATATTTTAAAACTTCAAGATTAACAAAAACCTAGTAGCACTTGTTTATGTAAAGATGTTTACATAAGAGCATTCAGCAGAATATTGTTTGTGTCAGGTCCTGTAACGTAGTTCTGTAGCTTGATGGATTTTTCTATATTTGCCATCATAAATGTTACAAAAATAATAGTATATGCAATCGCTTACATGAAATCAGATGCATTAAAGAAAATATAGATATGAATATATGTATGTTAGAGCTACCAAAGTATTTTAACATTATATTTGAAAAGACCTTCATATGAAATTTTGTACCTTATTTATTATTTTATTTTAATTCTTCCTTTCTGTCTAGATTTAAACTACTGTGGAAATCATCATCCATGTGTGAATGGTGGAACCTGCATGAATACAGAACCAGATGAATATAGCTGTGCTTGCCAAGATGGTTACTCAGGAAAGAACTGTGAAATTGGTACATAAAGTTAATAATACATTTTCTACTCCAGAAATTTTATTAATTAGTGAGTCTTGGAAAAATTTGGAATGTATGGCTTATTCCTTTTCCCTGTCTGCATTAGGAATAAATGAATTTCTGTTCTCTTCACTGTCTTTTATCAACATCTATACTTCAAAAATTTATAGCTTATACTTGCAAGATAAAATTTGCTTTTTATAACTGACATTTATGTCTTAAATAATCCCGCAAGTTGTACAAAATAATGATGGGAAATACACTAAAGCTATAATTGAGAAATGTTGGAAAGTATGTTCATCTTAACAATATATACAGTATGAAAACAATAGGAAAATAATTATTGTTTATTATTAAACGTCTATGCCATCTATCTCGCCAAGGCAACTCTAGGCAGCTTACAGTTGTATAATTAAAATCCTATATAAAACCTTAAAACAATACATACCACACATATAATTCAGTTGAAATTCAATTAACCAAGATCGGAAGAAGGGAGCAAAGTACGTGGAGGGGAAGTAGTAGAGGGTCTGTCTAATCAATTAACCAAGATGCCACTCCTCCATTGGGGCTCCAGGCCATCTGACAGAGCCAGGTCTTCCAGCTCTTTCAGAAGGCCAGAAGATGCAAATCTCACCTTGGGAGGGGTAGGATGGAAGAGATAGTAGGAACCATGGCAGAAAAGGTTCTTCTCCTGAACCTCACCAGCCAAAATTTCTTTACTAATGGGGTCTGCAGCATACCTTTTCTGCTAGTGCAGGTGGTCTGGCCTAATCCCAATGGGATGATGCAGTTTCTCAGATATCCTGGAGCTGTGCCAGAAAGGCTTTAAAAGTGATAACCAACACCTTGAATTCGACCCGGAAGCAAACTGGCAATCTACAAAATATTCATGAACATACACAAAATTTTTAAGCAGTTCTGTTGAATATGTCAATGATTAAGAAAAAAGTGAGGTAGAAAAACAAGAAACTTGAGAAAAAATGAAATTGGCAGATATGAGATCACACTAAACCAGGGGTGTCAAACTGGTGACCCACAGGCCATATGTGTCACGCGCAAGCCATGCCCACCCTAGCTCCATGAATGGGAAACATGAAATGTCACATGATGGCAATGTGATGCAGCGAGTTTAACACTTGTGTCCTAAATGTATAAAATTTAATGGTGATTTTTCTTATAGAAAAACTAAACAGGGTTTCAGCCTGGATTTAAAAACTATTTTTTTTCCTTTTAGCTGAGCATGCTTGTGTTTCAAATCCTTGTGCTAATGGCGGAATTTGCCATGAAATTTCATCCGGGTTTAAATGCCAGTGTCCTAAAGGATGGAGTGGACCAACATGTGCTATTGGTAGGTACTGACTAAGTTATATTTGTATCTTGCTGATAAAAAACTAATTTTGGTGTTCAAAAATTTCTTGCAACTCAATTGCCATTCCCTTAGAGATATCTTGAAGGAAGTGCCTGTTTCTGCAATTCACACAACTCACCCCTTTGTCATCCTTATCCATATGATTTTCTTTTGGATTCTTCTAATTAAAACTAACTAAAATTCCACCCAGAAATATGTCTTAAAATTATTATGGTATGTTGCCACAATACAGTGCTTAAGAATGTTAGCAAGAGAGAAAGAATGAGAGAGATAAGTCATGTTAGGATTGATAGGAAGGATCATCATCAGTTTATTTACTAGAAAATACTGTAATGCTCAACATGTAGCCTTTTTCTGAATTAGTTAATTTCTTTTCCCAATGGTGGTATGAAGTTGCATCATACAGTCCTTCACAAAATTCTAAATATGCCCATAAATTCAAAATGTTTGGATGCAACTTCTTTTTTTTTTTAAGAAAAATGTGTGTAATAAAATAGTTTCCCAGAAAATGAGTAGCAATGATGAAGGGGAGAAGCACAATAGATGAGAGAAAAATGCAAAATGTGTGGAACTCCTCACATGGATGAGCAGGCTAGTATTTTTCCTTTTCTTATTTGATTGAGATTTTTTTTTAAACTATGTTCACCCTGTTTTAGGATTTGAACATCTTTATTTTTATTTTACTTTATTGCCAGTTTTGGCCATTGTAGACAGTTCTGGAATGACATGTCAAATTAAATTAGTATCTTTCTTTGCTTGAAAGATACTTTATAGTTCTAAAGCTATCTCAAACAACTGTTTCCCTCCCCAGATATTGATGAATGTGCATCTAACCCTTGTGCTAGTGGTGGTACTTGTGTCGATCGCATTAATGGGTTTGAATGTATATGTCCACAGCAGTGGATTGGGGCAACCTGCCATCTTGGTAAGTCTTAACATTTAAAAGTATCTCAAATTATTACTTCAAAAATATTTTTAAAGATTTTTTTTTACAGTCATCTTTGCTGAATTATTACTTAGCTACTGTTCATATCACTATGAAACCGGTTGTAAAATGTTACTACCTTTTGAATGCAGGACTCATATATTATACTACATTTAATCAAAATCTTATCTGTAGAATTCTTGCCTGCTATAGGGAGGCAAAATAACAGTGGCTAAATTAGGCATGTATAAATGTTTAAGCTACTGTGTTTCAGTGCAGAAAGGTTTTTGTTCCTGCTTCATGGCCATTCAGTTTTCCTTATTGCTTCATTTGCTTGACTCATTTCATGATTGTAGTATGTGCATGCTGCAGGATTACTCAGAAACATGGAGCTTTCTGTGCAGATGTTTGGGCAGATTCTTTTTGAATGCATAATTCAGGCTAGAGTTAACAAAAGAACCCTACAATTATTGTTTTGCTAGGGAAATAGGTAATGGCATTAGAGGAGAACCAGGTCAGTGACAGCACTGATCTTAATGCCTCAGATATGATAACAATTTTCTGTTGAGCAAGCAATGAATAGTTGCATAAGAGGTAGAATAGAAGCTGATATCTAACCTTTCTGTAAAAGGCTGGATAGCCATACATTATCCCCTGTGTCCACATTTGTTGGCTATTCTGCATATAACCCACAATTAAGTTGTTAGTTGAAAAAATCCTAATGCAGCTGCCAGAAGAGTGATGTTGTATGGTGTGTGGTGTGGTGTGGTGTGGTTTTGTTTTGTTTGGTATTTGAAAAAGTTGGAAGTAACATGTTCAGATAATTTTTATTACAGCTATTTCCCTGGATTTTATTTAAACAGTCACTGAGGCTTTCCTAGGGCAAAGAATGCAGCATGCATAATGCAAATATCAGCAAACAGTATCAAAGTAGTGAAAGAAATGCAGCTGATATTTGGAAAGCATGGAAGCTTTGCTTTGGTGCAAGGGCAGGCTCTTTCTGAGTTTGTTCTTCACTCTCTGCTTTTCTTCTCTTCTTTCACAGATGCTAATGAGTGTGAAGGGAAACCCTGTCTTAATGCTCATTCTTGCAAAAATCTTATTGGTGGATATTATTGTGACTGCATTCCAGGATGGAAAGGAGTAAATTGTCATATCAGTCAGTATTTAATATTTAGTGTATACACTTGACCCTAAGGGTCTCTTATTTATAGACTAAAAGCAGACAATCTTAAATTAATGCTTATATTTCATTTCCAAACCTAACCTTTCTACACGTCTTTACGGTGACACTTTTTATCACATACTTCCTTGCATCTAAAGCCTTAGCTTTTGAATTGTGGAATGAACTAACTGAAAGTTTCTGAGAAATTACTCACATGGGACAATTTGTTTTAAACATTGCTTGGCTTTATGATTTGAGCTTTTTCAAATTTGCATCACTTATAACAATCTTATTTCCTTTCCTCTGGAAAACATCAGTTTGAATATTTGAAATCAACAGATATCATTAATTACGCTTCACTCAGTTTCCATTATTTTTCCATTATTTTAATGATTTTCCTATTTTATCCATAGATGTTAATTATTGTCATGAGCAGTGCCAAAATGGAGGGACTTGCAAGGTAATTTTGTGTTCTTTTATGATAATTTGAGCAACCTTTTAAATTTAACATTTATCAGGAGGATCATAATTGGATCTTGACAGCATTTGTCTTAACCTCACCCTTTTAATTCTTTATATCTTTGTAGACAAATAACACTGTAGCAATTGTTCATGTATGGACAATACAGTACAAAGTTCAAGATTCAAATGGATAGCTGGCAGCCATTCAAGAATATACTTTCAGTAATGTACATAGGTAGTGCTTGAATTGTGACAGTAATTGGGACCTGAATTTCCATTACTAAGTGACATCACAGTCTCAATTGCTGTTGATAACTGAATCCCATCAGTTATTGGGAGAGGACCACCCAGTTGCTATCATGTCTCAGCAGCAGGCACTGCAGTAGGACGCAAGTTGCAAGTGCCTTTGTTCAGCACCATCATAGTTTCAAACAGTTACTGAACAAATATTTGTTAAGCAATGGCTACCTGCATCAGATAGACATCCATAGGAGTCATATAAATAAATAAATCCATCCAGTAAAATCAAGGAGATAAAAGGATACATTAAATCCAAGTTTTTGATAATATGGACTAGGTATACCAAAAGCAGTAGTGTGGGATACTGTCTGACTCTTAATTGCCCCTTTCTGTAAATAAAAGGATTGTTTACATTTTGACGATTGTATTATCCTCAAAATGTAAGTAAAGACTATAAGGAAGAGTTCTGAAGTACTTCAGAAAGAAATTATTGAGGTAAAATTAAAAAAATTCTAGTATCTTCTAGAAATGATTATAATATTTTTTTTTCAATTTGTCCATGCAGGATGACGTGAATGGCTATCATTGCATATGCCCTCCTGCTTTCATAGGCAAGAACTGTGAAAAAAAAGTTGATGACTGCATGAACAACCCATGTCAGAATGCAGGTCACTGTACTAACCTCATCAATGGATTCCATTGTCTTTGTCCTCATGGCTTCTCAGGAGAATTCTGTGAGGTGAAGGATACTTTAGACTTGTTAGAATGCTTGGATGGTCTAAATTCTAGGGCAACTTGAATGTTTGTTGTTATGGATGAATGGAACAAACAGATCTGTAGAAGAGGGCACCTTCATTTTTAGAGTCCAGTTTTTTCAAGTATGCCTAAATAACTGGTATCCATCAGATTGGAAGACTTTGTCCCATGTAGCTAAGGTTGATCCCAGTTCCCACATCTTTTAGTGAAAAGAAATAGTCCCTTATCTGACTATTTAACTGTTTTAATGCTGTAATACAGTTCTGTTGTGCTTTTATGAGTTTGATTAACAGGTGACATTTGTGGAAAAGCTTAATGCAAATAGCTGCTTCTTTAAAACATTTGTAGTTGACATAAAGAACTATATTAAGATTACAGTTCCTTATAATGTTTTATAAGTGTAATTCAATATTTTTTTGTAGTTACAGGATTTTAAAAATTTGCCACCTTCATCATGATAGTAACAAATCACCTTCAAGATGCTTTAATTATACCTTTAATGCAATTAAACAAACTTGCTTCTCATGTTATAAGTAATATATTTCCACCTCAAAGCTTGATTAACTGTCAATTGAGTGAAAGGGCTTGCCCAGCTCTCGTCATCAAAATAAATTTCAAATTTACATCTGTTTGGCAGAGTAATTAAAATGGTTAGCTAGGAAATCAAATACTTTCAAAGAAGAACCACCCCCTATAATAATCTCCACACCTTTTTCATCCACAGAATCCCAAAGCAGTTTGAAAACAATAGTTTCTGCAAAAAATAATCCTAGCAGTTCTTTTGAGGAAACAGATTGAAAAGCAATCAAATTACCCTTTTCCTTGGAAAACATACTAGCTGCTGCATAAGGAGCCGAGGTGGCGCAGTGGTTAGGGTGCAGCACTGCAGGCCACTTCAGCTGACTGTTATCTGCAGTTCAGCGGTTCAAATCTCATCGGCTCAAGGTTGACTCAGCCTTCCATCCTTCCGAGGTGGGTGAAATGAGGACCTAGACTGTGGGGGCAATTTGCTGACTCAATTTGCTAAAAATCTGTAAACCGCTTAGAGAGGGCTGAAAGCCCTATGAAGCGATATATAAGTCTAATAAATAAGAAAGAAAGAAAGAAAGAAAGAAAGAAGAAAGAAAGAAAGAAAGAAAGAAAGAAAGAAAGAAAGAAAATAGGATGCAAATGAATTTCTGCAAATTGTCCCACAAACTCCACAGAACTACAGATTTTATAAAAACAAATTAGCTTTGTAGTGGTTTCAAATGCATAGCATTTAAGCCATACTTAACTCAGTACCAAATAAAACTTAAAAGAGATGCATTTTACCTGAAATTCTAGAAGTCTTTCAGTTAAGAATTAGTCTCTATCTACATTTTAGAATTTAGGCTTAGTTTGATGTATAGAAAAAAGCAGGTGTATTAGAGATTGTATGACAGAGAAATAGATTAACCTATTTTTCAGAGTATAAGACACACCTTTTTCCCTCAAAAAAGTGGGTGAAAATCTGGGTGCATCTTATACATTGAATACAACATTTTTTGCCTCCTGAAACCCCGTGCCCTTCACCAAAATGGCCATGTAGAGCCTGTAGGAGGCTTATAGAGTGCTCCTGGGGGCTGGGAAGGGCAGAAATGAGCAAAAAACGGGCCATTTTTTGCTCAAATTTGCTCCCAGCCCCCAGGAGCATTCTATAAGCCTCCTAAAGGCTATGCATGCCCTTTGTTTGACAAAAAACAGGTCCGTTTTTGCAAAACACGGGCCCTTTTTTGGAGGCCTGCAGAGTGCAAAAACTTGTTTTTTTAATTTGCCTCTTCAAAATCTTGGTGCGTCTTATACTATGAAAAATATGGTAATATTAATTATTGAATTTAAATTCTTAGCAGAGTAATGCATTCAGCCAGTGTGCTTTAATGATTAATAAACTGGATTAGGATTCGAAAGATACAGATTCAAGACTGCCTTTAGCCATGGAAATTCACTCCCTCACACTCTGCCAAACTTAATTCACATGTTTATTGTGCCAATAAAATGAAGGGAGAGCCCCATTTAAGTCACTTTGAGCTCCAGATATCAGAATATTCAACTAAAGGTTGAATACTTGACATAAATTAGAATTTAATTTTAGTGACATATCACTTCTCTCACTTTTTTAAGCCCATAACTCATCTATAAAAATGAGAGTAACTATCTTGTGGAATATTGTTACAAAACTAACAATACGGTTTAAATCTTTTGTAGATTGATATAGATCTCTGTAAGCCTAACCCTTGCCAAAATGGAGCACAGTGTTATGATCTGGGAGAAGACTATTATTGTGCTTGCTCTGATGATTACGATGGAAAGAACTGTTCTCACCTCAAGGATCACTGTAAAAATAACTCTTGTAAAGGTACTGTCTGTCCTGTGAAATAATAATAGGATTCTTTCAGAGAAAAATCATGTTCAGTGATTTTTCTTAATTGGTATTACAGATTTTAAAAATATGAAGAACAAACTTAAATGCATGTAAATCTGATTTTTTTTTAAAAAAAATCAATACTGTAAGAAAGGAAAACAACAAGCCTCATTTCTTCCATAGAAAGTAAATATATGGAGATGAACATGAATTATTTTACTTATCCATAGAGGATCTGTTGGTCATTTTTAAAGATAAAACTGAGATAAACTTCTTATACACTTGTTCTTACCTTGTTTGCATTATCAAACGTGCTTCCCAGCAGTAGATTGAATTCTGTTTTGAGTGCCAGTGAAGCAGACGGTAGAAGTGGATCACGTTTTCTATCTTTCTATAGCCTCTTTTTGTCTCTCTAAATCTGATTCAGAGAACTGGGAACTATTTTGAGCAGATTTAAAAGATCATACAGAGATAAAATTCTAATCCAGTTAGAAGTTCTTTCATATGATAATTGGTAGCCAATTAGTATTTTATAAGACCATTATATGTCATATACTAAGTACTAGCAAGTAATATTTAGAATATATCTACTTCCTAATCCATGCAATGTTGTGTTACAAAGAGAAGTTTTGGTTGGTTTTCTGCTAAATATTAGTGCAACTTAAATATTAGATACTGTGCCAGAATTAAGAAACCACAGGTTTATGGGGGCCTTCTATCCTAGAGGGTAGCTTATGTGCATAATTTTCTCTTATTCTTAGTAATAGACAGCTGTACAATAGAAGTCTTCACAAATGCTACTCAGAATGGCATTCGTTTAATCTCATCCAGTGTATGTGGACCTCATGGACGCTGCATCAGTCAACCAAGAGGAAATTTTACTTGTGCCTGCGAAAAGGGCTTTACCGGAGCGTACTGTCATGAAAGTATGTAATATATATACATATATTATTAAAAACAAGGCTCACGTATTTGGGTTTAATTTATAAAACATGATTTCTTAACTGTTTAAAGTGATTCCATAGGTACATAATAGGATTTAGAGATCTAAGTTAATTGAAGACTTAGAGTGTGATCATGACTATTTCTATGAGTAGTAGCCATTTACTCTCAATAGGGTGATGGGCAGGTGTCTTTGCAGAAACAGCTTCTCTGTTTTACAAATACTAAATTATAGTTATTCATTGGTGAACTGTTTAAGGATCTATTGTATAATGACTAGATTGTTACTGTTTGGCAAATTTACAAGATTTACAAATTTACTCTTTCTCTTTCTCAGTGATATCAAAGTTTTGTTCAAAAAAAGCACTTTGTAGTGAAATGTACATTGCATGGATAAAGATGTACAGGCACACAAATTTGTAGATCTATACTATTCAATATATACGGTCTCCAGTGTTTATGAATGAATCAGAATCTTTAGATTGATTTTTGCCAAGAATTTCCAGCTTGTCTTGGCTTTATAGAAGCAATGATAAAATCACTGCTGAGTGAAGAGAGCTCAGAGAGAAAATAAGAAACAGAGCAGCCTGGTGTCTGGTTTCCTGGCCCACAACCTGCCATTTTACACTTGGCCATATTTGATAAAATTAAGTTTTATAGTAAAACCTTTAAGAGACATAAATAGCATTTATAATTGTGATTTGTGTTCTGCAACGAACTTGACATTTTTAGATTATGGAAAATCCCACAAAGTAATAAAAACTTCACAAAGCAAGAGCCCACTCAGATAACATCTTAAATGTAGCTAGATTTTAGACTATTTAAATAAACACTTGTTACATGGTAGCTTTTTGAACAAAAAAAAATAGTAATCACATCCAATTTATTTCACTGGAGTAGAACAAACAGATAGTAATCTAGCAATCTAGTAATTCTGTATTATTATATTTTAGATATTAATGACTGTCTTGAGAAACCCTGCAAGAATGGTGGAACCTGCATAGATGAAGTCAATGATTTCAGATGCTTCTGTCGGAATGGCTGGGAAGGAAAATTGTGTGACATTAGTGAGTATAGCTAAATATTAATATGTTTAAGTTAGCCATTGAAATATTTTTGTCACTTGTAGTTTTTAAGGATAATGAAAAAAGAAATTTGGCTTTCTATTCTTAATTCTCAATCACATGTCAAGATATATTATAACTAATTTAGTTTATATTTAAAAATTCAGAAGAATGGAACTGGGGGAAGAAATACAAAGAAGGATTTAAAGACTATAAAAATTAGACAAGTGTGCATTTTTAAGAAGAAAAATCATCCCTCTATTATTCTATTATAATAAATATATGATTATATATCCTAATAATAATCATGTATCAACATATTTTAAAAACATTTATTAAAGTTAAAGATCATTAAAAGTCAACCAGAATTAAAAGAATCATCAAAGTTGACAAAAATTTCTAGTTAATCTGAGACAGTCAATATTATCTTGAAAAGCAATCAGACAGAATTTTATATTTTAAAATCTCAGGTTAAGAACATCTTGAATTTTGGATGGTTATGTTCTTGTTCTGATCAGTTTGTGACTAATATACCTGTCTCAAATCAACAATTCTCAAATACAAATTTCAAATAAATTTTGTGTCAGTAATAATGATAGCATTTTGTTGCGAATCTTCATTCAGTCTTTTCTATAATAAGTGATTTATTTTGTGAGATTGGCGTTTGTTGGATAGAGCGATTGGCCTTGAATTGCCATATGGATAGTGGAGATTTGAAATTGGTCCTTTTGCTCTCATCCAGTACCTTTACACTGATTCTCTATCGAGTTAAGTAATAAAATATTTCAGTTTGGTTTTAACTTAACATACTGTGCTAACCCAGCAGTTGTTGTTTGTTGATTGCAATTTAATTAACAGAATTTGGACTTGCATCATAGGGACCCATATTAATTTATTCAAAGTTATCCAGGGATCTATAGTATTTAAATCCAGACTAATGAGACTAGATTAAGTTTGTCTTAATGAATTGTTGTTTATGAAGATTCTTCTTTTCACAGACATTTTTGTGTTCAATTCTTGATTCATTTCACAGATTTTAATGACTGCTCACCAAATCCATGTCACAATGGGGGCCAGTGCATTGATTTAGAGAATGACTTCTATTGTGCATGCAAAAATGGCTGGAAGGGGAAAACATGTCATTCAAGTAAGTGGGTGGCTTACTGCTTAAAATATTCAAAAGTTGAAAAGAAAACTTATAAAGAATTGCAAAAAAAAAAAGTGATGAAAAAAGAAATGTAAGATTAAGTCTAACAACTGAAATTATCTGGGTATAGGGAAGAGTATAATAAAATATCAAATTATAAATTATACTTTCTATCTAGTAACCATTTAAAATTAATATTTATAAAATGCCATTTGAAATTTTCACAGATTACTTTATTTAGAAAGGGCAATGCAGCAATATAGTGCCTCACATCAGGTAAAACAAAATGGTGCTTCATATGAGGTAGGAGCACTTGAATAGCACCTCTCTGCAGCTCCTTAAAACAGCTTCACATTTTCCTGGGATTATGCAGCTGCCCTACATAGTTGCAAAATTATCCCAAGAAGAGAGGTGTTCTTGTCTTTCAGTGTGAAGCACTGCACACCTGAAATAGAAAGTAAGTTGAATTATAATAGGGCTAATAGTGTACATAATCCCATGTAACAAAGAATATCCCTACCTTCTATAACAATGAATTATATAGTGTATTTGATAGGCTGCTTTAATTTGCTTTTGTGATATTTTAGGTAAGTACCAGTGTGATGCAAACACTTGTACAAATGGAGGAACATGTTACGATGATGGTGACACTTTTCGATGCTCTTGTCCTCCAGAATGGAAAGGAAGCACTTGCAATATTGGTAAGTGCTTTATCTACTTACATTGTCTCTAAATTGAGAGAATGACTTGGCTGAGAAGCTAATATAAGTAGTCTGTTTCTTCCTTCTTCAAAAATAGGGTCTAGCAGTTTTTAAAAAACAAAACGCTACACACACACACACATATTCTGTGGAAGCTAAAAACAACCATTCTGCATGATGGAGCTCCATCTCTGTCACAACATTGTCTTTCCCTTCTATGTAAATGCATCTCTTTGGCAATAAAAAAAAATGCCCACCTACATTTTACAATAACAGTGTTGGAGCTATGTTGAAATAATGACAATGTGAATAAAGTTACTCAGTATACTGTAGATAGGCAGAAATAATGGTCAAGTTACTAGTCGATAAATTGGCAAAATTAAAATATTTTGAATAGTTTAGAATATTGGCTCTGAAATATTTTGGTCTTGGGTTCTGCATTTATTCTTAAAAATGATTGAAGACCCAAAGAGCTTTAGTTTATGTGCATTATATCCATCAATATTTATTGGGTTATAAATTAAAACTAAGAAAACTTAAAGTAGTTATTTATTTATTTGACTTCCCAGAGCTCCTGGAAGTCATATTAGAAGGATTGCTAGCTTTAGATAATATGTTGGAAGTTTGCTTTGTAAGATTGAAAAACTGAAATTTTATCAAAAATCCAATCTATGGTGCTAACAAGGACTTTGATCAAACTCTGGACGCCAATTGAAAGGAGTCTGCCTGGCTGGTTTGATAATAGCTATTAAACAAAATATAAATGATTTTTGATAGAAGCTTGGTGTGGCATCTGATGTTGCACTTGGATTATTTGCTAATTATTTTTAAGTACTGTGCTAATCCACTTCACAGTCTAGAGCAAAATGATTGTAATGATGTAGATTTTTATTTGACGTGTCAGTTAATGTTATGACTGAAAGTCCCTATGGTTAGAAAAAAACCTTTTTAAAAAACTTCTATTACAGCTAAAAACAGCAGCTGTATTCCTAATCCTTGTTTGAATGGCGGAACTTGTGTTGGCAGTGGAGATTCCTTTTCTTGCATTTGTAAAGAAGGTTGGGAAGGACGCACATGTACCCAGAGTAAGTGTAATTATTGTTGTATTAATATGATGTCATTAGCCTTGTAGCATACCCAAGATAATTTATTATGCTAGCTGCTTAAGAGTGGACTTTTGTACTAAACATTATTTACATATTAAATTAAATATTTTATCAAAAAATTGTAGTTGAATATTATAGCAGTTTACTAGCATTCTTATACATAGTACTAGGTTTCTTAGGTGTGATTGAGCTTCAGTTTTTGATTCAAGACAAAACTTGCTTAAAATTTTACATTTGATCAAAATCTTCCAATTTTTGCATTGAAAATATTTGAATAAACTGTGTTTAAATTATGGTTTTTTGTGCTATAAAGTATGAGCAGTGATGATTGTTAGCATTATTCAATGTAAACAGTAGATAAGAGAGAGTTTACTTCTTTATGAATTGCATTGTCCTGTGGTTCTTCATTGTGGCATAACATTTTGTTATGCTAATTGGTGCAAGGGTAAAGGTTTAAAAGTACGATTATCTCTGCCAGTTATTTATTGGATAGCAACACAGAGAATATCCCTACATTAATGGTGTGAATAGTCTGATGTACATTTAGATCTGCTTCCCCAAGTCAACGCTTCGTCATTTTGTCGTACCTCATCATTTCTGTCTACTATGTTAATTAGACATGCTGGGAAGAGGCTCATAAGAAAAGAACCCCAGTTGTGGAATAATTACTTTAAAACCTCTAGAAGTCATCTCAATGTCTTTGTGACCAGAGTTCTAAGATCAAAAACAAACTTGGATTTCTTCATGTACTGTATCTATAAAGTAGGGTTGGAAAATCTATTTTTAAATAGATCATTATTTTTATTATCATTATTTAATAATAATATTAAAATGTTTATGATCTCACTTTGTTTAACTTCTATAACTATTTTTCCTAAATTCTGATACTTGGCCAACTAGAGGCAAAGAATGAGGCTTGGGAAGAAATATGTTTTACATAAGCTCATATATTGGCCTGAGACTGAGCAGATCAAGGCTCAATAACCTCTTTAACTATGAAACTAACTTTGAACCAGTAACAAACTCCCAAGTCAACTAATTTCACCTCTTGTGATGAAGAGACAATCCACTTAGACCTCCCAGAGAAAAATTGGAATATAAATCTAGCAGCAAGGGTTTAACTCCCATCATCCACTTTCAAGTTCCAACATGAAAAAGAGTTTCCTGTTTACATATTTAACAATGCACTAGTGTTATTTCACCAGAACACTTTCTTGTAGCTTTAGAATTGATACTACTGTGACTACATATAAAAACAAATTGCGCTATATGTATAAAGTTGCCATTACTATTGTATGTTGTTGGGGGAAAGTTTTTGTACATACTATAGAGAAACTATAGAGAAATATGTACAAAAATTAGATGGAATAGCTAAGTTATAGTCTACATTGAATACTGTTTATATACTTCAGATGAGTAATTATTTCACTTTTTTCTTTTTTAGATATTAATGATTGCAATCCACACCCATGGTGAGTATGATAATTCTTCTTAAAAATACCCTAATACAGCAATAAAAATAAATGATCTTGTTTCAAAATCTTCTCATCGATTTTAAGCAACTGTGCTGGGTTTACCAAATGCACTTCTCTATACTTATTTACTAACTAATTTCTGCTCCTAAGAAATCTGTTGTATCAGATTGATAGCTGCAAAGTTTTGTGTAGACAAATTAGCTCAAAAGACAATTACTTGAATAATCCAATTTAAAATAGAATTATTTAGATCTCGTTATTTGATATCCATATTTAGAGTAGGAGAGCAAATAGGAAAAAGGTAACTCTTGTTCATATCTTGGGAATATGACCCCTTGAATATTGGGCTTGACTTTGCTTCTTTCCCCAGTCGCTTAACCCAGTGTTTTTCAACCACTGTGCCGCGGCACACTAGTGTGCCGTGACATAGTGTAAGGTGTGCCGTGGGAAAAACACTTTATATATAGTCAATATAGGCACAGAGTTAAATTTTTTTAACATTTTCTAATGGTGGTGTGCCTCATGATTTTTTTTCATGAAAAAAGTGTGCCTTTGCACAAAAAGGTTGAAAAACACTGGCTTAACCTTTCTGTTGAATAGGAAATCTTTAAGGGACTCTTCATTCCAGATTTTAATTATCACATTATTTTAGTATTTTTGAGAAAATACTTCTTAATTGCATCTTCATTATTAAAGTTTCCCAATGGTCCGCTTCATGGGTCAGTACTCTTGATTGTATGCCATTGTCAATTCTTGGCAACCACAAAATGAATAGTTCTTAAAAGGCTTTCTCATGCCTATCTCAGTTCCTTGAGATTACAGAATTTAGGAAATTATGCAACTTAATATAATTGCATTCAAAATGTCCTGTTTCTTAAGTCATAAAATTCTAAAACTTCATATCCTTCTTTGAAGTAAAATCTAAACAATGTGACTGGATTAGTTTCCTTTGAATTATATAGTCACATTGCTAAAATGTCTCTTACATTTGAAATAATAATATATATATATATATATATATATATATATATATATATATATATATATATATATATATATATATATATTCCTATAAAATGTATGTAATTACCCATTTTAATAGAATTTGGGGAGTTTAAATCAAGTTTGTTATTACCCATTATTAAAATTCTTTACCTACTGCTTCTGTTAATAGAAGTCATTTGCTCAGTGTGATTTAAGATTCCGTTAACTTAAATTAACAAATTAAGAAAACAGAAATGTTTTATTAAATAATCATACATTATAAATTAACTACACTACTTGAATTTTGCCATGTTGACTAAGTAATACAGTGATTATGGATAGAAATAAATTTAAATTTCAGCACATTATTTTATACAAGAACTAATGTTCTCTCAGCTTGAAAAACTGTTGACAGCCTTCATTGCGATGATAGATTTATCATTTTTACAGTTACAATGGAGGCATCTGTGTTGATGGTGTGAATTGGTTTCGCTGTGAATGTGCACCTGGGTTTGCTGGTCCTGACTGCAGAATCAGTAAGTATCAGTATAGGAAAAGGAGTGAAAAATTCACACTGTTGTCATGTCTTATCCTCAACCAAGCATTGAGTAAGTTTTAGTCAGCTGTACCTCAAATAATGAAGCAAAAACTAATTGAATTAATCATTGATGCTGATGTTTGTCTTACAAAAATGGTGCTCTCTTTGTTATTAGATATCATTTTATAAATAACCTTTTATAAATTATAATATATATTTTATAAATGGAATTATAAATAATGTGGTTTAAATTGTATTTAAATTATCTGCTACTTCCAAACAAATGTATAATACTAGTATATCCAGTCAGGAACTTTAAAAGAGAATTTCTATATTCAACTCAACTTAAGGGTGTCCTGTAGTATATTTGTTTATTATTACTGTATATTTCTCTATATATTTCTTCATTGTGATATTTATGATTTATACATGGGTTATGAACCTCTGCAGAGATCATTCAGAATATTCCAGAACCAAGATGGTAGGAATTTTGTCCTGTCCTTTATTTAAATTCTATTTCTTTTAAATTATTTTTCAGTGATGGACAGTTCCATTTGTTATTTGCAGTTCAAATCTTTCCATTTTAATTTTTTTACTAATTACAATTTTCTCTCTGTTGTCATTTCTGTGTTTATATTGGGATACACATCTCTTAAAAGGTTTCTCCCTTGTTTTGGGACTACGAGCTTTGAATGCTGCTTTATTTCAAATACAAGGAGTTCAGGGACAGATTCCCTTCACTGAATAAGCACACTTTGTCTTGCTTATGTTTAGAACAATCACCCTGGAAAGCCCTGACACATATGTCCAAAGCTTCTCACCTACTCACCATCTTTTGTTCTCTCAGCCAAAGTGCTTTTCTCAAGCTAGCTTCCACTCTAAAAACTTGTTTATGGCCTTACTAAGGTCTTGAGAAGCCCTGATATTTTAGTATTACACCAATCGTGAATTATTACTTTAAATTGCTGCACTGTATTTTACACCAAGTATGACTATTAGCACATCATTTTACTTGTGATTTCTTGCAAGCATAGTATATTAACAATAGAAGAGAATATAGTAGCTCAGGTTTGAACTGTGGAATTCTTGGTGCTCTGTTGCAGAAAATTCATTATCTGACTAGATGTCTATGGAGATTCTCAGTCACCCAGATCATGGTTGCCCCTAGGATGCTCTTCAAGAGGCAACTGGACTTAATTCTTCTTGAAAATGTTTCAATTTTGATCCGAGAACTGAAGAAGCTTCTTGGATGAGCATCAAAGCATTTTCAAGGAAAAAAACAAAGTTCAGTTGACTTTTGAACAGCACCTTTGGGATTACTTAAGTAAGGGAACACTTTCAGTGCTAGAAGGGAGTGGGTTTTTTTCTCTTGTTTTTATACAATAGCTTTCCTTGTCAACATTGATGGGGGTATTGTTTTCTCCTTGACAGTTTCTTTTTGTTTACTGCTTGTTGTTAGCCTGAATTGGTTGTTTCTTGATTAGGGTATTGTTTACTGCGTGATTGTTTGCGTGGTTGTTAATCCCTGTTATCTGGGTGTTGATTTGCTGGTGAGGAGGTATCTGGTCTTTTTGTTTTAATTCTAGTGGTTTTTTAAAAATTTGACTTATTTGTATTTTACATTCTGAGTTGCCCATCTCCCGCAAAGAGGGACTGTGGGTGGTGCACAACAAAGCATCAAAATATAAAACATATAAAAATTAAAAATGTTAGAATTTTTTTAAAAAAATTGATTAAATGTAAAAATAATTACACCCTGTTAAATTTAGTAAGGCGTAGGGAGAGCTCTTAATGGCACCAACAAACTTCACAACTGTGTACTCCTTTGGGGTCCCCACTCAAGGTAGCAGATCCATGATTTACAGCAGAGTTCCCCAACCTTTTTGGGTCTGAGGCAGAGGTACAGGCACCTTTACACGCATATGCTAATGCGAGTGGGGGGAACGTGTGCTCATTGGCCAGCCACTCACGCAGCTGGGTGGTCAACAGGCCGCGGCCCACAGCTTGGGAACCTCTGATTTACAAGATCTGCACCACCAAGTAATTTAGAATTTTGAGTTCTAAGAAGTTCTAGATGACTAGGTGGTAGCATCAGGTAAAGCCAATGTTGGGTTCAAGCCTGTATCTGGCAAATATCATTCATTAATCTTATTTGTCAGCTGTTTCCTCCTACCATGTCAGGGAGTAACATGAATGTGGCCAGTAACATAATAAATTAGAGTGGGCAGTGCTAATATTTTTGAATCCCTTTCTTTTTTTAGACTGGAAAGGTTGCCTCTTAACCTATCCCCAGCAAACATGTTTTACTTTTGTTTTAAACTTAAGCTTTCTAAGGCATAAGATACTTGTTTTGTCTCAAATCAGACAAAACTAAGTTCTAAGATTTTTAGACTCATTTACTCTAGATTTCCTATGAGGCACAAATGGTAGACTGTATTTGGAGATATCTAGGTCAATGTTTGCTAACTCTGCTAAAAGGCACAGACATAAATCTTAATTCCAAGTGGATCCAAACAGAGTTCTATGTATTCTATAGCTATGCATTCACAGATGACCAGCCTCTGTGACTATAGTGACTATAGTTACAGTTTGATCCATTTGGAGAGATATTACATTTTGATATTACATTACAGTTTGATCCATTTGGAGAGATATTACATTTTGAACAGAATGCTCTTTTTCTGGAATGCTCAGCAATATTACTGCATTATATAAGAATTGCTGGCAAACTGTTTTTATTTGTGTTTGAACAAAAAGTCTCTGAGCTTTCTTTACAGCTGAAAATAATTCTGATTTTTCTTAATTAGCTTTTTAAGTCCCAGAGTCTGAGTAAATATTGCTCACTCGAGACAATATTGATAATTTATAAATTTATATATTCCATTATTTATATATATATTCAAAAGCACTGGTTTCAAAAGAAAGCAGGTTAGATTCGTTCTTTGCCATAATTGAAACCCTACTGATTTTCTTACAGAGGTTGGATTTTCTCTATTTAGAAATAGAAATAGTTGGCTTCCATGTGGAGGAGATGGTTAACAAGTAAAACTCACTTTCATATTTTCTGCTTTAGTAAGATAGTCTCAAAGAAAATGTAAGAGGCATTTTAAAAAAATAAAGGTTTCCTAGCATCAGATCTCTATATATAGAGGAGTATGGCACCCATCATCTTCAGACACTATAACTAATGGTCATGCGACTCAGTCTAATTCAATGCATCTCAAAGCCATAATTTTGGGAAACGGCTACTAATACAATATCTGAATAAATTCTAGTAAAAGTTGCTAATATCAGTAGCCACTCATACATTGAGCACTTGTTTTTTCTAAATCCCTTGAATTTTCCTTTTCTTTAGATATTGATGAATGCCAGTCCTCTCCTTGTGCATATGGTGCTACTTGCATTGATGAAATAAATGGTTACAGGTGTACTTGTCCTGCTGGACGAGCTGGAACAAGATGCCAAGAAGGTAATTTAAAGCTGTAAACTAAAGTAAGAAATTAGATATTGAAGTTTACAACTTGCATATCAGTGATTGCCAGACACTATCTGCAAACTTGAACTTGACATTTTCTTCCTTGGTTAAATTTACCTGTTCTTAAATTGCTGCCTTTCCTTCCCTTTTTTCTTCTTAGTTATAGGCTCTGGAAAATCTTGCTGGTTTAAAGGAAAGTCCTTTCCTCACAGGAGTAGATGGGATGAAGAATGCAACAGTTGCCATTGTCTGGATGGACACATTGATTGTACCAAGGTAAATTTGCAGTGGTTTCTTCTCCCACTTTAAACAATGACAAATGAATGTATTGATCTTTATGGCAACCTTCCTCTGAATGTTTTTAGAGTGAGAACATTTCCAATGCCCAGAGATTTGTGGCTAGGGCTGATAAAACAATACTTTAAAACTCAGATCTTAAAATTCATGGCTCTTGGACCACAGTGCAAGCCTCTAAATCATATTCTGTCACCAGCAACATTGTTTAGGAAAAAGTAAGCTATATGGGACAGGCATCTCCTACAGGAACTATCAGAAAAGAATGATAAACTGTGGCACTTCTTGCCTGTCAATTTCAGTGGGTATTACAAGTAAAATGGGAGCAAACTAGATGGACACAAGATAAAAGAGAATTTCAGCTTACCACCCAAACAGCAAAAATATGTGACTGCCAGAAGTATAGCAGCAGCTTACTTGGCATTGTGGATCCTCCCTCAAGCTGAGACGAAATGGTTTTGCACCTAAACAGGGTTAGTAGAAGGATTGCTACATTCCTAAAACTACATCAAGGTGCCATCATAGCTAGGACTGGGCAAGCAAATAAGGAAGAGTAGGCTGCAGCCCTACTTCAGATGTGAGAATAAGAATATGCCCTATCTGGGTGCAGAACCATACTTTTGTCCCATCTGTTTGGGTCCTTAAATCATAATATTGTAGTACTAATAATTGTGAATGGCCAAATTGGACATACAAGTAGTCCTATTTTGTATTATTAAAAAATTTAAAGAGAACTTAAAAACTAATGCAAACTAATACAGAAGAGAGAGGGAGGGAGAGAGAGAGAGAGAAGATGGAAGGAAGGACTTTCCAATTTCCTTTGTAGCAAATATAACAATGCCCACAAAGTTATCTCTGTGATTACAAAAAATACCACATCTATCTTTTTCTAGTCATCAAATTCACTAGTCATAACTGCATTTCTTAGTTTCCTGAAAAAAATCTATAAGGGGGTTCAAGTCAGCCATAAATATAGACACTGTTTTCTGTGATAGAAGTCAGTTTAGCCATCTCTGCAAGTTCCATCATTTTCTCTAACCATTCCTTTATTGTGGGTAATGTAAGATCTTTCTACTTTTGAGCATATAGTAATCTCTCTATAGTTGTCATATATAAAAACAAAATTCCAAGGATTTTTTTCTAGCTGTCCACTAGCTGTCCATGTCTAGCATCACAAAGAATAGCCTCTAGTTTCATATATAGGTAGTCCTCGTTTAACAACTATTCATTCAGTAATCATTCAAAGTTACAATGGCACTGAACAAGTGGTACTTGTGACCAGCTATTCCAGCAACCCTGCAGCCGTGATTGTGTTCGGACACTTGGCAACTGTCTCCCACTTACAAAAATTGCAACATCATGCAGTCACATGACCATCATTTTTAACTTTCCCTGCAAGCTTCCCACAAGCAATGGGGAAACCAGCAGGCAAAGTTGCAGGTGATTCTGGCAAGTCACTTGCACTCTCCCCCAACTGGCAGCAGTCGCCTCCAGCACTGCCTTGCCATCCACCTACACACACTCCCTTGCCCAGCTACAGCCCCACTGTACTAATGCCACACTGACCACCCACACATCTTCCCTTCCCAGCAGCAGCCAGCCCCACCACACTCACCCTGCATTTTTCAGCCACCCACATACAGTCATTTGCCCAGCAGCACACCATACTTCACCTACCACTCGTGCACCCTCTCCTGCCTAGTAGCAGCTACCCCAACTGTGTGGAAGCCACATGTCACCAGCCTACTTGTACACCATTTCAATTCCAGTTAGCATTATTAACTGAGGACTACATGTAGATAAGAAACAAGAATTGAATGGCATGAACAGACAGTGATAGGAATTAATTGTAAATCTCCTTTAGTGTTTCCTTTTATAGTCCATTGAAATCAATAGGTCTGTATTAAATTCTAGGTATGGTGTGGAAGGAAATCTTGTTTGCTTACCAAACATGGGGACCGTTCTAGTTACCAATGTCCTAGAGGCCAAGAATGCCAAGAAAATTCATACATCAAATGTTTCCAACCACCTTGCATTGACTGGGGAGAATGCAGTGAATCAGAACCTCTACTTGTTAACATCAAGTGCTTCCCTAATTCGGGCCACTTGGACAACAGCTGTGCAAGAATTACTCTGATTTTTAACAGAGATAAAGTACCCCAGGTAAGACATTTAAGTTTTGTTTAAATTTTGCTAATGTTTCACACATCCTACTGTTTTGTAATTGATCATGTTGCTAGCAAAACTCTAATTGTTATTGTATGTAGCACTTTTACCATTTCTGTTTTTTGTCCTCTGCTTTGAAGGCAGTGAGAGAGAAAGTTTCATTTTATTTTGAAGTCTGTTGGTATTGTGTACTGATCTTTTTCTTAGGAAACTATTCCTGTCTGGTTATGTGGAATGTTACTAAAAATCAGCTGTCTTGTATAAAATCATTTTTTCTAATTGTGAAGGATTCCATGTGTCTTATTTAAGATTGTCACCAGCTTTTGATATAAAAAATAGGTAGATGTGTGGAAAAATAGTAAAATATTATTATAATTGGTTCCAAGTTTGCTTCTGCTACAAGTATTGAGTAAATTATTTATATATTCTTCCTGGAATATATTGGGACTTCAAAATTTCCAAAAGTCTATTGGGAATGACCTTACTTGCATATCTTTTTCAGAATTTGCCTATTATTTGGCCTTTTGTGGAATGAGCTTTTTGGCAGGATGGGTTCTATTTGGTCAGCTGGTGTAGCTTCCTTGTGCTACCATTCCATCTGTATCACTTGGAAAGGAAATGCAACAATTTTGGAAGCAGGCCAAATTTTACAAAGATTTTGGATCCTATCCCCATCACACTTAATTTGTTCTGATCTTCACATTTTCCCATTCATAGCCACCATGGTCAATTAGTACATTTTGGGTGGAATATCAAATTGTTTCTTAATAATTGAATTCTTCTTAGAGGAATTTCTTGTGATACTCAAGAGAGTAGAGGACAAAACTCTGTGACTGGTACATTTCTTCTCTGCATTTCTTGAAAATATTTTCTTTGTTGAAGAATTGGAATCCTTAAGTGGAAAAAAATTATATAAATGAGAATTCAGGTATTTTTTATACATACCTATTTTGATCCATTTAGTCAACATCCTGATTGATTCTGTGAAAATGGAAACAATTTCCTGACTATGATCTTATGCCATTTTTAATGTACCTAAACATTGATAAAATGTCTTTTCACAATCTTCTTTTCTCCAAATGTAACATTCTAAATTCCTTCAACTTGCCCTTATAGAGTATAATGACATGTCTCTCACCATCCTCTGAACATGTATTGACCCATCAGTATACCGGAAATGCAGTACCCTGGATTGTACATAGTATTCTGGGTTTGATCTCAACAAACTAGAATAGAAGAGAATAAGGTGTTTTATGTTTTATGACTAAGATACTTTTATGTATCTTTGATATACCATATTTTTTGGAGTATAAGATGCACCTTTTTCCCTCAAAAAAGAGGGTGAAAATCTGGGTGCATCTCATACACTGAATACAGCATTTTTGGCTTCCTGAAACTCCGCTCCCTTCATCAAAATGGCCACGCATAGCCTTTTGGAGGCTTGTAGAGTGTTCCTGGGGGGCTAGGGAAGGCAGAATTTTTGCCCAGCCCCCAGGAGCACTCTATAAGCCGCCTAAAGGCTATGGGTGCCCTTTTTTGACAAAAAGTGCTGTTTTCATGAAAAACAGGCTTGTTTTTTGCTTGTTCCCCAGCCTCCAGGAGCACTCTGTAAACCTCCTAAGGGCTATTCATGCCCTTTTTTTTGACAAAAAATGGGCCATTTTGGGGAGGTCTACAGAGTGCAGAAGCTTTTTTTTTTTTTAATTTGCCTCTTCAAAATTTTGGTGCGTCTTATATTCCGGTGCGTCTTATACTCTGAAAAATACGGTAGTCTTTCTTCTAATGCAGCCTAAAACTCTCATTACTTGACCCACACCCAAGTGTTTTTTCCATTTTCAAGTCATGAATCTCTCATCTTATGATATCCTATATTTTTTTCCCTAATACTTAATATTCCTCAAAGCCGTGATGTCACTTTTGACATGCTGGAAGTGTTGCCTTTTCTGTACTCAACGTGGATGAGTAAGAAAAATGTGTAATTGGTAGATATAATGTGCTCTTTTGCATTTTGGATTTGGGCACCTAGAGGATAGTATATGTGTCAGAAGGAATCATCTAGAATCGTCACCTTTCTTTTATTAGTCTTGGTGATAAACTATGTCCACTTGAATTAGATGACAAAATCCTAGCTTTTGTAGCTTGTTCTTGTTTTTAAAAGCGTCTTCAAAGGATAGAAGTTGAAATTGGTTACCAAACTAGGAATTTACTCTGTTTCATATTAATTTTCTTTGTGATAGAAACTTTGCCAGCTATCTTCATTCTTACCCTTTGTTGAAAATGTAGATTTCATATTACTCTGCTGTTTATTAGAAGTAATGGCATTCACACTATAGATAGTCCTCAACTGAACCCAACATTTATGTTGTTAAGTGAGAAATTTGTTAAGTTTGCTCCATTTTACTTTTCTTATATTTGTTAAGTGAATCACTGCAGTTCTTAAATTAGTAACATGGTTGTTAAGTGAATCTGGCTTTCCCATTGACTTTGCTTATCACAAGGTCACAAAAGGGGATCACATGACTCATATGACATTGCACCCATCATAAATGTGAGTCAATTGTCAAGCATTCAAATGTAAATCATATGACCATGGGATGCTGCAATGGTCATAAGAGTGAAAAATGGTCATAAGTCACATTTTTCAGTGCTGTTTGTATTTCTGAATGGTCACTAAATGAACTGTTGTAAGTCGAGGACTACCCATATTATTTGGAAAGTATTTATCTTAAGAGAATTAGTTATAAGGATTATGCTTTGCCTCCAGTTCACCAAACTTTATTTTCAGATTCTCCACCATCCACACTTCTTTATTTATGATTTGATCTGGTCTGATTTGATTTTTAACCCACTTTTATTAACAAGATGTATTAATACAATGGTCAACACAATACTCCTTCTTCCTTTTTACCCTACAACAACCCTGTGAGAGAAAATGACTAGCCCAAAGACACCCAGCCAATTTTCTAGATTAGAACTCACCATCTCCTGCTTTCTTAGCCAGCATCTTTAAGCATTAATGTTTTGTTTTCTGGGAGAAGGGAAAAGGGTGCATCTTTTGCAGATGACTACCAGAACCTCATTTCTGGCCACTATCTCTTCTTTTTGCTTTAGAGATAGGGGAAAAAAATACATTTGTCAAAATTTGTCATGCACTATCTCCTTGCATATCTCCAGTCAAGTATATAGCAGTCCAGTGAGATTGCTGAATATGAGAATAGTGTTTCTAATATTACTTATACAGATTATAACATAAGAACTTTCCATATGTTGTTAAGTTATAACACTGATTTCCTTTTTGTTTAATAGTTTAAATTTTCTATAAAATAAATATGCACTTTAATTTTTTATTTCCGGTTGTTACATTTTCTTCTCTTAGGGCACTACTGTTGAAAATGTATGCTCTGAAATAAGATATTTACCAGCAACTAGATCTGTTTCTAGTGAAAAAATATTGTTAGTGTTGTGTGACCTATCCTCCATAGAGAATGCAGTGGAAGTCGCTGTTGTAAGTATTACATTTTTGTTAAGTTTAAATAACTGTCCCTTCTGGGTAATGCTGTATTTTGCTTAGTAATATAGTAATAACTACCCAAGATTTGGATAATGAGCTGATTATTATTGAGAACTGGCTTATTATGAGTGAATCTGTCCAAGAAAAGGGCAGAATGTTGAACAAAGAAAGAACGTAAGTGTTGATATGACCCAGAAGGAGAAAGGGTTTGTCTCTTTCTTCAGTGAAAGAGAAATAATCCCTTCAGGTCCATATAAAGTGAATGTTCATTCAGTTATTAAAGACAGATGTGTGACTTAATGCAAATGGAAATGGAGTGTGATTCAGTTTAAGAGATGAAGAAAATGCAGAGAATGTGTGGGTGTTAGATTTGCTTTCAGCATGACTGTTTGCTATTTTTAATTATTTGTCACCTGTTTTTAATTAATTTTGGTGCTAACCTACTTGATATACCTTTGTTCAAGGCCAAAAGATAAAAGTATTTTTAGAATTTATAAAAATTATTCTAGATTTCACCATAGGATGATCGGGCATATATAGTTAAGTAGACATGGGGAGATCTATTGTAACTTGGAATAGTCGCTAAGCAACAGGTCACAAGTCGAGGACTACCTGTAATAGATAGATAGAATTTGATACCAAAATTGGAATAATAAAATGATACAAAGAAGTTAGTATATCAAAACGTGGTCCTTTCATGGCTAAGACAATGGAAATGCAAGGTTCTTTATATCATGGGGTACTTATAAACAGCTGGGTGTTTCTCTGTTAAATTATATTTCTACTTACTCCTCGAGCAATACGGAAGGAGTTTGATTTGCTTTTAATTAATAAATTTCAATGGTAGACTGACCTTTCCACTGTTTTACTCTTAAAATTAGGTTAGTCAGTGTACAAGACTAGAAGTGGGTGATTCACTTCCTTTCCAAAAACCAAAAACCATGCCATTTGCCCACATTCATCCCATCTCTTCCCTTTTTAGAGAAAATTGTTCCTAGGATGGTTGTGCTGCAGCTTCAGAGCACAATCTTGAGGAAGTGGATTATTTAGACCTCTTTCAGGTTTCAGTCCCCAGTGTGGGACTGCATTAATCATGCTGATGGATGATCTCTGGAGAAGCACTGCACATAGTCACTCATGCTTTGGTCACCTCCCATATGAATTACTGCAGTGTGATCTACATGGAGGTGTTCTTGAAGAACGTCCAAGAGTGGAGTTGGTCCAGAATCAGAAGCATAAGCAATCAGCGATATATGTTATATTTTCACTATGCAAACAGCATTGGCTTCTAGTAGGCTTCTTAGTGCAATTCAGAGTGCTGGTTGCCATCTATAAAGTGTTCATGGCATACAGCCTTTTTCCAGTTGTCTCTGCCTATCCCAATCTGCAGGAGGGATATGTTCCAGGCCTTATTGATAAGATAATAGCATGTATACAACTCATGAAGCACATTTTTTTTCTGTTGAGCCAGCCCTGTGGGACACCATAGGACATGATATTAGGCTAACTTTGACCCTATTAGCCATTTTGAAAGCTGTTGAGCCCTAGCTATTTTTTCAGACATAGGGATTGGTAAGCTAATTGAGCCTAGTTGGATTGGTTGTTTAGTTTCTCGGTTATATATTGCCTATCCTTTTCTTTTGCTGTTTTTTAAAATTTTTCATTTATTATGCCTTTTAAAATACTGTTAACTGACCGGAATAACATTTGCAAGATAGGCAGCTGTATAAATAAGATTTATCTTGTCTGGCTGAACTAAAGTGCCTTGAATACCAGAAAGGTAATAAGATGAGTTCAGCCTAGAAACTAAGAAAGTGGTTTGAAGGGACTGAAGACTGCTTGATGACATTGTTTTGACTGAATAATTTTGGCTGATCATTCTTAGCTAAGTTGCCCAACTATGGTTGCATCTATGATACAAATTGAAGAAAGTTTATGTAGTATATGTATCAGATTATAACATTAATGCAACTATCTAGCTAGATAATACATCAAAAACTTTTAAATGTTAATTCAGTTTAGTTTGCTGTAAATAATAAGATATCTTCAGTATGTAAGCAGTTGAGTCAATGGATTGAGGAATCAATTAGGCTACTATAGAAAGGAAGGGAGGGAGGAGGGAAGGAAGATGACTATTAGCATAAGAATATACTTAAGTATTATATTATAAGAGTTATATCAGTATAATAGTTTCATATTATAAACTGCCCACCTAGCAGTTTGAAAGAATGCTTGATTAATAAATACTTCTTTGTTAGGAAGGTAACAGCCTTTGGTGTATAGTCATGCTGGCCACATGACTATGAAAATGTCTTCAGACAACACTGATTCCCTTGGCCAAACAACTGAATAAGCATTGTGCCCAAAGTCGGACCTCATAGAGAAGGAAACCTTACTTTTTATCTTCTTTTCATATTAGCTTGAAACCAATCTTCATGCCACAACAGTCAACTGGAATTCTCAAGTTCCCCATCATCAATCTCAATAAATTAGTTACTTTTAAATGTAAGTTTTCCTGTTGCCTTTTCTTCCTAGTCTTTCATCTTGCATCAGGACGAGACGGATAATAGTCTCATACAGAATGCTGCCAATACTATAGTAAATGCAATTACAAGACGGCAAAACAGCACAGTTATGCTTGCAGTAACAGAAGTCAAAATAGAGACCATAGTAGTTGGGAATTCTTCTTCATCAGGTAAGATGAAATATGCATTTGAGACAGAGTGCCTATCTCAGAATATACTGATTTCATAGTATAGGTACTACTTCTTTAGCTACTGTTTGCAGTTACCGTGGTAATGAAAAAGTAATTTTATGACTAAGCTTTGCATTTACAACCTTTGCAGGTCAGTAAGGCAAAAGAAAATTGAAGTAAGGTTGTAAGCATAATCATGGTTTCACTTAGCAATCCCTTCCCTTAACCAAATTGTCAGTCATGTTTAAAAAAAAAAAACCCATAGTAGTTTGCTTAGAATGTAAAATAGAAATAGACTATTGTGTTTCATTTTTGTTTGAACATCTTTTAAGCACTGAGGTTTGGTTTGATTTTTTTAATGTTCTATAATAGCGATGCTTAAGTTAAAAATGTAAGTAAAATTCTGTCTTTCCTTTTTTATTGAAATGCGTTACCCTATTCCTTCTATACTTGCCCATAGAAAGAAGGAATCAATTCTAAATAGGAAATGTGGTAAGTACTAAAATAAATGCCTTTTCCACATGTCTATCCAGATAACTTTCCACTTTAAATTTATGATTGTGTTATGTTGTAGAAGTGGAGATGCCCCCTTCACAAATCATGACTATTTCACTACAGTTCTGCACGGAGCAGTGACAGGAATAACATTCCAACCACTCTTCTTTTGGGGGGGGGGAGGGGGAGTTGGTTCAAAAATAATCCCAATATTTGCATTGAAAGACTGTTCTTCTATGTCCAAATGTGCTTAACTCACTGTGTCATAAATGACTGGCACAGGTATTTCAAATGACAAACAAATTAGATACATAGTTATAATACAGATTTCCTTTTTTAAATAACATCTTGACTATTAAGAGTTCTATGTGCTCATCTACTTATATTTTCTCGGATAATGATAGATAGATATTTTGTGACTGTTGATAATTGAAGCAGACATTTAATGCATTTCAAAGCAGCCCTTATTAAAAATTCAGTATAAATATGATAGTTGCTTCCTGGGTCCTGACTCATTAGTTTGCAAAACAATTCATTGATTGCATGGCTCACTGCAAATGGTGTTTATTCTGCCTTTTGGAGATTTCATTTGCACTGCAAATCGTTTCAGGATTCCCTTTCTAAGTTGTGTTTGCTTTGCTTTCTAGATTATCTGGTTTCCAATCCTGTGTGTAGTTTTTAGTATTGTATGGATAACCTGCCAATAATAATTTGTGTGTGGTGGACACGAAAGAGAAGAAAAGAGAGAGAAGAAACCGCCCATCCAGTGAAGAGGATACAAATAATCAGTGGGCACCTCTAAACCCTATTGGAATCCTATAGATAGACCTTACAGTTCATACGGCATTCATTATGAACAGAAAATTTTATATCTCCTCAAAAAGAACTTACGATGGGGTAGAGGAGTACACAGAGTATGAGGCAGAGGAGGAAGAGGAGGAGAAGAAAAAGAGGTTATGGAAAGGACAAATTCCTCTCTACAAACTTTCTAAACCTTTGACAACAAAGGTAGCAATGGACTCATTAGAGAATAGTCCGGTTAAGAACACTCTCAGACAACCAAATGGACAACAGATCTGTAAAAAATGTGAACACAAAAAATCTTGAAGGTGGAAAGAGACTAAATCTGTGTTTGGACCATGACTACATTGCTTACGTTTAAAACAAACAATGGAGAAATTGGCCTCTCCATTGTGCATAAAAGACACTTACTGTCTGAAGTCAACTATTCATAGTTACTTTATTTGAATAAAAAAATTAAAATAATAAAACTTTATTTTGTTCTTTTAACCTTGTATAAATTATTCACTGACTGTCAGTGATAGAGTAATCTTGATAGTTGCTATTTTTGTAAATTTTACTTAGAATCTACTTGTAAGGCAGAGGAGAGAAGTTTGTATTTCAATTCAAAGGCTTTCTCACAGAAAGCTTAACATGTTTACAAATGGAGGGGATTTTTTTTTTTTTAAATTGTTACAACAGTGGCTGGGAATCCTCCTGGTGAGGACAGTTGCTGAACTTAAGGAAGAAAACAAGAAGTGTCTTCCTTGTTAATATTTACTAAAAACTTCTCTCTATACTTCTACAAGTTTGTCCCCTTGAAAAAAGATTGCCTTATTCTGTGAACAGAAGAAAATCTATAGAGATCTTTCAAACTGGGATGGTTAGAATAAGTGGCCTTTTTTAATTTAATCTGTCAATTGGTTTAATTACCCTTAGAAATGCAGTATTGAAGCACATACCAAGTGCCTGAACTATCATTCTTTCTGTCTCAATAGCAACTGTCAAAGACTGCCATGCCCATCTAAGTTTACCACAAGAAGATATTTGGTTCTCTCAGACTGATAACAGTTTATTTTCAGATTGTGCAAGTGCATTTTTGTAAATATGTACATATTTAAATGAATCACTTCTGTATATTTGAGTTAATAACTTAAAAAATATTTTTGATCTTTTTAAATGTCATTCCTTTTTAATTTATGTGCAGAAAGGGAAGTTTTATGGCAGTTTCTAAAAAAAAGATACAAAACCTTATTTTGGTATTATGTTCATATTAGAAAATGATGTTACTATAATTAATGTTGGGAAACTGTTGGTCACTTTTGTACTTTTTTTCAATGTATCGCAACCATTTCACATGTAAATAGATCCAAGGTGTTTCCTCGCATCCTCAAGAACACAGAGAGTAAGTATCCTGTACAGCATAAAGATGACAGGGCAATATTCTTTTTCTTGTGAATGTCTCTATTACATGTGGTATTGCTTTTTTGCATTTTTTTAAATACAGGCCTAATGAAGGGAACAATATCTTCTCTTCTTGTTTGTTATGCTTATTCACGCTGAAAACGTGTTGGCAAATGTGCTGGATCTGGTGGTGCAGCAGAAACCTGGCAATTATCAATTAGCTCTGGGATTCTTTCCTTTATCCCTGATAACTAGTGTTTCTTGGAGTTAGATGGGGTGATGCCACTGAATTGAGTTTCCTGCCTCTGTGTCATTCATTAGCTGCTACTTGTGGAGGCAGGTAAACCCACAGCACAGCAGCATCATGTCATGTGTTTGGGGTCGCTAGATGCATGTGGAGAGAATAGAGGCCTGCTCTTCTCACTCAGCTTTACGTTGGTTGTAACATCTGGTTCCATCTTATGTGATGGAAAATCTCAGGAGAAATTGTTATTCCTAATAGAAGGCTTATGCATCATTTGTGGGGTTCTTTTTTAAAAAAGGCTTTATTATTTTAAAAAATGAGCTATACCTTTATTTTAATTACTGATAAAACCCTATGTTAAGTGGGGTTATCCTGTAATTGCGAAGAAGCAAATATTTCAATGTCTTGGCCATTTTGGAACACCTTTTTATACATGAAGCAGGAATGCTTTGCAGAAAGTTCTGTGCAGTACATTTTTGTTTGACATGTTCTTCTGTAGTTTTCAGATGAACAACTATTTATTAAAGCATTTTATAACAATGTCAGTAGGTGAAATTTTTGCCCCGACTCTGTACTTAAGTGTTCAGACTGGTTTGGAATCTCTGAATCACCCCATCTTTATACTCCCAGGGCTGCAGTGTCTTTTTCCTATGCAACTCTCAAAATTCAGTTTTGTTTGCTATTGTAATTTTATTTTTGTATTGCAATAATGCTGTCGTCCAAAGCCTAAAAAACTATTCCTCATTTATATAATATATTTTGAAACAGTGCTTTTCAAATGTCTTCCCTTGTCACCTGTGGTATTTTTGAAAGGCAAGGGGAGAAATTGGAGGGAGTCTGAGCTCATGTAAACTACAAATAAGTTGTTTCTTGAATGCAGAGCAAGAAATTTAGTAATCTGGATGGAGTCAGAACTAAAAAGAAAAACCTAAACTTTCTTAGTCATAATTTTCCCAATAATTGTATCTTATTCCCCAGATCATAAACTCCTGTTGTTGATCTATCTCCCCCCAAAAAAAAATCCAGTCCCAAATTGTTTTCCATTTAGGTATAGTAGGTCCATTCCCCAATCAACTTAGGTACACTGTATTCCTTTTGCCTTTTGTTGTTCTCTGTGTATGTTTATGTCTTTCATCAACCAGATTAATTAACCCTCAGGAGAGCAATAGGTTCAGTACTATAATGAATCTTGAAACCTTTCTGCGTGATTTATGTATTGTAGGCCTTCCCCGGTTTTAATATTCCTGAAACCTCACTTCCTTGGGTGGATGCAGGTTGCTATGCCATCACCAGGTTTAAAGATAGAGCTAACAAAACTACGTGAATAGTATTTCAGAATAACACAGTTTTCTATAACAATGGATTTTCAGTGCTCCCATAATCTGCTAGTTTCTTCACTTCCAGATTAGTACTGCCGAGCCATGTCCATATTCACAATAAATTGCACAACACATGTTTTCTTAGAACCCAAAGAATTACCTGTAGGCATCTAACCATTTGGATCACTCAGCTATCCCTCCCCTCCTTACTGACACCTGTCCCTCTTTGTGCAATATAATACCTTTTTAAAAAGAGCTCATTATACTCAAATGTCTATCTCACAAAGTTGTTCAGGGTGGCATACAGCAATCTGATATATATAACAGTATAAAAAATCAGTATCGAAGATAACTATAAACCGGTAAAATACACAGGCAATAGAATGAAGGTGTCTGCCTCAGCAATGAAACATTGGGAATGTGTCCAGTTGTGGGAGTCCCTAGGCCTGGTGACATAACCAAGTCTTGAGGGCCTTCAAGAATGTCAAGTGAGATGGAATTAACTCATGGAGAAGAATGTTCCATAAGACACCCTGATAGAGAAGGCCCTTTGCCTGGAACTCACCAAATGTACATCACTAGCTGATGGTATGCACAACTTGCCCCGCCAGATCTAATAAGGTGGGCAAATGTAATTGGGGAGAGGAGATTCCCTGTTATGTAAAGCTTTAAAGGTTAAACCAGTACCTTGAATAGGACCTGGAAGCAAAGTAGCAGCCAATGCAGCTTGCAGTACTATTATAGAAGCACACAACTGCCTGTACCATTACATTCTGAAGCTCTTCAAGGGCAACTCCACGTGGAGTATATTACACTAGACCAAATTGAAGATAAAGGGCATGAATGATGGTGAGTATGACCTGCTGATCCAAGAATGTGCAACTGGCACACAAGTGTACCAAGGCCCTCCTAGCCATGACTGAGCAGGAGACGTGCCCCTGACTGCCTACCATGTCTATTGCAATGCCACCTCAGCACAAAAAATGGCATAGTTTTGGAAACTAGGGAGCCTGAAAACCCAGAGCTACTTAGTCTTGCAAGGATTCAGCTGAAGCCTATTGTTTCCCATCCAGACCCTCACAGCCTCCAAACACCAGGATAAGACATTCACATTTAACACTTACTTAGTTCCAATTATTTTCTGCTTCTCTCAGTTGATAGGATTTGTACTGTTTAGGACCATGATGGCAAGCCTATGGCTCGTGTGCCCGAAGGGGCACATGGAGCCATGTCGCCTGGCACATGCGGCGTTGCCCATTCCTTTTCTGGGTTTCTGCCATGCATGCGCACACGATGATCAGCTGGTCTTTGTGCGTACTGTAGTACCGGAAACTGGACGAGCTGGTCTTCCATTTTCCAGCGTGAACATGCGCCTCAGCCAGCTGATTGTTGTGTGAGCTTGCGTGCCAGTAACAGGAAGACTAGCATGCATGCCAGAAACCAGAAGTTCATTTTCTGGCCCACGCATGCCTCCTGGGCAGCTCCTCTTCTGGGTTTGCATGTTCTCTTCTCGGTCCCTGAAAGGTTCGCCATCACTGGTATAGGATGAAAGGTCATGTAGACAGCAGGATTTCTTAAACTATTGGGGGGGTGGACTTTACCTCAGAACTTGAGCATATCTTTTAAACTTTCTGCTTAATCAGATCAAGTGTTTCAGAGACCTTAGTGGGCTAAATTGCATGCAATGTAAAGCAGCCTTCCATGTTCCTTGCTCCTTTGATATGATAGGTTATTTCATGATCCTTTAATTGTGAAGTGGAATCTGGGATATCATTGCTAAATGAAAGCTTCCTTTTCTTGGATTTTGAACACAATAGATCTTGATGATATCTTTTTCGCCTTGTTTTGATATTTTAAAACAAGTTTGAGCAGGGCCCAGTTTAGGATGAAATCTAGCCAGGAATGCTATATTGAAGAGCTTACAAGACCAGGAGGAACAGGATTACTAAAAGAGCAAATATCCAAAATGAGGAATGCTGACAAAGCTATTATTCTCCTGCAGTCTATCTTGAGATTGGAACTCTCCTACTGCTGCTGTTACTATCATTATCCCCCCCCAAAAAACCCCACCAACCAACAGTGATTATAAATATATTGTAAAATGTACCTCATTGTTTTTAAAACCATCTCAATATCTGATAATTTGCTTATTGCATACAGAAATAATTGAATAGACCTTTTGCTTTAAAACAATTTGTTTGTTCAACTTAATTATAGTCAGATATTTAAGAAACAATCATAACTTATCACAGGAGAGCCATAGTAGAAGTCCCTTATTTTGGTCATTAAGCTACAAAATTTACATTTGATGCATTAAAAGGAGGCTAGAGTTAATGTTCTACTAAATTTAGGGATTTGGGAACTAAAATTAAATTGTTTACATACATATACATACATATACATATACATACATATATACATATACATACATACATACATACATACATACATACATATATATATATATATTCTGTTCTGCCAGTCTTACTGAAAGTTGTTCTTACAATCAAATTCCAACTGGAGCATACTTTTTTAAAGAGGTAATGGAGGGTGACACATCAATCAGAAATATTTGATAAATTGCATCCAAAGTCCCACCAATTTATCTTGGAATAAAGCAGACTAGAATCTATTTACAGAAATGTACATGTAGAATCCGAATACATGAATTGGCATAAGGTATAGGATAGCTATACCACAGAAAATGCATTGTATCTTGTACCGTATTCAAGAAGCAACCAAACATCAGAAATATGAAGTTTTTCATAGTTTAAACTACTGTCTAAATCACTACAATCTTCCCCATGATCACTTTAATCTGCTTTCTGAAGATGGGTGTACAATCCTAAAGGGGTGTACAATGTGCCTTTTCAGATTATGTGGATCAAACCCCAATTTCCTTAACAAAAGATGGATGATACGTTTATACAGAAACTAAAATTTTATGCGATCCTTGTGATTATACCCTTTTAGTAGTTAAAAGACTGATAAACTTTACAATAACTTAATAGCTAGTCTTCCACTTACCTTAAAAGAACTTTAATTGGCTAGGAAAACTGGAAGCAATTTTATCTACATTGTTTGTACTGGTCATTGAATATAAATAAATATAATTTATAAATAAATAAATAACCCATATCATTTAACATTTGAATGAGAAGGGATTGTTTATAGTTGAACCTGCATCCAATTTCCCAAGGCCACCCATAGGCCAATTTGAGTCAGATTTACAGTGTTCTTCAAACACACCAAAAAACAATGACATCTTCTCCTGCGCTAACATCTGGCTATCACCTGTATTTTGCCAAATCTCTTTCTTTTAATAGCTTAATAGTTCTTCTGCTTTTGGAAGAGCAGTCTTGATTTAGCAGAGGCAACTAAGTGCAAGGGTATATTTGATCAGAAATTGACATTGACTGTTGTCTAAATTTAGGAAGGGAAGCTCAGAGATACTGGCTCTGTGGCAGATCTGCTTAGTTTTAATAGCACCTATGGTGGCATTCAGTGCACTTTATCTCCTTGTGGGTCTCATCATACACAGATGCACTTTAGATGTGTTTCAGCCTCTGGAGAGTTTCATCTCTTTTTTCAGCATCACTTGGCTAAAGGGCTGAAGTGAAGGTTCTTCACAGTCACATAGGGCAAACCAGCAACTTTTCATGATGTAAAAATAACGTCTGCGCACCTGGATGATCTACAGTCGAGGCAGCCTGACAGAATAGCTTCTCACCAATTTCTGCAACACTTTTCAGCTAATATATAAGGGACACAGCCCATATCAACAAGCTGCTCATTCTCAGAATGTAAATTATTATGGGAAGTAACTAACTCCATTCATACAACAAGAAAGACAGTAGCTTAACTAAAGCTTATACAGTGATCTATGGTAACATAATCAACATAATCAGTGCCAAATAAGTTACTTTATAACCAGGGATGGGTTTCTGCCCCGTTCCAACCGGTTCGGTTGGAACGGGGCCGGCGGCGTGCACGCGTGCGGTGCACGCATGCTACTAGTGTCTGCGCGATGCTCCAGCTGCTCCTGGATGATCGCGCAGGCGCTGTGTGCGTCCTGCGCATGCGTGGAAGCACAGAACTTGTCAAAACCGGGTAAGGACCGCGGGCGGGCGGGCGCACCCTTCGCCGTTCCCGGAAGTTACTTACTTCCGGGTTCGGCGACCAACTGGTTCGCAGGGACCACCCCTGTTTATAACCTACTATACTTATAAATCAGCCAAAGAATATTTAATTTTCTTCTTGGGTTTCCTGTAATATCGCCTTGTCCACTTAAGAACATAAAAAGAGAGCCAATTGGATCTAGTGATTAAGGCACCAGGCTAGAAACCAGGAGACTGTGAGTTCTAGTCCTGCCTTAGACAAGAGAGCCAATTGGATCTAGTGATTAAGGCACCAGGCTAGAAACCAGGAGACTGTGAGTTCTAGTCCTGCCTTAGACATGAAAGCTGGCTGAGTGACTTTGGGCCAGTCACTTTCTTTCAGCACAACTCATCTCACAAGGTTGTTGTAGAGAAAATTGTGAGGAAGAGGTATTATGTATATTTGCCGCCTCGAGTTATTTATAAAAATAATAAAGGTGGGATAAAAGATGTTTTAAAAACAAATTACCTAGGGAATATTTGAAAGTTCACTGTCTTTAAAGTTTTTCTTTGAAGTTGTACATTAATAAATCAATTAACAACCCAATAGATTTCTAATTGTATTATATAAACCTTAATTTTTCAAAGGAAAACTGGGAAAATATTTTTTTTAGATTTTATAATTCAAAGAATAAAGAAGACTCTTATTTCTATGGAAACTCTCAGTCATCTAGGCCATGGTTGTCTCAAAGGTGCTTTTTCAATAGGCAACTGGACTGTTGTTTCCTTGAAGAAGAATAAGAAGATGTTTTGCTTCTCATCCAAGAAGCTTCATCAGTTTTGACTGAATGGTGGAGGAGATAGAAAGATTCCTTCCATACACTCACCCCACCCAATCAAAACTGATGAAACTTCTTGGATTTCATTCTTCTTCCCCAAGTAAAAAAAAACACAGTCCAGCTTTTTCTATTGAAAAAGCACCTTTGAGACATGCTCTTTTTCAAAAAACTTTACTGAAATACTTAGATTTGACATAATACCTCGCTTTATCTTTAAAAGCTAACAGGCTCATATACAAAAATGGAAAGTTCAAAAAATCCTAGAAATCAGTAGTCACATACTTCCATGTTGCCAGGAAAACAACATTATTGTATATATGAAACATAAGGACTCATATCTGATACAATCATTATCTTTTATCATTAAACAATCAATAGTTCCATATCTTAAAAAATTCACTATTAAACTTCTATGCTTCCCATTTTGCCGATTATATTTTGTACAATTTATGTAGTGTACTTTATGTTTATAAAGCATTTTGTTTTCTTTATTTATTTCTTATTTTTGGTCTTCATGTTGAATATTTATTTATTTTATTTTATAAAATTTTATTTATAAATTTTATTTCTCCATCATACTACCATAATTATAAAAACTATACATAAAACATATATAAATCAATACCTTAAGAGCCAAACTTAAAATAATGGAACTCTGTGTGCAGTGCTTCTGATTTTAACGCCAAAAGATAGAGCATAGAAAAACGCAGCTGTTTTAATGATCTGCAAAGAAGTGTTCTGTATGCACTCCCACATGTTCCAAATAATCTTTTGGAGACTGACTCTAAAGCACAGCTTTAACTTTAATTTAATTTAATTTAGTTATTTAACTTAAAGTTATTTGTGCATCCTGATGTTTTTTTCTTTTAGGAAAATTTCTAATATGGTGTTTCTCTGCCTACGGCAAGGGGGGGGGTTATTTTTGTATTTCTAATTCATGCTTATCTTTTGAAATTAAAGTATTTAACTCTAAAAGTTATTTACAAAATGCATATTAAGATGCTACATAATTAGGAATGCACGTAACCAGACACTTTATGGATTTGTAGTTAGAAATGCCCCACGTGTAGCAATAATTACATGTTTTGGTCTTCAGTATCTATATTCCTCAACTGGAAGGTCTTTTCTAGGTAAGAATTATGGAAGATGAATATGAGGTCACCACGTTAAGGAAGTTATGCTAGTTATTGGAGGTATTTTCCAAATGAAAGGAAGACCAAGGAGTTACAAACAGAATTGATAGTTGGCTGAATGGTATAAATGCTGATCAAGACAAATACGGTAGTATTTAGTATTTGGAAAATGTATCTTTCCAATGGAATTTGTAAACTATTTCAACATTGGCAAACAAATATCTATTTGTTAAGTTTAAGAAATCAGCTCAGCGAGGCAGGGTGCATGGAAATCTCTGCTAGTTCGGCATACATAGACAACGTTCTGTTTAAGAAATGAGTTACAAAACAAGGTTACAGAAGTCTATGTTCAATTTCCCTGCAAAGCCATTACCACTAAGCTTTTAAAGATCTTGGGAGGCTTGTCTGTTTTAGCTATAAACTGTTCTTCATCTATTATTCATTAGTGCTGATGGAGGAGAAGCAGCAACCGGGAAGGAGTGAGTGGGGGTGGACAGGGAGTGGAGAGCATATGGCTTTCAAGCAGGAGAACAAAGGGAACTGTGGCTTTGGACTCCTCAGGTAGAATCCACCTTGCATTACTACATTTGGTGGCTCAGTTCTGTAGATATTCTCATCACAAACAGAGAATACTTCAGAGAGATCAATATCTCTATTATGCTCTAATATATTTATTCCAGATTTTGTTCTTTCACTCATCCCTCCCTCCCCCTGTCTCTCTCTCTCACACACACACTCCAACACATATGCCCACAAACACCTTTCTACCTGGGCCAGACATCTTGGCCGAATTTTTTAAAGCCATATTTATGCTTTAAGATCAAAAAAAGATAACATTGTCGTCTGCTTACTCTTGTGTTTGATCATAGGGCTCTTCCTCAATTTTCCTTCTTTGTCATGTACGATGTATGAGGTAAATGGGAGGCTAGAAACTTGGAATATAAAGAGAGAGAGATGGAAATTGTCATATTCTTATTACTTGCCCTTTTTACATCCAAAAACTATGAAAGATCAAGGTGTTATCTTCAATTTAAAAAGGTAGAAGGATTAATCTTATGACTTTGTAATTGATTGAAAAAATGGTTCTGTTGCCACAATACATTAACCAAGCCAGTGAGAAAAGGGTTAGTGAGTTGTAAAGCAATCCAATCAAGTATCTCTCAAGGATTAAATGTTGTCCCCAAAGACACTATTTCACCAACAGTGTGTCCAGAATTTGTGTGGAAGGGAAGTGACAAAAGTCAAGATGATGTCTGCTATCAAATAACCAAAGCTCTAATTTAATAAGCATTGTGGATGCCATGTTGACTTTTTTGTGTGTGCATACATTCATATTTCCATGGGAATGTCCCTGTTCACCTGACCAATAGAGAACTTTTCCAGCAGTCTTCTAGCACAATTACTTCCTCAGGATAAGAGGCAAGGTTCAGAATTCCTAAAATAGCAACTTTTGACCTAGTTAGAATAGCTAAAAGCCGCCAAAGGAGATTTGAAATGTTTGAAGATTCATTGCATTTAAAGATGTTGTGAGAAGAGGCCAATAAGGGAAATAATAAGGCATTCAGAAACTTTCAGATATTTTCAATTGGTAAATGCTAACTATGCAGCATAAAAAATTACTTTAAAGTCATTATCCAAACAAAAATCTGTGTTCCTATATAGCTGCTATGCTATTGATTAGAAACAGATGGAATTCTGTGAAAGAAAGAATATAAATTGGGAAATTTGGTCTGTGTGAAACATATCATGTGATCTGGATATAAAATATCATTTTTCCTGTAGTAAATGCTCATGTAGAGAGCTTCCAAAACTTCCGTTGTCATTAATATTAGATATAGATGTTAGCAGTATACCCTTGAAGCAACTGGTTACTTCATATTTCCTCATGTTGGATAAAGCTGAATGGTAAACTAAAAATAATATCAAGTCTATTAATTAAATGAATGTTTTATTGTATTTGAGCATATGTTCAAATTGCAGTCATGACAAACAACTACAGCATCTTGCAGGGCAGAAGTTCAATTTGTTTTTCTGCCATAATCTATGATGAATGTATATGTAGGTGGATTCCCCAAAGGGAGGGAGTGCATTCCCGAAAAGTAAGAGGCAACTTAGTCCTGTTGTTTTGTGTAAAAGAGGGTTAACGGCAGCCCTACCCTAATAGTTTACAGAGTATATTCTTGATATCTCTCAGTGAGTTTCCATGGCAGAAGGTGGATTATCTCCAGTTTTATCTTCTCACCTTAACTAATATACTTTGGTACCTATAGCACTTCTTTTCCTGTTTACTGGTGTTTACTGGAGCACATTTGGCCTTTCAGAATTTTCTATTCAATTTGTGGTCAGAGAAATGTATGGGCAATTTCTCCACATTTCTTCAGAATTCTTCAATAATTGTTCAAGGCCACCTTCTTAATGATGGCAAAACCAGTTGGAAGTTTTTCCCAACATTGTTAACTTTGCAATTTAACTGAAGAAGGGGAAACCAGGGAGATTGAAGGCGATTGGAGAGATGCATATAAATAAAAATAGGACATTCAAAGCTACACCCCCTTGGCTACTTTGTGGATTACTTGATTGCAGAAAATACAACTTCAGCAACAGAGTTGTCAATGCCTGGAATGCACTACCCGACACTGTGGTTTCTTCCCCAAACTCCCCAAACTTCAACCTTAGACTGCCTATTGTCATTCCTAAGAGGTTTTTAAGGGGCGTCATAAGCGCACAAGCGTCTCTGTCCTATATTCCCTTATTATTCATAACCATATTTATACTTATATCTGTTATCTAATTCATGCTTGATGAAATAAATAAATAAAATAAAAAATAAATACATGTGAAAGCACCACGTTTGACTTATGAAAGTCAAAACTTTACTAAACTGAAAGAGAACTGCTATAAAAATGTGCAAGTGAATTTGCTCAACACTAATAAAATGCCAATTATGGTTTAGAAAGGTTTGGGTTGAGATTATATTAGGTCCCAAACCAAGAATGACACATAGTGAGTCTCTCAAGTTGAGTTCTTCATTGTTTGCAAACCTATAGACAAAATCTTGGTAGACTAAGGACCCTGCTATCTGTACCAAAAATATACTCTGTAAACTATTAGGGTAGGGCTGCCGTTAACCCTCTTTTACACAAAACAACAGGACTAAGTTGCCTCTTACTTTTCAGATCAATCTACCTACTGCGAATTTTTTTGTGGGGGGACAAAAAGGACAAAACCCTCATGAATTCCTGAGAAAAGGCAGCATAGACATTTAATGCAAATACACAATAAATATTCTATCACATTTTTATTGTTGGGACACCCAGTTGTGTTTGCCAAACACCACACATTGGTCTCATCACATACTCAATTTCAGAGACCTTTGAATTCCAAAATTTCATCACTGGAGCTGCTGTAGACAAATTGTGATTGCATTGTTGAAATATGGTTGCATGATTTCTCTTGCTGGGAGCATCATGAATTATAATATAAATCCCAAAATAGGATTCACAGTTATTCAAAAAAAGCAAATTCACCCCCACAAACTCAGAAATTTTCATTCCTATTCACACCTATGCAGTGATCCTGCCCATTTCCCATCCCATTGCCTGGTTTTAGATAACAGAGATAGATGATGAGGACAGATGATAGTGAAGAAGAAGGAAGAGAGAAGGAGGGAAGGGAGGACATGGGGGGGATGAGGCAGAGGAGGGTAGAGGAGAAGGAGGTATGCAGACATACACATGTATGTGTGTGTAGAAACACAGAGATACACACAGAGAAAAGAGAAATAGCTGACAACTTTTGCGAGGTACAGCAACAGTTTGGCTGAAGGTGTTTGCAATTTGGTCGAATTAACAATGGACACAGTTTATATTGAACTGTATGATCTGTTGCCAAGATCAACCAGGGGAAAGGAACTGGAAGGAACACTGAAGTCTGTGGTAGTAGAGATACCCTACAGCATATCCTGTTCTGTGTCTTAAGTTTGCCTTGGAACTATTAAAGGCATTATAAATTAAAACATTAAAAAAAGAAACCTAGAAGGCAATGGAGAGGCATCCATATTTCCTTTTCCTTTTCTTTTTTTCGGGCGTCTGAAATTCTTGCTTGCCTTGTAGTTCATGGAAAAGTCACTCAATAGATTTTTGTGTCCTGTATGTAAAGCAAATGGTTAAGATGGGATCAAGCACAAAAGCACAAAACACAAGTAGAGTTTCTGCAATTATGTTCTTTGGCTCAGTCTCCCTGGAGTTGATGTATAATGGGTTTAATTCTCTGGAGTGATTTCATTGTGGCACTTATTCTGATCTTGCATCGTGATGTGGAATGAAGGGAGGCAATGCAGACAAATGGTCTGAGTCTTACATCTTCCAGGCTCTAATCACTTCCTGTACTTTAGAGATTAGCCCATTTCTGGAACCCACTTGATGAATCCAGGGGTGGATTGGATTCGGTTAGATTATGATGTTTGCTGCCTTTTCAGCTTTGAAAATCTACTACCGCAGATAAAAGTAACAAAAAAAAAGGCAAGCCAAATTAGGGGAAGAGATGGAGATGCTGATTCAGAATCTCCTATATACTTCTCCAATAGATTTGCCAAAAAACTGATGAGTTGTTAAGACAGCTAATACTGATGAATACTAATACTGGTTATATGAATCAGTGGAACTGTGAAATTGACTAGACTGCTTTGCATGTTCGGATAGGTGAGAACAAGGTAATACAATGAATTTGCTTTATGCACAGTCACCTCAGACACATATTAAGTTGTTGCCATGACAATTAACACATTCCTTCTGGAATAATTTCAACATTTTGGTTTGTAATATCTTATTTTGGACAAACTCTGAAAGCAAGTTCAAGGCACATTTTCTAACACCACACACACACAGACACACACACATTCTTGGTAGCTGAAGCCACACTTCATTTTAAAGCATTTTTGTTTCTGTTCTGCCTTTTGAGCTGTTTTTCAAAAATTAAATTATGAGAGTTTGTTTTTTATTTAAAAAAAAGCTCTAAGCTTACTGCATATTTAACTCATTTTAATTCAAATGTGCTTTTGAAGAGTGCTGCTATGTAAAATAGGAAGAATCAGTTCTTCAATATATCAATAGTAGAATTTATTAGTATTCAGTGCACCTAAGTATTTATCCCTGCATTAAGAAACAGAGAGAATTCAAGGAAACAGTAGCTGTGTTTACCAACTATGCTTTAACCATGTCATTGTTAACAACACTGGCTATATTCATACAACAAGCAAAACCAAATTACATTTTGACTTAGCATTATGGTTTCTTTTACATTATATATGAAATTATGTTCTGTTTATAAACCATAGTTTAGTGTTTAATGCATTGAAGAAGGAGAAGCCCTGTAATAGGCCTATTAAATTAACCAGGATGTGCTACAGGAGAGCACTAGTCATTTTCCTAGAAATACAGCCAGTTGGCAGGCTCTCCACCAATGTCACTAGATCTCCATGCCAGATGGCAAAGCCATGTCTTCAAGTTCTTCTGGTAGGCCAACAAGGTTGGGGCCAATCTCACCCTGAGTTAGGTTCTGAGATAGAAAAGGCTCTCCTTCTGGGTCCTGCCAAATGACATTTATTTGTAGATAGGACCTGATCTGCAAATACCCTTTCAGCTGGATCTGTAGGAGGAGAAAGATATATTGAATATGTTCCTTGCCTTGGTTGTTTATAAAAAATAATAAAGACAGGATACAAATAATAAGTAAATAAATAAATAAATATTGACTTCACCTGATGCTTCCACATGCTCTTCAAAGGCATCTTCATGTAGACATTGCAATAATCCATATGGGAGGAGCCCAGGCTGTGAGCCCAGGCTGTAGAACTTTCTGATCAAGGAAGGGTACAATGGGTACAACGGGTGCACAACTCAAAGTTGCAAATGCCCTACAAGCGATAACTGTCATTTGCTATTTGGTTTCGTGTCGTGAGTTCAGAAGGAATTGCCCCAGATTGTGCATTGAGTTTGCTGGGGTAGTGCCATCATCTAAAGATGGTAAATTCCTGGAGTCCGGTGACTCCAAACCCAAAACCACTTGCCAGGGTTGAATTGAGATTCATTGTTCACTATTCAAACCCCTCCTGAGCAGGGAGTTGGAGTAGAAGACTTCCAAAGTAGCTTTCACCCTATTGAGTCTATGAACCTATGTTCCTCTTCAATTTTTCCTACTGTACCAATGTACCCACTATAAGCAGTGGCTCCTGAAAACATTTCTAAACATGAGCAGGTTGACTGCAATCAATGTATTGATACCATCTCTGGTTTGGCTTTGAGCACATTCTAAAATAGAGCTGCAGATCGATTGAATTTGCTGCATCAGAATTCCTTCATGACCTTTTGTTAATCTCCTACTCTCTCACTGACTTTGTTATGTGCATAAGACTTTAATCTCAAATGTTGCACTTTTACATAGGAAATTCTCAGAGCTGTAGAAATGAAAGAAAATAAATTTAAACTACCAAGAAAAAGTTAATTAAAGACATCAGCCACCATTCCCGAGGCCATTTTTTTTCTCATCAAATCCTGGGGAATCACCTTCACAAGTCCTTTCTAGCTCATTCCCAGAAAAGCATCAGGCTGCTTTTGGGAGGAATCCCAGAGTCTCGATTCTGAGCAGGAGCTTAGGAGCTCAGCGTTTTTTCTCTTAGTTTGACTGTATCAACAGAAAGACACCAGAGGGAGGAGAAATTCCAGGATTTGGGGGTTTTTTATTCCTCTTCTCCATTTCAGTTCAAAATTTGGCTCCATGGCCAAATACCATTTGAGAGAGTGAGCATTTGATGTATCAAAACCAATAACATCTCTTCATACAGAGATTTTAGGCATGGCATTTAGCATCCCAAAGAAGGAACAGCTACCCTGGCTAGGCCAGACTGAGCATGTTTGCCAGCAAGGAAAACTGTGAAAAGGTGGCCTTCCTTGGTCTAGACGGTCTCCAAATGTGTTGGATTACAACTCCCATAAACCCCATCTGCCTCAGTGTCAGGCCTAGAAGCTATCTTTTGCCTCTTTGATTCAGGTTTACCACACTTTCTACTGTTAAATCCAGTAGATTATACAGAGTTGGGCAATGTGTAGCCATAATAACATTCTTTCTCCGAAAGTCAAGGTAACTTTTGTCCCTACATCTGAATGGATATAAATGGGAGAAATCTTCCTTCATGGCAATGAAGGATTGGACCATGTAGACTTGTGGGTGTTGGGGGCAACTGGGTGGGAAAATCTGGAAGCTTTCAGATTCGGGTTTTCCCAGATGTGCCAACATGGCTCTTTTAATAAATTTGAACTTTGAGAAACTTCTAACCTTGGAGTGTTATTTATTTAAGGATATTATTTGGAACCCTGACATTAGATGGGAATAGGACTGAAGCCCCTATCTAGCAGGCATCTACTTGGGGAACAATGAATTAGAGAAATAAATCAAAGACAGGAGCAGATATGATTATTTTGTCCCAAAGTGCTTTTTCAAGAGGCAACTGGACTTTCTGTTTTTCTTTGAAGACATTTCACTTCTATCCAAGAAGCTTCTTCAGCTCTGACTGGATGGTGGGAAATTGAAGGATTTTTGCTCCTTGCAACAGTTGGTCATTTGCATTCTTTTAGCGAGTCGTCAAGACCACCTGGAGGTTTATCTGTGTCATGAGGGCCACCTGAATAATGCAAATGGTATGGAGCCTTCTTGAAACTGTTGAAAGGACTGTGCGTACACTGGAGATAGATGATGTTGTAACCCTCCCCCTCTGTTGATAGAGGGCTGTTCAATTTTGACCTAAACCTCTTGGATGAAAAGAAGAAAGAAAGAAGAAAAGAAGAAAGAAAAAAACCAGGAAGTTCAAAGCACCTCTGCTACAACCATGACCTGGATGACTGAGAATCTCCATAGCCATATGATTCATTTCATCAGAATTAGCAAAGGCACCAAACAGACACATCTTTACACTGTGGATAATGTTGTAATTTTTCGTACCTACTTACTTGAAATCCTTTTCCCACTACAGAGCTGAAGTCCTATTTACTCCTCCTTGAGTTGGTAGACAACTATGTCAGTATGAAATGTTCTCTCCCTATTTTCAGTTCTTTCCCTCATTTTAATGCATACTTGACTTTCCTTTTAAGAAATGATGACAAGCCCTAATATATTTTATAAACCAATGGAAGAAATTGGATGGGGATGGAATTAAAAAAAGAGGGGGTGCTTTAATACCAATACTGTTAATGGCAACTTAAGAATGCTTCACTCATGATTGGGGCAAGAGAAGTTAGCATCATGAAGACATGGGGAGAATTTGCTACGACTTGTGGCATAGTTACGTGGAAGTGGACAATTCAGCACAAAACCATATATAAGACCAATCTGCATGCATCTCTCAGGATGTCTGCAAAATAGGGTCAAAAATTCAAAATGGCAGACACAACATGTGGTCAAAGGCACATAAAAACAAGCAAAACTTTAATCCTACCATGTCATTGCCATTTTGATGTTTTTTAATCATACATGTGGACACCTGATTTATACATTCTCTGAATTTCTATTAACCAGTATGAGAATTCTGGACAAAGAAAGGTGCAAGCAGAATTTGTCTTCAGGTCAGTGCAATCTCTCTTGGTCTGTCTTCTCAAAAGGAGAAAAAAAAGGAGAAAAAAAATTGTTCTTCATTCACACATATGTAGAGTGTGTGTCATGAAATGGGCAGAATATGGGAGGAGAGTTGACATCGCAACAACACGACGGGCGATCTTGAAGCTCCAAGATTGCAGTGGATACTTTTGCCACTGGATGGTCCTTTTGGACCTAAACAGTCCCGAAGAGACATTGACATGGAAGAGTACGTCCTGCTGATCTCAGGGACACCACAAAGTCCCTGATTGATCCAGGAGAATCTCTTTTTGCCAGCGACAGAAATGCAGCTATTGAAGCTGCTGAAGTTGGGACAGCTCCAGAATGGGAGGAAAACAGAAGAGAAAGTGTGTCCATCTGGTGAGGAAATATTATTATTATAAAAGAGACTATCCAAAAAAAATAAAGCTAAATTAAATTTGAAAACAAACGAGAACAAGCGATGAAATTAAGCTACATTAGACAGTGTGTAATCCTTTTTAATATTTTCTTTTACAGATGGAACTTTTGCAAATGTTTCCTATTCTTTAAATTGAATGGATTACTTTTTCTTCTTCTACCTTTTATATTTTTTTTTATACCTATGGATTAAAATCTTTTTCTTTATTTTTATAATGCTGGATTGGATGGTTATTTTTGCTCCATTTAAGAATTTTGTTTTCTTTAAGCCTGGAATATAAAGAAGATCTAAAAGGAATACAAAGAGGGCTGTAATAACAGAGGGAAAGAAAGTAACACTGCCACTTGGAGGCTGGAGGCTTGGAAGGCTTGGAAATATTGTTTTTTCTTTTTTCTCTTTGATCATTTGACTTTGCATTTCAAGGTTCTTCAGCTTGTTTACAGAGAGTGATAGTGAGAAGAGCATGGGTTGTTTATACAGGTGCTCTTTGAGAGCTTTATTGGCAGCTGGAGTGGAGTGAAAACAAAGCCTTATCTTGAAAGATTATAAATGAACTTGCTTTTAATTTAATAAAAAGTTTTGAATGCTAGAGTGGCAGTGTTTATAAGTTGGAAGAAAGGCGCAACATGAAAAATAAACCTTAACATTGTAAAAGATTATGTTTGAAATTCAAAAATTATTAGAAGTAACAGAGAAAATTGAGAAGAGATTGGAGAACATAGATCGTACAACAGTCAAATTTGATGGAAAAATTGAGGATGTTCATCAAATGAAGAAAGTGGAGGTCAGAGTTTTAAAAACTGAAGGAAAAAATAAACAGAGAGACAAGAAAATTGTTGATACTGACAGTGAACTAAGCATGGTTGGAAATGGAAAGAGTGGAATATGGAAAGGGGATAGATTGACTGGCGCTGTATCCCAGATTTCAAAGTATAGAAGAAGAAAAGAGAGAAGAATTGATGGAACTAAGGAGAGAAATCTTGTCAGAAGCACTAGTGATAACCAAAGATAAGCTGATTGAAGAAGCATATGGAGGGTTTCGAGCTTATACAAGATATGCAATAAGCAATAAGTTGCGAAGAGAAGTCCATACAAAACTTACTAAGGAAATAACCAGAATACTAATGCCACAAATGGCAAGAAACATAAGACTGCACTATTATTAGAAAGACACAGGTTGATGTAATGAAAGCTTATAATTAAAAAAATTAAGTCAAATTTAGTTAAATTTAGAGCATTATGTATAAAATGAAGTGATAATGGATATAGTTAAATAATTGATTGATAATTATAATAATGCATATATTATGTATTGGTTTGATAAGAGGAAATTTGATATAAATTGCAAATGGTGACTACAAAAGGAAGTTTAAAATATAACCAATTTTTATTTAGAACATGTTATAAAGATGTAATGTTCCTGGATGATATTGGGAAGAACTAATGGAATGCCATTATGTGGTTTTGCTTTAAATCTGGAATATTTTATATAAAAGGACGTAAAAGCAATTATAGCCAAATGAAGGTTGAGGTATGATGATAGTAATATATTTAAATATATTTGATTTAAAATGTATGATTTGATATGAATTGTAGGTGATGATTGTGGAAGGGATGCACGGAGGTTTTGGTAAGCAATCAACACACTTTCTACAACTTGTAATGGAAAATGGTTTTGTGGTTTTTTGTGTGTGTGTTTGTCTGTTGTGTTTATTCAAAAATTAAAAAATATTTTAAAAAAAGAAAAGGGGCAGAATACAAACTGCGGTATAAATAAATCTAAACTCTGATGATATAATGTGTATAAAGGATGTGCTAGTTTACACTTACAGAGACAAATCTGGAAATAAGTCCTATCATTTCAACAGGCATCTGTTGAGTGGGGCCTAAATTCAGCTGACCTGAACTATCAACTTCCAAAATGCTTCTTTTGAAAGGAACAGGTTGGTATTCTCCCTAATCTGCATATGCCTATGCATACATATCTCTGTGCATGCTAGAGGAGGATATCTGACAATGAAAACATAAAAGAGCCAGATTTCTCTCTCTCTAGAACTCCCTCCCAAGACATGACATGATAACATTGGACTTTTTTTTTCAAAGGTTTTGCTTACTGAAAACTTTTTGTGATTATTGTATACCCCTTCAAACTGAACACTAATATAATTTCAGAATGACTGTGGAATCTTGAGAAATATGAAATTAACATTTAGTGATGATAATGTATTTAATACCATAAAGTTTGAGGCATGCTGCATGAGTTCAACAGTTAAAATCTAATCTGAACAAAGAGATTGACTCCCAAGGGGACTAGTGTGGAAGGTGGGGTGTTGGATTCCAAGTTGACATTATGGCACAGGGGACTACAGAAGCAAAGGGGACTTAGGTTTAGCAGGTGCACCAAGATTCTATCTAAATTTGAGTAATTTCATTTCAATGAGCCGTGGCCTATGACTTTTTTAACTAGATATCTCCAGTAAACACAATATGAGTCTACCTTAGAAGAAAATCAGGAAGGTTGGCTGATGCAGAAACAACTGCCCAACAGATGGGGCATCTAACTGTGGTCTTCTAAAGTTTTGCTGGCTCCAATTAAAGATTGCACTATACAATCCTAAGTGGTTAGTATTGGAAAGACAGGGTCTTTCATTAGCACCAGCCAACAAAGGTCCTCTATGGAGAGACCCCCCACTTGGAAATCCCATGAGAAGTTACACACACACACACACACACACCACACAAAGTATATGTATTATTTGGGTATATATGTATATGTTCACACTGTATGAACTTTGAAAATAATTGAAATAATGTAAAACCCCTGAAAGTCCCAATTATGTTGTTTCCTAGGTGATTCAAGATTCTTGCTCTCTCTTTCTGGTATGCCTCCAGAGAGCTTAAGATGAGGAAAAATGCCTGCAGCTTTGTAAAAGAAATATAAGATTCCTTTATATTTAGTCATAGTTATGGGAAATATAAGAAATAGGTTTTCTGAAAGCAAGAATGCTAAACTGTTCATGACTAAGAGGTGCAGCCTAAGAGGTGCAAATCAGGGGTTGCATTAAGCTATGGAATGGTAAGAGAAAGAGGTACTGAGTGTAACATACTGTAGAAAAAGGCATACAATTTTATTCTGTTAGTGGACTATCATCCATTTATAACAGTTTCTAGCTTAGTATATAATAAACATTCCTTATTAGCTGTAGCATATTGTGCCTTCATGAAATTTCCTCAAAGCTTAAGCAAGCTAAGAGATAAAAAGACTACAATGTTGCAAACTTATATTTCAAACAAGAGTTTCATTTCTCCTTGAATCGTATGCTAGCCTGGGTCAAAAAATTAAGATGGAAGACATGACCATAATGTTAAAGTTCTACTTTTATATGCACATTGCAACACACATAAAAAGGGGGCAGTGCTTAAAACACACAATCATTTTCTTTATCTCCTCCTTGAGATAAAGTCTCTCCTCTATAATGAAAAGGCAACAGTAAAAATATTGGGTTTCTGTCTGGATGGTCTCTTGTGACGAGCCGAAGACAGAGAGTGGAAGTGTGACCTTCCTCCCATAATTGGGGCTTACCAGGGGTTGTAACACTAATATATACCTTCTTCCCTGGCTTCAGCTGATAAGGAGGACCTGTGGCTTGATGGCTAAGACCTTTGCCTAAGATGCAATACAGCACAGGTTCGAATCCCAGTAAGGGTGTGGCTAGCTGATGAGAGCTAAATAGCTTGAATAGATCTATACTAGTCTCCCTTTATTTATTTATCAGCATAAATATAATATATATATAATATATATATATATTATATATGGTTTTTTTTTGTGCTGATAAATAAATAAAGGGAGACTTTTTATTTATCAGCACAAATAAAATAAAAAAACACAAATAACAAAGGCAACAGTAAAAAAAATATTGGGTTTCTGTCGTGATGGACTCTTGTGACGAGCCGAAGACAGAGAGTGGAAGTGTGACCTTCCTCCCATAATTGGGGCTTACCAGGGGTTGTAACACTAATATATACCTTCTTCCCTGGCTTCAGCTGATAAGGAGGAGACCTGTGGCTTGATGGCTAAGACCTTTGCCTAAGATGCAATACAGCACAGGTTCGAATCCCAGTAAGGGTGTGGCTAGCTGATGAGAGCTAAATAGCTTGAAATAGATCTATACTAGTCTCCCTTTATTTATTTATCAGCATAAATATAACAAATGTAACAAAAAGGCAACAGTAAAAATATTGGGTTTCTGTCTGGATGGTCTCTTGTGACGAGCCGAAGACAGAGAGTGGAAGTGTGACCTTCCTCCCATAATTGGGGCTTACCAGGGGTTGTAACACTAATATATACCTTCTTCCCTGGCTTCAGCTGATAAGGAGGAGACCTGTGGCTTGATGGCTAAGACCTTTGCCTAAGATGCAATACAGCACAGGTTCGAATCCCAGTAAGGGTGTGGCTAGCTGATGAGAGCTAAATAGCTTGAAATAGATCTATACTAGTCTCCCTTTATTTATTTATCAGCATAAATTAACAAATGTAACAAAAAGGCAACAGTAAAAAATATTGGGTTTCTGTCTGGATGGTCTCTTGTGACGAGCCGAAGACAGAGAGTGGAAGTGTGACCTTCCTCCCATAATTGGGGCTTACCAGGGGTTGTAACACTAATATATACCTTCTTCCCTGGCTTCAGCTGATAAGGAGAGACCTGTGGCTTGATGGCTAAGACCTTTGCCTAAGATGCAATACAGCACAGGTTCGAATCCCAGTAAGGGTGTGGCTAGCTGATGAGAGCTAAATAGCTTGAAATAGATCTATACTAGTCTCCCTTTATTTATTTATCAGCATAAATATACAAATGTAACAAAAAGGCAACAGTAAAAAATATTGGGTTTCTGTCTGGATGGTCTCTTGTGACGAGCCGAAGACAGAGAGTGGAAGTGTGACCTTCCTCCCATAATTGGGGCTTACCAGGGGTTGTAACACTAATATATACCTTCTTCCCTGGCTTCAGCTGATAAGGAGGAGACCTGTGGCTTGATGGCTAAGACCTTTGCCTAAGATGCAATACAGCACAGGTTCGAATCCCAGTAAGGGTGTGGCTAGCTGATGAGAGCTAAATAGCTTGAAATAGATCTATACTAGTCTCCCTTTATTTATTTATCAGCATAAATATAACAAATGTAACAAAAAGGCAACAGTAAAAAATATTGGGTTTCTGTCTGGATGGTCTCTTGTGACGAGCCGAAGACAGAGAGTGGAAGTGTGACCTTCCTCCCATAATTGGGGCTTACCAGGGGTTGTAACACTAATATACCTTCTTCCCTGGCTTCAGCTGATAAGGAGGACCTGTGGCTTGATGGCTAAGACCTTTGCCTAAGATGCAATACAGCACAGGTTCGAATCCCAGTAAGGGTGTGGCTAGCTGATGAGCTAATAGCTTGAAATAGATCTATACTAGTCTCCCTTTATTTATTTATCAGCATAAATATAACAAATGTAACAAAAAGGCAACAGTAAAAAATATTGGGTTTCTGTCTGGATGGTCTCTTGTGACGAGCCGAAGACAGAGAGTGGAAGTGTGACCTTCCTCCCATAATTGGGGCTTACCAGGGGTTGTAACACTAATATATACTTCTTCCCTGGCTTCAGCTGATAAGGAGGACCTGTGGCTTGATGGCTAAGACCTTTGCCTAAGATGCAATACAGCACAGGTTCGAATCCCAGTAAGGGTGTGGCTAGCTGATGAGAGCTAAATAGCTTGAAATAGATCTATACTAGTCTCCCTTTATTTATTTATCAGCATAAATATAACAAATGTAACAAAAAGGCAACAGTAAAAATATTGGGTTTCTGTCTGGATGGTCTCTTGTGACGAGCCGAAGACAGAGTGGAAGTGTGACCTTCCTCCCATAATTGGGGCTTACCAGGGTTGTAACACTAATATATACCTTCTCCCTGGCTTCAGCTGATAAGGAGGAGACCTGTGGCTTGATGGCTAAGACCTTTGCCTAAGATGCAATACAGCACAGGTTCGAATCCCAGTAAGGGTGTGGCTAGCTGATGAGAGCTAAATAGCTTGAAATAGATCTATACTAGTCTCCCTTTATTTATTTAGCATAAATATAACAAATGTAACAAAACAACAGTAAAAAATATTGGGTTTCTGTCTGGATGGTCTCTTGTGACGAGCCGAAGACAGAGAGTGGAAGTGTGACCTTCCTCCCATAATTGGGGCTTACCAGGGTTGTAACACTAATATAGATATAATATATATATATATATAACACCCACACATAACATACATACTAACACATACATACATACATACGATACATACATACATACATATATATATATTATATATATATATATATATTACATGTATACATGTACACATGTACACGTATATGTACATATGTACATATACATATATACATATATACATACACATACACTACACATACACATACATACTGACCAACCACTGCCTAACCAACACATACTTCATCCATAATGGACAAAGATACAAACAGATAAAAGGAGCACCCATCGCAAACTTATACATGGAACATTTGAAACTAATGCCTTAGATAAATCTGAACACAACCCGAACTCTGGCTTAGATATGTTGATGACACTTCGTGATTGGCCACATGGGAAAGAAAAACTGGACAACTTCCTCACACATCTCTACAACCTACACCCCAAAATACAATTCACTATGGAAATAGAAGCAAACAACCAACTTCCCTTTTTGGACGTCCTAATCTACAAAAGAACCCCGTTGCTCCTTAGAAACACCATCTACTGGAAAAAAAACACACACCAACCGCTACTTAAATGCACAATCACATCACCACCCTACATAGATCACCACCCTGCACTGTAGCCAAGACCCTCATCTCCAGAACCAAATGCCTAGCCGACAAAGACCACTTGAAAACTGAATTACACACTCTCACAAATGTATTAATCTCCAACGGATTCCAAAGAAAAACAATTACCAACCTAATCCAAAGGGAGACTCCCCCCAAGAACCGAGACACAGAACAGGACAACGGCATCGCCCTTCTCCTTACATTAAAGGCACCACAGATAAAATCAGCAAAATTCTCCACAAACACAATATCAAGACAGCCCTCACACTGACCAAAAAATAGCCAACATCTTAATAAACCCCAAAGACAAAATCCAGCTAGAAAACCAAGGAGTCTACGAAATACCATGCAAAATCTGCTCTGCAACATACATAGGACAAACGAACAGGAGAATAATGCATGCATCACAGAACACAAGAACGCAGTAAGAAAAAAAGAAAAACTTCCTTCCTTTTCCAGCACCATAAAGCATGAACATGAAATTAATTTTGAAGGAACCAAATTAATCTCCAAAATTGAACACTTCAACAAGAGAATAATTATGGAAGCTATCAAAATAGAGAAATACCCCCCAAATGCCTAGCCGACAAAGACCACTTGAAAACTGAATTACACACTCTCACAAATGTATTAATCTCCAACGGATTCCAAAGAAAAACAATTACCAACCTAATCCAAAGGGAGACTCCCCCCAAGAACCGAGACACAGAACAGGACAACGGCATCGCCCTTCTCCTTACATTAAAGGCACCACAGATAAAATCAGCAAAATTCTCCACAAACACAATATCAAGACAGCCCTCAACACTGACCAAAAAATAGCCAACATCTAATAACCCCAAAGACAAAATCCAGCTAGAAAACCAAGGAGTCTACGAAATACCATGCAAAATCTGCTCTGCAACATACATAGGACAAACGAACAGGAGAATAAATGCATGCATCACAGAACACAAGAACGCAGTAAGAAAAAAAGAAAAAACTTCCTTCCTTTTCCAGCACCATAAAGCATGAACATGAAATTAATTTTGAAGGAACCAAATTAATCTCCAAAATTGAACACTTCAACAAGAGAATAATTATGGAAGCTATCAAAATAGAGAAATACCCCCAATATGAATAAATGTGACAATACCTACCACCTACCAGACATCTGGAAACCAGTCCTAGTCAACAAACGAGCCCCTCCCACCACCCAGGCCATTACAACCCAAACAACTACGGACACACAGCCAGCACCAATCTACCAATCATAATACAACCACACAACCAATCAATCCACTTACTGAAACAAAGCCAGCACTCCACAGACACACACATACAAACCAAGATTTATAGAAAGCGGCAGCTCCGACCACGCTTTAAGCCAAAAACACCAGCCTGAGGATGGCGAGTGAGACCTTGCTGGATACACACACATACACATACACACACACACATACACACACACAGTATATACTGGTGAAACTCGAAAAATTAGAATATCGTGCAAAACTTCATTTATTTCAGTAATACAACTTAAAAGGTGAAACTAATAATACTCATTACATGCAAAACAAGATAGAATATAACATACGATCAATAAAACAAGGCTTGTACATAGAACAATATCAGACCTCTGAAAAGTATAAACATGCATATGGACTCAGTATTTGGTTTGGGTTCCTTTTGCAGCAATTACTGCCTCAATGCGGTTGGCATGGAAGCTATCAGCCTGTGGCACTGCTGAGGTGTTATGGAAGACCAGAATGCTTCAATAGTGGCCTTCAGCTTTTCTGCATTGTTCAGTCTCATGTCTCTCATCTTTCTCTTGACAATGCCCCTAGATTCTCTATGGGGTTCAGGTCAGATGAGTTTTCTGGCCAATCAAGCACAGTAATCCCACAGTCATTGAACCAGGTTTTGGTGCTTTTGGCAGTGTGGGCAGCTGGAAAATGAAGTCAGCATCCCTATAAAGCTCATCTGCAGAAGGAAGCATGAAGTTCTCCAAAATCTCCTGGTAGACGGCTGCATTGACCCTGGTCTTAATGAAGCACAGTGGTCCAAAGTCCTGTTGCTCCGTGGTCCAAAGTCCTCTTTTCTGATGAGATCAACTTTTGGCAAAAACACCAAAAACTGGGATTACTATGCTTGATTGACCTCTCCATTCTTCCTCGATATTCTGGGTCCTTGGTTTCCAAATGAGATGCAAAAGTTGCTCTTCCATAACACCTCAGCAGCACCACAGGCTGATAGATTCCATGCCACCGCATTGAGGCAGTAATTGCTGCAAAAGAGGCCCAAACCAAGTATTGAGTACATATGCATGCTTATACTTTTCAGAGGTCCGATATTGTTCTATGTACAATCCTTGTTTTATTGATAGCATGCAATATTCTAATTTTCTGAGATGGTGGATTTGGGGTTTTCATGAGCTGTACGCCATAATCATCACAATTATGACAAATCATGGCTTGAACTATCTTGCTTTGCATGTAATGAGTCTTATCTCATATATTAGTTTCACCTTTTAAGTGTAGCACCATCAAACATCCAGTTCTGCCTATCCCAGGTCCTTGTTAAAGACTCAATAGGTACTCAAAAATGCCAAACCCAGTCTGAACATCTGGCTGACTGAGCAATGGTCGATGATGATGATGAAGAAGAAGAAGAAGAAAGAAGAAGAAGAAGAAGAAGAAGAAGAAGAAGAAGAAGAAGAAGGGTGATTGTGGTGGTGGTGGTGGTGTAATAGAAAATGGAGACTCTAAAGTGCTTTGGGAGTTTCGAATTGAAACAGATAAGCACCTGCCCATAATGTTCCATACTTAACAATTGTCAATAAAAAAAGACAAAAAAGTCTGGATAGTGGGTGTTGCACTACCTGGAAAGAGTAGAATACTGCTCTCTCTTCTATAAGAAAAAGAACTGGAGAAGATCACAAAATACAAAAACCTGCCAATAGAAGTAGAACAACTGTGCCAAAAAAGCAAACATAGTAAAGTTCCAGGAGAATAACACTGCTGTCATTGCATTCAGAAACTAGGTTTTTTAACATTTGGATTCCTGAGGCTCTGTCTTGTTTCTTTTAATGTAAGACTCAAAATAGCCCCATTCTCATATTTCTGTCTCAACTGTAAAAGCAGCACATGACACCAAAATAAAGATCAAGAGGTTGTTAATGCATCTGTACATCTCTCTAATGCTTAGAATTAATTTCACATTCTCAGTCATAATTCACTATCACTTGTTTTCAGTTTATTTAATAAACTACAATTGGCTGAGTTCACATGTTGCACTAAGACAAAAAGGAGTGACAACACATTTTGATTTAACAAGATGTGTAGAGAATCTGATAAGACAAAGGGCATGCTACAATAACACAAGGACAGACTTTCAGGTTGTTGGAATGCAAGGATTCTCCGTACATTTGGGATAGAAAATCTATTTTGGATATCTGGACATTACAATAATGAGAGACACTTCCTGAAGAAGATAAGCTAAGTTTAAAAGGGGGAAATGATCTCATAAATACTCAGGAAGAAATTATGAATTTAGAAATGGCAGATCCTCAATTAACTGTCCTCTAAAGCATGTCTCACCAACCAGCTACATAAGACTAATGAAGTACTGCATTTTTCGGAGTATAAGGCGCACCAGAGTATGACGCACCAAGATTTTGAAGAGGCAAATTTTTAAAAAAAGTTTTTGCATTCTGCAAACCTTCCCAAAACAGTCCACTTTTCATAAAAACAGCCCCATTTTTGTGAAAAAAGACATGCATAGCCTTTAAGAGACTTGTAGGGGGTTGGGGGGGACAAAATGAGCAAAAACCAGCCCGTTTTTGCTCATTTTTGCCCTCCCAGCCCCCAGGTGCACTCTGGAAGCCTCCTAAAGGTTATGCATGGCCATTTTTGCAAAGGGTGCAGGGTTTCGGGAGGAAAAAAAATGCTGTATTCAGTGTATAAGACGCACCCAGATTTTCACCCTTTTTTTTTTGAGGGAAAAAGGTGTGTATTATACCCGAAAAATCCGGTATTTAAGGTGTTGAACTCTAATTCTGAGTGGAATGTTCCAAGTTGAAACCCTACCTGAACATAGTCTAGGTGATGTCTCTCAGATCAATCCACCTCGCATGATTTTTTTGAATGTATAAAATTAGAAAAGATTCCCAAATAAGCCATATTGTGCTCTTAGAAATAATAATACCCATATTTGTATCTCGCGTAGTGGGATTTGTAGTTCAATAAATCTAATAGACACAATGCATGGAAAAGCTAGATTCGGGACTTCCTGTGGGAGGAGCCTGTCGCCGAGGAGCTCAACGGAGCCCCTCTTAGAGTTCTGGTCTGTATATCTAATTAAGATCAATAGATATCATCCCTTTCTGGCAGAAAGGGACAGGCAGAAGCTCAGGTGTTAGGATTTATTCGTAGTTCACAGCCCTTTTCCTTTTTTTTTTGGGCTGCGAACAGAGAATAGACCCAGCGTAACTGAGCTCTTATCTCCAGCCAGTTCTTCGCAGCTGCCTTTTTGCAGCCCTAGACAGCCGACTCCCACACTCAGGACAATGATAAATTGTTTTTAAGATAATACGAGCGGGTCTCACTTCTGTGATGTGTTGTTTTTTTTTATCTAAACACCCCTTGTTCTTCCTTTGAACTTCTCTGCGCAATTGGGATACAAAATGGCGTTTTTACTGTGTTGGTGATTGAAGACGTAATTAACTGGCTTTATTTCCCCAGAGTCTGCTACTCATTAATGAGCAAAATCTACAAATAATTTATGGAGAACTGACCAGCTGAAGACACTGCTTATCTGTCTATTCTCAGATTTTATCTATAATGTCTCCCAGGTCTAAACAGGCAAAAAAATCCTCCCCCCTCGTGCTTAAAGAACTTGTTACCAAATCGCTGCCTTTGTCTCCTACGCCATCTACTGGAGATTCTTTGACACAGGAGCTTCTCTTTCAAATAATTAATGACTTTAGAAAAGAAATTAAAGAATTTGTGTTGGATTTATGCGATAAAATACAGACCAAAATTGCCCAGATAAATGCGAATATGTTTGAAGTCACGTCTACTTTAACAGATTATATTGAAGAAATGGAGACGAAATTGGAAACTTTGGAGGGGGCTAATTTTAATTTGACTTCTAATATCCAAGCATTACAACAAGAGATTACAGATACTCAAACACAACTTACAATGATAAATTATAACAGAAAGGCGTCTGCAATAAGAGTTAGAGGACTGCCCGAAAAGAAGGAGAGAACTTGAAACAGACGTTTGTAGAAGCTTTCAGCCAAGCGGTGGGAGGTCCGGGACTCAATTTTGATTGGAATATTCGAAAAATCTATCGCCAGAATTCGCGTGTAGCAGAGCAACGACAGCTTCCAAGACATAATTATATACTTTTTCACAAGAGAATCCAGAAATGCGATTACTCAAAAATTTACAATAACAGGCTCCGAATCGATGGCCATGATTTGTTTGTCTTTAAAGAGATCCCGCTCCAGATGCTGCAAGCAAGGAGAGGTTATACTTTTTTAACCCAAGAACTTAGAAATCGTCAAATAAAGTATAAATGGGAAGCTCCAGTTGGAATTACAGTTACATTTGAAAATCAAAGATTTCGTATTAATTCTGTTTCGGAAGCTCGGGACTTTTATTATAAAACTCTGAAGGCGGGGCTTCTTGACTCACTTGGAAACGCGGAAGGACAAGGTGAAGGAAAGATAAGCAGCAAGTCACTTGGTTACAAGAAGGAGGGAGTTGTTCTCCCCCTACTGGAGAGGCAGAAGAGCGGAAACTGAGGATTCAGTCATATTTTCAAAGCAGCGGGACACGTGGTTATAAGGCAGAGGGTTGCCTTTTCTTTCCGGAAGGGCAGAAGAGTAAAGAATATAGACCCAGCGACGTCTTTAAAATACTTTCTAAGCTTTTGGACTGATTAAAACTTTAGGATTTCTGTTTGGTATGAAATGGTAAAGCTGTGTACTGATGAGGAATGGAAAGAAGCATTGCTTATTCTAGACAGATATTATACGGGACTTTTACAAGACTTATTTGAATTTCAATCCAAACTGCGCATGAAGTGTTTTCTGTGAGGAAAGTGGGGACTAAGATTTATTTGAATTGCGGTTTGGGATGAATGGAGTTGGGAAGAGTGGGGCAGAAAGGAAGGTGGAGCGGGATATTGATGAAGGGATCTTGGGATTGAACGAACTGGTATGGATTTTGGGCACACATTTTACGAATTTACATGTCTGAAGTATAACATAAAAAGCTCAGGATTTTAAAGTGAAGAGCGAGATCCTAATCTTATGCAATTTGGGCTTGGGAGGAATGGAGACGTGAAACGAAGGATAGGAAGATGAGTAGCGAAAGTATGAAGATAAATTGATTTTTGTATAAACTAATATTTGAATATAAGGTTAAGAAAGGCTATCTGGAGAGTCTACAGGAAGATGGGGGTAAATATCAAAGAAGTAAGGGACGAGGACAAAATATAAATGGAATGATTCACACTGTTTAAATTTTAAGAATGATGGGAGGCTGAGCATAATGCAAAAGATTTTTCAATTTTTTTTATTTACTTTTTTGTTTTTGTTTTTTTTCTTTTTCGGAGTGTTCTTTTTATTTTATTTTCATTATTATTGTTAATAAGATATTTTGAAGGTGAATGGTACTGAACTGTGCCGGGTGTGTGACCTGGGAAGTCGGAGGGGGTTAGGGAGGGGGGTTCATTGGGGGTGGGTGGGTGGGTGGAGATATAGTTTCAATATATAGAATAAGAAGAATACACTTGTATACTGTTGTTCCTTATCTTCTTTTTATTTTTCTCTTTTTTTTTCTTATTGCTTTTTTCCTTTCTTTTTTCTTTTTGGCGTAAGGAATAGAGAAATGCACCATAGTGAGAAGTAGAGGAAAGAAGGGAGAAGTAAGGAGGGAGGAAGAGGGGAATGTAAGGAGGATGAGAGGGGAAGGAGGGTGAGGAAGGCGAGAAAGGAGATAGGAGGGAAGGGAAGTAGGAGGGTGATCGTTGGAGGGAGAAAGGAAAGTTGGAGGGGGAGAAGAAGGGGTGTATGAAAGCGATAGGTTGGGTTTATGAGTTGTGTTTAGGTTGGGGTTTTTTTTTTTTCTTACTATTATATTATTATTATTGCAAATATCCCGTATATAAGTGAATGTACAAAATTGAAAATGAAAATGAATAAAACATTTAATACAAGGAAAAGCTAGATTCGCTCTATACCCATATTTACTGACATTCGAAAAATACTAAATGATTAATTTAAGGTGACATTCCTATCTGTAGAAGTGATCATGACCTCCCCCATCCCCATGGTGATGTGATTGTGAGCTAGTTGCTTGGCAATCCGTTTGCAATTAAACTGGTTGGCAAGTGCTCCATGTGACCATCACTTGAAATCTTCTCTGCCAGCTTTCCCAGAAAGTCAATGGGAAAGCCGGTAGAGAAGCTTGCCAAAAATTATCCCTAAAACATATATTTTCATTGTATCCATTTTTGAAACTAGTAACTTTAATTTTAAACTTTCATGGAACATAGAAGTCATTCATAGATGTAATGGACGAAGCAAATGTACCAAAGATTCCCTCTGCTGATGACCTGGTTCTATAGACATTGCAAGCATTATTTCTACATTCCTTGGAGTACTACAAAAAGTGAAATAGAGCAATAGCGAAAACAGGCCCTTAGTGACTATTTGCAATAGGGCTATTTTTTCTTGCACTCCTGCACTCCTACAATAGGATGCTCAAGAATGTCTATAAAATTTATCCAGTACTTTGTGAAGAATGCGACTGGTACATTTGTTTTCGGTTAGACATCTTTCTGTCATCTGACATTCTCTTTTATTGCCCACAATTCCTGAACAAATAGAAGAAAAGTTTTGCTCTCTCTCCTTATGCTTTTCCTTGGGAAGTGTGAATGAAGTGTGGGAAAGAGAGGGCATCCATCATCAGCTGTCGGTCATCTCTTATCTTATAAAACAGCAAAAGACGCCAGACACCATTAATTAAATTATCTTCTACTTTGGGTGAAATATATAGTTCATGAAAGAATGAGGATTGGGGGCAACATTGTGGGAGGAGAAAGCAGAATAATTTCTCTGACTGACAGTAGGGTGCAGCTTCCTGATTCTGGAGTCCCTATACTCCAGGGGGGAAATCCAAAGTCTCTGTTTTCAAGGAATTTTGAACAATAATAAAATATGTTGCACCACTACAACCATCACCTGAGTCCTGAATTGGTGTAGTTTTTCTACCTTACAGTGGTCTGTCTCATCATGCATAACTTTAGCTGAGTAAGTCAAGAAATGTGGTATGCTTGAGGCAACTTTGAATAGCACAACCTGGTCAAAGTTTCAACACTGAGCAGATTAGCAGCAGCAAAAAAAGTTTGGCTAATGTGGCATGAACCAACAGGCTTGGAGAACCTCTCCTATGCAAGCTATTCCTCAAGACAATGCTGTGATTTTGGGCGGAGATGTGCAGGCAAGCAAGCACAAGAGACAAGAGACAGCCGGTTGTTGCACTATAGACACAAACAACCCTGTTATGCCTTTTTTTTGTAGTACCCTCTTGTTTATATCATGCACCCTGAGCAACAAAGCAAGTTTGTGGTAAGCAAATGCGACAGCAGACAGTGCATACAAAATACGTCAACAGAGAGAGAGAGAGAGAGAGAGAGAGAGAGAGAGAGAGAGATCCCAGAGAGATTGTGATCTCAAGAAGAAAAATGAAATCTACCACTAATATTTCAGAACAGCCCTTAGGTGTAGAATATAAAAAAAAGAGATGATTCAGAAATAGGGATATGATAGTTGAAGAATATAAAGCTGGAGAGAATAAATACCTTTCATTATGCTTTCCAATTTCATGTTTTCCGTCAACAGATTATATTGCTGGTTCCCAGCTTTCTGCTCATCCCTATCTCAACTTGTTCTACAGTAATTTATGAGGATCATATATGCCAAACAATTGGGGGATGGAAGAAGAAACTAAAACAGGTTAAAGAAGTATCACAGCAGTCCTTCCAATTTGCTACCACTTCTGTCCTATCTCCCAACCCCTAAGAAACAACATCATTTTTTCAGTGTTCACAATTGGACAAAATGGGTTTTTTAGACTGGAAAATGTATGCAGGTCAGAATTACTTGCCAGCCCACACCAAAAAAAAACAGGAAAACAATAACTGATTCTCCTGGAATCGTGGAAGCAAAGAGAGACACACCTAAATAATTATCAAACCACTATAGACACAAAACTGGCTTACATGCCACCAGAAAGGCCTAATTTGTGCCTCCAAGCCAGAGCAGTGAAGCTAGGCAAAGAGGGGAGCATTCCTGCTTTTATTTGGGGATAATGGAGTATTACCATTGCATACAGAGCTGGGCAAATGCTCATGGTATCAAAGAAAATTTTTGAACATTTGAGCATCAGATGCCATGGTTCAGTGGCTGTTGTATGATGCAACAAAAGAGAGCATATGCTTCCAAGTATGTTCACAACAGGGTGTTTGACAAACACTGAAAAGAGGGGAAGGGCATGGGTTCCTGTTTGAGGGAACCAGAAATGGGTGATATTATAAATGCAGCACATTTTTCTTGGAACTGCAATTTACCTACCCTCATAAAATGGCTGCTGGGGTTTGCTCACTAACAAAATGGCTAGGGATATCTCCAATAGCAACATGTAAATTTGTTTCTTATTCTCTTTAGTAACCCTCATCACCCCATCCCAGGACTCCTCCCTTATGGGACTACCTTTGCTTTTTTGTGGGCAGGTGGGCAAATTGCTGAGTTATCATTATGCTTCAAAGTACAGTTAATGCTTGTTTTATACTGGCCTGATTTCCATTTTTATTTTATTTTTAAAAATATATTGTTAAATTAATAGAATAAGTAAAACAACGATACTCTATAAATTACTACAAAAGCTCCTGGACGCAGGTGCCACAAGTAATTCTCACTTCCAAAACTTTTTTAAAAGGGAAAAACTCATTGTAAAGAACAGGGAGAGCTTGCAACAAATTAATGTTCATCACAAGACTGGTCCTTGATGTCTGTCTGTTGTCATTCCCTGCATTTCTCATATTTAGACATTGAGTGCTACTGCTTCTGTTGCCAAAACATATCCATGTTCAGCAGGCAACAAGCAGGCTTGAGACAAGCCTTCAGTTGGCTGAAGTGCATAGGAACACATAATGGAAAGCAAGAAAAGGGGAAGAAGATGAAAAATCTTGACTTGGAAGAATGGGGAAAATAGATTTTAAAAAATGAGGTTGGCGCACAATAGATCCTGAAAAGCAGAGGTCAGTGATTTATTATTTTCTTGAAAATTCCACCATGTATTTATCTAAGCTATTCCTAGATCCCATTTCCTCCATGTGGCTCATATGGATCTCAGGCTATCACTTAGCCAGGTCCAATTCCCATTCAAACCTACTTAACCCATGGCTGTGGCCTGCTGAGCTTCCCAAACCTGCTAGGTATCTCCGCAGCAAAGTTTATTCCAATTCCTCAGACTTCACTGTACCCCTCCCCCTTCTCCATCGCCATCACTCTCCCCCAGACCGTCTTACACGAGGATTATGACATGCTTGTAATTTACTATAGTGGGAGACCTCCAAAGCAGAAACGCCATGGAAAGAATCCCAGAGTTTCCATCTGTTGGATTCCCAAATGACAGTAACCTGATTCCTTACAGAGAGGATACGATCTGTGTTATTACTGGGCTCAGTGATCAAGCTGCCTCAGCTTCTGGTAATGCATTATTAAGTGAGCTGGAAAGCAGAGCCAGTGCACTGAAAGGAAAAATGTCACGCTCAGTTTTATTGAGGCCGCATATAACTGGTTTAGGAGCCATCTTGATAACCCAGCTGATTGGGCTCTTTTCTTCAGAAAAAAAGTTGAATCAAGGAGGTTGTTGAACTTCTGCTCTTTAAAGTAGTAATGCTGGCAGTGGGATCTTTCCTAAAGCATTTCAACCATTACTTTTGCCAGTGATTTGGTCCTATTCTACCCTTGCAGAATGAGTGACTGACAAAAGACACAAAGCTCTTTTGGTGGTTGCTTCTGTTACACATAGATCAGGTGTCTGCTATGGGAATGTTCTGCAGGATAGCAACAGAGCCAGAGCCTACAAATGGGGTATAACCAAGAGGTCTTTTGCATAGCATTTGGCCAACTTTAAACAGACATGAGGATGTGAGGGGTGGAGAGAGAATCACATGGAAAAAATGGTGGTGGGTGGTCACAAACTGAGGCGAGACAGATCAACGGCAAATACCATTTATTTCTAACAAACAAATACGCTATTAGCGCAAAGAACTAGAAACTGGCAATGAACCAAAGTCTCCGTCTGACAGCTCCTTAAATAGTCCCACTGTCAGACGGATGACCAATCAGCTTCCAGCTCAGTTCCTGCCTAGAGAATGGACCAGGCAGGGAACTGACGATGTAACAATAAATCCACCATCTTGCCAGGGTTATCACCATTGAGCCAACTGACCTGGCAAGGCTAGAATTGTTACGCAGGTTTAGCAACCGTTTATTTGTCTTTTATCCTGCCCATTTAAACAGGTTGACTCCTGGTGACTGCCTTGACCAGGGGTGTCAAATTCGGGACGATACGTTCTTGTCACATGTTTATCACAACTTCCCCTCCCTTTGCTAAAACAGGGGTGGGTGTGGCAGCACATGACGCAGCCGGCCCGCGGGCCGTGAGTTTGACACCCCTGGCCTAGACAAATCCCAGCAATTTAAAACTGCATCTAATCAGATAAACCACATATACTATTTTTGATGCAAATCTCTCTCTCTCTCTCTCTCTCTTTTAGTCTTCCCTTTGGGAATACTCTTTTTAAATGTGATCACTCTGTAATTACATAACAAAGACAACTCTGTCCACTTGTTCAATATTGGTCCTCAAGAGCTATAAAAATTGCAATCTCATCCAAGTGACATCACCTCAATAGTGTCTGAAGTGTTTGCATTTTCCATGGATCTTTTTCTATATTGCACTGAGAAGTCTCAGATACTGAGGCTGGAATTAACAGCAGCAGTTGACTGAAGGCAGGATCAGACTGGTGATGATTCTTTTCCGGCTCAGGAGGATACTTAAAAAAAAAAGTTAAGTGTCTGTCTACAAATGCATAAATGACTCCATGTAAAAAGGAGCAGGGATTTGATTTGACTTGTGGCTGCCATCCTGACTTTTCTAATATACACATGCATGCTACAGACAATTGCAGACAGGCACTGTATAGCACTGGGTAATGCTATGCAGATATTAGAAAATATTATTGCAAATATTATTGTGTGAGTGAAAAAAGGGGGGAAAGGTTTAGAAACTTTATTAATTGACTTTTACTTAAAAGATGTCATAAAGGTGTAATGTTATTGGAGGATTTTTTTGAAATAGCTAATGAATGCCATTATGTGGCTGTGTCTTTAAATATGAATGATTTGAGGTAAAAACATGTTCAAATAATTGTAGTCAAATGAGAATTGTGATACATTAATAGTAAGATATACAAAGTTTTTGTATTTAAAGTGTATAATCTAATATGAACTGTGGAAGAAATGCACGAAAGTTATCTGTAACCAATCAACACACTTTCTACAAGATGTAATGAAGGATGATTCTTTTTTGTGTTTTTGTTCAATTAAAATAAAAAAAATAAAAAAAGAAAAAAGAAAATATTATTGCAGAAATGACTTAAAATGAGTTGTGGTTCAGAATGTTATGTGAACCAAGACAATTTGGATACATTTAATAAAATACTGTATAGTAAACCATGAATCCCATGTGGTGCAAACACAATACACCATTTGAGAAATTAAGGCAGATTGAGAATGAGTATTTACAGTACAAAAGGAATCAGACCAAAAGTCAAATTTCTTAAATGCAAGGTGTAATCAGAGTGGGTAGTGTTAGAATAGAACACAATTAAAATCAGTGAATAGCAGAAGGAAAAGGAGTTTAAAACTTGGAACAATTCACAACAATGTTGCTTCAGAGCTAATATACAGCCAACTAAGCTCTTCCATGGAGCAAGTGCCAATGCAGCTGTGCTTCTTGAAGAGCCTTGGGCTTCTAACTTTGTGCGTTGGCTGCATTAAAACTGGATGGCAGTGAAGACTCAAATTTTGTATTCTTCCCTTCTGCGTGTAAGGAAGAAATGTTTAGATTGGGGACGTGGTGGAGAAGATAAGTAGCCTTGTCATCTCACCCTCATCTATACGATCAGAATCAGAACAGTATTGTCCCAACCATGACAGATAAATGTTGCTCAATCTGCCATCCAAATGTTAACTGCTGATGGGCTACTTCAGAACTCCTTCTGTCCCAACTTATGGTGTTTGATATGGTCTGCCTTTCAGTCGAGGACTATCATGTAGCAACCTCAGTGAACTTGCCATACTGTGGCTGTGCTGCTTGGGAATTCCAACAATTGCATTCCCAACACATCTGGAGGATGTCAGACTGGCAAAGGCTGACTTAGAAACTGGGAATGGATTGGAAAGGAATAAAGGCTTTACAGCCTCTCAGGTTGAGACAGTTGGTTAGCTGTGATGGAAAAGCACAATTGCAGTGTTTGATTGACTTGGTCAATCAAGAGCATGTAAGTGACGAAGATTGGTCCTCTTGCTCAATATTAATTTTACTGCTTCATAAAAAGCATCAAATGATATGGTTTTGATTACTACTACTAATAAGAATCCATGTTACATCCTATTTACATTTGAATTCTACTTTCCAATCAACCATGTGTGGACTAGTCGGAGACAGCCAAAGGGCTAGATGTAGCCCCGGGGTCATAAAAGCCCCAGTTCTGTTCCATAATGCATTTCTAGGGCAATCACTCTCTGCTCAGTGCTATCTCAGATCCACTGGCAGATTAAGGCTTAATGGTGTCCTAAGCATTGAAAAATCTTGGTGTCCCCTTCCTTTGTACATACTGTACAAATCTTGATTGGTTTTTTTTTTCTTTCTCAACTTTGTGGTGCCCCCTTTGGGCTTGGTGCAGTGGTGGGTTCCGGATCCCGTTCCAACTGGTACAGTTGGAACGGGCCCGGCGTCACCCACATGGATGTGCGTGGTGCGCGAATGCATTGTAGATGCAAACGATGCTTCTGCAAGCCTCCACAATGCTCCAACAGCTCAGTGGAGCATCGTGCAGGCGCTGTATGCGCCATGCACCATGCGTATGCACGGAAGTGCCAAAAGCTTTAAAACATGGTAAGGAGCTCGGGTGGGCGGGTGGCCCCTCCAGAGCACCATACTGGAACGGTATGTGGTGCTCTAGGCAGGCTCCAGTATGCCTGTACTGGGGTGTACCGTCTGCAACCCACTACTGACCTGGTGCCCTAATACACCACTGCTCAGATCCTGAGATAATGTTTCCGCTACAGATATTGGTCAGCTGTACATTATCTAGAATTAAACCATTCTTTCTGTTTATTCTTACCTGCAGACAAGGCCACCCCCATGGCTTCAGCTGTAAATATTTCATTTTCTGTTCCCGGTAGAATGACAACGGGGGAAAGCTTTTGGTGAGAGATTCATAACTAGACTATGTTTGCATTTACTTAGCTATTTAAAACAAAAGTATCTTGATGAATGTATAAAATATCTGAATCCTGGAGCCCCTCTATTATAGTCAAAGAATAGATGGCAGTGTTAAGGTTTAAACAGTTGTTTATTTCCAAGCTTAATAACAAGGAGCATAGTAGCCATGGTAACAGTGACAGCCTGTGCCTGTTCCTTCCTGTCATTTCAATGAAAATGTTCAGACTCCTCTAATATCTCCTGCAGTGTTTTCTCCCAGATCCTACCAAGGGTTAATAAATGCACACAGCTCTGTCAAATCACAAATACTTTTTCATGGTGGAAAGACGGATGCCATTCCGTGATATCCCATGGCTTAACCAGCGTTCACTGAGGACAAACCAATTCTGCAAAGCCTCAAGAGTTCTGCAGATTCCCATTTTCGAGACAGAATTGTTGATCTCATAATCTTGCCTGTTTGTTGCTTCTTAAGTTTGTAGTCTTTCCCGTAGTAAAGTTTATGTTGTGGGAAAAAAGAGGGGAAGGAAATATTCAGTACCAGTATTGTATTGAGGCTTCAGTCTCCATCCTCTGGCTTCTAATACGGAGGCACAGAATAAAGTAATAATCTAATCATGCACACAAATTGGTTTTTTATTTATTTGAAAAGAGTTACATTTGCTTTTACACAGAATATGGAAAAGCCTTTAGAAGTGTTTTTTTAATGTTCCCCCTAAAAACCAATATAGTTAATGCATATACTTCAAGAGGTAATAGGCAGGGATTTTAGTGCAGTGTCTCCAGCCAATGTTGAATCTAAGAATGCATATGCATTCATAACCCCTTCAAATGAGATCCAGATTCTTTAAAAAAACATGAAGTTCAATGAAGAGGAAGAGCTAATTAAGGCAAGGGAGTTAGATTTAAGTTATCTTATTGGCAAATCATGACTTCTTTCGTGGACCTGAAATAATTTAGCATCCAAGATTCGTGCAAATGGTTTCTTATATAAAACTTACACCTGTTCAATGAATATACACCAACTGGGCAGAATTTCCAAAGTGCCATGTTTAGATTTGGATTTCACATTTGTAAACTTCTTTTGGATATTACTTTCAATGTTTAATTTTTTTCCCCATGTGGTTTGGTTTTAGGTTTGCTGCTTGTGGCAGGGAAATCTGCTCTTTATTATTTTCCTCCCACCTGACATGTAGACAGATAGCACATGTACAATGGGCAGAGAGGGTAGAAATGGCACAAGGGGGAATCCTGCAGACTTTGCTTCCTAGCTCCAGGTGCCGCTGACTGAATTCTCCCAGCACTCCTTAACTCCCATTTTCCTGTGGGGTCAGCAGCTATATAGTTCTCCTGTCTGTTTCTTCAGTCTGCCAGCAGCATGCAGAAGCATTCAGAACTGACATGCAATGCTATTTAATATTTAATGCCTTTACTAACCTCTGACTGATGAGAATTTGATATTTAACACCTACATGAAGAATAGGTACTCACAAAACCACCAGCAAACTACAAACTGGACATTAAAAATGGTATTTCAAAGATAAAATGTACGTCTTGAAATATAATCTGAACATCAAAAGAATGGCCCTTTTTAAAGACCATGTCTGCATTGTCTAGTTCTTAAGCATGCACATAAGGATCGTTATTCCACTCCCATCCTCTGTCTGTCCTTCAGATGGAATGCTTGCTTTTGAATTGGCATGTCTTGTCCTCTGTAGGTATTGATTTACTAAAAGACTTTTTTAAAGATGAGTCTCAATGCCTCATCATTTATTAAACAGCTGCCCAGAGAACTTTGCTAGAAATTGCTGCTTTGGCTACTAAAAGAAGTCACCAGTTCCAAGCTGCAAGATTTTATAGTATCTAATATATTTTATGGGAACAATTTTCAGTTTATTTATTTAATTACAAAATTTTAAACTGCATGCTTGCAAGATCTAGATGGTGTACAGTAAGATAGAATAATACATGAACATAAACCTAAAATAATAATGATTGTTTAAAAAAACTATAACTAAACTATCATATTGCTAAACTGCCCATGTTCGTTTGTCATCTAAATCTAAATATGTCATTAAAAAAAAATATAGTTTTCAGTGTTTTCCAAACACACAGAATAAAGTCATACTACTGGGAGTAGTAATGTGGGGTCAAACTATGGGAAAGTTTTCTCTTCTAGACTGTGACCCTACTATTCCTTATAGCAGTGGCTCTTAAGCAATCCCTCTCTAGATAACCACATAGAACAGGCAGAATCATGTTTAATAAGGCAGGTCACCCTTGCATGCCAGATAGAACTATGTAGATGATAAAAACCAATTTGAAGCAGAAAGGTATTGATAACTAGTGACAGCAACTGTAAAATAGGTGTTGTTCTGCAGTAGTCAGGTTTCACCTGGCAACAGCCTGGCTGCTGTGTTTTGCACCAACCAAGGGCCAGATAATGCTTTGTTGCAATTCTAAGCTACACTCCAAGAAAGTCTTGGTAATGCCATGACTCCAAAAATCACCAACACACACTCAAGAATGGAAGAACTTAAGAAACTGTTTTTTTAAATGACATTCAGCAACCCTTTTTCTTTCCTTAACAGAACTTCTATCGGTGGCAATCTTCTTGCTCTCTTTGCTAATTAAGATAAAGGAAAGGTTCCCCTAGCACATATGTGCTAGTTGTTCCAGACTATAGGGGGCGGTGCTCATCTCCGTTTCAAAGCTAAAGGCCGGCGCTGTCTGGAGACGTTACCGTGGCCTGTGGTTGGCATGACTAAACGCTGAAGGCACATGGAACACTGTTACCTTCCCACCAAAGATGGTTCCTATTTTTCTACTTGCATTTTTACATGCTTTCGAGCTGCTAGGTTGGTAGAAGCTGGACAAGTAACAGGAGCTCACTCCATACGCAGCACTAGGGATTCAAATCGCCGAACTGGCAACCTTTCTGATCGACAAGCTCAGCATCTTAGCCACGCCCCTATTTGCTAAATTATATAATCTTAAATATGCTTCTCTTTAGCTTGTACTTAGGATATGGATGGTTTTTTAACCTGATTGTCTATCTGGTCATCATATGGAATGGAGGGTGATATCTTTCTTCCATTAATACTCTCCAGTAGAATAGTGCCTCTCATCTGAGCAGTAAATGATCTATGGTTTAGTGCACTCAGTCTTCCAAGTTGAGGGCCAAGGTCCTCTCTGATTTCGCATTTAGTTTCAACAGATGACCCAAACATTTCTCTCTATACATTTTCTTTCTTTCTTCTTTCTTTCTTTCTTTCTTTCTTTCTTTCCTTCCTTCCTTCCTTCCTCCTTCCTTCCTTCCTGAGCACCATATTTCCTAATATATAGAGGCTGTTTAATACAAAGTACAGCTGCCCAAGCCTTTTTCCAAGAACCCTACAATTTCTATGGTTTAAGGGCATCAGTTTCCATTTGCTTCTTAATTACAGGGTTGAACACCAATTAAATGGCAACTAAGCCTCTACATGCATGGAATGTAACACTGCTTTACTTTGTCTCACCTGAAAGACAACTTATAAAAGCCACAAATGAGCAATTAATAACCAAAAAAGACAAAGATGGAAAATTTAATTGAAAGGGCACTAATAAAAAATATGAAGGAAATGAATGATACTTCAGGTTGTTTTTCAGTAAATAATTACTTCTTTGAAGTTCTGCAGATAAAAGACAGTTATCTGCTCATCAGGAAGTATTTTCTCCTCTGAAATGCTTCTTTTTCTTCTTCTTTTAATGGTGGCTTTTGTGATCTGGAGCAGATGCACTGAGACTGCAATTCCCAGAATGCCAAACCAGCATGTTAGTTGAGAAAGGAGTTATAAACATCTCTTTATTTCACCTTTAAGTGATCAGGGACAAGTGTCTTCAAACGTTTTAAAATATTGTTTTAAATCTTTTCTTTTTACTGTCTGGATGATTATTTTCTGCCTTCTAGATTTTATTATAAATCAGGTGAGAGTAGAAGCCTATGGGACAAGGGATTCTACCTTCAAACCTCTTAAGTATTCAAATTGTTCTGACTCATTCCAAGAACATTTACTAAATTTAGGCTTTTGAATAAAAATAATAATTCAACTCAGTGGTGGGTTATGGCTGGTATGCCCCAGTATGCGCGTACCACTGCCTGCTGGGAGCACCAAGTGCCATTCCGGTACAGTGATCTGGAGGGCCCACCTGGCCGCCACTCTCCTTACCTCTATTTGAGCCGACCACAGCATTTGCGCACATGCACGGAGCAAACGGCACCTGAGCAACACTCTGCCAAGCAGCTGGAAGTTTGAAGTTTTGTTTTATTTATATGCCGCCCTATTCCCTTTGCAGGGACTCAGGGCGGCGAACAACTCAAACGGGGAAGGGAACATACAATGCAAAACACACATTTAAAATAACCAACAACCATACCTGTCGAGAGGGAAGAGGACTCATCAACCCCAGGCCTGCCGACACAGCCAGGTTTTAACGGCTTTTCAGAAGGCCGGGAGAGAGGTGAGGGTACGAATCTCTGCGGGGAGTTCGTTCCAAAGGGCTGGAGCTGCAACAGAGAAGGCCCTCCCCGGGTCGTAGCCAGATGGCATTGGCTGGTAGACAGGACCCGGAGGAGGTCGACCCTGTGCGATCTAATGGGTCTTTGGGAGGTAATTGGCAGCAGGCGGTCTCTCAAGTACCCAGTCCAATACCATGAAGGGCTTTATAAGTGATAACTAGCACCTTGAAGCGTATCCGGAAACCGATTAGAAGCCAGTGCAGCTCGCCGAGGATAGGTGTAACGTGGGTGTATCGAGGTACACCACAATCGCTCGCGCGGCTGCATTCTGGACAAGTTGAAGTCTCCGAAAGCTCTTCAAGGGCCGCCCCATGTAGAGCAGTGTGGGTGGTGGGTACGCATGCTCACACTGCGTGTGTGCACATGGTGGACGCCCAGCCCTGTTGCAGGCGTACCAGTTGGAATGAGAGCCGGAACCCATCACTGATCCAGCTAGACTGAATTTAATACTGGTTTTCATTAGGATTTTTTTTCACTAGCAAAACTAATTCCTCACCATTTTAAAGAAGTAGCTGTAAGTAGTGAGTATGTATCCTAATCTTCACTTTGACCTGCATTTCTTTTCTTCCACTGGAAGATGAAATTAAGTTCTTTCAGATAAACTCTAATTAAGTGTCTTTCTTCTTTTCACCACCTCATCAAATGGAAAAATTGCATAATGAAACAAGTTATACCACCCTCCTAAATTATCACCATTTAGTTAGAACATGCCTATCATTCCAAACAAATTAGATATGAAAGGGTGGGTTTAGGCATATCTCTAAGCAGAAATTTTATACATAAAAATGGCATTGTGAAATTGAAATAGTTGTTTTTGTACAACCGAAGGATGAGACATATTAATGCCTCAGTCAGTTCTGAGAATTATACCTGACAACAGAGGAAACTGTAATATTTCAACAGCTGCAGAAAATGTTAGGCAATATTCAGACTTCATTCCAGGTTCTTAGCATGGCTGATGTTGGACCTGGAATCAGAGACATCACAAATACACCCAGGGGAAGGCAAGGGAAGTGATCTTCAATCGGCAACCGTTGTTTTTATGAAATATATAACATGAGTTAAATAATGGTAGAAAGGCCATTGGAAGCACGAGGAGGGAGAGAAATGGATGTGGAGTGAAACTAGGAAAACATAAGAAAAAGGTAATTGGCTAAGCCAGCTTCTCCATTCCTGTTCACAGTGTGTCTCTCTGAGATATTGGCTTCATCTTGTGACCCTCTTAACTGTCAGGAAAAGACAAACATGACAGTATTTAATTTGGCAGAAAAAAAAGCATCTTTGTTCTCTATTATCTCTCCTCAATTTCTTGAAAGCATGTCACAGCTTGATGCTGATCAATCTTAGCATAGATTTACAAAAAAAGGGGGGAAATACTTGGATAGTTTCTTGCCAATTTTGAATTTGCTCTTTTTATTTTATTTTTTTCAAGAAAATCTTCATATTTTTTGTGGCAGCCAATCAATTACTCATCCCTGGTGGGACTGATCTATTGGAATACACCTTCAAATAAATGACAAATTAATAAACGCCCAGTTCCAGAAGAATTAACCAATACTTAAGGTCTCCAAATAAAAAATAACAACATAAAACAGTTTCCACATTGGCAGAACATCTTTCTCAAATTTTATTTTATGGCACAGGTTTATACCAAAGTTGTAGCAAAGAACTGGTGGCATGAGGCATCCAAGCATTTAGCTCATTATTTCCCCCATCTGCTGGCCACCAGAAATGCTTTGACTGTCAGAGAAATATAACCAAGTAACCAAGTGACACCTCAACAGTTCTGAAAGCTGCCAGGGCAAAGAGAGTGGATCTCGATGTGGTTTCCACCAACATTTTCAAACTGAAATAAGGTGTATATTTTTAATAGAAATACTGTATATTTCTGAAGAGTGGGGAAAATCTGGTAACTTGAGTTATTCTTACTGGTGTCCATTGATAGGCAACTTCAGGAACTCTGAGCCATGTTCTTCGGGTTCATACACATTAAGTGGGAGTTTCACTGGATTTTATTTTAGAAGATAGACAACAACTCCAACTGCCTGCCAAATAGGGATGGGTCATAGAAAATTTCAGAACTGAACACAACACTAACTGTTTATTTCAGTGATGGTTAGGTTCCAGCTTGGGTTCCAGCTTCACAAGGAGAGGACACAGAATAATAGAACATAGAACTTTTAAAAGAATTTTGAATTGTATAGTAGGAAATGTTGGGACTCTGATTTACTGCCAGGATCTTGGGACCATTTAAGAAAATCAGATAAATTTGTGCAAGGAGAGGCATTTTATTGTTAAGGAAAATTAGGATTTGAAAGGAGGTAAACTGCACTGAAAATAGCCATTGTTTCTTGTTAGCCAGCAAGGAAATGGAGGGCATTAGGCAGGTATTACTCAGTTACTTGATTACAATTTCTTAATTAGGGTTGCCTTAATGCAGCATTTCTTAAAGTGTGGTTCTGGAATCCCAGGGCAGTTCCAGGACTCTCTTAATAGAATAACAGAGTTGGAAGGGACCTTGGAGTTCTAATCCAACCTCCTGCGCAGGCAGAAAACGCTATACCATTTCAGAGAAATGGTTGTCCAACCTCTTCTTAAAGACTTCCAGTGTTGGGGCATTCACAACTTCTGGAGGCAAGTTGTTCCACTGATGAATTGTTCTAAGAAATTTCTCCTTAGTTCTATGTTGCTTCTCTCCTTGATTAGTTTCCACCCATTGCTTCTTGTCAGGTGCTTTGGAGAATAGTTTAACTCCCTCTTCTTTGTGGCAGCCCCTGAAATATCAGAACACTGCTATCATGTCATCCCAGGGATGAAATCAACTTACCTTCGCTACCGGTTCACAAATGTGAGCATGTGTACCCTCTGTTAATGCAGCCTAGAACTGTGTTGGCTTTTTTGGCAGCTGCCATACACTGCTGGCTCATATTTAAGTGGTTGTTACTACTATTGAGTCAAGTACTAAGTACACCAGTGATGGCTACCTTTTTGTTGTTGGGTCCCAAAATACGAGGGTGCATTCGTGATAGCGCATATGTATGTTGTCACCCATAATGCAAACAAACTTCCGTTTGGGCCTGTTTTTTGCCCTCCCCATGCTCCGGAGGCTTTCCTGAAGCCTGAGGAGGGTGAAAATGGTCTCCCCAGCCCCCCCCCCCGAGGCCCTCCAAAAGCTGAAAATGGATCATTTCCAAACTTCCAGTTGGTCCGTGGGCCCATTTTTTGCCCACCCCAGGCTCTGGAGGCTTTCCTGAAGCCTGGCGAGGGCAAAAACAGCCTCCCCCATCTCTCTGGAAGGCCAGAAATCAGCTGGCCGGTGCACACATGCATGCAGGAACTGACAGCTCGCATGCCAGCAGATATGGCTCCATGTGCCACCTGTGGCACATGTGCCATAGGTTCGTCATCATGGACCTATACTGTACCTGTGCATTTGGTTTTTCTTGCCTAAATGTAGAATCTTACTTTTTTCACCATCGAATTTCATTTTGTTAGATAGTTCCCAATGTTCAAATATATCATCTGTATCTTAAGCCTGTCTTCTGGAGTGTTGGCTATTCTTGCCAGCTCGGTGTCATCTGCAAATTTGATGAGTTACCCACCTATCCCCTCATCCAGGTTATTGATGAAGATGTTGAAGAGAACTGGCCTAAAACAGAGCCTTGGGGCACTCCACTGCTTACTTCCATTCATTCATTCATTCATTCATTCATTCATTTTGTCTCCCTTTATTTATTTATCAGCACAAATACAACATATATGAGCCAGGGAGAAAGGTATATATTTAAAGTCACAACCCCTGGTATGGGGTTTCATTCATTCATTCATTCATTCATTCATTCATTCATTCATTCATTTATTTATTTATTTATTTTTCTTATATTAAGACACAGAGTTCCTCTCCTTATCAGCTGAGCCAGGGAGAAAGGTATATATTTAAAGTCACAACCCCTGGTATGCCCAAATATGGGCATATTTGGGCATACCAGGGGTTGTGACTTTAAATATATACCTTTCTCCCTGGCTCAGCTGATAAGGAGAGGAACTCTGTGGCTTAATGGTTAACACATCTGCCTAAGATGCAATATAGCACAAGTTCCAGTCCCAGTAAGGGTATGGCTAGCTGATGAGAGCTAAATAGCTTGAAATAGATCTATACTAGTCTCCCTTTATTTATTTATCAGCACAAATACAACACACACACCCACACACACATACATACACACGTATGTATGTATGTATGTATGTATGTATGTATGTATGTATGTAGTATTTGTGCTGATAAATAAATAAAGGGAGAGTAGTATAGATCTATTTCAAGCTATTTAGCTCTCATCAGCTAGCCATACCCTTACTGGGATTAGCACCTGTGCTGTATTACATATTAGGCAGTTGTGTTAACCACTAAGCCACAAGGTTCTCCTCCTTTATCAGCTGAGCCAGGGAAATAGGTATGTATTTAGTGTCACAACCCCTGGTATGCCCAAATATGGGAGGAGGCATACTGCTTCCTTTCTCTGTCTATCGGCTCATCACAAGAGACCATCCAGACAGAAAGCCAATATTTTTATTTATTTATTTATTTATTTGTTTGTTTATTTATTTATTTATTTATTTATTATTCTTTATTTATTTTTATTTTTATATATATAAAAACAGATAAATATAAAATATATATTATATAACAGATATATAAAAACATGATTTGAATACAAGAAAAGGATATGAATAAAAAGGGACATTAGGACAGGGACCGTAGGCATGTTGGTAAGCTTTGTACAAGTTGAGTGTGGTTGGTCAGTCAGTTACAAATCCATCTCGTGGTGATTCTGTCTAGCCCATATTTTTCTATCTAATCAAGTAGTAGGTTGTAATTTATTTAGTCAAATGCCTTACTGAAGTCTAAGTAAATTATATCCAAGCATTCCTCTAGTCCACTAATTTTGTCACTTTGTCAACAAATGCAGTAAGATTGTGTGGCATGATCTATTTTTGACAAACCCATGTTCACTTTTGGTTATGACTTTGTTTGCCTCTAGGTGTTCACTGATTCATCGCTTGATTATCTTTTCCAGAATCTTGAAATCAAATCTATTGAGGTCAAGGGGTCCTTGAAATCAAAATTATTTGCCAGTCTATGCTGAAAAGGTAGCAATAGCAATAGCAGTTAGACTTATATACCACTTCATAGGGCTTTCAGCCCTCTCTAAGCGGTTTACAGAGTCAGCATATTGCCCCCAACAACAATCCGGGTCCTCATTTTACCCACCTCGGAAGGATGGAAGGCTGAGTCAACCTTGAGCCAGTGAGATTAGAACCGCTGAACTGCAGATAACAGTCAGCTGAAGTGGCCTGCAGTACTGTACCCTAACCACTGTACCACCTATGCACTACTTGAGAGACCGCCTACTGCCAATTACCTCCACTAGGCCAATAAGATCCCATAGATTAGGCCTCCTCCGAATTCCATCAGCCGGTCAATGTCGACTGGCAACTACCCGGAGGAGAGCCTTCTCGGTGGCTGCTCCGACCCTCTGGAATGAACTCCCCGTGGAGATTCGTACCCTCACCACCCTCCAGACCTTCCGCGTAGCCCTTAAAACCTGGCTGTCCCAACAGGCCTGGGGCTAAAGACTTCAACCCCACCCGAATAGTATGACTGTTGCGCTTTTAACGATGTATTGTCTTCATGTATGTAACTTGTTTTGTCCTTCCCTCCCTCTGAATTGTGAGCCGCCCTGAGTCCCCTCAGGGAAAAGGGCGGCATACAAATAAAGTAAAATCCTAAATCCTAAATTAAAATCTCATTGAACAAATATGAGAATAGTCCATTTTAACATCCATTTTACCATATTTAATATGTAAATATAACCCATGCAAACAAAACTCTTTTGGACTCCTCCACAATATTTAAAAGTGGGAATAAATACTGAAAAGAAAAATGTGTAAGGAATGTGGACCTAGTCAATGGTATGGGGCTAGATCTCCCCTGCTTCTAGTCAATTTCATTCCATCTTTTTTTCATGCTGAGCATTATTTTTTCCCCCACAAGGCAAGGAAATTGTTTGGGGGCAGGACAAGTTCCTTTAGGTCTGATAGAGTTACGTAGTGGGGGTGGGGAACTGAACCTGGTCCCTGTTATGTTGGCAAAGTCAGAGGGAAAGATCATAGGAATAAGGTCTCTCCTAATTTCAGCCAGGATGGTAGTAAAGAAAGCCACATAGCTGCATCAAACCTATGTTTCACACATTGTCACAGGTAACCCCCTGACTAGCATGCTACTACTTGCTGTGGGCCTCACCCTCAGCCTGCATGGTGGTACTGGAGCCTCGATTAAACAATACAGATCAGACAACAGTCAAGCTTTTCCAGTCATCCTCCCCACCAAAGGGACCTCGCACGACTTTCTGTCTCTCTCCCAAATTGCTGAGTTATGAAAAGAAAAATGGCTCTTCCCCCATTTCTTGTAAATCCCTTTTTAAACATTGTCTGGGATTTGCCCCTATTTGTTGTTGTTGTTTTCTGTTTTTCTTGCCAGATTAATAAGTAATGTATCCTTCTTCCCTCAGAAATTATCCTCCTCTGAATGTCAATCAGGCAATTCTCCCTCTCGCCTCCTTGCCTCTCACCCATTAAGCATCAAACCCAGGAATGTGTCAGTTCCCCTAAGATGGGGATTTCTCCCTTCCCACTCTAATAACAAGCTGCATGAGCTAAGAAAAGCTTCTGCACTGGCTGCCTCCTTCAGACTGAGGAGTGACAACAGAATCACTGGTTCCGAAGCATGAAAGACTGAGTTAACCACTGCCTTAAGAATTAAAAACAAAATTATTTCTGCACCTGCTGGAGGACAGCAGCCCCAATCTCATCCACACCTGATGCAAAGGAGTTCCTCATTTTCAGGGGCTCAAATTGAATTCACCGTGAAGAGATTATGGATTTGATAAAGCTACTTGCACCTGTTTGCCAAATTACAAAATCCTTGAAAGTAGAGAGCTAATTTTTCATTCACAGATGCCAGCAGGCTTAAAGAGACATAGCTATAATAGTTAAATTCAGGTATCCCCTTTGAAGCAAAGTGAGAGATAAAGGTGAACAATATTCAAACTGCTGATAAAGATGCTCATCACATTTTTTGTGAGAGTTTGCTAGCCTCACACAAAAAAAAATGTTATGAGGTGGAGGAGGTGGGAAGGGAGGGAGGAAGAAAGGAAGGAAGGAATTTTAGAAAAAATATTCTAATAATATTGTATTGCTAGCAAACTGTTTTGTTTCCGTTCTTGTTGGTTTATTAATGCAAAATTAGATAAGTGCACATACAAATACAAGCTAATGAATTTTTTCCTCATTCTTAATTCTCACATCACACAGTTCCTGAGATTACAAGAGGCTGGCCTTTTTTATGAGTAAGTAAATGTCAGGGCAGGAATGCAGAAAATAATGCCTCCAAACAGAGATTTTCTGGACAGTTGTTAAAAGCATGAAACACAAGAGTTGAAAGGTCAACGTTCATCCACTAAGTGTCTAAAGGCTGTAGTTTGCACTCCATGAGATCTGGCTAGAAACCAGATCATTTTCTTAACATCTTAAATGATACCTTACTTGAATTTTATTGCTACATAAAAAAAAGACAGAAGTAACGGTGATGTGTAACTGACTCTTTGAACAATAAGGATGACAACCGGAGTTGCCTTCCTGCACCAGTGTCAAGCTTCTTCTCAACCTGATTACCCCATAATTTTTCCCAGCTCTCTGCTACTGCTACTGTATATGCCTCCAGTCAGTGACTGTAACTATAGACAAATGTGTAATCCTAATCTGTGCAATCCACAGGTCTATATGTACTGAGATTTTTAGCCATCTAACAGAGGTGCCCATAGGGGGTCAAAAATGATGGCCACACACATGAACAATAATTATCCATGTAAAAAGGGAAGGACCTTGATGGTATGGTTGTGTCTGCCATGTTGACTTCTTTGATTCCCCTCTTTGATGATGCCCTTGCACATGAGACAAAATTATTTGTTAGAGAGTGGTGGGTGTGATCCACCACTGCTGCCTTTTGCCCTTTTGCCTTTTGTAATAGTCTTGAAGATGATAGGATGAAAATTGTATTAATTAGCCACGCCCCAAACAGTAAAGCAAAAAAAAAAATTCTCCATTTGCATCAATTTTTTTATAACTGCATATAATTAGCTGGGCACTCTCATTTGGAAGATTCTATTATGTAAGTCACATGGAAAATAACATTATGCAATAGCATGCATGTGCAAATTAAAAGCATGTGCCAGTTTATTTTCATTAAAAATTCACAGTATAATAAACCAGTTCTGTGTGCAAATTTGTATTGTAACTAGAGAGTGAAGCTAAATGCACGTGGGTCTTATACATGTAGGCATGGTTTGAACTCCATTCAGAGGTACACACATCTAAGCTCCTGCATACACTTCAGGAGTTTCCTAATTTAGGAATTGGAAGACAGATGGAAAAATGTTATTGTCATTTCACAAAGCAATTCAAAAGCACCTGCCTACCTTTAAATCATCCAGAAATCTATTGATCAGTATATGTCTACTTCTATGCTAAGTCATAGAAAATCTTTCTGGTTCTATAATAATTTTGGAGAGGAGAAGGTGGTTCCATCTGAATTTTATATATATCTTGGGCCATCCTTTGCTGGTTGCAATTCAAAGGGACTACTCTCTGTCCTTTCACTTTGAGATATGAGTCTGCATGATCCAGATAATACTGATGCTAAAAACAGAAAAGCTATAAGCCACATTCTATAATAAACCCATGCCAGCAACTTACAGGAGCCCATGAGTTGTACAGAGGTCCTGAATTAGCTATTTTTGTGTAAATGGCAACACCACGACTGGCCTTACAGCTTCTCTTCCCAGCTGTTCTGTGGAGTAAATCTGTTCTATATTGGTTTGTTTACCTAGTCTGCTGTAGGAACAGTTCCCATGACGGTCTCTGCTAGCAGAAGCCAAGAGAGCAGTGTTCCGAAGAAGCAAAAGGAACAATAAGTTTTAGTGACATGGAAATGACTTTGAATTTTTAAAGTATGTGACCATCAAAATTTCAAAAGAAAAAATGGCCCTGGTTTGTGATCAACAAACAACAAATTGTTTGTTGATTGGTTGATTGGCTTGTTTATTGGCTAAAAATCTCAGTTTCACTTAATATTTGGCAATCATAAATCAATCTTTTTGTACAGGTGTCATGCTAGCAAGCTGGACCAGACAGGAGGCATTACCAGATGGACTAATTTTATTTTATTATAAGGCTGCATTAGCAGAATCTCGCAAATCTGAAAATGCATCTCTCACACTTGCCTTTACAGCCCAAGAATCTAGGGAGGGCCCCTTCTAAGATACTTGGCTCACCCATATTCCTGCAGAGAGCTAAGTTACCTCTTATCCATTTGTAGCCTTGGCTATGTCTCCTCTCCCTGCCTCCCAAGGTCATTCCCACATACCATTAAACCAAGATAGGACATATTGCAGTAAATGGGCCTTATGCCAAGATAGTCCTTGTAGGAACTGGTCCTACAGGATGTATAGAAATCCCAGTTATTATGCATATATCACCCACTTAACTTTAACAGAACCCATTAGTTGGATCCTTTAGTTCCTCAAATTACTGTTCTTGTTACAATGAAGAGCTGTAGCTGGAAACTGGGATGATGAGAATATTTTTTTCAACTCAGAATCACATACCCAGTGGTGGGATTCAGCCAGTTCGCACCACTTCGGGAGAACCGGTTGTTAAGCTTCTGAGCAGTTTGGTGAACTGGTTATTGGAAGAAATCACTAGGGAAGAGAACCGGTTGTTACATTATTTGAATCCCACCATTGCACTTACTTATAAGAGAAGAGTTCTTACAGCCTTACTAAACATGATCATGCTGCCCATCCAAGCAGGATAAAGGAAATCTTTTTAAACAAACCTTACAACAAGCAGGTATTTTTCTTCTAAAATTCTATATTGATGTTACATCATATAGGATAAAATTCCAATAACTGCAAAAGAAAGACAAAGAGGAAAAATGCCTCTCTGGTGACTAACCATTTCTTGGCCTTCTCGTTCATATTCCTGAAATTCAGTTGCCCATTTGATCTGCTTTGAGTTCCACAAAAGAAGAATCCCCCCCTACTTATCCTATAATACTGAATGCCAAAGACCTGCCTTGCCAGTATCAAGTACTGAAATAGTGCCCCATTTCTCTCCAGGGCTGGCCACCCCCTCTGGAATGAATCAGTTGGCAGAGTGGGCAGCTTTCTTTCCTGTACATAAAAGTTAGCAGAAATCCTATCCGAGCAAGGAAGGTTCCATTTGAGGACAATCTGGAAAGAACCCAGGTTTGATTTAGTATTACTTAGGAAACTGATTTTTTTTCTTCATTTTTGGTTAGCAAATCTCTTTCCTTTGCTCCTTGTTAGCAGCAAGGAAATGGATTTCTTTGCAAACTGATATTTGGAAAGCATTTTGAAGAGCTTTAAATCACACATTCAAATAGTCACAAAGAGTGGGTGAGCTTCCCCTTTTACTTCCCAGCATAAACCTCTACAGTTTCCAACAGTCAACTAAATGAATTGCACATCTCAAAAATGAACAATGACTATTTTGCCAAATATCTCTTTTTTCATTAAAGTGGGTCATCCAATATCCTTACACCAAATTTAATAGCATTTGGTAATTTTCATTAGGCTTTGGTCCCAACCAGCTCAGACTGAAGAAATTGAAATCATAACGATGACACCAATTGTTTGTTCTATCCAAACTTAGTGTATTACATGGGAACCAGTGACTGAGTTGATGTAGCATATAGGAGGATCTCATAGGTAGTGCACAGACTTTTTTGAAGAATCTGCTGTCCTCCCACCTTTTGAAGGCCATTATCTTACTGATGTTATATTTAAACCAGGCATCTGTGATGACAGTCATTTTTTTAGAATTTAGGAAATGCTAGTGCAGCCTCCTGGTTGGATGCCAGGTGCTATTGGGAAGCATTTGTTAGAATTATTTTAGGCACTCTCGCAGCCAGAGTGGCCATCAATCACCCTGTGGAAGCCATTCAATTCTGTCTGGGCTACTTTGACTCTGTCTATCAAAGGTAGCAGAGAAAACAAGTACAAGAAAAACCCTTTTGTGTTGTATATAAAGTATTGCTGAATTGTCTAATGTATGAAAATTAAACCTGCTCATATTACAATATTTGCATAAATCTCAATCATGAAGGTAAGTAATTTTATATATGGGGGAGAAATTTATCTATCTATCTATCTATCTATCATCTATCTATCTATCTATCTATCTATCTATCTATCTATCTATCTCTATCTATAGATAGATAGATAGATAGATAGATAGATAGATAGATAGATAGATAGATAGATAGATAGATAGATAGATAGACAGACAGACAGACAGACAGACAGATAGATAGATAGATATTAGATTTTTTACAACCCCTGGTAAGCCCCAATTATGGGAGGAAGCTAACTGCTTCCATCATCTGTCAATCGGCTCGTCACAAGAGTCCATCATGACAGAAACCCAATATTTTTACTGCTGCCTTTGTTATATTTGTGTTTTTTTATTTGTGCTGATAAATAAATAAACGGAGACTAGTATAGATCTATTTCAAGCTATTTAGCTCTCATCAGCTAGCCATACCCTTACTGGGATTTGAACCTGGGCTATATTACATACTAGGCAGAAATCTTAGCCATTAGGCCACAGGCTCTTATCTGTTATCAGCGAAGCCAGGGTGAAAGGTATCTATTAGATTTTTTACAATCCCTGGTAAGCCCCAATTATGGGAGGAAGCTAACTGCTTCCATCATCTGTCAAGTGGGCAGCCGATTATATATATATAATCGGTTGCCACTATATATATATATATAGTGATATATATAGTGGCAACTCAAGCAACTAAGTGCTGCCTTACTCAATGCTGCCTCTTACTGATAGAAGGTAAGTTAGGATTTATAAAACTTAATAAAAAGGCTGCTTTGGGTTGTTTATCCTTTGCAACAAACATGTGTATGTATCAGTGGTGGGTTCCGGATCCTGTTCCAACCGGTATGGTTGGAAAGGGCCTGGTGGCGTCCACGTGGATGCACATGCATGCAGCGTGTGTGCACATGTGTGCAGAGTGTGTGCACATGCGTACAGCATGTGCATGCGTCTTAGCACCTCCGTGAGCCTCCATGATGTTCCAGCTGCTCAGCGGAGCATTGCGCTGGCGCTGTATGCTCCATGCGCATGCGCGGAAGCGTCAAAGACTTAAAAGACCGGTAAGGCGCTCGGGCAGGCGGGTGGGCCATCTGGAGCACCGTACCAGAATGGTATCCCACCACTGGTTATGTATGTATGTATGAGAGGGAGTGAGGGAGGGAGGGAGGGAGTTAGGGAGGGAAAGAGAGAGAGAGAGAGAGATCCCAAAGCAGCATTTATGCTCAGTTTTATAAAATCCTAGTTAATAGGATTTGGTTTACATATACTTTATTTAGTTTATAGATGATAGATAAATAGATAGATAGATAGATAGATAGATAGATAGATAGATAGATAGATGATAGATAGATAGATAGATAGATAGATAGATAGATAGATAGATAGATAGACAGACAAACTATGTGAGTATATGCACGTATGTTTGTACTTATGCATATATATAAACACACACATAATTATAATATATGTATCTAAATATGTATATTAATTATATTATATTATATTATATTATATTATATTATATTAATTATATTATATTATATTATATTATATTATATTATATTATATTATATTATATTATATTATATTAATTATATTATATTATATTATATTATATTATATTATATTATATTATATTATATTAATTATATTATATTATATTATATTATATTATATTATATTATATTATATTATATTATATTATATTATATTATATTATATTATATTATATTATATTATATTATATTATATTATATTATATTATATTATATTATATTATATTATATTATATTATATTATTATATTATATTATTATATTATATTTATTATATTATATTAATTATATTATATTTATTATATTATATTAATTATATTTCAAATTATTTTATAACTTGTTCTATACTTGTTTTTTTCTATCTAGAGGGAGAATGGAGGAGAACAGAGTTATTTTTGCATGTAGGAAGTAAAAGTAGTGAATAATAGATAAGTCTAAAAGGATCTGCAATTGCTGACTCCAATGAAAGCGTTGAATATCATCATAGATTTTGTGCTGTTCCTTCATTTTTTATTTAACAGATGAGAACATCTTCACCTCCATCAATGTTAATGGTTTGCATTATGACTGGAAACGCTGCTTCGGGGGAAGGGGAGGCACTTCTACCTCCAGAATCACATGCTCTTCAACTGAGTTTACTCTACCATTCAATCCCTTATCTAGATTAAGAACACACCATTGCTGTATTTACGCAATGTACCATGGCATCATATAAAAACCCTCCTTATTATGCCTCAGAACAATCTTTCCCAGCCTGGTGTCCTCCAACTGTGTTATTACATGCTGTGCATGTGTGAAATATTTGTTTAGGTAATACTCCTTCTTGAGGCTCAGAACGTTATCATTCTAAACTGAACCATAAGATTGATCGGTTACACCGCATTAGTCTGTAAGTTTCTTTTTAAAAAAAAACACAAATAGAAATCTGACTCTATTATGCAAAGTCAAGTCGGAGTGACATATTAGCTGAACTGAGGGAGTTAAATGTAAAATAGTGGCTCAACCATTCAGCCAATTACTGCATTTTATGAAATGTATAGGACAGTGATGGTGAACCTTTTAAGCACTGAGTGCCCAAATTGTGTGCGCATGCCCAAACTGAAAGGTGCACCTGCAAACATGCACATGCGTGGACATGGACAAATGGGCAGCAGAGACCTGAAGACCAACTGGCTGGTGGGAGGCAGTGCATCCCAACTCCAGGAGCATGCAAGAGGTAAAATCTTTTTCTTTCGTGAGCTTCTGTTTCGTCGTTTGCAGGGAAACACAAGCTCACGAAACAAACGCCATGGCGATCTGACCTGGGGCGATGGCAGGCATGGCAGCAGAGAGAGCTCTGTGCGCCACCTCTGGCACGTGTGCCCTAAGTTGCTATCACAGGTGTAGGATATATTGATGTACAAATCAACATTTACTTTAAGTTGTCATCAATCAGTTATTATAATCATCCAAATGTACTGTATCACTTTGATTTTTTTTCCTTCTTTCCCCTCATAAAAATCACTTTTTAAATATATATATATATATATATACTTTTTTATTTCCCATTTTCATAACATATAATCACATGTATACTATTACATAGCCAATATCCAATTGTATTAAGTAGTAATTACATCAGTTCCTTTTGCCATCAACGCCCAGAAAGATAAAAACCCATTATTAGCTCTTCTGCTCTCCATACACCTCTTTCTTCTGCCTCTCTCCTACCTCCTTTCTTCCCTCCATCATCCTTTTCTACTCTACTTCCCCTTCCTTTCTCCTTCTCCTCTCTCTTCATTCCACTCCTTTTCACTTTTTATCCACCTGTTTGGAATTTAAAAGTAGACAGAGTATATGACCAAGAAAAACTCCCCGTTCAGTTATGAAGTGCTTTGGCAAACTATAGCCTGAAGAACTAATGAGGTTTTCCAGTTCTTTTCAATTTAAAAGTCCTTTTTTGCCTGATGATTATTATAAGGCTTTTTAGAAAGTTCCCCCACCGGGCAGGTATATGCTATCATCTCTATACAAGAGATTTGGAAACTGAATCAAGGGGATGGGGGACTTTCCCCAAAAAATATAAAGGAGAAGAAAATTAGAGGAGGAGAGAAAAGCATTTTAATTGAGCCGTGATTAAAGGAAGGCTCATTAGAATGAAGAACAGTGTCTTCTAGCAGTTTCAAAAGCACTTTGAGAAATAGTCCAAAACCCCATCAATGTCTATCTTGCTTTCTTGACACTAGAAGAGTATTTTATCCCTGCTGTTAACTCTGCTTCAGCATGACATAAGGGGAAGATGAAAGGATATTATTTCTAGATTTAAGGCACCTATTCGCTGATGTCTCTTTACCAGCATTCATTTTGCATCTGATTTGTATTGTTTCACTATAATTCCTTTTATTCTTTTTTTGTATATCCTATTAGTTACACTGAACCCAAGCAAGAGACATTGATCCAATAAAGACATTTCTGTTTCACTTACTCTTGCTTCCTAATCATAAATGTATAGAATAAGGCTGTAAATTTAATAGTACTCATCATGGAATAGGCCCATTTCTCCCCACACCACCCAGTCCTAAAACTAAAACACTGCTTTATTTCTCAGCCTAAGCGATACTTGGAATTAACTGGGCACTTTTAACCAGTTCTTTGTGCAGAACTGTTAACCATTTTGTATTTTTTTCCACAGTTTTATGTTACATAAACATAAGATATCCATAGGAATAGGATTTACATCCATAGGAGTAAGGTTTTCAGATTATTGAAATACCCAGATCAGCCCAATACTTCCATGTAATTATGCAGTATTGTTCCAAGGTGTACACTCTGTTCTTAACACTGCTTATTTAATATTCTTTATTACTGTTCTACTATAATGTAGGTTTAAAATGTTTCAGGAATTTTAATAGGGTAAATCAAGGCTTAATAGTTCATCTAACCTTAGTTTTCCATAAAGTGCAAATGAAATGATCTAACAATGACGGTTTTTAAGACCAGAATTTTTGCATTGGCTTAGATTATTCCCTCATGGTGAATTATTGGAATTGAATCATGGATAGCATATTCTTGGAAGAGAAGCTTTCTAACATGGATCTCCCAAGGAATGTGGAAACGGATATGTTCTATAATAAGACCGATATGGTATCAACGAGAACTTTGTGTTGGCTGCAACAGGAGCATGAGAAATTGACATATGGATCACTGACACTTTTTATCTTAGAGCCAGAAGTGGCTGCTACCAAAGTAGAGAAATTGAAGTACTTGAGCTCCATTGAGAAGATTTCTACAACACCGAATAGAGTCTGCCACCATTTTCTCACCTCACATCTGAGGTGTGCAGGGAGCTGTTTGGTACTCAAGCATTTGAGAAAAGTGTGCTTGACATGTTCTGATTTCACGTGTGTCACAGACTGAAAATATCTTACTATCCCAAATGTATGTTATTCCATAATGTCTTGCAATTGTGCCTTAGTAATGCCTATATTATACAGAATTTTCACCCTTACAAAATATTTAATGCCCGATTTTATGACCTTTCTTTCCACAGTTGCTAAGTGAATCACTGCAACTGTTAAGTTAGAAGCATGGTTGTTAAGTGAATTTGGCTTCTTCGTTGATTTTGCTTGTCACAAAAAATGACCACATGATCCTGGGACACTGCAAATGTCCTAAATATGAATCGGTTGCAAGCATCTAAATTTTGATCACATAACCCTAGGATACTGCAATAGTTGTAAGTGTGAAAAACAGTCATAAGTCACTTTTTTGCCATTGTAACTTCAAATAGTCACTTAATGGACTGTTGTAAATTGAAAACTACTTGTAATAAAAAATAACTTTAATACTCATCCAATCTTAGAAGCAGCAGGATATAACAACTATGTCTAATGCTATTGAAGTTCAACCTCAATAATACATGGGCAAACAATAGATACAAACTCAAGGTAAATTGATCCAAACTTGATTGCAGAAAATACCACTTCAGCAACAGTGGTCAATGCCTGGAATGCTCTAACTGACTCCTCAAACCCCCACAGCTTCAACCTTAAACTGTCTACACCCCACCCCATTCCTAAGAGGTCCGTAAAGGGGGCATGCATAAGCACACCAGTGTGCCTACCATCCCTGTCCTACTGTCCCCATTTATTTGTATTCATTTCCTTTGCTCATGTCCATGTTAAAACTTATACCTGATATCTTGTATAGGTTTGACAAACTAAATAAATAAAATGAAATATACATTGAATTCATTTTAGTTGACATCAAAAGAAGTGTTTCTTAAGAGGTATTTATTGTACATTATTAAATTTAAATGCTGTTTTCTGTTAGTATGGACATTCAGAGAAAGTATTTCACATTTAGCTCTCAAGTGAATTACTATGCAGGAAGATTTTATGGTCAAACCTCTACTATTTCAGAAGGTTTGAGACCTTCCCATTTTTGAAGTAAGACGCATTTCCAGAAGACCATTGCCACACTCAAGACCATTAATAGCAGGCTCTCAAATTCTTAATCTGTACTTATAGATATAGTAGTAGCCTCATGTGGCACTAATTCATGGTGGAGGCTGTATGAATTGGGCAATATCTAGGTCATAGTTTTGCCTCTTAAATGTACTTCCAAAGTAGCTACCATGAATCAATTCAAAGTTAAAACAATCTTTAATACTCCAGTTAGTCTGACTGCTTGGAGAAGGAGAGCTATGTAAACATTTGTATTTATAAATGCATGCATATTTATCTTTCCAGAAATGTTGACACTGCATTTCATAACTGAAGATGATTTTCACTGTATTTAGAGCAAGGCAGCAAAATTCAATGCCAGGTTAATGGGGGAATAATAGCAATCATGGAAACTTTCTTCAGAACTTCCCCAGTTTTTATTTTATTTATACTACTGAAAATGGTGACAAGAGCAGTGCAGAACTTGGGACTCAAGGGGAGATAGAAATTCCTGCACTCCCTTAAACCACTTGCCTCTCTTCCTGGGATTGTAAGTTTGCAACTGCGGGTTCAAGTCATGTCATCCTTTCTGCAACTTCTTACAACTTGTTTGGTGTGCTCCTGCACACTCAAGCATGTTTTGTATCTGAATCAGATGTGCTGCACAACCCTGATAGCAGCACCATTGAGTTTGTGTTTTCCCCTTGAATTTTCCAAACTTCCAGTGTTTTCAGGGGTTGTGTCTGTAGATGGGATGGCAGATACCAAAGGGGGGGGGGAAGAGGAAAAATCCCCCTGCTGTTTTTTCTCATCTGCACTCAAAATTCTTCAGACCAACGCAGCATCTAAGACTATCTGGGAAAAGGAAATGGCTGATAGAACAAGTCAAATATAGTTCTCACTTCAGCAAGGAGAAAGCAAAATTGAAGCCATAAACCTGAACCAAAAGATGTCAAGCAACCTCAACCCAAGCATACTGAGTACAGGCATCACTATCAAACATGATAAGACAGAGGGTTGACACCATCTGTGCAGATGCAATTTTGTATGGTACATCTGAGTAGTGCATGAAAGAGCAATAAAATCAATAAACTCCATTCAAAGTCAGAAGTAAGCCTTATTCTAGCCCTCTGTCTCAGGGCCCTTCTTAAGCCCAGATTTGTAAATGAAGTCACACCTTTTCCTTATTGTTTTAGAGAAGGCCAACTGAAGTGCTGAGGGCTGACTGGGCCTTCCCAAACTTCAGCAGCATCTGAGCCAAAGGATGAGCAAATGAAAAAATGGTTTGCTGTGTGGATCATTAGCAAAGCAAGAGGGGGCTGAAAGAACCCCACTCTCGTAAGTTCAGGTAAGAAGGAGGCCCCTGTGAATAGAGTGGATGCTGATGGTTATACGTAAGATGCCCTACGAGGGTGTAAATGAAAAACAGAAATGCTTGAAGGCAAGGATGCATAAGGCTGAATTATTGGTCCCTACTTAGAATAGCCAGCATCTCTAATTGGAAGTGAGGGGATAATTGCCAGCTAAGTCTGACCCTGAGCACTGCATGAAAAGCACTCTTACTTGGGAATATAGAAGAGCTGAAAGAGGTAAGTCAAAAACACTCTGGTAACAGAAAGATGAAAATTCAAACACACTGAGCTTCACTCTTTCCACCCTCTTCCTCCATTCATCTGATGATCCCAATAGGCTGCAAAACTGGATTAATAAAACCACTGAGTAAATCGATGTATGATTTGGATAATAACCTGGGGCAAAGAGAATTGAGAATTCTTTCCAATTAATCAGTGGAAAGCAGGTAGGAAAGGAGCAGATTAGGGCACAAAACAAGTCTGGATAGATCTTTACATTATTTCCATGTCCATCATGATGGCAAATGCCTCTGCTTTTTCTAAAGCTCCTTTTATAGAATCAGAAGCTAGCCAAGTAGAAAAACCACTGTGCAAGATAGACCAGCAAGAACGGGAAAGGCTAACCTGGAGAAGAGAGGATTTAGTAAGACCTGACAGCCTTCTTCAGATACACGAAATGTTATCTCACTAAATTGTCCTCTGCTTTTCCAGATGGATCATATTAAACCAGCTTTAAGATTTGTTTATCCAATGATAGGAAGACAGATTTTGGTTGGCCATTAGGAGAACCATCTTCATAATGATAATGACATAACAAAGGAAATGATTAGCTAGAGGGATAGTGAGCATAATCACTTTGAACTTCCTCCAGTGACCAAGGGAGCTAGTCAAATCATGGTCTATTGGGGCTCCACGTAGTTGTCTTTCTAACAATAAGAAACTAAGGTCCCTTCCAATTCTGTTACTGTTACTGTAAAACATCTTGCTATGAAGTACAGAAGTAGGATTTCATAAAAGGGCCTTGGATTTCCAGCATATCAAGAGCTGCTGCTCTAATACTAGAAACAAAGGGGCAATTTTCCTTAGCATTTCTGTCTTGCCTAGCCCTCCCACCCTCACCCCACCCCATGCCCAGTTGCTTTCTTCCTTTCTCTCATCCTCTCATCTGCTACTGTCTCATCCATATGAATTTAATCTGGAGACTTTAAACCTTAAGAAAACAATCCCGGGCCCCTGTCTTCACTTGAGTAGGTTACCACATAGCTCCTGTGTAACTTGAACTTCACTGCAAGATTAATAAGATTCTTTTTTGGAGGAACAACCTGATAAAAAGAGCTGCAGTGAGCAGGTGGGCTAATGGCAAAAAAGAAAAGACACACAGATCAAATATAGCCTTTGAGCAGGGCTGCTTGGCTGTGTATCAGATATCTGCCAATTCCCTTAAAATCTTTCACTACACAGCAGTTGTCAGGCAGGGCGAAGGGTGAAGTCCCTGGTCTTAACGAGGCCAGGTGGGGTGACGCCTTTGAGAGAAGAAAGAAACCGGGGGCTCCCGTGACCCCCAGCATGTGCACACATGTCACTTGCCCATAGAATAAAGAGGTCCCTCCTGAGGGAGCAGACGGCACAGATGTAACTTTGTTTGGGAAGGAAGGGGATTTGAACGCCAGGAGCACACAGGAAATTCATTATCCATTCACAATGTGATCATCCAGCTGATTAAGCAGGCATGCTGTTTTTATTCATTCTCTCCTCTTGGCCAAAGATGTGCCTCTTTTCTATTTTTTTAATGTTGCAGAAGATGTGTTTTTGCATCTCTGTGTGCTCAGTAGAAACATTGCCCTGTGGGATGGTCATAGCTTGTCTCTTCTGTGGACAGATTCTTACATTAGTCCCTACCCACCCCAGGCCTAACCAACTCCAAAATCATCTGCTTATTCACATCATCCAGATGACAGGATTTCTCTCTACATTCCTACAACAGTTTCTTGTCTTCTCCTAGATCCAGATCTACCTTTCCCATTGAGCTTTTGGTCAACTACTACTGAGTCTAATGTAAAATGTTATTTCAGTAGAGATCAATTAGTAACTATATGGACGCCTATGTACCTTTCTTAGCTACAATATGAATCTCAGAAACATGCCTGACTCTTAATCCTAGCTACTGCAGAAGGGATAGACACAGCTCTCCCCACTACCCTCCCCAGAATGCTAGAGATAGGGCTTTTGCCCACAAAGCAGAAGGGACATAGCTTGTAAAGACAACCTCCAGAAGCCCCCACCCAACTCACCCAAAGGAGGAAGTTCCACCCTTCTGGTTGTTGCTCTACTATTTGCTGTCAGTGTTGTGGTGGGGTGGAGAAATTACAAGGTATGTCAAGTGAGACAATTATCCATGAGGCAGATGGCCCTGAATATTATGGTTTTCCAGTGCCACCTTCTGGGATATTTGACTGCCCAATTTAAATTAATTATCCAATTCAAGCATTCCACAAGCATAATCTTATTTAGTTCCAAAATCAGTTTTGTCTCCCACTGAGGTTTAGCTCAGTCTAGGCCTTCACAACTAAAACAATTGCTCTTTGCTAATTACCCTCCCTCACTTCCTTTCCCTTTCCTTGTTCTGTTGTTTCCCAAGTCCACTTCATGCCAGGAATATATTTTCTAGTACATCTGAAATGTATCATAGATACTGGTGGCACCATGTTAATCAACAAAGGCATAAGACAGATTGTTCAGATCACTATTCATGAAAGACCTACCTAGTTGGTGATTGCTTGGACTTTCTCAAATTTCACATTCTGAATTTTAGCATATATTTTTTTTCGTTCTAAGCTGAAAGTACCTCCATTCTCCCTCAATGTTTCCACAGGATATGATCAAAAAATCAGGATGGCATCTTCAACGATGCAGTTGGAACTCCACCCATTTTTATGTATGTCACACGTGTGACAGACATACAAGAGGAGAAGTTTCAATTGTAACACAAGGTGGCCAGAATTTTGTCTTTTTTGACCACACCCAGCACCCTGATTTCGCCCCCCCCCAAAAAAAAACCTGCTTTAGTCATCCACCTTCCATTAATACATACTCTTGAAGGTACAACCTTATTCCAGAGCTGCTACCAAGACATTGATGGAATTACATCATTGTGTTTGACAGCTCTAGACTCTAGCAGTGGCAGGCATGGTTATTTTCAAGTCATAATGAAGATGAGTTGTGTGATGTTAGTTCTAGGTTGTTGTATTTGAATTCTGGAAAGCCACATTAAAATTGCTACTCACCTGACAAGGCAACCAATGAAAGTGGTCTGTCATATTTGAAATCTTGTACAGCATCTATTCTTAAAGAGACCCCTATTTAATAATAATAAAAATAACGGAAGTTCATAATCTTATTTTTTTTTTTACCTTCAAATCCCTGTTCATTTTCCAAAAAGAACAATAGACACAAATACAAATTACCATAATAACATAGCAATGATCCAGAAATTGCTCCCTTTTTACTAAAAATAATTCTACTGTAAAAAGTTATGGTGACCCTCCAGATATCTGCTTTATAATCATTTCCACATTAGGTCAGTCATTTTTTTAAATAAATAAATAAATAAATGGATTAAGAGCACTTATGCATTATTTGTCCATCTTCTATACTAGTGAAATATCATTTTACCTACACAAAGGCTTCCTTACAACAGTCATTCATTCAGATGCCAGTCTGATAATTGATCCTGAATGATTGTTCACAACAGCAGCAAAAGTCAACATTGGCATCAAGAGTTTATATATCTCACATTTACACAGCTGCTCCTTGATGAAGATACAATAATCATGTTTTTATTATCAGTCTAAACTGTAGTGGTTTTTAATAAAGTCAAGGATGTTTGCTTCATTAGGCATTTCAATACAATCTTTTGAAAATATTTACCAAGCTATAAAATAGGAATTGTTCCTTTTTGTGGTTCAAAATGTTATTGAAACATCCTTGGGTAACCTAAAAAAATCAAAGAAATTATCTGTCTATTGTCTGTCTGTTTCCCTCACTCACTCACTCACTCACTCACTCACTCACTCACTCACTCCCTTCCTTCCTTCCTTCCTTCCTTCCTTCCTTCCTTCCTTCCTTCCTTCCTTCCTTCCTTCCTACCTTCCTTCATTTTCTCCTATTAGATGCAAATATTTTTTGGGCAAACTAAAATGCAACATTCCCCATTAGGTAGATAGTTGCAGCAATGTCACTAAAAAGGTTAATCTTCTCAAGTTAATATGTAAAAACCAGGAAATGTACCAGCAAAACACAGGACAAATTGATTTGGGATAATGGATTTTCCTCATCAAGACATTCAGTAGAATAAAACAGCAGTGGAAATAAAGTAGAGAAAACCCAGCAGTGCCTTAGAGGAACTTATTTCCAGCTAATGAGCATGGATCCTCCCCCAAACCGTGCATTGTTTTTCTTCAGTCCAAGCTTTGGCTGATGTTATTCAAACATGTCTTTTTTCTGTTTGCAAACAACAGAGGGATGGGGCCTATAAGAAAGAAACTACTATCCCGATTCTCTGAGTTTTGATGGGCACGGAAGCACATAGAATTGGCCTGTTCCAGAAGAACTTCCCACTTTGTTTTCAAGACAGGAACCAACTCTTGCTGTTCTGGTACACATTCCTTTTTACACACTGACCTTGTCCCTCGTTGGAAAAGAAAACCTCTGGTTTACTGTTAGCATTGCTCAAAATCAGTCAATGTTCCATACTAGCATCTGGCAAGTGCCAGTGGGCTTGCCTGGCCTTGTTTATATCTTTATCATTTTAATTAAAGTCTGGATGGGGGTGGGGGGTGGGAATCCCAAGCTGTGTTAGTTTGAGATTCATGACTTTGGTATTTGCTCTTGGCTCTGAAAAGAATGTTCTTACTTCTGCTTTCAGGTGAAGGGAGAGGGGCGAAATACCAACAATACAATAAGAGCTCACCTTCAGTTCATTCGTTGGATTGTTGATATGGGCCAACAAAGGAGGGGAATGCAGACTAGTTCCTTTAAGGGGTTTTTTGTTTGTTTGCACGTCTTAATATTTTGACATTTGAATGAATCTACTGTATATTAACACAACTCTCAGTGAAGGTATGCTTGTACATAAGGATTTTGAAGAGTGGTATAGTTGCTTTCCAAAATCCGCTGATCAAAACATACTTTAGATACATGCACACACACAAGGTTTCTTTAACATGAATACTTTACTGCATGTTGCAAGATTACGTTTGTTTGCTAACCATGGCCTGGATTTTGAGCCATTCACTTCCATCAAACCAGGTTTTCCTTCATTCCGTAGCTTTACTGGCACCTATTTTCCTTAGTTGTCTTAGCCTTAACAACTATATAGTTAAATAGGTAGAGTTTAGTTCTTATCATGAGAGAATAGTGAATATTTGCCTAGTATAGTCTTCATAAATGGGAAAGAAAGAACACAAGATTTTAAATATTCAGAAGTTTTTAGTTGTTGTTGTTAGCTGTGAAGTCGTGTCTGATCCACCGCGAACCCATGGACAATGTTTCTTCAGGCCTTTTTGCCTTTTGGTACTGTCCATGGGGTTTTCATGGCAAAGATACAGGAGTGGGTTGCCATTTCCTTCTCCAGTAGATCACGTTTTGTCAGAGCTCTCTGCTATAACCTGTCCATCTTGGGTGGCCCTGCATGGCATAGCTCATAGCTTCATTGAGCTATGCAAGCCCCTTCACCACAACAAGGCAGTAATCCACAAAGGGGAAATATTCAGAAGAGGGACAGTGAAAACTTTATCCCCTCCTAGCCAGGGCCGGATTTAGATGAAAAGAGGCCCTAGGCTATTCCACTTATGAGGCCCTTTCACCTCCCATTTTTAAGTTTGTAAATTACATGAGAGACAATAAAATACATCATTACTGTGATATATATCAATATATATCAATATATATAGCTGGCCTCCCGACGGAGGATGGCTCTGCTCTGCGGCAAAGGCAGCGAGGCCAGCCGCCTCTCCTGCTGTGCTCAGCTGCCCGGCTCGGTCCCCTCGCCCTCACCTGCCTGGCTGCTAGTGGGCTCCGTGTCGACGGGGCGGCTACTGGGAGTGGCCGCACCTCTTGCCCGACTGCCGGTGCCGGGAACGTGGGCTGGCTCTCCAACTGCCGCGGCGTTGGAACGATCTTAACCAATACATTTTTATGTTTGTTTATTAGTCATATGCGTAGAATTTCTCCTTATTTTCAGTTCAGTGTTTTAGTGTTCACTGTTTTTAGAATAGTGTAATTTTAATTTTGCTAACAATTTGAATATAGGCCCCTCTTGATCTTGAGGCCCTAGGCTGAAGCCTAGTTAGCCTATAGGAAAATCCGGCACTGCTCCTAGCAAAGCTGTGGCAAGATTTGCAAGTCACATATGCTGTATGAAATACAAAAAGTAATGGTGTTAGTATTTATTATTGCATTCATATACATAGCTTTGTCTGTGGACAACCCAAAAGGCTGGAGGACAAAGGCTTATTTATGGGAATTTGCCATGATGCAGCACTAATGTAGGCCTTGTGAATATTTTAACAGTTAGCAGTGAAATTGGCTCCTTCCCCGCCGCACTGAAAGCGGCGGTGGTGAGACCCCTCCTGAAGAAACCATCCTTGGATCCAGCTGTCCTTAACAACTATCGCCCGGTCTCCAACCTCCCCTTTCTGGGGAAGGTTGTTGAGAAGGTGGTGGCCTTCCAGCTCCAACGGTCCTTGGAGGAAGCAGACTATCTAGACCCCTTCCAGTCAGGCTTCAGACCCGGTTACAGCACGGAAACCGCTTTGGTCGCATTGATGGATGATCTTTGGAGAGCCAGAGATGAAGGACATCCCTCCATCCTGGTCCTCCTTGACCTCTCAGCGGCTTTCGATACCATCGACCATGGTATCCTTCTGCGACGACTGCGGGAGGTGGGAGTGGGGGGCACCGTGTTACGGTGGTTCTCCTCCTACCTCTCGGACAGGTCGCAGTCGGTGTTAGTGGGAGGGCAGAGATCGTCCCCAAGGCCCCTAAAATATGGGGTGCCGCAGGGTTCGGTCTTATCCCCCCTACTATTTAACATCTACATGAAACCGCTGGGAGAGATCATCCGTAGGCACGGGATCAGATACCATCAATATGCGGACGATACTCAATTGTATCTGTCCGCCCCGTGCCAAATCAATGAAGCGGTTGACGTGATGGACCGGGGGCTTGAAGCCGTCATGGACTGGATGAGGATTAACAAGCTTGTGCTCAACCCGGAAAAGACCGAGTGGCTGTTGTGTTTTCCTCCCAAAGATTTGGCCAATAATCCAACACTCAGGCTGGGGGGTCAAATTTTACACCCCTCAGAGAGGGTCCGCAACTTGGGAGTCCTCCTGGATCCACAGCTGTCATTCGACCATCATATAGCGGCTGTGACCAGGGGGGCATTCGCCCAGGTACGCCTGGTGCGCCAGTTGCGACCCTACCTGAACCGGGAGGCCCTCACAACAGTCACTCGGGCCCTTGTGACCTCTAGGCTGGAATACTGCAACGTGCTCTACATGGGGCTGCCCTTGAGGAGCATCCGGCGACTTCAGCTAGTACAGAACGCAGCCGCGCGAGTGATTGCGGGTGCACCCCGATTCACCCGCATTACACCTATCCTCCGCGAGTTGCGCTGGCTACCTGTCGATCTCCGGATGCGCTTCAAGGTGCTATTGATCACCCATAAAGCCCTACATGGCAGTGGATCTGGATACTTGAGAGACCGCCTTCTGCCAATTACCTCCCTACGACCTATAAGATCCCATAGATTAGGCCTCCTCCGCATTCCATCGGCCAGCCAGTGTCGGCTGGCAACCACAAGGAGGAGGGCCTTCTCAGCAGTAGCCCCGACCCTTTGGAACGAGCTCCCCGTGGAGATTCGTACCCTCTCCACCGTCCAGGCCTTCCGCACTGCCTTGAAGAACTGGCTCGCCCGTCAGGCCTGGGGATAAGGATTTCTACCCCGCCCGAATGTTGTATGCATGTTGCTCATTATTTTATTATGTGTTGTTGTCTCAATGTTGTATTTCCCCTTTCCCTGGTTTTCTGTGAGCCGCCCTGAGTCCCCTCAGGGAAAAGGGCGGCCTACAAATGCAAATAAAAACCTCTAAAACCTCTGTGCCAAATTCTATACAACTGCAACAACTGCTTATTTTTCAGCAAGCATCCATTGAATTTTGCATTTATATTTGTTTGGTAACAAGACAATCTTGACTCAATAATTACCTAAAAAGCACATTTTCACCCACATAGTTTTTGCTCAGCACAAGGCCACTGTTATTATAGGCCTTGTGCAAATTCAAACCAGTTTATTAAACTGGGCAAAGGCCTCTACTCAAATTATTCCAAGCAGCAGTATGTGCAGAGACACAGGCCTTCTGCATTCCTTCTGTTTGCAGCCCTTGCCACATCTTCTCTGCTAATCCTCTTCCCATTTTCCAAAAACATCAAAATATACCAACTATGGGACAGTAGCCAGCAAAGAGTTCCCTGGTAGAAGGGAGAAGCTTGTCAGAATTATTGCTCATGATCGTTTGAAAATGATAAGGATGGCAGGTGCTACCAGCTGCCCAAGGGAAGAATGTAAAAGAGTGTGCAAACTTTCAATTTTTCCAGAATTCTTCTTTAGACAAGATGTTATAAGAAGCAGGAGAAGCTAAAGGGGGAAAAAGTAAAGGAGGAGGAGGAGGGGGGGAGGAGGAGGAGGAGGAGGAGGAGGAAGAGGAAGAGGAAGAGGAAGAAGAAGAAGAAGAAGAAGAAGAAGAAGAAGAAGAAGAAGAAGAAGAAGAAGAAGAAGAAGAAGAATCCAAAATTAGACTCAACATTGAGATCTATGATTCAAAGTTAATGTTAGGGTGGATTTTATAAATTAATTGGATTTATTGCAATGAAATATGACAAATGTCAGCTTCCACATATAATTAGGATCCCCCCCCCCCTTATGTTCAACATAGTTGCAATTACTATATATGTTGATTTGGGGAGATTTTCAAACATTCAAAAAAGTATATGTAAAAGATCAGGTTCATTTTTAGATGAAGAGCAAGGTTGTCCAGCGACCTTTATTTGCAATGGGGCAAACTGTGCTCAAGCACTTCCTTTTATGTAATTTTAAAGGAAAGTGTTATTTTAAAGTTGGGAGCAATCTAGTTGGACATTGTTCTCTGTACTAATCTTGTATACTGGAAATAATTCATTCATCGAAGTAAACAAACCATGAATCAGTGTAGTGGTTTTCTTCAACTTATTGGCTCCAGGTCAGTGATTGAACCTCAGTTTCCGTAATTCCAATTGAACATAGCCCAAAGCTTAGAGATGGAAGATATTTAGGGAATGTTCTCCTTGCTGCTTAAAATACCACCTGTGGCAACTGAAAGACAGATATTTGCATAGGTGATCTTTTCAAAGGGCAAAGTTCACAGATCAGTTTGAAAATTGTTCATTTTGAAGATATCTGCATTCATTCATTCATTCATTCACTTATTCATTCTTCTGTTTGCCAAGATTTGGAGAGAATTTTTCTGAAATAGTCAGTTTCAATTATACTTAGGCCACAAACTACGGTATATAGGGATCTACAGAAGAAAATTAGCACATTAGACTGAATTTTAGAATAGACCAAGAGCCAGCACAGCGTCTGTAGCAATAAGGTCAGACCAAGACTGACTGGTAAGCATGTGACTAGTTGTGTTTTATGTCAGCTGAAATATCCAAGAAGTCTTCAAGACAGACTTGGATAGACCAAATTACAGCTGTGACAGCTGAAGTTGGATAAAGTTCCTCTTGATCACTGCCTATCCTTACTCCTCTAACAGGAACCAAGTGTTCTTAGATTGCATTCTGCTCCCCAGATTGTATTCAGCTTTTTTGGGAGAACACAACCCCATCAAGAACCAAATTAGGTACCAACCAAACTAAACTGACAGTCTGTGTATCTTGGTTGAACTGATGCCTGTTTCTCCTCTTTCTTGCTTCAGGCACTAGGTTAGGACTTGTACAAGCAATTAAATATAACCCAACAGTGTGTGACGGCAGCCAAAAAAGCCAATGCAATCCTGAATTGTATTAACAAAGGGATACAATCAACATCAAGTGAAGTACTAATACAACTCTATAAAGTCTTAGCAAGACCACACCCAGGATACTGCATCCAGTTTTGATCACCAACACTATAAAAAAGATGTTGAGACTCTAGAAAGGGTGCAGAGAAGAGCCATCAAGATGAGTAGGGGACTGGAGGCTAAAACATATGATGAATGGTTGCAGGAACTGGGCGTGGCTAGTCTCATGGAGAGAAAGAGCAGGGGAAGACTTTATAACAGTGTTCTAATATTTGAGGGGCTGCCACAGAGGGAGTCAAGCTATTCTCCAAAGCATCTGAAGGCCAGACAAGGAATAATTGATGGAAACTGAACAAGGATAGATTCAACCTGGAAATAAGGAGAAATTTTCTGACCATGAGAGGAATCAACAAATGGAACAGCTTGCCTTGGGAGCTTCATCACTGGAAGCTTTCAAGAAGAGACTGGTATAGGGTCTCCTGCTTGGGCAATGGGTTGGACTAGATGACCTACAAGGTCCTTTACAACTCTGTGAATCTATTAAAATCTTTTACTGTAGCTCCCATTCAGCTCAGGATGAATATATGTAACTGGATGGGGTGTAGATGAAACTTTGGAAATTGGTTAGATTCTCAATTTGGACCTCAGTGCCAAATCTGATTCCTAAACCTCTAACTCCTCATTTGTATATACTTACATATTCAACACACACACACAAACATAAATCCCAACACCCAACTCTACATTTCTTTGACTTTGAAGCTGCACTTAACAGCTCCGTTTGAAAACAGTCTATCCTGTTCTAGTTATAAGAAGATAATACTTGAGGATATTTTTTGTTTAAGAGATAGAATAAAAATAATAAATAAGACAACACAATCTTTTTATAGTTACGGGCCAGAGCAGAGCTCCTCCAAATGCCAATTCAAAACATTTTTTGCCCACTAGCAATGCTCAACTTCTAACTCCTGACCTGTTCACCTTGGATGTTCATGAATATTACATAGCACAGCAGCTCAGTCAGTGGATGAGTTGAAAGGATTTTTCCCAGAAGCTATAAAACCGAATGAGAGACTTCTGCCTCAGAAGGCCGGCCCAGAAGTGTTGAAGCTTCATGCTCCCTGCTCTTGCAACCATGATTCATGCTTCACTGCTGTTGCAATCCCTGCATTATTTTTTCTCTTCAGCAGTATTACTGATAAGGCAGCCTTATTACCATGTTGAACTTATCCCACCTCTACTCTGGTCAGCTTCTGTACAGGGAATGAAGTGGTGAGAGTGGTCATCAGTTGTTTGTTTGTTTATCCTATTTATAAACTGCCTGTTTCCCTCTCTGAGGGACCCTTCCTCCTAAACAGCAAATCTCAGATTGGCCTGCAGAATAGTATGGTAGTAGACAAATAATCTGATGGTTGTCCATGTCACTCTTGGTGAGATGGGGGACTACACAAATTTGATAAATAAATAATACACGGTTGCCAGTCTGATTCTTATCCTTCAGTTTACTCAGAAGGAGGCATGCACCAACATATTCCACTCTTCCCCTGCAGTTGGTGGAATTTCACAACCAATCCTCCAAAAAAAACACCACCTCCGCAGCAGTTCTATTTCCCAGATTGAACCTCACATCAGTAGGAAGTGTTTTGTCAGTTACAGGGTACTAACAGTGGTGCGTGCCCAGAATGAGCCTGGCACCAGATTGCCCTGCATACTTTGTGCACTGCTTAAACTTGCTCACTGGTGACTTCTTGCAAAATTGCTGGAATCTTGACAATGCAAAGTGATTTTAAAAGGCAGCCCAGAGGTGGAGAGGACAGTTTGTTTAGGAAAAGCCCATTCAAGATTACATTCTCTCCTGTTTCTATGCAGCTTAACCAGGGATGGGCTTCAAAAATTTTAGCAAGGGGTTCTCTGTCCAGTTGCTGGGTGGGTGTGGCCACCCACACCCACCCAGGGTGTGGGTGGCCACGGTGGACATGGCCTAGTCAGCCTCCTGCACCATGGCAGGGGGGGTGTCCCTCCCTGGGCTCCAGAGGTGTTTCTCAAGCCTCCGGGGGGGCAAAAACAGCCACCCCAAGCTCCAGAGGCCCTCTGGGGCCCATTTCCAGCTTTCCCAAACTTCTGGTAAGCCTGTTTTTTGCACTCCCTGAGCTTCCGCATGTGCCCTGCACTTACCTGCATCCAAAACGGGCCGTGTGGGGACTCCTGGGAGGGGAGGAATGGGTGGGGCCAGCCAGGAGTGGGATTTAGGGGTTCTCCAAACTGCACAGAAGCTTAGCTAGAGGTCCTCTCAAACCCCTGCAAACCCCCAGCAGCCCACCCCTGCTTAACCCAACTTCTCTACTGGTTTACCATTGGATTCTCCAGAAAAAAAAGATTTATAGTGTTCTTCTATAATCCTTAAATCATCCCAAGGAGCAGTCCAGTATTTTATCTTATGTGGATAAGGTGTCATCACCACCCATTTCCTTGGAACATCAGCAGGATATTGCAGGTCACCAAACTTTTTTTTTTCTTCAAATACACAATCCTCTACTACATTTTTGAGCAGCTGGGATTATGGCACTCAAGAAAGGTCTTGTTTATGTCCAATATTCCTGGTTTAAAAGGTTTGTTTTAAATGGAAGGTATTCTTTTTGTTTCCCCAGCTGGTAATACTAGATTACCAGATCTGGTTTGCAAAATTCAGATGACAATAGAAAAATATAGCAAATTCGCCCTTTCCTGGCATCCGGTGTTTGCCAGATTTTTGCAACCGTTTTGAGACTGAAGCTCTGAAATGGGCTGAAGTTTAGAAATGAAAGGTTGGCACCCAGGTGCCCAAGGCAAGGCATTTAGGAGGCAGCGCTTGGCAGACAAAGAGCCGCTGTGCTTAGCAAATAAGGAGGGGCTGGTTAGGAATTGGAGCCAAATAAAAGAATGAAAACTGAAGCCAATAAATGAGGGCATCCCCCAGGGCAGGGGATGGGTGTACCACTCCAGGAGGGGAATTTCAGTGCTCTAAAATTGAGAAGGGAGGGCAGAAAAAACAAATATTTTGCTTCTGATCTTGACTGAAGTATTATTCCTTGAGAAAAAAGGAAGGATGAAATCCCAAACATTTTCTTTTTACTGTTCCAATGATATCTTGTATCCTGAGTACCTTATACCTGCGAATGGCATTTCTTTGCCAAGGCGTTCTAAACATTTCGTGGCCATCTTTTCTTTTTCAAAAGCCATGAGGAAGGTTGAATATGATGGCCTTTTTTCATCTTAGCTTCCTGTTGAAAGCTGATTTTACTGAAACTTGGTATTTGAAACCTTTGCCTCTTGTTTGCAGAGCATTTCTGCTCCAAACATGAAGCTACATGTTGATTTCATAAATCACTTAAAGAACAAGGTGAACTTTTTGAATGAAAAGGAGAATATTTTCAAAGCTAAACCTTTTTGCATAAAAAATACAGGCGTGCACATGTGTGTATGGAGGCAATATAAAAGAAAAAACACCATACAATTACTGCTTCATTCTGACTGTCCATAAGAAATTATTGAATTTTTTTAGAAATCATCTCCATACTATTTATCAAACTGAAAATTAACTATTCATACAAACTATTGCAAAAGGAGAACTATTTCTCCACGTATTGGTTTATAATAAACTCCATCAAATGCTTAGAGAGCATCTCAAAATAAGTAAGGCACCTAAATATCTTAAAACTAAGGTTAATGGAGATTTACAAGCTGATGTCTTGAACTGATCTACAAATTTACACAGCTCACTGTGATTCACAAAATGTCTCTAGCAGGTTAATACTACATTTTTATTTTTATTTATTGGCTTTATAGTTCCTCTTTCCTCCAGGACATAGAGGAGTTTTGCATTAGAATGTCTCTTCTTTTATTCTCAAAACAGCAACCTGGTGAGATAAGTTGGGCTGAAAGAAAGTGATTGCCCCAAAATCAGGTTTAGGGATGAAATGATGTGGAGGAGAAGCATATTTATTATTCTGATTTGAAAAACCAGTACATTGATGTAAAAATAAAAGATAAAAGCCAAATAATAGCTAAGCATTGTGCAACTACCAATGACTGTCTTGGATTTTTTTGTCAGGAACCAAGAATGAATTTGCTACTTAAAGTTGTATAGAATTGGTATTAGAGATGCACGATTTGAAATACCAACTCTGTGTGAAGCCCCTCAAAAGCTGTGAGTATGGTTCCAAGTCCTTTTCAAATACTGCTACCGGTATTTAATTTTAGCTTTTATTGTGATAGCAGGAAATTATTAAATATATGAAGTGTATCCATATTTGAAATATTTAAATAGACACCTGGCTACGTGGCTCAGTGACTAAGATGCTGAGCTTGTCAATCAGAAAGATTGGCGGTTCGAATCCCTAGTATAGGTTTACTGCATGAGCAAAGGGTTGGACTAGATGACTTCCAAGGTCCCTTCCAACTCTGTTACTGTTAAAATTTAAAAGATGTCAAATCAGCACCCAGCATCCTTTTGGGAAAGACTTTGGGTTTGGGCATCAAGGAAGTGAGTTGTACAGACACTCCAATAACATTGAAATCCTTCTGCCCAGGACAAAAAACATGTGGTAGTGGAGTAGTGATAGGTATCAGGGGTTGTTATCTTTTAAAATGACACACCTCCAAGTTGTAAACATCTTGTCTGGATAGTTTAACTTACCTGACAACCTTTACATTCATGAAACAGTTTTCTGCCCTTTTGAGATTTTAAACACAAAATATCCAAAACATCCATTCTAAGAGAAGTCAGAAAGTCAAATGAAGAGTCATCACCACGCAATTAAAGCCCTATCATTTTAAAAAAAATGGATGAGGCTTTAATCTTTTGGCCCCCGTTTTTACTTTTTTGAGCCCCCTTAGGATCTTAACAACTCTTGGATGAAATCAGTACAATTTTAAAGAAATCTAAACCCTCTGGAAATCTTAGCCTTCCTAACTTATGATTCAGCCTCTTTCACTTTGCATCTTTGTCCTACTTGCTGTGGTACTTGGCTCACCCAAACATACTAATTACAGTTTCAAGCCACCAAATGATTGATCGTCCTGTTTTACTGCTTAGACTAATTGTTCTGCAGGTTGCAGAGGCTGAATTCTCATGGTGGTAATTTTCAATTGACTTGCAAGCTGAAAATGGGGGAAGTGGGGTTCATTTACATTAATAATAATAATAATAATAATAATAATAATAATAATAATAATAACAACTCCGCCATTGCCGGTCCCAAGCCCGGATGAGAAAGGAGGAAGGTTGGGATCAGGCTGGCATCTGGTCCCGTAAAAAAACCCCCGCCAACCCATACAATATGGTGAAAAAAACAAATAAGAATTCCATACCGCATCGGTCGTCGCGCGGGTTAACAAGGGCCGCGGCGGATGTTGGGGTCCCTGGACATCCGTCGACAAGTGGGCTACAAGTGGACCAGCCAACAAAATGACAAAAATATAGTGCAGATGAAAACCGTGCCATAATGGCCTGTTACTACAACTCAGAGCCAGAAAAAAGAGGCTATTTAAAACGAATGTATGAATTATGGAAACAACAATATCCAGATTCAAATGTTAGTGAACAACGACTAGCAGATCAAAGGCGATTTATTATACGGAATAAAGTGTTTAGTGAAGTTGAACATGAGGAAATTCAGGCAAATTGCAAAACCCAAAAAACAATATCACAAGCGGAAAGAACTGATATTCAAGACACAACTAAAGACATTATAGTAGAACTCCCAGAAGAAGCTCTCGGTGAGGAAATAACATCACCACCACTAGAACCAGTTATCACTGAACCAACTGATGAACTAACTCAAAAACAAAAAGAATTGAAGGATAAGATCATGGAGCATTTTCTGCTTAATGAGGAAAGGCAACGTTTACCATCACTAAAAACTGTGCCGAAGAAAATTTTGGCCCCTATCATGAAAATGGTTAATGCAGTGTTTTCAACAATTGAACCAGGATCCATCTTGGAAACAAACCAGTTAATGTACAGCGCAGCTGTAATAGTCACTAATGAACTAGGCATTAAAATTAAAGTACCTAGTCATACAACAGAAAAAGCATCAAAGCCAAAGTGGAAAATCCGTTTAGAACAAAAAATCAAAAAATTAAGGGCAGATGCTAGTAACTTAAAGAACATGCATGAGCAACGGCTTAAAAACAACAAAATCATAGATAGGCTAATCAGGAGATATAGATTGGATACAAGAAACATCAATGAAGCTGTAGAGATTGTAAAACAGCAGATAACAGCAACAGCTAGAAAAATTGAAAGATATGAGGCACGAATCATCCAATATAAACAAAATCAGCAATTTCGATCAGACCAACGGCATTTTTATCAAAGTCTTAATGTAAATGGTGACACCAAAAGTGAAAAACCAGAAAAACAGGCCACAGTTGAATTCTGGAAAGAATTGTGGGAAAATGCAAAGGACTACAACAAGGAAGCAAAGTGGATACATGACTTTGAGAAAAGCATTGGCAACAAACAAATGCAAGTATTAGAAATAACATCTGAGATGGTCAAAAATCGAGTTAAAAAGGTAAAGAATTGGACATCACCTGGAAAGGACCAATTACATGGTTTCTGGCTCAAATATCTGACCAGTTTACATGAAATATTGGCCAGGCAACTGAATGAAATTTTACAAAAGGGCCAAATTGATGAATGGTTGACAACTGGAAAAACATACTTGATTCAGAAAGATCCAACTAAAGGAACAACACCTGAAAACTATAGACCAATAACATGCTTGCCAACAACCTTCAAATTACTCACAGGCATTATTGCAGATAACATGATGGATTATTTGGAAACAAACAACATCTTGCCAGTAGAGCAAAAAGGCAACAAAAGAAGGAGCAGGGGCACAAAAGATCAGCTTCTAATTGATAAAATGATATTAGAAAATTGTAAGAACAGAAAAACGAACTTGAATATGGTCTGGATTGATTACAAAAAGGCATTTGACTCACTGCCACATAGTTGGATCATAAAATGCTTAGAAACAACTGGCATTAGCAAAAATATTACATCCTTTACTGAAAAGGCAATGAAACAATGGAGAACTGAGTTGGCAGTAGGGAATGAGAGCTACGGAATGGTTAATATCAAGCGAGGAATTTTCCAGGGTGATTCACTTTCACCTCTTCTCTTCATCATCGCAATTATCCCACTATCAGTAATCTTAAAAAAAATGAAATTAGGCTACCAAACAGCCAAAAAAGCTGAAAAAATTTCGCATTTACTATATATGGATGATTTGAAACTCTATGGAAAGTCAGAAATAGAAATCCAATCATTGACAAATACAGTCCGAGTATTCAGCACCGATATTTCAATGCAGTTTGGCATGGAAAAATGCGCCACTGTATCCATAAAAAGGGGCAAAATCACTGCATCTGAGGGAATTGAAATGCCCAATGGCCAACTAATTAAATGCAAAGAAAATGAAGCCTACAAATACTTAGGCATTCTGCAGTTGGATAACATCAAGCATGGAGAAGTAAAAAGTATTGTCAGACGAGAGTACACCAACAGAATTAGGAAAATTTTGAAATCTAAATTGAATGGTGGAAATACAATCAAGGCCATAAATACCTGGGCAATACCAGTTATAAGATACACAGCTGGCATAGTTAACTGGACACAAGCTGATTTGGACCTTTTGGACCGAAAAACCAGGAAACTAATGACAATGCACTACAGTTTACATCCACGTGGTGATACTGATAGACTATATCTGCCCCGAAAATCAGGTGGCAGAGGATTATTACAAGTGAAGCAAACAGTTGAAGAAGAAAAACATGCACTGGCTGATTATTTAAAAGAAAGTCAAGAACATCTATTAATCGAAGTAAAGAACAAAAATCTACTGAAGGCCCAACAGACAAAACAAGAATACAGAAAAGATGTGATAAAATCAAGAATGGAGAGTTGGCAGAACAAAGCACTGCATGGTCAATTTCTGGAAAAAATAAAAGATAAAGTGGACAGGGAACAAACTTGGTTATGGTTAAAAACAGGTACATTAAAGAAAGAAACAGAGTCACTAATCCTGGCTGCGCAAGAACAAGCTTTCCGCACAAATGCCATTAAGGCCAAAATCGAAAAATCCTCTGATGATGCCAAATGCAGACTTTGCAAAGAAGCTGACGAAACTGTTGATCACATACTCAGCTGCTGTAAAAAAATCGCGCAGACTGATTATAAATTGCGGCACAATTCAGTAGCACAAATGATCCATTGGAATTTGTGCAAAAATTATAATATTAAAACAGCAACAAACTGGTGGGAACATCAGCCTGAAAGAGTCACAGAAAATCAGATGGTCAAGATCTTGTGGGATTTCCGTATACAAACTGACAAAATACTGGCGCATAATACACCAGACATCACACTGGTTGAGAAAAATAGAGTCACAATCATAGACATCGCAATACCAGGTGATAGCAGGGTCGCCGAGAAGGAACATGAAAAAATCGCAAGATACCAGGACTTAAAAATCGAAATTCAACGACTATGGCACAAACCAGCAGTGGTAATTCCAGTGGTAATTGGCACATTGGGTGCTATTCCAAAAGCACTGGAATTACATTTAAAACAGTTAAAAATTGACAAAATCACCATCAGTCAAATGCAAAAAGCCGCACTGCTTGGATCTGCACGCATATTACGAAAATACGTTACGATGTCCTAGGCCCCTGGGTGGGGCCCGACTAGTAACCAATGCCAAATCCGGCGAAACAACTGGCCGCTGTGATACAATTGTATAATAATAATAATAATAATAATAATAATAATAATAATAATAATAATAATAATAAAAATAAAAATAAAAATAAAAATAAAAATAAAAATAAAAATAAAAAATAAAGTATTCAGCACCGATATTTCAATGCAGTTTGGCATGGAAAAATGCGCCACTGTATCCATAAAAAAGGGCAAAATCACTGCATGTGAGGGAATTGAAATGCCCAATGGCCAATTAATTAAATGCAAAGAAAATGAAGCCTACAAATACTTAGGCATTCTGCAGTTGGATAACATCAAGCATGGAGAAGTAAAAACTGTTGTCAGGCGAGAGTACATCAACAGAGTTAAGAAAATTTTGAAATCTAAATTGAATGGTGGAAATACAATCAAGGCCATAAATACCTGGGCAATACCAGTTATAAGATACACAGCTGGTATAGTTAACTGGACACAAGCTGATTTGGACATTTTGGACCGAAAAACCAGGAAACTAATGACAATGCACTACAGTTTACATCCACGTGGTGATACTGATAGACTATATCTGCCCCGAAAATCAGATGGCAGAGGATTATTACAAGTGAAGCAAACAGTTGAAGAAGAAAAACATGCACTGGCTGATTATTTAAAAGAAAGTCAAGAACATCTATTAATCGAAGTAAAGAACAAAAATCTACTGAAGGCCCAACAGACAAAACAAGAATACAGAAAAGATGTGATAAAATCAAGAATGAAGAGTTGGCAGAACAAAGCACTGCATGGCCAATTTCTGGAAAAAATAAAAGATAAAGTGGACAGTGAACAAACTTGGTTATGGTTAACAACAGGTACATTAAAGAAAGAAACAGAGTCACTAATCCTGGCTGCGCAAGAACAAGCTATCCGCACAAATGCCATTAAGGCCAAAATTGAATAATCCTCTGATGATGCCAAATGCAGACTTTGCAAAGAAGCTGATGAAACTGTTGATCACATACTCAGCTGCTGTAAAAAAATCACGCAGACTGATTATAAATTGTGGCACAATTCAGTAGCACAAATGATCCATTGGAATTTGTGCAAAAATTATAATATTAAAACAGCAACAAACTGGTGGGAACATCAGCCCTGAAAAGTCACTGAAAATCAGATGGTCAAGATCTTGTGGGATTTCCGTATACAAACCGACAAAATACTGGCGCATAATACACCAGACATCACACTGGTTGAGAAAAATAAGATCATAATCATAGACATCGCAATACCAGGTGATAGCAGGGTCGCTGAGAAGGAACATGAAAAAATCGCAAGATACCAGGACTTAAAAATTGAAATTCAACGACTATGGCACAAACCAGCAGTGATAATTCCAGTGGTAATTGGCACACTGGGTGCTATTCCAAAAGCACTGGAATTACATTTAAAACAGTTAAAAATTGAAAAAATCACCATCAGTCAAATGCAAAAAGCCGCACTGCTTGGATCTGCACGCATATTACGAAAATACGTTACGACGTCCTAGGCCCCTGGGTGGGGCCCGACTAGTAACCAATGCCAAATCCGGTGAAACAACTGGCCACTGTGATACAATTGTAGTATAATAATAATTCTTAGGGAAAACTTGATAGACAGATAAAAATGGCAAATCCAAACTAAACATTTTGCTGACTATGCAACCCAGCCAATAATAATAATCTAGGATTAACATGGTAATCACACACAAAAAAAACATTGTGAATGCAAACATATAATTCTTATTCTAAGCCTGCATAATAAGACACCACTTTCATAAGGCAATATAGCTTGTTGATCTATTTATTTCCACATTTATTCATTTGTGTGAGATACACATGTACAGGATAACCTTGATTCCTCCCACTCAGAGATACACAATGAACACTTGATATATTCACAAGAACAAGGAATCGGCACCAAGGAATTGCTGCTGAGTTCAGCAGAAGAAAACACTCAGTCTTTGAAGAAAAGGTGAAGAACTCATCTGTAACTGGTTAGATAGTTCCAGTAACACGGAAGTCCTTATCTCAAAAAGAAGAAAGGTATGGTTGTAGAGTGGTGGCCGGGATCCCTCTTCACTTGTTATCTTTTAAAATGACGCATTTCCAAGTTGTAAACATCTTGTCTGGATAACTTATTTGACAAGTGCTTATCTTTACACAGACAATTCAAAAGAAGGCAGAAAGACTTTCTTGATGACAGCATTCAAAAAGTTCTCACTGCTTCCTCCTCCGGCCACATTCTCCTCCCTGCCTCCCTCCCTCCACCCCAGGGTTTGTTTGTTTTTACTTACTTACTTACTTACTTACTTACTTACTTACTTACTTACTTACTTACTTCTTTTTGTCAAACATGTACAAGATAGCAAGTATAAGTAGGAACATGGACATGAACAAAGGAAATGAATACAAATAAATGGGGACAGTAGGACAGGGATGGTAGGCACGCTGATGTGCTTATGCACACCCCCTTTATGGAACTCTTAGGAATGGGGTGAGGTCCATGGTAGACAGTTTAAGGTTGAAGCTATGAAGGATAGCTATTGAGGATGAAACAGAAGTAAAGGGAAGTCCATTTCAAAAACCAAAGTTAACATATTGGGGAATCCACTACATCAAGCAACAACATCTGGATTGGTTTCCAATTCAGAGGCAAATCACACACACCCCAAAAAAAGAATACATGAATCCTGAATGATCCTATGTGTACCTTGTAACTCATTTTCTAGCCAGATTATTTCTTAATAATAATAAGATGCTTGTTCCCCCTTTTGGAAGGTTGAGAGTTCAATCAACAGCTGCTTCTTTCCCTGGATGCAAAAAGAAAATATCTGCTTCAAACTGTGTATAGGCATCAGGAAGGGCATCTGGCCAGTAAACACTCCGCTGCATTCAGTTACTCCAACTCTACCCCAAATCAAGGGATTACAGAATCATAAAAAGAAAACAAAATATTTCTTAAATGGAACAAAGTTTCCTATGAAATGGTTTCACTTTATCATGCAACAGATCCAGTCTCTAGCAAGTTGCTTCATGATCAAAGCATGCAGTAATGTGCAAGTCCAAAAACCGAGGCAGGAATTCCTGAATGCTTGAAACTAACCTGATGGCTTTAGTTTTAAACCACTTCCTTCCGACATTTGTGTAGCTATGGGTAATGGAAGAGTTTCTTGGCTCTTGTAGTTACCAAAGGTTAAAGATCTCTTTTCATGTATGCACAGTTTGGGCTGATAACCAACAAAAGTCTGAACCTTTCTCCTGGATTTTATCCAGTTTTCACATGTCATTACCCGTCTTACTGATTCTGTGCCCCTTTGCTAGAAGACAGCTGTGCAGACATGCTGATAATAGTTGTGTCAGCTTTTTAATTCATTTTCCTAGATGTACCTCTAATCATAGTTTGCTAAGTCAGAAATCAGCAAGTGGCGTTTTTTATGCTGTGAAAAATCAGTGCTATGATTTACTGTCCCTCCTCCCCTGGCACTCAGGTAGCAATAATAACACTTCTTTTCACTCTTAAAAAACTTTGGAGATTTATACTTCTTCCCAAATCCATCTGGAAATAGCATTCTGTGTTTCCAATGCAGTACCTTCCAGGTGAATTACAATACCTCTTGTCATACCTGCCACCTCTTCTGCTAACTGCGGCCAGTGGGTCTTGGAGTAGTTTTATTCTGTCTAAAACAACTATATGTATTTCCAAAAACACTGCAGTATGGACCAGAAAAAGAAGCTTCCCTAGGCTTTGTATATTAATTATCTAAGATCCACAAGCAAACAGTCTTGAGTTCTCTTGCTTTTAAACACAGACTTTCACAAATTCTTGATTGTTTTAATAGAAAACGTTGCCTTTTCCCAAAGCATCTTAGTGAATCTAAAACCCAGAGGCATACAGGTAAAAATGCATTAATTCTTTCTAGCCCGATTGGATCAATAAGATGGCACAGAAAAATTTTGTATTAATGGGAATTTGTTCCCTATTTCTTCCTGGAGAACACTTTTTTCATTTACTGGATCTGGACTGAAAACTGAATTATACATAGTCCTTAACTTACAACTAGTGGTGGATTCCTATCAGTTTGACCCTGTTTTGCCAAACTGATAGTGGCATGCCGGCCTGGGTCGCAGAACTGGCAGCAACCCAGACTGGCCTCCGAACTGGTTCTCCGGTTGCCGCAATTGCCGCCAACATCTTGTTTTTTAGTTCTGCGCATGCGCAGAACAATATCTATTGAACTGTGCATGCGTGCACAGCGCGCCCATGAGTGAACCGGCAGTAATGCCGGCTAGAACCTACCCCTGCTTTTAACCATTCATAGTGATTGTGCAAAGTTACAATGGCACCTGGTTTTGTAATTTGAGCATTTAGCAAGCAGCATGTATCTATGCAGTGTCCCAGCATCATGTGATTGCTACTTTTCCAGCCAGCTTCTAACAAGCAAAGTCAATGGGGGGAGCCAGATTCACTTAATGATTGCCTAATTCTCTTAACGACTGCAGTGATTCGATTTTTTTTTGGCAAAAAAAAAAGGTAGTTAAAAAAGGGGTGTAAAATATAAAACAGTCCCGCCAACTGGATGTTCTTGTACAGTAAAGATCTTTTGTTTCAATATTGGCACCATCTATACAGACTTCCTTTCAGCTTAAACTCTATACGTCATCTTCTCCATATCTACTTATGGGAGTCACTTTCCTCAAGTAACTAAGGAATGTCTTTTGACCTGGAGGTCTCATCATCTGGCATACAAATTCATCTACAGTAAGCATTACAGTCATGTCCACATCATTTTTTGGCAACTGTACCAATGTAGTCTGCCACTGCCCTCTTCTGAGCTTAATGTTGGCTTACAATACAATACAATATAATAGCAGAGTTGGAAGGGACCTTGGAGGTCTTTTAGTCCAACTCCCTGCCTAGGCAGGAAATCCTATACCATTTCAGACAAATGGCTATCCAACATCTTCTTAAAGACTTCCAGTGTTGGGGCATTCACAACTTCTGGAGGCAAGCTGTTCCACTGATTAATTGTTTTAACTGTCAGGAAATTTCTCCTCAGTTCTAAGTTGCTTCTCTCCTTGATTAGTTTCCACCCATTGCTTCTTGTTCTACCCTCAGGTGCCTTGGAGAATAGTTTGACTCTCTCTTCTTTGTGGCAATCCCTGAGATATTAATATCCAATATTTTATGTCCTGCTTTTTCATTTTAACTATGTAGCAATCATGATTTCCATTTTACATACATGGAAATATCCTTGAAGTTACCACTACCTTATCAATTCTTTGGAATGATAAAATGAGCTAAAAACATATCCGATCATTATGGAAGTAGGAGGAAAAGCTTCTTTAATCTCATCAAGTCTCTATGATGTGAGATGTCTGATGCTATCCAAGAAATAATGCATTAGCTTTGAGCATGTGCTTATCAGAATGGTAAGTGTAATTTTAAAAAACTTTAAATCGCATGCAGATTTAAATCGCGTGCAGATTTAAATCGCATGCAGATTTAATACAAGAGAACCTTTCCCTGAAACTTTCCTGGAGGTTCTAGTTTATATCTGATAATTTAATGTCTCTATATAAAAATATCTCTGTGGTGGCAGTATTGTTGATTTAATTACAATGGCAAAAACATCATTTTATAAAGTGTAGGAGTATACAATGAGTATTGAGGTTAGAGTGGATACAAGTTTAAATTATTACATTTAGCCAGATGTTTAGATTGAATTTGACATTTTTGTCCATCTATCCAGGCCTTCCTAAGGACCAGGAATTGGCAGATGATGTTGTTTGATAGCGTTAGAGGAGTCACTGCAGGATGGAGGCTGTTCCAACTATATATTTAAAACCAGGTTGATCTGGAAGAAACAGGAAGAAAAAGTAATGAGATCTGGAAGAATAACAACCCACGCAACAGTACATTTCCCCAAATACAGATATAGCAGTCCATAACTCCATCGATTAACATTTTCCTTCCTTCCTTCCTTCCTTCCCAGAACTATACTCTATGGTTAGAGTGCAATTCATTCCCTGAGTCATGAGGCTACACAGATATGTTTACCGCCAATATTTTGCCCCTTTCCAATGGGGAAACCAATCTTTTCAGGTTAATTTATCTGCCAAGGAAGCCCTGGAAGATGTTTTAAAACAACAGTTTCAGACCTGGGACATAGCCTTAATGTCAGGCCTGCAATTATACACCAATCTATAATATTAGAAATGGCATTTCAGAAAAAAAATGACAATTTGCATCCATAAAATTCCATTTTTTACTACACGTGTTTGCTAATTTCCTGTCCTTTCAGTTGGCCAAAGGAAATTAGCAATACTGGAAAAAGACTTTATTTTTGTTTGTATTTGATCTTGGTCTTTTTTTTTTATCTGGCAGAATTTACACTGGGTTTCAACCCCAGGAGGAAAACTAAAGATTATCAGAAGGATAACATCCATCATACATTGCCATAGGTGTTCAGTACAAAATGCAGTGATACAAGTATGATAAAATATGCATGGTAGCCCTGGCCTGTTACATGTGAATTTTGGTGGGTGCAAATACATCAATCATCATTTATCCCTGAAGATACTTGTACAGTCATTAAGACCTTTGATAAATGAAAATATATGTTTAGATAGAAACTGACTTTATTTATGTTGCATTTTAGATATCATCACAGTTTTGTAAAAAAGAGTTAGAGAAATTGCAAGGATGGAAATTATTTAGGTGGACATTTATTCCATCAGGGAAATTGTCTCCCTATTGATTGAATTCATTGCCATTTGTTCCTAACCTCAATGATTAAATGTGTCATGATGTCATAGTATACACCCCACTCTTTGTGGCTGCATCATATGCAACTATGTAAGAGCAGAGTTTTTATTGCAATTCCTAGCAGCAACTGAGGGTGGTTAAAACAAGCAAGATGGCACTTGCAGTAATGTAATCAAAACCTCGCTCCTTAATACATATATACACATACAAAACAAGGCAAGGTTTCATTGGTGGTGCTGTTTCTATCATCTTACCTGCTTTGACCTCCAAATGCGAGTGCAGTGGGTCACGATGCACCTTTTGTCACTTTCTCCCAGCAGACATTGGTGAAAATTATCCACCCTTTATTCAGGCCACCTAATCTGAATAATAGGCTATAAGTGAGTTGCTGCTATAAGCTGAAGAGTTTTATTTATCATAGCCAAGGGCAATGAAGTTATTTGTCATCGTCGTCGTCGTCGTCCTCCTCCTCCTCCTCCTCCTCCTCCTCCTCCTCCTTCTCCTCCTCTTCTTCTTTATTCTACACAAGTTGGGGAAATGGTTATCTGTGCCTTCAGAGATATAGGATCTTTTCTGGAAGTAGAATTGTTTGCCCACATTCCCTGCTAACTTCACGGGCCATATGAATACCATCATATGCTGCAAGTTCCAGCAACAACCTGCATCTTCCAAGAACAAAATAAAAGTAACTAATCACTTTTGTGGGATTTTATCCCTACCCTTTTTTGAGGCCTAGAATCGGTAATTTGGAAGTGGAATGCAAAACAATTCTGCCACTTTTCAACAGGTCGGCTGCTCCTAAGTCTCATACAAATAGCTTCATGGACCTCCCCCTCCCCATTTTTCCCTTCTCTCTTTAAAGGGTATGGATATGCCTTAGTTTAAATGTCTTGGGTTAGGATTTCAGAAGCTGCTTCAAGCTGAATGTGGACTGTGGCTGTCACCCAGAATTATTTCTCCTGAAAGGAAATTATTCCGTATAATTGCTATGGGCAACTCTCTTTCTCTAAATGGGAGATTTTGACTGTGGGTGCAACCTCTTTCTTGTAGAATGGTCTAATGATTTTCATCCTCAGATTTCAAAACGAATGCAGACTTCTGCTTTGAGATTTCTCAGATATCTTCTTCCTTAGTGAAAAAGGCTTCTAGTCATCTTCCTTATGCTCAAGGTGCTTGGAAATCTCCTTTAACAGGCTCTCGGTGGTACTTTTCAGTTCACTTCATCCCCTTGTCACCTTGTAACTATGTAAATTCAAGTATCTAATACGTCACTCGTGAGGATTTCACCCACATTCTTTCATTTGAAATGAGTATCAAAAAGAAATTATTTTTAATCAGACTGAATGACAACAGACAATTTCTCTCTTCAGCACTAAGAATCCTTCTTCTGCCACTTCCTACGTGATCTAGTAACATATCACTTCTTGATGTTACATTATAGCTCCAAACAGCTATGTTTCTCATTCCTCCCATTATGATCTCTCTTCTAGCTTTCTTCATAGAAAAAGAAGATATAGCAAAACAGTTCTGGATGGACATTGGGAATGTGCTTGTGAGGGGGAAAAATCTTTGAACAAATTATGGGATACTCCCTGGTCCCTCTGTAAGGTACCTAGGAATAACAGTCCAGCAATCTTACCCTATGTGTCTAACTTTTTAACTTTTCCTTTAAAAACAAGAGTTGTTTGCATGCTGAGACCAAAACAGCCTTAAGCATACTCTTTTCCCCTATAAATGGAGAGTAGGTGCAACCAACTGCTTTGCTTACATGCTGGGGCATGGGTATTTTGTGTACACATGAGCTGTAGCCGAGATAGTAACCATTTTGTAGCAACACCAGGACAGGCTCTGAAAATTCCAAATGTGCCCCCTTAAATGAGATTATTAAATGCTTTTTCATGTCCCTATGTATGTTCAGAAACCATTTCCCAACACTCTCAACTAATATGGTCACAGCAGCATATAAACAAGATTAGTCTAATATTACCTAATTGTGGATGGTGTGTGTTGCACAGGCTTAGTAAGTGTTTGTATTAAAACAATGTATGCTTCTGAAATATTAATAAATGTAAAGGTTACTTTTTGGTCAATTGCAAGGATTTGTAAATCTATTAATCTACCCAATTATCAAGTGAAAATGATAGCCGTATTTATTATTCCCAACTGGCTCTCCTAAATTAAAGTGACTTTGTTCACAAACTCTATTCTCCTTTTGGTTTGTACAGAGCTTAAAACTGTAGCCACCTCCATTTGCAATGCAAATTGTTTTTAAGACTCCAAGAAATACAAAACTATCCAATCACTGAGTTTTTCAGGTCTTGTACCAGGAAACTTCTTAACCCAAATGCCCAGAAAATGATCAGAGACTCTATTCTGTACTGGTATTTCATGCAAAAAATCTAAATGATTATTAAATGGTGGCAAAGCAAAACAGTGAACTCTAACTCTACTGGGCATTTAGATTTTTTTTCCAGCCCATATTTGACTGCTCTGCTTCATACATACAGTAATGTGGCTGTCTACACTTATGCCCCTTTTCTAGCAATAGCATTTAGACTTATATAAGCCTAAATGCCAAACCCCATAAGGATTTGCAGCAGTCTCTGGGTGGTTTGCAATGTGAGCATTATTTGCAGATTGCCCCTAATAATCTGGGTTCTCATTTACTGACTGCAGAATGAGGGAAGGTTGAACCATGAGGCTCAAACTCCAGGTTGTGGGCAGAGTTTGCCTGAAATACTCCATTTTAACCACTGTGCCACCAGAGTTGTGGTTTCTACCTAATTGTATGCCACCATTTCCTGAAATTGTTTGTGTAAATTAAAAGAATATGAATCACGCCAAAAAGAGGAAAGACTTATTTGGCAATTTTTGGCATATGCTCTTGGACCACCCCACCCTCTTGAGATTCCAGGGAGGAACATGAATTGAGAAATCCAGTTTGCTCTAGGGATGGGAAATTCCACTGAGCCACCCTCTATAATCTTGTTCATTAATTTTAAGGTAATTGTATCAACTTTGATGCCTTTTTAGGTTCCTTCCTTCTTCATGTTTTGCCATTCAACAGTATCTGTGTAATCTGATACATTTAAAGAAAACTGAAATTAGATATGTAAAATTACTCAAGTTATTACGGTAACATGGAAACATGGAATCTACTATTAGGGGACATAGACAGGAAGATTCTCTCTCTCTCTCTCCCTCTCCCTCTCTCTCTCTCTCTCTCTCTCTCTCTCTCCCCCCCCATTTTCTACATTGCATTATATATGTCTAGGTGTTGTGGCTCGGCAGGAGTCTTTGGAGCTGCTATCAGACTCTGACAGCGAGGGACCCTATGAGTCAGGCCTGGAGGAGGCGGAGTGCCCTGGACAGGGTTCTGACTCCGAGCAGGGCTCAGAGAGATTAGTTGGTCCCCAGGTAATTACTGAGCCTTGGATCAGTGAGAGAGGCTGACACAGAAACCTCCTGTGAGTTGTTTCAGGATGCATGCAGGAGAAGGGCTGACCGATGTAAGGAACAATTGAAGACTCACAGGAGATGATAACGAGCAGCTGTGCTCGTTAGGATCTCCTCCTGCGGATAAAAGACGGATGGTGCCACGCCCTGGTGGCAGAAGTCAACGTTCCGTTTCTGTTCCAGTCAACGTTCTCCGTTCGTGTGCAATCACCAAGAAAAGCACTTGGATAAGTGACTTGATTTATATACTCCTGTTTTCCATCGAGAAAAGCACTTGGATAACTGACTTGATTTATATAATCCTGTTTTGTAGCAGTTTATGAGTTAGGACTTTTGTCAGAGCATTTATCTGTGTTTATTTTGGGTCTCGCAGCCAGCAAGAGCCGGGACTGATAAAAACATTTCTTTGAATGTTCTCTTTGGCTTTCATTTCTGAACGGACAAGGTGGGGGTCAGAACATCTAGGTATATGATTACTTCTTAATCTGTCAATTTTTCTAAGTAAAAAAGCAAACATGTCGCTCTTTTTTGACAGAGCTCTATCCCCTTAAATATTTGGGCCTTGTCTTGTTTTGTTTCTATCTTGTAAGTATACAGAGCAAGTAAAAGTATTAATATTCAACCCACCCTTTAAATCCTTCCTGTTCTGCCACAAGATTAAGAGACCAAAATGGATAAATAACAAATTTGGTAGTTTATTTTAATAAATGATGTAACACTATTCATTGAACAATTCAATGGTCCACCATTTAGATGGGACAACTGGTTGTTAAAATTCTACCCAGTTCAGCGAACCGGCTTATCCCACCACTGGCTGGCCCCGCCCCTGCCCATTTTTCAGCTGGTTTTTCAGCCATTTTCGTGCCATTTTTCAGGCCATTTTGGATGTTCAGTAGTAGTAAATAAATAGAAAGGGAAATTGAATTAGGATTAGGGGCTGGGTATGATAAGTGACATTGAGTTGGTCACGCCCACCCAGTCACATGGCCACATGGCCATATCTAACCAGCCAGTCATTAGGACAGAGAACTGGTTGTTAAATTATTTGAATCCCACCACTGAGTTACAAAGATGATTAGGGGGCTGGAAGCTGGAACAGTTGCAGGAATTCTATTTAATGAAAAGAAGGATTAGAGGTGACATGATAGCAAAGATCCAGTTCCAGGGCTGTCACAAAGAAGAGGAGATTACCCTATTTTCCAAAGTACAAGAAGGTAGGACAAGAAGCAATGGATGGAAACTAATCAGGGAGGAGGCAATCTAGAACTAAGGAGAAATTTCCTAACAGCAAGAACAATTAATCAGTGGAATGGTGTGACTTCAGAAGTTGTGGGTGCTCCATCACTGGAGGTTTTTAAGAAGAGATTGGACAACCATCTGTCCAGAATGGTATAGGACAGTGATGGCTAACCTTTTTCTAAAGGTGTGCCAAAATTGTGTTTGTGTGTGCTACCATGTATGCGTGCATGCCCACCCAGTTACATATGAATGCATGCCCCCCCACACACATATGCTTGACCCCCTGCATGGGAGGGAGTTTTTGCCCTCCCCAAGTTCCGGAGGCTTTCCTGAAGCCTGGGGAGCACAAAAATGGCCTCCTCCTGTTCTCCGGAAGGCTGAATATCAGCTGAGGGCTGCCATGCCAGCAAATATGTCTCCTCGTGCCACATGTGGCATGCATGCCATAGGTTCGCCATCACGGGTATAGGGTCTCCTTTTTCAGCATGAGGTTACAGTAGAAGATCATCAAGGTCACTTCCAACTCTGGTATTCTGTTAAGATGGTTTAGGAATCTCTCTGAAGCATCTGTTATTTTTGTTATGGAAAACAGGATGCTGAATTTCAAAGATTTTTTGGGTCTGATCCAGCAGTGTTCTTCTTACCTTTCTTATGGGTAAGATCCAGAAAAGCACAGTTGAGGAAAGAATTAAACACATCACTCTATTTTTCATTTCAGATTGCACTTTTGCCCAAACACTTTGCCGGGGGAGGGGGACACCAAGATGTCTATAATCAATACTCCTTTGAATATTTTGTTTTGGCCAGGGAGAGAGAGAGAGAGAGAATCCCTTCTAGTCTAGGTTGGAACATTCTGAGAATCGGTGCCTTGGTCAATTCAATTTGTCAGGCTGAGAGTGACGCATAGTCTGCCTTGAACATCCTTTGTTGGCTATTTTAAGAGATCTCCACTTCAGTAAGCACAGGAAATTACAGTGAGTGGATCTTCCGTGTAGTAATCTAGGAGGTGATTGGCTGGAATCATCTTTGATCCTGACACTTTGTTCCCATCAGCCTCATTATTTTTATTCCTTATTGTCTTAAAGGAAAACTAATTCCCCATCTGACTTGTTCTGGGGGGAGGGGGAATTCTCCTACAGTTTTCTGACATTTAATGCAAGTGATGAATTAAGGGGATGCTGCCTATACAAGCTTTATATTGGCTAGGAATTCTGGGAGCTGCAGAAGAGCACCAAATTGCTTGCAGAAACTCTGGGACCCTGGAACTCCCTTCTGAGGGCATCTTGCCTTGTCTTCTCTTTAAATCAAATAATCAAAACATCCTTTCTGGAAATTCAGTTCATGTTATGAAGGCCTGCCCTGCATTGTTGAATTTTTCCCATGTTTGCTATACCTGCCCTCCCCTCCAACCTGTGGTGTATACGTTTTCTATGATGAATTGTTTTGGGGGGGGGGTTATTTCCTCTGCATTTTGAAGTACGTGCAAGCTCAAAGAGTGGCCACATCATTTGGGCTGTTGCACCGATCTATAACTTGAAAAGTCCATAGCACAGCATTAATTATCCTCATCATAATCCCCACTACTTCCCCCAGGATGCTCTGAACTACCACAACTGACCACGTTTATGGACAATGGGACACATTTCTGAAAAGCAACTGCTCACTGCTTTTTTTTTACATTCAAAGAATGGGCCCTAGGGTGGGCCAGAGACAGAAACAAAGCTAGCATTAAAATTTTGGTCCATTGCTTTACTTGAAACAAAAATAAAACAATGAAGAATCAAAGTCGGGAGCCTGCTGGATGCCAAGGGCACATTGGATCCCATAATCATCAAACTGCTCTCTTCTGTCCTGCATCAATAGTGGGATCAGAATATAATTAGCCTTTAGATTTTGAACTTAGTTACAATTAGAGGAACAGTTCTAGTCTCAACCAAAAAAAACTAAAATGCCATAATAAAGTGTTGCTACAAGACACAATATATTAAAAAAAATGTGTGACTTTGTGATAACGTATGCTAAACCACATATTAAATATAAATTCTCCTCCTAATTAAAATAACTCTAACAAATCACAGGTGAATATCTAGTTCCATGATTTTTTTTTGGGGGGGGGGGAGTCTGTATCATATATTGAAATGATTAAACTGTTAGTTTTTAAATGGATTTATATAGCCCTTGAGTCAAAGTGGGCACTGATATTGTTTGATACCACACGCTAGTTGAAAAAAGATGGAGAGGGATACACAATTCAAAGTTTAATTTATATCATTGATTTCCAAGCAACGTAAGACGTTTTGTGGATACCTAAGCAACTCTAGATAGTCTTGTTTAGATCCATAGACCATCCTGGATTCTGAAAATAAAAGGGAACTGAATATAATAATAAAGAGCTGCTGATCTAAGCTGCCTCCAAAATGTTGTACTGTTGTGGTGATACTTGTCTTGCCTTTAGAGTCCTTACTTGCACCTTGCTTGCCCTTCCCAGTACACTCTGCCATCCTGGCCGTTTTATCCTTCTAGTCCTTCAAAAATCAAGATACGTCTTCAGCATCTCTGTTGCAGTGACATCAGCAGCTGGTCTTGGCTAGGCGCCTCTTCCTTCCTCCCTCATTTCTTAGGTTCCCCCCCCCCCCACTCCTCACACACATACACACACTTCTCAGGAAGAAAAATCAGCTCTAACTCTGCATCAGCCTTGGAACACCAACTTCCTCTCTCAAGAGTAGCAGCAAACAGCTTCCTTTGACCGCTGGTGTCCCAGACACTCTGGCTCCATGACACACCCACCATGTGCAGAAAAACAAGCGGCAGGAGAACATGCTTTTTCCCATTAGAAATTCCAATTTAGCTGGAGCACCAATTAGCCCCCCCTTCCCCAAAAAATAAATCCCAAACAAAACACCTGTAACATTTTGGGGAGTGCTCTGTATAGGAGGCCACCAAAGAGACATGGAGGCACCCAACACCTTTTAAACCAGTTTAACAAGGCCTTGGTTAAATCCTTTACCTCAGGTGTTATATTCTCCTTTTTTTAAAAAGTTTTTTTTCTTTATTTTTGTTACATAATAAAAATTCTTTTGTGAGCAGAGTGTTGTCTGAATTCTTCCTTTAACATTCCCACCAAAAGACATTTTACATTACATTTCCATTATTTCCAATTTTAGCCGTATTACTTTTTTTCTCCTATTTTCCAATTTCTAGTTTTTTAACATGTACAAACAATATAAATGTCTTTCCCTTTAAAAATAAATGATTTATCATTTCTTTTTTCATCTATTTTCCATTAACAATATGAATCTTCAAGTTTCAAATTTCAAGTTTTATATAATGAACCTAACATGGTATCGGACCTGGCTACCTGAGAGACCGCCTCCTGCCAGTTACCTCCTAGAGACCTATAAGATCGCACAGACTAGGCCTCCTCCGGATTCCATCTGCTGGTCAATGTAGGCTGGCGACTCCCTGGGGGAGGGCCTTCTCTGTAGCTGCTCTGGCCCTATGGAACGATCTCCCCATTGAGATCCGGACCCTTACTACCCTTCCGGCCTTCCACAAAGCGACTAAGACCTGGCTGTTTCGGCAGGCCTGGGACTGTTGATTTATCCAGCCCCATCCTAAGTTATAAATGTTGTGGAATTTTTAATGTTGTTTTTTTATTCTTTGTATGTCCCCCCTTCCTTTTTTACCTGTAAGCCGCCCTGAGTCTCTTGAGAGTGGGCGGCATACAAACCAATTAAATAAATAAATAAATAAATAAATAAATAAATAAATAAATATTTAAAAGCTTTAAGTTTCTTAATATAATTCCCACACATTCTAATTAAAATATATTTTCACTTTGTTAACAATATTTCTTTCTCCAGGATCATATCATTCTATTATTCTCCTATTTCTAAATTTTCTTTTCTCTTTTTCTTCTTTTTATGTGTCTTATATCTTTTATTCTGCATCTTTCGTCTCAATCCTTGCATTCCCCTTTTTAAAGTGCTTGTAAGGCCACCAGAAGAAGAGTGATCTGAATGAAAAAGCTTCCATTTTTTTGCAGCACAGATCTGACTGGCTGGCTTGGCCCACCATATATGATTCCCTCAGGAGCCAGGACAATCCTTAGATTAGAGGTGAGCAACCTACATTGCAGGGCTGCGCAGGGCTCCTGGGTCTGTTTCAGCAGCAGCTCTGCCAACCACACCCAATTGCATCACTAACTTTCAGTTGCCTATTACCATAGCTCCAGGGCATGCTTTCTTATCCTTTTGAAGCCGAAAACACAGCTTTTAAGAATCCACTGATCCTATTCTCCCCAAAAACCTTAAAAAGAAAGATTCAGACTTTGTTACTATCTATGATGTGACCATGCCACTTTGCATCATCGCTTTGCTTTCTGAAACCCTTCATCCTTAAGCATGAAATGCTATTCCTGGCTACCTAACACTTCTCCAGTTGGGAGGATCACTCTCCTGGCAAAATCTTAATTAAATTGGATTTTAAAAAGTTTAAGAACAATTTACTTTCTTTTCCCCATGATCTGGAGTTTTGCTGAGTTCTCATAAAGATACAGTACCCTGTATTTTCACAAGTAAAGATCCCCTTTAACCAGTAAAGAGCAGAGGGATGGGTGGGATATACAATCTAAGGGCACCCATCCAAAGTTTCTTCCCATATGACTCATGCAAACAAGCTAAACTACGTGCAAAACCTCATTGTCCTGGAGGTTTGCATGCCCGGTTTATTCTTTGTAACTGAAGGCAACGGAGAGCCAATTAAGACAATGGAGGATGCTAAAAACAAGTTATGTTTCATTAATACACTTTATCCTCTACGTCAGGTTTCCTTAGTAGGATGTTTACTTGCACATTGTTGCATATATCTGCATATATTTGAATATGCTCATATTCATGTAGAGACGCGATACAAATTTTAAAATTGTTGCTGTTATTCAAGAACAATACAGATCATCTCATTTATGATACACCGTTCATGTCACTTTGTTTTCTGTATGGAGATGGAGAATCAGGTTGCCTATCAGTCCCTGTCATTTTTTCCCACAATGCCATTGATGTTGCTTAAATCTACATTATTAAGAGGGAGGAAGAAGAGGAAACTGCAGAAGTCAATGCAATTCATTGGTTTTAAGTTCAAGCAGAGTCCAGGCAGCCATCTTTCTGGCCTGCACTGAAAAGCGGGCTGGATTCAGTAGTGTAGATGACCCTACCTGACTCTATGAATCATTAGTCTTTCTTCAGCCAGTTTGCAATCTGAACCTTACTTTAAGTGCCCCAAATACACAGGATTTTCATTTGCATTACACATGTTTCTATCAGGTTTCTTCCTCTTCAAAAATCATCAAACACAAAACAAGTGATGGGTAACAAAAAGCAAAGTGTGGACTAAAGCTCTCTGCAGTTAACTTTCACATGTGAAATACTGCCAGGAAGTAGGACAGGAATAGACAATGTGGAGCTCATAAGGTAAAAGGTAAAGGTTCCACTCGGACATATGTGCTAGTCGTTCCTGGCTCTAGGGGGCAGTGCTCATCTCCATTTCAAAGCCAAAGATCCAACGCTGTCCGAAGACATCTCTGTGGTCATGTGGCTGCCATGACTAAATGCTGAAGGTGCATGAAACTCTGTTACCTTCCCACCAAAGATAGTTCCTCTTTTTCTACTTGTATTTTTACATGCTTTCGAACTGCTAGGTTGGTAGAAGCTGGAACAAGTAACGGGAGTCCCCCCATTATGCGGCAGTAGGGAATCGAACCACCGAACGACCAACATTTCTGATTGACAAGCTCAGCATCTTAGCCACTGAGCCACCATAGGCACTGATATATAGATAGATGATAGATAGATAGATAGATAGATAGATAGATAGATAGATAATAGATAGATAGATAGATAGATAGATAGATAGATAGATAGATAGATAGATATAGAGTTACAACCCCCGGTATGCCCAAATATGGGAGGAAGTTCACTACTTCCATTCTCTGTCCATCGGCTCGTCACAAGAGACCATCCAGACAGAAACCCAATATTTTTACTGTTGCCTTTTGTTACATTTGTGTTTTATTTACAGGTTTGAATCCCAGTAAGGGTATGGCTAGCTGATGAGAGCTAAAGAGCTTGAAATAGATCTATACTAGTCTCCCTTTATTTATTTATTAGCACAAATAAAACACACGTATGTATGTATGTATGTATGTATGTATGTATGTATGTGTATATATATATATATATATATATATATATATATATATATATATATATATATATATATATATATATATATATATATATATATATATATATATATATTACCAGGTTCCCCACTGCATCTGATTTTTTAAAGATTATTTTAATTATAAAAACAAAATAGAAAACTACCATGCTGCCAAACTCTAGTCCATTCTTTATCCATTCTAAAAAATGGATAAGGAGCACTCGAAAAAACTAGTTTACATTCTGATAAATGGCTGTTCAGGGCTGGCCATCCTCAAAGTCCTAACCATTTTATGTGTGTTGCAGGGTTTACAGTCTGTCCTGAATTCCCAAATGCAGTAAAACAATTAAGGGTTTCCATTAGGACTAGCAACATCCAGATCAAATCTCCATTCATTCATGGAGCCCACCTAGTGATCTTCTGTGAACCATCCTTTCTCAAAGATTTGCTGCTATGAAACTATGGCAACGAGATACATGCACACATGCTGTTTTTTGCTCCAAGAAGAAAGGTGGAATATAATAAATAACATTTAAAGTATACAAGCATAAACATATATTTTTTAATGTGACCCATGTCTCAGTTTGCTTAAAGTAAACATGTCTAGTTTCAGATCCAAGCAGTTCTGACCTTAATGGAGATGTCTTGGGCCAATTATTATTTCTCAGTGTCACCTACTTCACAATTTTGTTATGGTAATGAAATGAGAAGCAAGAAAAATATGCATATTGCTCAGTTCCAGGGGGGGTAAAGGTAAGATTTAGAAAAACTTCATAACTACAATATAACAAATTTGGTATCCCAAGAAATGAGACATTCTAGATACATCTGAGGCAGTAAAGGGCTTGGGGAATGGAGAGTTTATACAGAAGGTCAGATATGTCACAAAATCACTTGGCTCACTTTGAAAATGTCAAATGGGATCTTCTGATTTTGTTGCTCTTTCTTTTCTTTCTCCAGCATTTTTTGACTGTCAGCCACAGAGCGTGCGCATACAAGCACAGCAGCAGCAATCATGCACATTGTGTTTTGTTATAAATGTAGCCCCAGGTAGGGCGCTGTCCATGCCAAGCATACATTAGTAAAATGAGATGAAGTTTCAACAGGCGGGTCAGAAATGTGCATTCTGCGGGCAGAGCATTTTTCTGGCAGGGCTGGTCTTCCTTCCAAAACAAGGCCAGAGACATTCCCTGATCCGATCGCAAGGCAGAGAGGGGGACCTGGGAAGCAAGCTCTTGCTTGTGTTTCTTGGTGAGGACAGGGTTAGAGGCCAATGCCAAAAGCCTTAACAAAAGCATGCTCACCACCTTCCTCCTCCTCTTGGGCCTTTCAAAAATATTTTTTTAAATCCCATTTTAATGTAAAACAAAAGGTTCTCAGGCTGAAAATAAAAGCAATGAGCAACAAAAAGAAGTATCTATTTTTCATACCTTTTCCTCCAGTTTCAAGAGTAAGGTGATATCAGTCCTACCAGTCTTTCTTCACATTAGGAGATTAGTGTTGTAGTTTTCCATGGAAGGAAAACCATCACCTATCCAAAGGCCAGACAAGGAATAATGGATGGAAACTGACCAAGGAGAGATTCAACCTAGAAATAAGGAGGAACTTTCTGGCAGTGACAACAATCAACCAATGGTACAGTTTGCATTTGGAAGTTGTGGGAGCTTCATCACTGGAGGCTTTCAAGAAGAGATTGGACTGCCATTTTTCAGAAATGGTGTAAGGTCTTCTGCTTGAGTTGTGGGGGGTTGGACTAGATGACTAGATGATATATAAACAGAGGTGGTATTTTGCTAATTCACACCAGTTCAGATGAATCAGTAGTGGTGGCGGCAGGTGGCTCCACATACCCACCCAGACGTCATCAAGGACCTTCTACGCATGTTCCCGCTACCGAACCTGTAGTGAAGATAATAGGATACCATTATTGTCTCTAAGGTTCCTTCCAACTCTGTTAATCTGTTAAAGGCCTGTTGGAAATAGGATTGGGGAGAAAAGTGTTTATACAAGCAAATCCAAATTCATATTTTCAAACCAATACACAAATAGACATTTTTGTCATGATTTTAAAACAACAGTTCTCTAAAGTTTGCCTTGCATTTCCCTGCATTTCCTCATTTTACCCACCTCGGAAAGATGGAAGGCTGAGTCAACCTTGAGCCTGGTGGGATTAGAACTGCCAAATTGCAGGTAGCCAGCAGTCAGCAGAAGCAGCCTGCAGTACTGCACTCTAACCACTGTGCCACCGAGGCTCTTGATATTGGAACACTGCTATCACCCCCTAGTCCTTCTTTTCATTAAACCCCAATTCCCGCAATGATAATTATATTATCAATGCCATTATATTCTATTATATTTTAACTGATAATGTAAGGAAACAAGAATATTACAATCTCACCCTTTCATGTAGGAAATGCATGTCAGCCCTAATAAAATTATATTCAATTACTTTGTTCACACCCTTTGGTAATTATACAACCATGGCTAACTGAATAAATCACAGTTGGCCAGGTGTTTTTATTCAATATGTCGATCCATAGTTTTAAAGCACAATAGTTAGATTTATGTGATATTTATTTCATCTATTTATTTATAAAATTTAGAAACAAACGGGACTCTCGGCGATGTACAGATAAAATATTAAAAACATAAAAACTGAATCGAAAATTTTAAGAGGCAAGGATAGGGAGAGACTTCAGGGTGCTAACCAGCCCCACAACTGTGTGCTCCTCTGTGGGCCCCAAGCAGAGTTAGGTCTTTAGACATTTAGACATAGGACTGGAATGGATCTTAGAAGTCTTCTAGTCCAACCCCCTGCTCAAGGAAGGAGACCTTATATCATCCCATTTTGAAAGCCAGGAGACTGGGGACATTTGTCTCACTTCTGGGGATGAGAATGTTACCTAAATAGCAGGGCAAATAAATTTGATAAATAATGTTATTGATTACTGATTGGTTGATGATATTGTTATTATTATTGATTTGTTTATATTAGAGTCAGAGACATGGGATAGATAAATTGCTGGACCCAGAGTTCTGTCTCTCAGCTTTGTCTCTTTGCCAGGGTTGAGGCTGTAACAATAAAACAAGGGGTGAATACCATGTATGGTGGAAGTCTCACAGGGAAGGAATACAAATGAATTAATAAAGAATAGCTTCCAAATAAAGTACAGTAAATAGAAAAGTAACATATACACACAAATTTTGAATTTCTGGAACTATTGACCTAATTTGGCCCATCACTGTGTCAAACAATGTTGCCCTCAAGAAGCTAAATAACAAATGTGTAGATTAGAAAAGGGGGGTTATTTGTTTGTTGGGGGTGTAACTCTAAGGAGCAAAATTGGAAAAATGAGAAAAACAGGCAACAATCTCATTTTCCTCCACTCCAACTCATAGTTGTGTTACTTTTTTTAAAAAATGTGATTGGCTTTGAGCAGGTATAATATAAAAAAATAAGCATCTTAGAAAATCTTTAGATGTGTCTAAAGAAGGCTCATGCAGAGATGTAAATACATCCCCCTGGAAAACAAGGCATCCCGTTGTGTCCACATCAATGCTTATTGAATGCTCCAATCATTTTCACTATCTCCAGCCCTTCAGCCATGGGCTCGGTTGTATACAGAGCCAAAATAGCATCACAGAGCAATACTCACATTCTGCTTCAGCCACCTGATGGGGAGAGGCAGATCATCCATCCTGCTTTAACTGTTGCACAGAGCAGGGATTTCACTGAATGTCTTCTTTCTTTTCACCAAATTAATGCTGGCAATAACGGTAAACTGAAGAGACAGATGTAAATGCTCAGGTCCTCTGTCAAACAATTTGCACTGATATTGGCAATATTGGCAATTCTTTTAGGAATGAGGACCAGAGAACTGGATTTGCAACACAAAAAAATTGTATGTGTCCTTCAATGCGGTTAATTTGATATACAGAGTCATCTTTGATTGACTACATGAAGCAGTGAGAAAATCTCCTGCAGATACAGAAGGAATCCCCCCCACCAAAAACCTTGTTGTCTGAATTCTTGTTAACTGGACCTGTCAAGGATGCCAGCTGGAACCTCCTGCAGGCAAAGCATAGCTTCAGTCAGTGAAGTATGAATTCTCCCTCCTTCACACATTTCCCAACAGGAAATATGCATGACCTTCACTCATTGTACCATGAATGAATCCATATTGTCCAACTGGGGATTTTCTCTACCAAGTCAGAAATCAAGAAAAGATCACAATTTTGTGGTAAAAAATAGTTCGCAGGAATTATGCAATCTTTGGTTATGATACCAGAAAAAGGTTAGCACTTTAATTGGTTCTATTATGTTTTTGATATAAAGTAGATTTTAATGTTGTACCAAGTACAAATTGAATAAGTATAAACTATGCCGGACAATTTGTCAATATTATAAATAAATATATGCCTAAATAATTCTAGACTCAAATTTCTGATGTCCTTAAAAACAATGAAACAAAACAAAAGACTTTGTGTTGTAGTCTAGTTTTAGGCATGAAGCTATCTAAATGACTTTGGCCAGTTGTTCAATCTCAGCTCTAGGAAGAAAGCAATGGCAAACCACCTCTGAAAAACTGCAGAAAGTAATTTAGGCAGTTGCCGGGAGCCTACACTGATTCAAAGCCAGAGGGAGGGAGAGAGGGAGAGAGGGAGAGGGGGGAGGGAGGGGAGAGGGGGGAGAGAGATTCAACTTCAGCAAAGGAATATACCAACTTGTATACTGTCAACCTATTTATTCAACTTCTATGAATATTTCATGAGACACATTGAACTAGAAATAAAAACTGGAATTAAAATTTGTGGGGGAGAAATATCAAGAACCAAATATTCTGAGGATTCCACTTTAATGTCTGGAAGCTAGGAAGCAATTAATCTCTTATTGCAGATGAAAGAAGAGGGTATGAAAATTAGCCTACCACTCTATTGAACAGGAAATGTCACTCAATGCATACAGATAGAGAAGTGGAGGGAGAAACATTCTTCCTATGCAAGGATATTGATGGCCGTCATGGTCACCATGAAATAAATGTGCTACTTGAAAGAAAGACTATGACATGGCTAGGCAAAATATTAAACTACAAGTACAGTACACATACAACAAAGGAACATATTGTCAAGGTCATGGTTTCCCCAATTGTAACATAGCTGTAACAACAGACCTTCAAAAAGGCCGATCAAAGAAAAGGTTTTGAATTGTAATAAACAAAATGGTTTAAAATATCTTAGACCACAAGAAGATATAATTCAATATCTTAAACAAAAAGAAGAAATGATTCAGTATTAAGTGAAGTAAATCAGGAAGCATTAACAATGAAAGTCAAGCTTTAATTTTTAGACACTTAATGCAAATACAAAAGTAACTGGTGAAGATCTTGAGCTTCTGCAATCAAGAAATTTGATGGATAACAAGATTACATTGATAATATATAGAAATGTTTGCAAAATTTTAATCATCAACTGGCAGATAACCCTGGCCAAATGTTGCCTGTGTGGATATAAAGAAACAAGACGCAACTGAATGACCAAATAACAATTGTTTCTAAAGTTATAGACATACATAAATATTAGCATGAGCGCAGTTGATGTAAAGGTGAGCCCCTTTGCCCTTTGAAGACTATATAGGGGGTTTGAGTTTGGATGCGTAAATGGTTACCCTAATTCTGGCAGTATCTGAAAACACCATTTTTGTGGAACTACAGAATATGAGACTAAGAAGATGAAAAATTCCGCTCCTCATTTCTTCATCCACCACATACACAGTTTCTAAGTAAAAGTAAGGCCCATTAAATGTAATTGCATAACAGATGTATGTTCATTCACTCAAGTAAAAAGCAAAATAGCAATAGCAATAGCAGTTAGACTTATATACCGCTTCATAGGGCTTTCAGCCCTCTCTAAGCGGTTTACAGAGTCAGCATATTGCCCCAACAATCCGGGTCCTCATTTTACCCACCTCGGGAGGATGGAAGGCTGCGTCAACCTTGAGCCGGTGAGATTTGAACAGCCAAACTGCAGAACTGCAGTCAGCTGAAGTAGCCTGCAGTGCTGCATTTAACCACTGTGCCACCTTCTAATATCCTGTTAGAAAATGAATCCCAAAACAAAGTTAGGATTGTATTAATTAATTAGTTGCTATCAAGTCAAGGTCAATTCCTGGTGACATATGTATCAATGCCTCCCTCTTCTATCTGCATTCAGCAGCAATGCATGCCCTTCCAAGGATTTTTACCTTATCCATCTATTTTCTTTCTTTCTTCTATTCTACTTCTCCCACATTTGCCACACATAATTATTTTTTCTAATTCATCATCTGAATGCTGACACTACAAGTGACCATTGTTTCTTTAAACATTTTAGCATGTCTCAACAGTTTTTTTGGGCAATAGTGCAGGCAATAGGCAAAAATCCTTGGTGGTCTGCCCTTGACCTCTTCTGAGTTGGCTTTTGGAGTTGTATGTCTCAGTGGGGAGGCTTCTGTCCTGCCAGTAGATCCACAGGTCTCCATATCCATTGAGTAGTGGGGAAGCTTGTCCTTCAAAGACACAGTGAGTGTTTCAGAAACATGTCAAAAATGTCATACACAAGGTGTGTCACCTTTAAAAAAAAGACGGAGCTTTGATCCCACCATCACAGCCAACATCTTACTTTTTTGGCTGCAGCCTAAGGACATCCCTGGGTTGCTCTAAGGATTTTTCCAGGGTACCTCTACTTTACTTCACAATCATTTCAGGGGGAAATTTAATCCTGTGTCTCCAAGCCGAAAGCCTGAAAAAGCTTTCAATGCATTCACAACAATGTTTTTAGTGGAAATAGTTGCCTCTGTACTTTGGGAGTAGGGGTAGGTTGGGGTTAAGGACAGTAGTGGGATTCAGCCAGTTCGCACCTCTTCGGGAGAACTGGTTGTTAACTTTCTGAGCAGTTTTAGTGACCTGGTTGTTAGAAGAAATCATTAGGGCAGAGAACCGGTTGTTAAATTATTTGAATCCCACCACTGTTTAAGGGGGGGTTGATGCCAAAATACTTGAAAAAGAATTCCCTTTGAATGCTTGCACATGCCTAATAAATATCATCTTGCTCCTATCCTTACTGGGGTTTTTTATGTAGTGTAAGTTTTCAGAAGCTATTTCTAACAAATTTATGCCCTCTGTTACCATGGGATTTCCAACATAGCAGCAGTGAAAGGCTGCTAATTCATCTCACAAAGCCATATACTGTTCAGGCTTCTGCTGGGTTACAAGGTGCTTCTGAATCCAGTCTCTTAAGTAGAGATGAGTGAATCCCAAATATTTTGATGGCTGCAGCCCACGAAGACACTGAAATCGGAAAGCCACCAGCCCACAGACATCTATGATTACAGCAAAGCATTCTGACTCACATCCAACTGGCAACCCACAAACTGAAATACCAATGGCTGATGCTTTTTAATCAGTTGTCTGAAAGAAAGAAAGAAAGAAAGAAAGAAAGAAAGAAAGAAAGAAAGAAAGAAAGAAAGAAAGAAAGAAAGAAAGAAAGAAAGAAAGAAACAAACAAACAAACAAACAAACAAACAAACCATCCTCTGTCTTATAATGAATGCTGATTGGTGAGTCCTTCACTGCAAATATAAATTGCACATATGCTAGGTTTTGAGTTACATAATATAACGTTGGGTTACCGAAAGCTTTCTGAAAGGAAACTATTCAGAAATATTGGGCACAAAAGGACAGAGTATTAAACAGTTTCAAACACAGCCAGCAATAATAAAAAATGAACAGAAATCTGACCATGGACTGTTTGCCAATTTGTCTTTATATAATAACTAAAATGTATCACACCTTCACATTTTTAACTCAATGAATATACAAATACTGTGTCATATAGTTCTTGATGTACAAAAGAGAAGTTTGCTCCCTATTAACTGAAGAGTAATGGGAAACAATTGCATTTCAGAAAGCTGCAGAGAGGATTGATGAGCAATTCTTTATACATTGAGGAAACAACAAGCCTAATTTGGCTTGTAAAGAACATCCCTCAAGCCCACTGAGATTTAAGTGAGGCCCGTCCTACAGAGTGTGGGCAATTTGTGGCTTCACAAATGGAGGTGGGAGCATCCGTCATCTTTCCCGGCGGAAAATGTGAAGGTTGGAAAAAAGCCAGACAGAATCTTTGCTTGTAGAAAGGTGCTTTAGATTAAAGCTCTGCAACTGTCAGTCAATACAGACTCTTGTAACTTTTCTCCATAGTGGTGCCTGAGGTACAGCCAGCAGGAGTTGCTAACAGAGCGTCGGTGGCTTCTACTTGTATATTTGAATACTCAGGAGTGTTGCTAAACATGAGTAGAAGGCTGAAAGAAATCTGAAAAAATAAATAGTAGAATATCTCCCTGAGAAAAGATAAAAATGTTGATAAGGTAGCCATCCTGGATGCAAAGTAGAAGGCTGAAAGAAATCTGAAAAAATAAATAGTAGAATATCTCCCTGAGAAAAGATAAAAATGTTGATAAGGTAGCCATCCTGGATGCAAAGTATGAGCTTAGCCCAGCTGTCAATGAACAATGGCAAACATTTGTTATATTTGAAAAGTTAGCTGTATTAAGAAATACATGGGGTAAGAAAGGCTCACCTCTTATCTCTCTATGGAGATTCTCAGTCAACCAGTGTTTGGTTGTCCCTAAGGTTCTTGGATGAGAAGTGAAACATCTTCAAGGAAAAACAAGAAAGTCCAGTTGCCTTTGGAAAAGCACCTTTGGAGCTCACCTCTCTCTAAACCACATATTGAGGAAACAGAAGGACAAGAGAAAAAGAGGGAGAAACAGGAAGTTCCTTTTGCCTGTTAAACACAGGACACATTTCACTAACAGTAGACCAAGTGGGAGACAAGACATAGGGAAAGATTATGAAGAAACATTTGTAGGATCCTTGGTGCTCTCTAAGCTTGGTTATTTCCTTGCGATGTTTCTTTATTCAGCTAGCACTGATGGTGTTTTCTACCTGAGTAATGAAACATCTGCAAGAAAACAACCAAGCTCAGAAAGCTCCACAGTTCATCCCTGAGCTATAAATATGTTTCTTCTGTTGTTACTTATCTGTGTCTCATGGTTCATTGGTGCAGAGCAACCTTTTGGCTGTCCAACATGTTCCCCTTTCGGACCTTGTTCTAATTGAACATGGCCCAAGATTGCACTGCAGATCACCAGTTCCTCCTTGCTTCCCTCCAAATGGCATGAATCACCTTTAAACCTTGAATTCTGCTTTCAGACAAAATGTGAAAGCAGGAGTATTTTTAAGATTACTATATTCTTTTCTTCCTTTCTTTTTTCTTTTTGTAAATATTCCAAAGAATTTTTTAAAAAAACTTCCCAAGTAAGGAAAAGATTGCAATAGAATGGCATACTTTTGTATGTGTTTTTTTTAGCATGCCTGACTCAATCTTTTGTTTTTCTTTGCTTTCCTTTCCTTTTAACAGTTCACTTCCCAGATGAATTTTGCTTCTTAACAAGTAATATATGTTGTGCGAAAACATATATTCCCTCTAAATAATTATCTACACATAACAAGCAAATCAGCCAACCTTAGAATTAATAATGTAGATATCAAAGTGGTAGATATCTTCTGCCTTTTAGGATCAGCCAACAACAGTAAAGGAAGAAACATTCAAGAAACAGCCAAAGTTTAGTACTTGGTAGAGCAGCTATGGCCTCCTTGGAAAAGATATTCAGATGCTTTAATGTGTACATACTTACAAAGTTCAGAATGGTGCAATCAATGGTATTTCCTGTGACATTCTATGAAAGAGAAAGTTGGATTTTGAAGAAGTGTATAAGTATTGATGTTTTTGAACTTTGGTGTTGGAGAAGACTCCTGACAATACATAGACGACCAAGGCAACAAACAAAGGAATCATCAAAGAAATTGATTCAGGTCCTCATTTGAAGTACAAATGACCATGCACAAATAATCTTAATTTGGATGCATTATATAAAGACCAAGCTCTCTAGAAACGGGTCTAAAGCTCAGAAATGTGGAAAGATATCAACCCAGGGGTGGGTTCCTATACCGGTCGGTACTGGTTCACTGCATGTGCGCTTTGCGGTACTGGCTGTGTGTTGCTGGCGCATGCACAGTTGACTAAATATTGATCTGTGCATGTGTAGAAACATGCCAGCAACAGCATAAGAGATCAGGGAACCGGTTCAGGGGCATGGTGAGCCTGGGTCGCTGCTGGTTCTGCGATCCAGGCCACAATTCACTACCTGTTCGGCCAAACTGGGCTGAACCAGGAGAAACCCACCTCTGAATCAACCAGCAAATGGATTCATTTATAATGGCAGTGGGTGCTCCATTGGAACATCAGAAAGATCAGATTAGAAACATATCATCATGGAGGAAATCTATCTATATGGTTACTAAGATGGCACCTAATCGGGCAATCAATTAGTGCTTTCACACACTATGAAACATGCTAAACTTGAGTTAGCAAAACACAGTTCATATGTCATGCTATGACCAAACTAATGAACTATGGCTTACTGTCAGGCCTCCGAGGTAAACCAGACAGGAAACATGATTAGATGAGCTAATTCTACTTTAGAATTTTCTGGGAGGAATCTCTCTCTCTCCCTCCCCAGCCCCAACATTATTCCTCTAGCCCAAGAAAAGCAAAAACAGCTGGTTTTGAAAAAGGTAAAATAGGTGAGGAAATCCTGAAATATGCATGTAATTTCTTACAGTTCAGAAATATACTGAAAAGAAAAGGAGGAACAGTGAACAAGCTACATAGTCTCATTCATATCTGACTGAAATATATAATGAAGCTGTCAGCATTCCAAATACCATGCAGAATTAAATCAGAGTTGAAGGCAAAACTATGCTTAAAGTTCCAATTTAATAAGACAGCCATGTTGGCATCATGCTGTGGGATTCCAACTCTGGAAGTTACATCAGAATCCCACCCAGTTAAAAGTTCATTATCTTGTCCCCCTACCCACAATCCATCACATGGTCCAATCTTCTTCTTCCACGCTGGCATCTACGTCCAACTGCTTCCGGTCAGGTGTAAAAGTGCAGAGACAAAGGATGACCTTGACTTCTAGTAAAGAATGAAAATAATACACTCCTTCTATTCCCCCCTCCCATTGACTATACTAAAGAAACAGCATAATGAAATAAGAGAAAGTGTGGCAGGCCAAAATTCTAAAAGGAATATAAATGCAGGCCTGACAGAAGCACTGACCACTTTCTACACAACTGTCTTTGTTTGCAGGACAATAATGGGGCCCTAGACACCAGCTATACCTCCAGTGCATGACAAAATGTAAAAAGGGAGAGAAGGAGGGAGGAGAAGCAACCATAGGCTCTATTTTGTTGCTTTCTATATTACTTAGGAATAAACTCCATTTGATCATCTACCTTTGCCATAATAATAATTGCAATTTGAAAACAGCTAGGTTTGTCTGCAATAATAGGACCTCAAGATTTACAAATAAAGACATACACATTTTATGGCTCAGAATCCATGTCATTAAATATAATTTTTAAATAGATTTAATTGCTTTAATAGTAAATGAAAGGCTACCATGTATTGACAATGATTGGAAACCATCATCCAGTTGTTTAAGAAAGCAAAATGTACTGGGTTGAGTGCATCCCACTGAATAGAGCTCCAAATTACTAGACTAAAGACAAAAGAAATGTTAACAAAGGTGTATCTGTGGAACAAGGCCTGCCAGCTGGCCTCTGGGGGTTGGGGGGAGGGAAGGTTAGGGTATTAGCCCCTGCCCTACCATCCCTCATTCCCTTTTGAAACAACCCTCCAGGAAAAGGACTCGGAAGGTGACGATGCTGGAGATAAAGATGAAAGTGGGTGCATATTTTGCACAGCCAAAGAGAAATGCTTGAAGTATATTTAGACAGAATCCTGTTAAAAAGCACCGAAACAAAAATGGCAATGCTTTACTGCAACCTGAATAAACAAGAGATAAGAAGATACAGACTGCGCGTAACAAGAAAGAGATAAAAATAATAAAATAAGATGCAGCTTGGAAAGATGTTGTAGACAGTAGGAAAAAATAGTTATGATGACAAGGCACATAGGTCTTTACAGAAAAGGAAATATTTCCTTTGGGGGTAACTACTACCGGCATTGAAATGATCAGCTTTGGACTATTCAGTCATTTACTGCATCAACCAAGACCAAATAAAGAGGACAGGAAGGAGCTTGTTGTGACTGCAATATAATCAGAACTATAAAGTGAGTCCGTTTTAAATAATAGGCATGGAATTAGGAAACAGACCATTACAAATATATTATCCAGAAAGATTGTATTCAGTCAAAATAATGAACACCTAACATAATTCAAGTGCTTTTCTACAGCGATATTGTGCAAAACGCACATGCAGATCTTGTTAGAACAAGCCAAATTTTCATAATCATTTGGAATTTTGAGAGTATTATTAGTGTTACAAATTTTCTGCCAGGTGAAGAAATAGAATCTCATTTTAGTCTCAGAATGATTTCTTGATGAGGCTAAAAGAAGAGTACTAAAAAAGTTCAACACAGAGACCTCTAAAATAAAGTCCAACTCCCAATGTTTATTTTCTCAAAATGCCTCTGATAGTTGCTTTATTCCCAAAGACATTCCTGGAAATAAATATGGCATTTTGCAACATCATTTATGCATCATTTTAGCACATAGCTGTTTATAAACCTTCATTAAAGATTCTAGGAAGAGATTCAGTGAAATCAATAAGACTAAATTTAGTCAAAGGAAACTTAAATTCCTTAGAGGATCTACTATACTATATAGATCAAAACCTGGGAGTACACTCTTTGTTTCTTCACTAATAACTTCACTTCACTAATTCACTAATAACAAAACAAGTATAACAATATGATCTTTGAATCAATGGTGGGTTGTCAAATTTTTACTACTGGTTCAGGCATGCTCCCATGCGTGCTCGCAATTGCTTGCATGCAATGCTTCTGTGCATGCGCAGAAGCATCTGAGCAAGTGGGCGGAGCCTCCTGCCACCACTACTATCGGTTTGCCTGATCCGGGCCGAACCAGAAGCAATGCACCTCTGGTTTGAATACTTATTAGGGAATATAGGACAACAAAGATTTTGCTTCCTGAACACTTTCTTATGTATCTTATATAGATTGTTGGCTGCTAATCACAAAAATAGCATGTAATTTTAATATATACCATTTTATAGAAATCTTCTATTTTTATACAACAGCAAAGTATACCCTTCAGTATCTGTTGGCCATGCTGTACACATGAAAGAAACATGAAAAACGTGGAACTGTTGTTGAAGCATATCCAGTACACCAAATACAATTAGAATATCTGTAGACATCTAAATGTAGTGATTCTTGGGCTTAGAATGCAGCTCGGATAAGTCAAATACTGTTGCTTCATATGTGTAATGGGACAGCTGTACAAGAGAGTTGCATAACAATAGAAAGAAAAGGACACTCCAAAATAATTTGATTCCAGGACAGAAAAACATGGCACATGAACCAATTGTTGATCCAACAAATATATTTTCCTTCTCCTTCACATAAAACTCAGACTAATAAAAAAAATTGTGAAAGCAATAATCAAGGAAAGTGAAGGTTTTCATTATTTGAGACAGATGTTTTCAAGAATAACTGATGCCAAAATTAAGGAAGGCATTTTTGTTGGTCCACAGATCAGTTATGTCATCATTGACAAGCAGTTCAAAGATCTGTTAGTGGGGGCAGAGAAAATAACCTCGAAAGCATTCAAGGATGTTGTGGAGAATTTTCTTGGCAACTATAGAGCACCAAACTACATTCAGTTTGTTGACAAATTTCTTACAGCATACAAGACCATGGAATGCAACATGTCACTGAATATTCACCTTCTGCATTCACTTGGACTACTTTCCCGGAAATCTAGATGCATTCAGTGATGAACATGATGAAAGTTTTCACCAGGACATTGCTACAATGGAAAAAAGGTAGCTGGGCAACTGGAATCCATCAATTATCATCATCATCATCATTAGGTGCTATGAAGAGCTCATTGGGTAAGTATTTTCCAGTGGTTTTGATCATTCACAGCATCTTTGGCATCATCCCAAGGGACATTGATAATCTTAAGATTTTCCTTAAGTGTATGGCAGCAAATTTTCTGAAGCTAGCCTTGTTCTCTCTGTCCTACAGGAGCTATCCAACGTAATGCAATTTTTGGATGCCAGTCTTTAGGCATACATAGGAAATGGCCAACAAGCTCCATTCAACATTCATTCACAGTTCTCAATAGGTGTTGTTAATCTGATCTTTGTAGCACCTCTTCATTAGTGATGTGGTCATGAGATGAGATGTGGAAAATTCTTCTCCAGCAGCATTGTTGGAAAACATTTAACTGTTTAATTGGCTTGGTTGTACATTTCTGTGTTTCACGAGCAAATATTACAGTTGGTGTAATAATACTCTTGAAGAGTTCTATCTTTGTGATAATTGTTATGGCTACCATAGATCAAATTGGCCACATATAATTTTTCTTTAACATCAATACAGGAGTAAGACAGAGATGTATACTATCGCCATTCTTGTTTCTTCCCTCCATGGACTTTGCTATGCAGAAAGCAATGGATAATCCTTTGGCACCCATGGGCAACAGCCCATCTAACAGATTTAGATTTTGCAGATGATATCACATTGCTTGGAGGAATCCATCATTGCTGGCTGACTATTATTGGACACTATAACAAGATGCATTGGACACAGAGTACAAATGAAAATCAGTAGCAAAGCACTTTCAGTTCTGTGGAATTAATGCAGCATGTTGGAAACATTATGCAATTAAATACTTTATAGTTATTAAAAATTAATTTCATCTGTCTCAAGGTTGCTACATGATACTATCATTCTGAAATTCTGTTTGTGTTTAAAGGGGCCTTGTTATAATCGCCAAAAGATTTTCAGGGAGCAAAACTTTTGAAAAATCTGGCTGTCTGGGGTAACATATCAATCTATCTAATTCAAAATAACGTGCAAAAATAGTACAAAAATTGACAACCAAAACAATTAGGAAGATGAAGCAATTTCTCACTGAAGGAGGACTATAGTACCAATAGAAAAGAATACATGATATTCATGTTGAGCTGTGGAGTCCTTGGTGCTCTCTGAGATTGGTTGTTTGCCTACAAACAACTTATTACCCAACTATGTAATGTCATCAGTGCCTAGGACTGTGATGGCAAACCTATGGCATGTATTTGTGCACTGGCCAGCTGATTTTTGGCCTTCTGGAGGGTGCAAAATGGGCCCAACTGGCCTACCGGAAGTTCACAAATGATCCATTTCCAGCTTCCAGAGGCCTCCGGGGATGGGGGAGGCCATTTTTGCCCACCCCAGGCTTCAGGAAAACCTCCAAAGCCTGGGTAGAGCATTAAACAGGCCCAACGGGCCTACCAGAACTTCCAGTTGGTCCGTTGGGCCCTTTTTTCGCCCTTCCCATTCTCCAGAGGCTTTCCTGGAGCCTGGTGAGGGGGGAAACAGCCTCCTCCAGGCCACCAGAGGTAATACTAAGTTCAGCTTGGAGGCGAATAGTGTGGTGCACGTGGAGGAGGGTTGTGTGTAAGTGAGCATGTGGGGGGGGCACCCTTTGCATTATGGGTGCTGGCCAGTGGTGGGTTTCAAAACTTTTTAGAACCTCTTCTATAGGTGTGGCCTACTTTGTGGGAATGGCTTGCTGGCCATGTGACCAGGTGGGAGTGGCTTGTGGCCATATGACCGGGTGGGAGTGCCTTGTCAGCCATGTGACTGGGTGGGCGTGGCCAACATGTACAATGTGGTGAAACTCACTTAACAACACTTGCTTAGCAACCAAAATGTTGGCTCAGAAACTATGGCATTTGAAGCATGTAAGTCTTAAAGCTGTAAAGTTACAAGACCCTTGCACCCCCTAACCCTTTAGGGAAAAAAACCCAGGGGTGTTCAAACCTGACAGCTTTAAGACTTATGGACTTCAACTCCCAGAATTCCTCCTCCAGTCATGTTGGCTCAGGAACTCTGGCATTGAAGTGTGCAAGTCTTAAAGCTGTCAAGTTACAAGACCCTTGCACCCCCTAACCCTTTCGGGAAAAAAACCCAGGGATATTCAAACTTGACAGCTTTAAGACTTGTGGACTTAAACTCCCAGAATTCCTCCTCTCGCTCTTCATCTTGATGATGTGCGGACGGGCGGGGGGGGGAGCTGGAACCGGTTATAAACAGCACTGTAGATTTGTGGAAACTCTTATATAAACCTCTAACCTCTTGGTTAGAACTCACAGGAACCCACTCCTGGTGCTGGCACACACACACACATACACTATCATGTGCGCAACCTCGCATTTTTGGCACCCAGCAACAAAAAGGTTAGCCATCACTGGCCTAGGATAATGAAATGTCTACAAGAAAACAGCCAAGCTCAGAGAGCACCAAAGACTCCAGAGGATGACATTGGAGACTTTTGGCTGCAAGAAATAGTGGAGACATGATAGAGAGGTACAAAATCATATGTTATAGGAATTTATTCTTTTCTAAGAGAATCATTCTAACATACAGAACCAATTTTGGCAACTAAGACTTTCTGTCACTTGGGTGAAAAGTCCACACTCAATAGGGTTTTGCTAATTAGATCCTCCACAATTAATATGCCTGGATAATTTGCTTAAAAATATATCTCCTGCAAAAATAGTTGAGTACAAAATCTAAATACAATGCTCTTTGACATCTGTAAGTAATTCCTATTTCAAGTATACCATCATGTTTTTGAGTCTTACATTTGTAAGTGTTCTCAACTTATGAGAATTATAGTGAAAAAAATTCAAGAAGGATTTCACCAACATATGGCAATTTTCATGCTGATTTTATGAATGGATTCTTCACTGTTTTATTTACTTGAACATATATTTTGAATCAAGGTACTTAGCCATTAATGAATCAGAATCAGAATAGAACTAGAAGGGACCTTGGAGATCTTCTAATTCAGTCCCCTGCTCAAACAGGAGGTCCTGTACCATTTCAGACAAGTGACTGTCCAGTTCCTTCTTAAAAACCTCCAGTGATGAAGCACTCACAACCTCTGAAGGCAAGCTGTTCCATTGCTTAATGGAAGTTTCTCCTCAATTCCAGATTGCTTCTCTCTTTCATTAGTTTCTATCTATTGTTTCTTGTCCTGCCCTTTGGTGTTTTGGAAAATAAATTGACCCCCTTTTCTTTGTGGCAGCCTCTCAAATACTGGAATACTGCTATCATGTCCCCCCCCCCCTAGTTCTTCTTTTCTCTAGACTAGCCAAACCCAAATCTTCCAACCATTTTTCATATGTTTTAGCCTTCAGACCTTTAATCAACTTAGTTGCTCTTCTTTTCACTTTTTCCAAAGTCTCAACATCTTTTTTGTAATGTGGTGAACAAAACTGGATGCAATATTCCAGATGTGGTCTTACCAAGGCTTTGTAAAGTAGTACTAATCCTTCATGTGATTTTGATTCTATGCCTCTGTTCATACAACCAAGAATTGTATTGGTTTTCTTGGCTGCTGCTATACACTGCTGACTCGTGTTTAAGTGATCATCCACTAAGTCTCCAACGTCCCTCTCACAGTTACTGTTTCGAAGGCAGGTGTCGAAAGGCAAATAATCTGTACTTGTACCTTTGGTGTTTTCAATCCATGTGTAAAACTTTGCTTTTCTCCACATTAAAATTCATTTTATTGGATACAACCCATTATTCAATGATTTCTAGCTACTGACCACTTTTCTGAAAAATAGCAGATAGCCTGAAAGATATGAAGGATTTTATTTTGTGGCAGTATCTGGAGAAAAAAACAAGGTTTGTATATTATAAGAATAAGCTGTCAGTCCTATATATGCTAGAACTAGCTGTTGTGTTACTGTGAATCTATAATGCCTTGGGAGACTTATTTAAGGCTGCAATCCTTTGCAAAAGCACTAGATGACAGCAAAGAATGAGTAATCTATCTGCTGCCATCTGGTGGTTATTGTGATTTTTGCAGCTTAGATCTGATATCTCTTATCTTAGAGAAAAGAAAGAGATAAATTTTTGTTTTGTTCTTCTAATTTCAATTGTATGGAAAATCCTTTATGATAATTGATTAAAATATGAGGAACTTATTAAAAGACATATCCTGCTTGAAAATACATCTCCTGCTTGAACAGGGGTCTGGACTAGAAGACTTCCAAGTTCCCTTCCAGTTCTATTCTATTCTATTCTAAATACATTAAAAAGAAACATTGTTATTAATATTTGATGAATTAAAAAATATGTTTTTATATATATTTGTGGGCTTACATATCCTCATCTGCCCCTAAATTTCTGCTTGGCCTACCATCAAATTATTACACCATCTCCTTGCTTCCTACATATCACCTCCCTCTGCTGCTGTTGATATCACTTTGGAAGTTGAATTTGATGGCTCTCTGGAACATTGACTAAGGATGAGTTTGAAACCTTCCCCTTACTCAAAGCAAACCTCCTTTCTCCACCACTCCATAACACTCAGAATTCTGTTCTGAGAGAACAAGGTCTATCAAACCCTATTATTACACACCGGTGGACATGTGGTGTTTAATAAGGCACGCCCCCAAAGTTAGCTTGTTGACAATGTAATTGATGTCATGCCACACAGCTAATCCAGCTGCCTGTTTCCAAAGCATCTCCTTCAATAATCGTCTCACAGAGGGAACTAATGCAGCCTCCACAAAAATTGAAAGAAACCTGAATGGAGGAGGGAGGAGGATCTGTTCTTGCAGCTTTCTCACAGGGCTGTGGTTACTATGGAAATTATTCCATCTGCCTTGAAGCAATAGCAGTTTTTTTGCAAGACTGACACTAAGCCATTGTCAGTAGCCCTGTATTTTTAAACAGATTTTGAGAGAGGATCTTTTCTTAAACAGCTGCAAGTGGGTACATGTATGCTTTCTACCTTAGAGTAGGATGCCTTCGTGAAGGAGAGAATGTCATGTTTAAGTTGGACAGAGTGCACAGGAAACTGCCTGATAATGAAGCCACAGTCCAGTGGGCAGAAGCATTCCAGAAACAAGCTTGGACATGTGTTTCACATGTTCCAATTCTTGACTGAGTAGAGAAAGAAAGACCAGCTGTCATTTTTTTTTAAATAAGAATTTCCTGGAAGTAATTGTCTTTCTGGGGAACCTGGAGTAAAAAAAAAACTGGCTGCCATCTGAGGGACCACAGTTTCCCTCCAAAAATGCTCTGGGACAGTAATTCTACATCCTAGCAACATTAAGATGTTTGGACTTCAACTTACAGAATTCTGGGAGTTGAAGTCCATACATCTTAACGTTGCTAAGGTGGAAAATCACTGTTCTAGGTACTGCTACATCTGAGGCATCCAAACTGACTGAGTGGGAGAAATAGTATCGATGAATTGATGACCACAAAGAAAAATGCAGTACAGCCTTTTAAGGAGGCCATGAATTTCCAAAAACATCTCTGCAAAAGGACTAGCAGAGTTTTTTTGTCTGCACTACAGGGGCATTTTTGTTTGGCTCTAGCCTTAGTCTCATCAGCATTTAAATTGCATTGAACTAAAAGACTCTATGGATGGCTTGGATAAAATTCCATTCAGTGGTGGTATTCAGCCAGTTCGCACCTCTTCAGGAGAACCGGTTGTTAACTTTCTAAGCAGTTCGGAGAACCGGTTGATGGAAGAAATCTCCTCTTTTTTTCCCCACTTTACAGGGCTGATCCCTGTAAAGGAAGGCAGGAAGGAAACATTGTGGTGTTGTTTCTAGCCTAATCTTTATTGCCCTGCTTACAGAAACTGCCTCCGGTTAACCCTTATTACATTGTAACAGTTGATGCGAAGCGCCCATTGAGTGACGTTGAGTTGGCCACACCCACCCAGTCACATGACCACCGAGCTATGCCTACCCAACTGGTCATTAGGGCAGAGAACCGGTTGTTAAATCATTTGAATCCCACCACTGATTCCATTGCTTATATTCATCCATAATCTCCATGTACCAGTATAATAATGAAGTGCTACTTCATGGGCCAGCCAGAACATTAACTGAAATTTTGGTACATGCATCTTTTCTGTCCCTACCCTAAAAGGTTTATATAAACTAAAGAGATTGGCAATCTAATGCTTCTTCATTGCAGACAGCTCCAGGAATCATCTCTGATTGTACTTACTCTACAGTGCCAGCATGGTTTCTTAGCATTTTGAAATGGAAAATATTAAAAAGTCGGTTTATGCACATTAGAACAGCAAAACAAAGACCTCACTCCCTGCAAAAAAAATCCTAGAAGCGCCCACTTTTCATCACCTCATCAAGTTAGCCCCACACAATATTTCAAATAAAAAGGTTGCAAAATGTCAATCCCTGCTTACTTAAAGAATGGAAATTAACACCTAAGATACAAGCAACGATTTACCAAAGTGAGGGGGAACTATTGTTCCTATCATTTACTTCGTCTCCGCAGATTGGTTGCTGGGAGCCAGCCTCTGTTTTTCTCGGGTAAGGTATTCAACAGTTAAAATAAAATGACAATTATAAAAATTAAAAAAAACACCCTCAGGTGTTCTTTTTAAGCTTTCTTCACTCATCAGGTATGCTTTGCTTTAAAAGGAGAAAAATATTTCACTTATACTGCCAAGTGCTCAGTTTGCAACTCAAAAGGATGGGTAGTTTTGATACAGATGGATGAAACTACTGTATAGCGCATACAAAAGAGAAACTATTTTGTCCCAGTATTGTCAGAGTGATAATTGACAAGAGTTGTTTGCTTCCCCTACTTGTAGGTACTTTTGTAAGGGTTAAGGAAAAAACCATGTTTTGCTTATCCAAAAACATACTTAGAAGACTGGCGGGTGGATAAAAATCAGATTATTAGAAGCCACACCATAGACAAAGTCATATTTTAGCTGTAGTAGTGCTGCAGCTTCTCCTGAACGTCTATAACTTTCTGTGTACTTACTTTTCTGTTTGCTACAACGCTTTAATTTATCTTTTCTTTTAATGAGACTCCTCAGAAGAGTTATTTGAAATATTCAAAAGAAGTAATCATGAATATTGTCTCTTTAACCTTTATTTTGAGAATATAGTTTGCTCCTTTTTAGGCAAGGATCAACACTTTCCCTGCGATGTGCAAATATTGTGTTTAGTGTTGCCGGAGCGTTTTTATGAACTGAGCCATATCTATGCACATTGTGGCCCAATAAACTGAATGCAGTCAGTTTATTGCAGACATTTATTATAATCTGCTTAAAGAATCAGTTTGATGTAGTGGAAATGGCATCAGGCTAGAAACAGGAGACTGAGTTCTAGCTTTGCCTTGGGCATGAAGCCAGTTGGGTGACTTTGGGCCTAGTACTTTCTCCCAGCTGTAGGAAGGAGGCAATGGCAAACCACTTCTGAAAACATTGCCAAGAAAACTGCAGGAGTTGTCCACAGAGACTCCAAAAATTGGGTATGATTGAACAGATGTGGAGGGGAAGCCCCAGATCAATATGCTATATAATACCTTAAGAGCCAAGGTGGCGCAGTGGTTAAATGCAGCACTGCAGGCTACTGCTAGATCAGCAGGTCAGCGGTTCAAATCTCACCGGCTCAGGGTTGACTCAGCCTTCCATCCTTCCGAGGTGGGTAAAATGAGGACCCAGATTGTTGGGGGCAATATGCTGACTCTCTGTAAACCGCTTAGAGAGGCCTGAAAGGCCTATGAAGCGGTATATAAGTCTACTGCTATTGCTATTACTGCTATTGCTATAAAAATGGAATCAATGTGGTTTAGTGGTTCAGGTAATGGACTAGGAGTAGGGACATCTAGTTTCTAGCCCTCCCTTAGGCACAAAAGCCAGCTGGGTGACCTTGGACCAGACATTTTCTCTCAACCTTACATTGGGCAATCACAACACATCTTTCTATCAACCCAACCAGCATTTTAAATAATAATCCATTACCTTGAATGAAGAGGACTTCATCCCAAGATGGGTTGATTCAAACTGATAATAATTAGGAATAAAATTATATATTCATGAAAATAATTCATATAAATATCTTATACTAGGCACATTTTTTCAGAAACTATTTGTTGGGCAAAAATTTCATATTTGAATACTAAAAGAGGTACTTGGATATGGACAAGAATGCTTACAAATGTGTGCAGTCTTAACACTCAAACAGCAGACAAATAGAGTGAAATGTACTGTATTTATTACTGGAGGACAATTAGGATCCAATTTTTTTTTAAATGGACAGAGTCACAAATATGAAAAGGGGAGAAACTAAAATCAACAAGATTTGTCCATTTTAAGGTTTCCATGCAGACATACTTTTACTATTTAATAGCAATAGTACTTAGACTTAAATACCACTTCACGGTGCTTTACAGCCCTCTCTAAGCGGTTTACAGAGTCAGCATATTGCTCCCAACAATCTGGGTCCTCATTTTACTGCCCTCGGAAGGATGGAAGGCTGAGTCAACATTGAATCTGCTGAGATTCGAACTTGCCAAATTGCAGACAGCCGGCAGTCTGCAGAAGTAGCCTGCAGTACTGCGTTCTAACCACTGCACCATGGCAGTTATTCCTTAAGTATTATTAAGTACTTAAGTAATAAGTACTTAATAATACTTAATCCTTTCACTTTCAAATGCAAGTTGATGAGTTTTATCTGCACATAACATTTGTGTTTGGCCACTAATATGCACTGCTTTCCCAGTCTATATTACTTAGAACTTCGTTTAAGAAAGGTCCTCTTCTTTCCATACAAGACTTTAAAGGAAATTTAGCCATAATAATGTCTCTTGTCAGAGAGGTAAGGAAAGAAGAGAGGGATAGGAGAGAGGGGGGGAGAAGAGGAGAGAAAGGAGGAGTGGAAAGGGGAGAGAGAAAAAGGAGAGAGGAAGGGGAAGTAGAGAAGAGAAGGATGCCAGAGGGAAGAAAGGAGGTAAGGAGGGGGAGGAGCGAGAGGAAGAAGAAAGTGATAGATAAGGTACAAATATGGTATATGGAGAGCAGAAGAGCCAATAATTGTTTTTGGGAGTTGATGGTAAGATGAATTGATGTAAACATTTAACAATACAATACAATGTTGGCTATGTAATAGTATACATGTGGTTATATGTTATGAAAATGAAAAAATATTTTTTTATAGAAAATGATAATGATGATGATGATGATGATGATGATGATGATGTCTCCTATCCATTACCATAAAATTAAGAGTAATTGCATACAGCTTTGAGCTACAGCTTCAAAGTGGCAGCTGAACTGAGCATATCTGCTCCATCAGGCATAACCTTTTTGCTATATCCTACCTTTTCCAAAGAAGTTTGGTTCTTCTTGGCATGATTTTCTTCATTTCTTAAAGGTATCATTCTGATTTTAGCTATTGAATGGACACCACCATTTATAGGGGGGGGTCTCATTTCCAAAAAAAAGGTGGTATTTCTTCCAGAACATTTGTCCTTTCTTTCAGGTTTCCCTCTTCAAAACAAGTCGTAGGAAAGGCTGCAGGTCCAATTAGCCCCTGGTTAGCTCCCTGATAAAAATTTCATGGGTGGTTTCATGTACAATGCCACCATCACCATCCAAATGTGATACCTATTCAAGCATCATAACTTTGGATGCCAAGGAGCACCGTGGCTCATGCGGTTAGGATACTGGGATGGAAGTATGCAAACCTGTCTACAGACTCAAGGGCTGCTGTGGGGTAAGGATGAGCTCCCATCCTTCGCTCCAGTTCCTGCCAGGGGCATGAAAGGAGCCCCCATCTGGTTGTCCCCCAGATAATGGTGATGTCACTAGCTAATCCTTTCAACCTGGAAGTGCCTCAATGCTTTGTTATGGGTGCAAGCAAACTTTGGATACCTCACAGATGAACTTTTTTCTTTTTTAAATAAAAACTAATCAAAACTGAAATTACAAATTTTAGGAAGAACAACCATAAGAAGCAAATAAAAGTATAAATAATAAGGATTTATTCCCCCCCCCCAAAAAAATGCTATCTTTATGTAAAACAATGAGATAAATAAATAGCCAAGGGAGGAAGAATTAAAATTTAAGAAAAAAATGTTTTTAAAAAATTTCAATTTCATAGAAGCCTGTCTGGCTTCAGAGATAAATTAAAGTCAAGACAGAGTGCAAATAACTAGTACTGTTCTTTGGAACATTTTTGTGAACATATTTTGATTTCCTCCAATTAACTTTTTATGTAATAAGCTGGCCTTCTCCAAGTGATGCTGCCAGATATATCAAGAATCCGAAAGTTACCACAATTTCTTAGAGTGGCAATCCAAGACCAGCTGGAGACTGGCGTATATCTAGCCACTTATTCTTATCTGAAAAGGGGTAATATATAGGTTGCCAGTGGCAATAACTATGATCCCACTTTTTAGAAGTAACTTGAACTTCTAAAATATCTCCAGTCAAAGCATGATATATCAATACATCAATTCATTATTATAAATCAAATAGAGGCCAATTTTAAAAATAGCCATAATGTTTCAACTAACATAGAACCAGAATTTTTGGAGTTTTCAATTTTATATTTGCTTTTATTATGCAACATTTTTAATCATTGTTGGCATGGGTTTATTTTTTGTTATTTTATCTGCTGTATATTTAATGTTCATATTGTTTTATGAGTCACCTTGCAAGCTTCCATTGCAAAAGTGGTCCAGAAATATTTCAAAATAAATAAAATAAAACAAACAAAAGCCATTCATGCTTATTCAAGGAAATAGCCACAGGTTTCTTTCAGGCAGTCTGAGCTACTGTGATTAGTATAAATCTCAGACAAAGGTCCAGGCAACAGGGAGGCAAAGAATATTTTTATAGTGTTTGGAGGCATTGCCATTTTCATGCACTTGGCACCCTGTATGTTATGATAAAAAAGTCAAGCAGGGATTGGTATCTGTCCACTAAACACATCATGCCAAAGGACTAACACTTCATTTTCCCTTCATCAGCAAGGAAGAGATTTATTTGCCTGAGGTACATCCGTCATAGACACCCCACCCCACCCCACAAACTCCCCAACGCTCTTTTGTTTATGCAAAATGAGAGCTTGAGACACAGCAGGTCAAGATCAACATCCAGAGTAGGAAATCTGTGTTTGCAAACAGCTGCTATTATGAGTTCAAGAGAGGAAAACTCAGCCAGTTGTGTCAATAGGCTTTCAGGACCTAAATTAAAATAAAAAGAATCTGCCCAGAGCTGAGTGAGCTAATCCAAGGCTACATGAACTTCGTAAGGTACTTTGGAGAAGTTCACGCTGGGAGCAAAACCGTGACTCTTCCCTTCCTTCTTTTTAGCTGGAATGTTCATAGGTATTGAAAATATGCTGTACCGCATTGTTAAGGAAATTGCCAAAGACACAGGACAATTAATCTTATTGTTTATACCTCGGAACAATGTGTCGTGAGAAAGCCTAGAACAATGCCTTGCAATTTATTGGTTAAAGCAAAAAAAAAGAAAAGAAAAGCTGGAAGAATGGCATAGGAAAATATGGAAATACAGATAACGTGTAAATCAATTGATATAATTAAAATTAAAGGAGGACAGTCAATAAGTAAAAACCCCATTGCTTGATTCTATGTAGAAAATGTCACTAAGTGGACTAAGAACAACTATTTATTTAATGTACAAATTTGTAGAGCAAACCCAAGCATATCTCAGAGGTTACATTCAGTTCAAGGGGGTTATGTACCCACCGATATCTGAATATAGGTAATGTGAAATATGAGGGTTACCCATCTGCACACTGGACACTGGACAGTAGGTCACCAGCTGTCACCTGTCTTAACAGCCCAATAGAGCCTCCAGCCTCAAATCCAGAATGCCTCTGAATATGACTTGCTGACCTTTGTGGTCTGCTTCATATTCTTACTATATTCCATTACTTAATTATTGCTAGCCAGACATTGTAATAAAGATTTATTTTAATTCCAATTATTTTTTTAAAAAAACCAATAGGCACTGAGCCTTGTTTCAGAGATTTTTAAAGACTTCTCATTTGGCATAACATTAAAATGGCTCTAACCTCTGTTGATCGATTAGTGGCATCTTAGAAGGATTCCTTGGCATCATCTTTGCAAATAATGCTATATTTTCAATATGATGATCTTTCTTCCTGACCAGGCCATTCTTCATCGACCTAGGATGCTCAGCAATAAACTCTGGTAATATTTTACCAATTTTGGGTTTTTAATTGGCTGAAGTTCAATTCTCCAATGGAGGAATAGCCAACCAGAGTATTTAAACATTGAGCATTCTCAACCAACAAACAGTAATTATTTCATTACCAGTGGTGAAATTCAATTTTTTTTACTCCGGTTCTGTGGGCGTGGCTTGGTGGGTATGGTGTAGCTTGGTGGGCGTGGCTTTGTGGGCATGGCAGGGGAAGGATTCTGTAAAATCTCCATTCCCTCCCCATTCAAGGGGAAGGTTACTGCAGAATCCCCATTCCCTCCTGATCAGCTGGGACTCGGGAGGCAAAGAATAGATGGGGAGGGGGTCAGTCAGAGGTGGTATTTACCGGTTCTCCGAACTACTCAACATTTCCACTACCGGTTCTCCAGAACTGGTAAGAAATACCACCTCTGTTCATTACCTAACCCCAGAATGAGAATTTATTTTAATAAATTACTTTACAAAACTGAATGTTCTCTTTTATTAATAATATAATACTTTAAATCATTTGGTTCTTCTTTTTATGCTGTCCCTGAAAAACAGATTAATTGACATAGAGTGGCAATCATAAGTGAAATAATGGGGACCTTCTGAACTTTTTCCAGAGGCCAATTCCTCACTATTCCTATTATTTCACCTACATTTAGAATATAGCTTGTATTTAGAAAACATAAAATTCAAAAATAACTGTGAATTTTGAGTTTCTGTGTCTGTATGTGTTCAAAAACATAGAAATTGTTGAGAAAGTGAACTAATCAAAACTTTGATCGGGGTATTTCACCTCAAAAATGATTAGAAATGTCTTCTAAGGAATAGAAGTTTAATATGTCACGTTTCAAGCACAATACTGCCACCTAGTGACTACGTTCTTAATGTTTTCTAAACATATTTTACTCACAAAATGCTAACCTTCCAGAACTGATTCCAGATATGAGTTTGAACTTAATTTCCATATTCCCCAGCCAACATAGGCCAGAATGTAATTGAGTAAGAGAAATGTTACCATCCACTCTCTCTTTATTAATACACATAACATCCACTAGGAATTGACAAATTGGACTGTTTCTCTCCATTTCTCATTTTTCTATCTTTAACATGTGATTATCACTTTGCAGTATTAGTTCTGAACAGAACAGCCTATAAGTCCCATAAAATAAACAATAATAAAGTGGATTTGTGCCATACTTTGGGGAGTCTTTGTGTGTGCGTGTGTGTGTTCACAATTTTACCTTTTATGCAGTTTTACAACTCATTTTCCTTAATACAAATATACTTTTGAAAATTATTTCATTGTTATGCAGATTTCTGCATATTCCCCCCTAATATACTTTTGTTTTCCTTACTCTTGTTGGGTCACTATGGTGCAAAATTTGGACAAGCTCTAAGTTTGAAAATTGTGTACAGTATATGTTTGAAATGAAATTCAATCAGTTTGCATTACAGTTGCAAATTAAATGAAATGATTTGATTATTTGAAATAATTTGAATTATTTGAAATAATAATCTCTTGTGTTATTTTCAGCAAGATGGTCTGCACATATCTGTTCAATTAGGCACTGTCATATCAGGTGACAGCACAGCGTGGAAGAGTCTGTCCAGAGCAGGTAATTCTGTGCTCAGTAGATTGATGATGTAGCCCTGTCTAAGGTCATCTCCTCTCGGGTGATTTATATAGAGTCTCCCAGCATTATCCAACTCTCATTGAGCTCATGTAACAGAAAAGAGAAACAGCTTTTATGTACCTTAACAATGTTCAGGTGATGCTATAAAGACGCTATAAATCTCTAGTAAGGAAGAGCACCAAGACAAACTAATGTTTTTGCTTTGTTCTCCACACGTCAAATCTACAATATAGGAAACAGGGCATTCGCCTCTTATACATTATCCCTCTGTTCAAAGGATGCATCGATTATGATTAGAAAACAGAACTAAAAAAAGAGTTAGAGCTTCTCACAATTGCTATGATTTAAGTAGAAATAAAATATAATTCAAAACAATGGGAAAGAGCTTGGCTCAATATTCTAGTATGGTAGCTGCTCAATATCATGGGGGTGTCAAACTCAAGGCCCGGGGGTTGGATCCAGCCTGTGGGATGTGTAGATCTGGCCCATGGGGCCGCCCTGGAAGCAGCAAAGGATCAGCCAGCAGCCCTTCGCTGCCCTGTTCTGCTCTGCTCTATTCCATTCTACTCTCTATCTTCCCCTCTAAAGTTTTATTTTTCAGACAATTATGCTGAGACCCAACTCTTGTATGAAACTACTAATTACTGTGGGACTATTAAAGATGCCACCAGCACAAGTGGAAGGGAAAAGCCATTCATACTCTTCACATTTTGGCTTGACAACAAATATGCAGATGAGAGGAAGAGGAGGGAAGGAAGATAGAGGTGAGGAGAGGAAGATGGAAAGGCGAATGGGAGAAGGAGAGAGGGTAGGAAGGGGAAGAGGAAGCGATGAGTAGGGGAGAGGTAAGGGGAGAAGGAAGGGAAAGGAGGGAGGAAGGAAGAAAGGAGAGAAGGGAGGGAGGGAGAAAATAAAGGGAAAAAGGGTGGTGTCAAAACAGGCGAGGGTGGTAAACAAAGCAAACCAAATGGTATAATGGTATATATTCCATTCACCCTGTAAATGGAATGACAAATGTATAACAACGACGAATGTAAAAAAGAATAACAACTATGTGAATGTATATCTATAATTGTATTTGGAGAACAAAAAATAAAAAAAAACTTTTCTAAAAAAAACAAATATGCAGTCTTGAAAGGGAAGATCTGTAGCAAAACCTTTCTCCAATTTCAGCTAATGATTCAATTTGCTGAAGAATTGGGCTGGCCTGTCTATATTTTCTTTTAGGTAAGATTTTACACTCGGAACATTGTACTTTAAAGAAATAAATAATCTCAGGCTATGTTCTTTCTGGACTATATCATATTACAAGAAGTCCTCGACTTACAACAGTTCATTTAGTGACCATTCAAAGTTACAACGGAGCTGAAAAAAGTGTCTTTTGACCAATGTTCACACTCACGACCATTGCTGCATCCCCATGGTCACATGATCAAAATTCAGATGATTGGCAACTGACTCATATATATGATGGTTGCAGTGTGCCGGGACCTTTTGTGACTTTCTGAACAGCAAAGTCAATGGGGAAGCCAGACTCACTTAGCAACCATGTTACTAACTGAATCACTTAATAACTCTGGCAAGAAAGATCATAAAATAGGACACTTTTGTAAAATTTCTCTTAAACATGCCTTTGGCAACATGTTAGATGTTATTGTGTGACAGGAAGCAGTTGTTTAATTAGTTCTTATTGCATTTGGAGACAAATATTTTGAGGGGGGTGTTGCCTTCATGGCTCAAAGTAACTTTGGGGCAGCAAAGTGAGTAGTTGGGCTTCCTCATTTTTGGTTACAGAGTTCATAATCAATTTAATTTTCATATTGCCTGTCCAAAAATGTTCAACTCTAAACTTGTCTTTTAGGTTGTCAGAAGAAGGTATTTGTGATAAACATTTAATATTCTTAGAATAACTTTGTTAGTCTGTCTCCCCTTTCCTTTCATATTGTTCCTATTCACCCAGATGCTAGTTTGATTTCAACTTTACTATTCAGATATTCTGATTGACTAATTGCCAGGATATTCTTATTCAGTCTTGATATTTCTGGTGCCTTGATTCATGGTTCTCACATTCCACATATTATTACAGAATTTCTTTTCTCTCAGGACATATCAGTAGTTGGACATTATTTCAGTTTTAATTGAACCTCATCATAAGTACCAGCACTATACATGTTGCCATTTGCTCATTACCGGTAGCTAATTTGATAGCCTGAGCTAGAAGTCTGTCTGTCTGTCTCTCTCTCCCTCCCTCCCTCCCTCCCTCCCTGTCTCCCCCCTCTCTGCCTCTCTCTGCTTCTGTGTCTCTGTCTCTCTGTCTCTCTCTTTCTGTGTCTCTGTCTGTGTGTGTGTGTGTTTCTGTTTAAATGTGTGTTTAAACATTGTTCTAGAAGTACTTGAGAGACTGCCTGCTGCCAATTACCTCCCACAGACCCATTAGATCTCACAGGGTTGGCCTCCTCCGGGTGCCATCTACCAGCCAATGCCACCTGGCTATTACCCGGGGGAGGGCCTTCTCTGTGGCAGCTCCGGCCCTCTGGAATGAACTCCCCGCAGGGATTCGGACCCTCACCTCTCTCCAGGCCTTCCGAAAAGGCGTCAAAACCTGGCTTTGCCAGCAGGCCTGGGAGTGATGAGTTCCCTTCCCTCTCGACATGTATGGCTGTGCGACTGTTGTTTACTTTTATTATTTGTATTTGTCTTTTATGTTCCCCTTTTTCCCCCTTGAATTGTTCGCCGCCCTGAGTCCTCCCAGAGAAGGGCAGCATACAAATAATAAAATTCTATTCTATTCTATTCTCTAAGTGAATGTCCATTTGTTTTCTTGCTATTGTTATTTTATTGTCTGGGGGATCCCTTTTAATCTGTTCCTTGCTCATTACCTCCTTATCATGGGTGACTTTTTCAAGAGTATCCAATCCCAGAGTTCATATCATTGGAATGTGCAAGCCTGCTTCACCTCTTGAAAGTAACAATCCATGAAGTGGACTTCTTCACAATGAACTTATTAAGTTTTGAAATTAGCTACCTTAAGGTTTAGTCATGGTCATCAACTCTTGAGAATTAGAAAAATCACTGTATATATTCACAATTGATATGGCCAACATTACTACTTATAATTGTTATAATTTATCTCCAGGGTTAGAGATAATATACCCCTAATATCAATTTCAGAGGAACAAAAGTGAAAGGATTCTATTGCAGTGATATCTTGCCTGCAGGCTTCTATAAGCATCTGGTTACTAAAGTGGAAAGTGAATATTGGCTACATAGATCTTTGATCTAAACATAGCTCTTGTAATATTCTTCTGTAGTTGTTCCAAGCAGGGTGGAAGCAAGATTGTAATTTAAGAAAGATTCCAGAGAGGGCCAAAAGAAGAATTTACAGTTCAATCCTATGAATCTTTATTGAAGAGCACGTTTCTTCCCATAGAATGTGATTCATTTCCAGTAAAAGAATTAAGACATTACATAATAAGATGATTGTCCTAGAGATAAAGAGAAATGAATTGTCAAGTACTAAACTAAGCATTATTTCAAGGTCTACAATAAGGAAGAAGGAAAACCCAAGCATTTGAGGAACACATGTAGGTCAAGAAATCATAGGATCATTACAGAAGTGACAACTAAAACTCCCTATAAGAAGATCTATGTAGTGTACTGAAACAGACAAAAATTGGCTACTGTTCATAAAAAGCTGGAATTGATCTGGGTAGGATTCTAGAATGATAGGAAGGAACAAAACATCTGCCTTAGAAGTTATGCCTTTCTGGAATCTGTGAACAGAACCTACACTGAGGAGGCAGTAAAATCATCTCAAGGGACCCAGAATAAATATTTGCTTACATCAGGAGGGTCAAACACAAGGCCTGTGGGCTACATCTAGTCCGCAAAGTGGTCAGATCTAGTCCGTGGAGCCATCCTGGATGACCTGCATCGCTTTGACCTGGTCTACCCAATGCAAAGAGGGCAGCGTGGCTTCGACCTGGTCCACTCAGTGTGAAGAGAAAACATGCCAGCAGTTTGGGGAGTGGTGTCCAGATGGCCCTGCCCACCCAGTCGGCCACACCCACCCAGTCGGCCACCACACCCACCTAGTCAGTCACACATGCACACCCCCAAGGTCAACCACAGCCCTAATGTGGCCCTCAATGAAATTGAGTTTGACATCCCTGGCTTAAACTGCTAAATAAGAAACTGCAAGGAGTATGTATTATCTGACTTGCCCTCCAAATGCAATTACCTGGTTAGATCAGAATAACTTTTGTCATTCATCAAATTCCCTTCAAACTAGAACAAATTATAATCGTGTTTTCTTTTTATAATGGAGCCTGTTCTTCTTTCTACATCTCACATATTTTTTTTCTCCTTAGGTTTCCTTCCTCTTAAGGTACAGTAGATCTCAAGTTACAATCATAATGGAGTTCAGAGTTTCCATCATATGTCATGATGGTTGTTAAGTTGAGGCACTCAGAAAACCAATTCAAATTTACAACATTTTTGCAGCGATCATGAGATGAACATCATGGTTATAAAGTGAATCTTTGTCCACAGTGGGCACTCTTGACCACAACTTGAAGTAAAGGCCAAAGATTGCAGTCACGTGATCACAAGACACTGCAAATGGCTGTAAATATGAACCACTTGCCAAAATGTGGTCACATGACCGTGGGGGAGAGACTCATTCATCAGAATTTTAAATCCAATTGTAAATACCTTTTGGGGGGGTTCAAAATAACTTTGAACAGCTGCTAATCAATTGGTCATAAGTCAAGGACTTGTAGCTATACTTCCATTTGAATGTTTCTTTCAAAGATCTTGACTGTTGCAATTGTAACTTACTTTCGAAAGTAACCCAATTTGCTGGGTTTTGCCAATTAACCCAATTTGCTGGATTTTACTTATAAGTGAAAAGAGAAATATACGATACAATACAATAGCAGAGTTGGAAGGGACCTTGGAGGTCTTCTAGTCCAACCCCCTGCCTAGGCAGGAAACCCTATACAGTTTCAGACAAATGGCCATCCAACATCTTCTTAAAGACTTCCAGTGTTGGGGCATTCACAACTTCTGGACGCAAGCTGTTCCACTGATTAATTGTTCTAACTGTCAGGAAATTTATCCTCAGTTATAAGTTGCTTCTCTCCTTGATTAGTTTCTACCCATTGCTTCTTGTTCTACCCTCAGGTGCCTTGGAGAATAGTTTGACTCCGTCTTCTTTGTGGCAACCCCTGAGATATTGGAACACTGCTATCATGTCTCCCCTAGTCCTTCTTTTCATTAAACTAGACAACCCAGTTCCTGCAACCGTTCTTCATATGTTTTAGTCTCCAGTCCCCTAATCATCTTTGTTGCTCTTCTCTGCACTCTTTCTAGAGTCTCCACATCTCCACATACCAGGTACAGAAACTCCATGAAGATGTTCATGTAAAAATTGTGCACCACAAACCATTTTAGAATACATTAATTTATAAGGTGTTAACGGTCACACAAATTTGATCCATTTGGAATACTACTTGCACTTCTCTCTTGAAACTATATCCTAGGTGCTGTTCTGAAGCTAAAAATATATGCTGGATTTCAAAGTATGTCACAACGGACTTGATGGGGTTGTGGGAGGGCTAGAAAACAAGCTGTGTGGACAAGCTTAAACAGAGAGAAATGAATGGACAAACACCAGTAAACAAATAGAAGTCCAAGAATTGCAATTAAACAAATATGCTCTGAAATGTGACACCCCAAATGCTTTGAACAATTGGTTAACAATTAGCATTAATGACATGTTCATCTCAAGAAATTCAAAAGAAAGATTTGCCCACAGTTTTCAAAATAGGATTATCTAAAAGTTTCTTATGGATATAATGCTTAAACGTAAACTTCCTCCCAAACATTATCCAATATATTTTGCAACATTTTAATTGTAGACAAGCAAATGGACTAAAAAGTAATTAAAAAACCATGCCAAAATAGCCCTTTTTATTGTATCTATTAAATAAAACAACAAAAATCAAAATATTAAAAGGATCAGTAATGTTTTTCTAATTTTACTTATAATGACTCTTAAATTTTTATTTCACAAATAGAGGTCACAAACATAGTCAGTGATAAAACTGGAAAATCAACAAAATTAAAACCCCAATCTTCACATGAAAGTTGTAATTTAAATAAAGAAATGATCGGATCTATTCATCCCTTAAAAATTTTCTCAGTGTCTTAACACTCCCTCTAAGGGTATATATTAATCTTGAAGTGACAGGTAATGAGAATTTAATAGCTGCCAGTTGATGTAAGGTTGTAATCTGTAAAATGTAAGATGATGCAATGAGAATGAGTCAATGAGAGGTCATGTGCCTTTCTCTCCCAGTGTATCTCATTTTCTTTCCTTGTGTTCATAGCTGAGTGGTAAGGGATTTATCTACCAATGTGTATGTCTGTATATTTGTATATAAACCACTATTAATTGTATAAAGGCTCCATGTGCTGTGTGCTGTGTGCTGTGTTTTGCTCCTGGATATTATCTCATAATAATAGTCACAATAATAGTCAGAACTCTGACATGAAGTAACATTCATTCTCCTCTATAAACTCATAAAAGAATCAAAACATTTATGACTTACTTTAGATGCATTATGTGACAACCTAACCTTCTAAAGCAGCAGTCACCAATTGGTGGTCCATGAGGAAATTTTAGTAGTCCACATAAAAATTATTTGCATTTTTTATATTGCACTAAATCAGAGGTCCTCAAATTATGAGCCCTGGGCCGGATACGTGCAATGAATGCTTGTGTTGCTGCAGAGAGTCTCCCCCTTCAGGGTCTTTTGTGGGGGACAGAGGGGGGCAGAAATTCTGACTTGAGGTCTGCTTAAGCGTCCTGGTGCGAGGTTTCAGGCAAAGGCTGAAGGAAAGTGCCACTGGTGGCAAAGAGGGCCTTGTTCCAGTGGGACTGCATCATGGCCTGGAACTGGCTGACCATCTCAGGCCACTGAGCCTCCAGGTTCTTGTACCTGGCCTTGCACTCCCACAGGTCTTCCCTCTGCTTGGAAAGCCTATGCTTGTAGTCATCATTGAGGTGCTCCTGCTGAGCCTCCTTTTCTGTCAGATTCTATTTGAACTGAACCAGTTATTTTGCCAACTCTTTCTTATGGTGGCTGCTTATCTCCAGCAACTGCTTCCTGTTGAGGCTCTAAGGAGCCTGGGCGGGTGAGGAGTGGCTGGGAGGGGTGAATAGAGACCAGCGAGACACCCCTCAATGTGAATGACATCACGTTGGCCATATCCACTCAGTCACATGACCACCTAGCCAGTCATTAGGTAGATCATATTTCTTTTTTACTTCAACAACCTAAAAGCTAGTGGTGGGATTCAGCCAGTTCGCACCTATTTGGGAGAACCAATTGTTAACTTTCTAAGCAGTTCGCAGAACTGGTTGTTGGAAGAAATCTCCTTTTGGGTTTTTTCCCCACTTTACAGGGCTAATCCTGTAAATAAGGCAGGAAGGAAACATTCTGGTGTTGTTTCTAGCCTAATCTTTATTGCCCTGCTTACAGAAACTGCCTCTCCGGTTAACCCTTCTTACATTGTAACAGCTAAGGCTGTTGATCTGAGTGATGTTGAGTTGGCTACGCCCACATGGTCACATGACCACTGAGCCACGCCTACCCATCTGATCATTAGGGCAGAGAACCGGTTGTTAAATGATTTGAACACCACCACTGCTAAAAGCCCAAATGCTTTTCAATTTTTCAGTAAGAAAATCAAATTAAAGAAGAAATAGTGTACATTCTTGATAACTTCCAAAAACATTTTGGTAACTGATAACATAATTCTATTTGTAACTATCCTGACAAATTAGATATCGCGTTTTAATCCAATTAACAAAAATAGGACGAAATCCAAAGTTATTCAAGATATGTTCTTGAAATGTAAACTGTTTCATGTCAATAAATTCTGTAAGCCATGTAATAACCACTATCAAACATAATTTAATGTATTGTGCAGCTAAATATTAATTAATGATCTTATCTTGTAACTATTCCAAAGCATAATGCTGTTTTATACATTCAGTTTACACAGCATGCACTATTAAAGATAATGCACTATGATATTATCTTCGTATCAGAATCAGTGTTACATTTTTAGCAAAGAAATTAACTGCAGCAAGATTATTATAAGCAGAGGTGGGTTGCCAATTTCTTTATTACTGGTTTGGGCATGTGGGTGCGACACTTCTGCGCATGTGCAGAAGCGTCCGGGCGGGTGGGCAAAGCCTCCCACCGCCGCTACTACCAGTTGGGCCAATCCAAGCCAAACCAGCAGCAACCCACTTCTGGTACTAAGGTATAAAGATTTGACTTTAATCAGAACGGAGGAATGGATGGTGAAGATGGAACTTGCTGAAATGGGCAAATTGATAATTTAATTAGAGAGAAGACATTGTCTAAGTTTAATACTGACTGGAAACTCCATATAGACTTTTTGTATCTATCTGTGATTAGAATAAAAAATAGATTATAAAAATGTAAGTAATGATATAACCATAGAATAAGAGTTTAATTTATACTTATAACTACTGTAAAAGAAAATCAAGTATCTCATTTTCATACTTTCTTTCTGTTTTTCTTTTCTGTACTTTTGGCTTTGATCTTTTCTTATTTCCCTTTTTATCTTCTCATTCTAAATATTAGTTCTTGTTAGTTTTTATCTTTCTTAATTTTTTAATGAAGTTTATACACATACAGATCCCTTATTAAAAATTAAGAAGATAAAAATTAACATTATACACATACATACATACATACATACATACATTACATACATTATATACATACATTACATTACATACATTACATACATACATACATACATACATACATACATACATACGAAAACGCAGAATAGTATTGGTTGGAAATATGTGGAAGAGGTCCATCCTGCAGTGGATAGACAATAGCTAAAATGATTATGATGTTGATAACACACACACACACACACACACACACAAAACAATAAATAAAATCACAGATAGTTTCATTAAAATAAGGAAAAACTATATTTAAAAAAACATCACTACAAATGCCTGACAATTTAAAATGAAGAAAAAGACTTATAAACAGGTGATTAAAGAACTGATTTTCCCATAAACTTCAAATAGCCTATTTGGATCCAACCCATGTTTTACGTTAGTTTTGTATCTTGTCAGTGATCAGTTTTCAGGAAATGTATATGCAACCCTCAGAGTGAATATCATTTTGGGAGAAATAATTCGGATGATAGAAACCGGGCAAGAGAATACCAAAAGGTTATTGGTTTATTTAGAGTGCAAGAAACAACGAGAATGGTTATTGTTTGATAATTACCTGTTTAGCGGGGGGAAGCAAATCTTGAATTTAAAGAAAGAGAAAAAAGTAGCCTAGATCACCAGCCTTAATTGTACCCACGTCCCATGCAGAATGCCATGCTTACAGTAGTAACATACTAATAGCAGTCCGTGGCCTTCAGTGGATTGTTTCCTATAAGGAAACAAGTTGGAAATTAAGCTGACTTACATCCATTTCCACATTTCAAACCTTTATTTCATTTTGGCCACAGTGACAGCCAGTGGCCATTCTGTCCAGACCAAAGTTAATTTTGGCCCTCAATTAGTGTATTTTTTTCCTCCCACCTGTAATAACACCAATTGCTTTCCCTTCTCTGGGCATGTCTTGTCATGCCTGGTTGAAAAATGAAGGAAGGAGGGAGGAGGGAGGGAGGGAGGGAACCAGTATTTTATTATTCCTCTGTTGAACCTGTTTTCTAAAAAATCTGCCAGTATTTTACAGTTTCAGGGCCAAAAAATAAAATTTTACAGATGTAAGCTGTGTGGCAAACATCACAGTAGATCGCTCTGAAATATCCAGGGAAGGTCAAATATAAGAAATGGGAAGAGGGATTGGTGTGCTAGACTCAACATTTGTGTGAGACAGAATGAAATCCAGCAGGTAGACCCGGAGAAACAAGAGAAGGGAAATGGAAGCAGTATGCTCCGGCCCATAATTGGGTAGAACAGGTTGCCCTGATAGATTGATCCCACCAAAGAAGAAAACGGAGGGAAAAGAACGTTTTGATGCAGAACAAGGAAGCTCACATGGAAATCACCACCCAGCACACATTTATTTGCTTGTTACGTCAAGCATGAATTAGATAACAGATCTAAGTATAAACATGATTATGTATACATGAAATGAATACAAATACAAGGGAATATTAGGACAGGAACGGTAGGCACGCTAGTTCTCTTACGCATGCCCCTAGGGGAAGGTTTAGAACCATGCCATCCATTCGGTCTTCGTAAAACGGTGCTTGTGCTGAGTGTAGCTCAGCAACACATTTGAGCTTGAATTTCACAAGTGACCCCAAGCATGTACACACTATACTGTGCAAGTTAGGATCTCTGCAGTAGTGATTATGTATCAAGTCAACATACTGCATCCTGTCAGCTCAAAGGTAAATAAAATGTACTGACAAACAGGATACAGACAATGTTCAAAAGAGAATAAAATTTGCTGAAAAGCTTTTAGGTGCTTAGCTATGAGGGGCTCTCTATTGGGTTATATCATTTGAATGCCCTATCTTTCAATGTACTTTTTTTTTTTGGCTCCACCAGCCTGCAACCCCCTTGAATTCCTACTTCAATTATCTCTCTGGAAAAACCATTGGAAAGAGCTCCTCTCCAGGCACACATCAGAACATGAAGTCTATACAACTCATGATACCACAAAGGAAAGGAGATTGGGTTTTTTTGGGGAGGGGGGATACATTCTGTCACTTATGACTGTGGGAAGTTATCAAAACATGTGTGTTCCACTCACATGTTTTGAAAAAAAAAAGGAGGGATTGTGGGAAGTTATCATCCAGCCCTCTCCCAGAAAAATGAAATATCCTAGGAAATATTGAAAAGGCAGAATATTTCTCTGGATGAGAAAAGAAACATGTTTTAAAAGGCAGAATTGTTGCCTATAGCTTTCTGCCCATCCCCAGCTAAGGGGCCATTAAGATGGCCAGGCTAGCCCACTTTACATAATAAAGACTTCTCCTCACTACAGCTGTAGGGGGAAGGGATATTACTCAACTGACCACAAGGCATCTGAGAACTCATCACAGCCTAGAAAGTAGCCCCCTGCATGGCACCATGGGAGTCTGACAACCAGTCAGAATACATTTCTTACACAAGAACAGGAAACAGAGAGGTGGGACTAAACAGGGTATAAAAAGTCTAGCAAGCCCCTTCCTCAGCCCTTCTCTCTTCTTCTCCATCAACATTGAAACATGTGATCACCTTTTCTGTACAGGGCTCAAGCCATGTGGCCCTGTCCAACCATAAACCATCTTTCCAAGCAGCCTCCATGTCTCCAGTGTCTTCTTCCCCCACTTGGAGCTGAACCCAGAAGGACATTTCTTTCAACATGACCATAAATAAAACTGAAAAACACTAGCAAAAGAACCTGGAAGCAAATGAAAATCCAGATTATAAAAACAGGCAGGAAAAAAAATCAGACCCCTGCTTTCTCTTCTTAACTTTTCTTAAAAAGTTAAAAATATGAACAAAAGTTAATTTTGTCTGACTATGAATTCATAGGTGAACAAAGCCCATTTTTCTCTTTTTGTAGAAAAAAACAAACATCAGGAGGACTTACCTGCCTATTCAAAAACTAAATGTTTTTCTTAAACAAAGCATTACAGCAGTTTCTTGTCTATAAAATGTTGTTGATCTAACATTCTTCAATGCCTTGTGGATAATTTTTTCTCAGTCATCCAATTAAATAGCTCATTAAGAACAGATAGCTAGCCTGGACTTGTCTAGGCTTATACTAGTTGCTGTAACTTTGAAGTTTTTAGTTAATAAAACCAAGCACTGCATTTCATTCAGTTTACCTCTTGGCCAGATCCCACTTTTCCTAGCACTAATTCAAATTTATGAATCGCAACATAACTTTTTTCACTATAATGTTCAATAACAATATCCCAATTTTGTATTTTGTGTTTAAACTTTATGCAGGTAGAAACTGTTAGTTCTTCTCACACAGTAGTATTTTGAAGCAAGGACAAAAGACATTTCTGTTTCCGTTGCAGGTTCAAGCCACTACAGAAACCACTACAAATACCTATACATCCTTTCATAGAAATGTTCTTTCCAAGAAGTACATGTTTAAATTGTCTTTTCAACACTAAACAAAAAACTTAAAAACATAACCTATGTTTCCAAAAACTTGGCTTGCATTGTATTGCCCAACATTTTTTTAAAAAGTTGTGATTCCATTCTTCCTTCTCCCTGTTCCTTTTATTGGAATGTTTGTATATTAGAATTATAACAATTAAAACCTTCTGTATTGGATTTTTCATGCCTACTCTTCTAAGGAAATCAAGCTAAAGTTGCTTTAATTCATCTCCTGGTCATTTGGGGTTGTGATTTCTCTTGCTTTGAATCTCTGGAATGCACTCTCAAATCTATTTATATATGGCAAAGTATTATGCCAAAAATATAGCAAGGATTTACATGTCCTGATCATATGAATCAGTGAGCACTCAAATTATTTACATCACCAACAATGAAAATTTGAAATCCATCCTTTGAGTTGTCCAGTAAATTCAAAATAAAATCTTCTCTTGAATCCGTTTTAAACTGAAATCCACTGAAATCAATTTGACATTTTTAAGACTTGCAAACATTACTCTTTCATTATTGGATGTTTAATCCATTTAATCCATCAGCTACATTGTCCTTAATATCCACTTTAAAAATATTCTTAAATTATTGATACTCATAGGATGTGGGACTAGTTTTAGATTGTGAGCTCATCAAAGTTTAAAATACCCCAGCTTTCTTGGAATCAGCCAAACATCCAGGCTACACTGAACCTTCAAAACATACTAGAATTGATTTATATTATTATTCAAATAGTTGATTTGAAGTGTGTATTCTAGATTTTACCCATAATTTCCAACAAAACATATTGCCCCAGATTTTTAAGTAGAGTTAAATACATCAGTCTGATACAGTGATTAAAGCAATGTTTCTCAACCTTGGTGACTTTAAGTCCTATGGACTTCAACTCCCAGAATCCCCCAGCCAGCATAGCTGGCTGGGGAATTCTGGGAGTTGAAGTCCACAGGACTTAAAGTCGCCAAAGCTGAGAAATACTGGATTAAAGCATCAGGCTAGAAACTGGGAGACCGTGAATTAGGCACAGAGCCAGTTGAGTGACCTCTGTCTAGTCTCTTTGTCTCAGCCTTAGAAAAGAGTAAGGTGTTAAGAGTAAGTTGTAAGCCACTTCTGAAAAACCTTGCCAAGCAAACTGCAGGGACTTGTCTAAGCAATCTCCAAGAATCAGATATGATCGAATGGGACGGAAAAACATTCAAGAGGCTCAATATCAAAATTCAATCTATCACCCAGCCAAGTTTCAGACATGACTTGCTGTTCACCTTCTGAGAAATGAAACACTCTTAAGACAAAATCAAAAAGTTCTAGGACTTTAATGGAAATAAGTAAAACTTTCCAACAAGGCCCACAAATATTGATAATCTACTGAATTTACATTCCACATAGATATAGCCATTAAAATATAAACAAAATCCAATTCTTTATGTTGTTGTATTGTATATATTACAATCTAAGAGAGATAGAAAAGATTTATCCCAATGAATCTTATAAGCCAACACTTATCAAAATGCTGAACCACCCATATAAACTCCAAGAATGAAATAAAAGTTGTTTAGAATTATTAAAATATCACCAGTGTATATTATTTATATTCAAAAGTGGCCAATGCAATTTCAGTAATATCACTAGACTACCAAAAACAAATTGCTAACTGTTCAAAAATAAAATAAAAAAGCAGAGGAGAAAATGGGTACCATGCTATAACTCAAAAAGGCATCAGAAATAAACTTGTTTATTACAATTCTCACAGGAACAAATAATACATTTCCAACCAGTTAATAAAATGCTGGGAACCTATATCTATTCATCACTTGCTTTAAAAAATTAATCTGGACCTTATCAAAAGCTAATTCAGTATCTAAAAATACTAATACTGCAGTGTCCATTCTATCTTGAGCTATATCCAGCATATCTAATAATAAATGTAAATTATACAATGCTTGTCTATTTTTAATACATCCAGACTGGGCAGGATGAATTATGAATGGTAATGAAGCAGTTAATATTATAGTATCAACATTATTTAATGAGCTATGTCTATAACTTGTGCAAAATTTAGAATCTATACTTTAAAATAACCACTATATTATGCCTCATAGAAAGGAGCTATTTACCTGACGAAAAGAGATATATTATACACCTCTTCTTCAAAATAGTAATTTTGATTTAAAAAGTACACATATTTACTAATAGATATAAAAATTAATTCAAACTAAAAAAGAAAAAAATGGAAGGTGCAGAAAAAATAGAAAAGGAAAATATAATATGGTAACAAAAAAGAAACGAAATATATAAAGAAATGGTTTCCCCTTCATCACAATTATAAACTATTTTAGTAATTTATCACATTTTCTTAAAATAAACAAATGATCTCATCTTTCCATATCCTATCACTTATCTATAAACAATTCCTTAAACTCTCATCATTTTGGTTTTAACTAGCAAAAGTCTATTAAAGCTTACTAGAGATAACAACATATCTATTGTAAGGGTTGATCAAATAAACTTACTTTACATTCCTTCCTTTTACTTGTAACAATCTTGATCTTTAATCTCTGCAAATAATATCCCAGAACTTGATTATGTTTTTTTCTTTGAGAAAATTCTTCAGCACTTTAAAAGCCTCTTTTATAAATCCAATATAACAAAATTATCCAAATCACTCTCTTATTAGTATATCTTCCTCTTTTGGCACCATGATTTCCATCTGGAAATGCTGGTGAATTAAGTACCATATTTTTGGAGTATAAGACGCATCGGAGTATAAGATGCACCAAGGTTTTGAAAAGGCAAATAAAAAACAGTTTTTGCACTCTGCAAACCTCCCAAAAATGGCCTGTTTTTTTTGTGAAAACAGACCCATCCCCCCCCCCCAAAGGCATGAATAGCCTTTAGGAGACTTGCAGAATGCTCCTGGAGTGCTTCTCCATTTTGCAAAAACGGGCCAGTTTTTTGTTTATAAAAAGGGCATGGGTAGCCTTTAGGATGCTTATAGAGAGGTCCTGGAGGCTGGGGGGAGTAAAATTGAGCAAAAACAGACCTTTTTTGCTCATTTCTGCCCTACCCAGCCCCTAGGAGCTCTCTAAAAGCTCTCTAGAGGCTATGCATGGCCATTTTGGGGAAGGGGCGGGGTTTCAGGATGCAAAAAATGCTGTATTCAGTGCATAAGACGCACCCAGATTTTCAGCCTCTTTTCTGAGGGAAAAAGGTGTGTTTTATACTCTGAAAAACACGGTACTGTACCTGCCATCTCATTTCCTTCACTTTCCTCACCAAAACTGATATCCTTTCAAAATCTCTTCTGGGAGTGTCATTCATCCCCACATGGGTCAAGTAGAAATAATGGTCATTGGTACATTTGAATACATTTGATAACTTCTCCAACACAACCTTTATGTAGATACCTGGAAGACAATACATCTGTCATTATGTATATGGAGTTTGTGCACAGCTGCCTTAGTTCTCCTTTGCCAAAGAGGAAATAGGTGAAAACAGCTTGCTTTCTCCCCCCTCTTGGACCACTGGTTCCCAATGTGGGGTTCATGCCCCACGGGGGGGGGGGAATTTGATTTTTAATGGGGGAAATTTGAACCTTGTTTAAACCAAGCTAATGGCCTTTTAGGCTTCCTCTGTGTGAGTAGAGTTCACATTTTGAGTAAAATAAGAATGATATGTCACTGGGGGGGGGGCTTCAGGATTTTAAAGATGCTTAGGTGGGGCATGGCCAAAAAAAAACGTTTGCAACCACTGCCTTAGACAAAGCACTTCTATTAAATCAGATTAACCATCCATAAAGAGCTGCTTATCTTCCTCTGCTTCTCCTATTCTTCCTTCTTACTACTCAATTGTGAGTATGTAGGTCAATATTCTGTTACCTTTTCATCTCCAACTAAGAAAATTAACGTTAAGAAAATGTCAGAAAATTTATAAGTATTACATTGTCATTCATTGTATTATAATACAATATTGTTCCATTGCCTATGAGTTCAGATATTTCCAGTTCAGTGTTCTTCATATATTTTTCATCAACAATCAACATGACCACTTCCCATGGGTTGAACTATATGGAAGCTATAGTCCAACTCAACTTGGGATGGACTGTTGTGACTTCTTAAAGACCACTTTGCCCTTTCCCCAATAGTAAAGAGCTGGTAAATTTAACTGAATTTCTACTATATAATATTCAGCTCTACTCTTTCCTCTTTCTTTTCTTTCTTTCCCACATTTTCAAAAGAAACAGTACCTTCCTTTTTTCCACTGTTCACTTATGTTCACTTCCTGTTCAATAATGCTTAACATCATTTGGAATCCTCGTTGTTAAAAATCTGTTGGTATTGCTTAAAAACCAGCCACTTCCTGTTAGTTCTTGTAGAAGAAACTTGGTGACTTATTGTTGAAGACGTTACAAAGGGAAAAAAGTAAAAAAAACCAGAGAACTGAAGATTTCCTGCCCTCCAGCTTAGCAACGCCCATTTTAAAATCAGCCTCAGCTATTCAGAAATACAAATGGAAATACAATTGTGATTGTAACAAGAATGGCCCAGCCATGTTTCTAACAAATGTATTCATCTGATCTCCTATAATGGAATTTATATTACATTTCAATTAGTGGGGGGGGGGGAGGAGGGAAGGAGGGATTTTCCATAAAAGGAGTCATTTAAACTGGAGATGGGGTGTGTTACACTGAAGCAGAAATTGATTTACAGACCGTGGAGGCAAAGATACGCTGAGAGAAGGATGGGGTTGCAATTCCTCTTTTTAGATTTATGCAAATGAAAATATACACGTATTAGATATAGCAGCCCAGTATATTGTTGCATATAGTGTATCATGTAAGTTACAAAACTTCTACTCACTTCCCAGCATTTTTTCATGCTTATTAGCATTCTTCAATCTTGTAAATGTTTTATTTCTAAGCTAATAGTTTTGATTTCTCTGGGAAAACATTTTTGTGATGGGGATACTGGCCTAATTTCACATAGCTGAGCTCCATGTTTTATTTTCATGGAAAGATATATTTGGATTAGTGATTAATATATATTCTCTTTTATATACAATATGTGCTTAAAGAACAGTGTACTATCAGGGTCAATTGGTTTACATCTTAAATTACTAATTTCTACATCTAATAACTGGGTAAATACACACAGTATACACCTGGTGTTTAAGAGTAGATGTACAATCACACTCACATATTCTGCAGCTAAAAGGGAGGATTTTTTTAAAAAAAATGCATTCATACCCTGTTGCATTTTGAACCAGGGTGTAAGGATAAATGCTTGGCATTTATTCTAATCAGAACAAACGAACATTAAAAACATGGAGGCCCCAGGTCAATCAGGACTAACATGCTCCACTCCATTTGTTTTATGGCATTTTCTCTGATTGTTTTTCAACCCAGAGTTCAACTGGTGTAGAGTTATGTTGCTTAGCAACTTGCAACAATCATAGTGAAACTTCCCCAAATGATTTCCATACCTAACTGAGAATAAATGAGAAACGGTGACTAAAAACTTTGAAGAAGGGAAAGAAAAGGAAAAGAAAGTGGCATTTTTTCAGTGTTTAAAGAGTTACCGTAAATTCATGAATTGAGCAGCCCCTCTCAACCAATAAGTTTCCCTTCATGCTAATCTTCAAAAGCATCCATTTTTGAAGTTTATTAAATTTATATCCTATCTTCTCCCAGGTGTTCAAGGTGCCATATACTTCAACCTATCAAAAGCAGTACCATAAAATAGATTAGGAATAATGGTAAAGGTAACAGTTCCCTCTTTCCAGTCCTGTCTGACTCTAGGGGGGTGGGTGGGTGCTTATCTCCATTTCTTAGCCAAGGGAGCCAGTGTTATCCGAAGATACTTCCAAGGTCATGTGGCCAGCATGACTATACACCAGGGGTGGGTTGCTGCCGGCGTTACTGCCAGTTTGCAACTCGCACGCAACATGTGCGCACGCTTTGAGCTCATGCATGGCAGCCACGCGTTTGCACATGTGTGCACTCTTCAATGTAAATTGTTCTCCGTGCACGTGCAGAACAATTTACATTGAACTGCGCACACACAGCCACCAAAATCCAAAATGGCAGTGGCAAAGCGGCAGCAAGGGTTCAGGGGTATGTCAGGCCTGGGTCGCTGCCGGTTCTGTGACCCAAACCTGAATTCCACTACTGGTTCAGCCGAACCATGCCGAACCAGCAACAACCCACTTCTGCTATACACCAAGGCACATGGAACACCATAAACCTCCCACCAAAGTGGTGCCTATTTATCATTTGCATTTGTATGCTTTGAATTGCTAGGTGAGCAGGAGCTGGAGCAGGTAACAGGAGCTCACCCTATCATGTAGCACTTGGGCCTTGAACCTGGGCTGGCGAATTTCCAGCCAACAAGCCCAAGTCTTAATCCCTGGGCTATCACGGCCCTAGATTAGGAATTCAAGTCAAACTAGGCAAGAAAATGATATGGCTTGCCTCCAGCGGTTGTGGATGCTCTATCACTGGATGTTTTAAAAATGTTGGACAGTCATTGTCTGGAATGGTATGAGGTCTGCTTCAGCAGAAGGCTGGACTAGAAAACTTCCAAGGTCCCTTCAAACTCTGATATTCTGTATTGTGAAAGACAGACAGCAAAAAAAAATCACTAAAACTTCCCTGATATTATAAGAGCATTACCCTTTCTTTATTTTATGTACCAACCCTTTAAAATAGGGTCTGACTAATGATGAAATAGGGCAGCACAGTGAAAGAAACAAGATAGAAGACATCAAGATTTGAGCAAAAAACAGGCAGGAAGAAATAGGTTAAAAGGGCTGAAAGTTCAAGAGCAGAACAGAGACATGGGAAGCCACAGTGGTGCCTGAACACCCACAGGAAGAGCTACCAGCACTTGTGGTAACACCAGTGATGTTGCAAACAATTTTAGAGATTCTTCAGAGGAAGAGTCTTCTAGAGCAAGGGAAAGTATAAAACAGGAAGACTCAGGAAGCCTGAAATGCCAGCCGCTTGTTGTTGAAGATCTCAAAAAAAGAAGTCCCGAGCAAAGTTAGACATCAACTTTCAAGAAAACCAAATATCGAATAATAGCTGCAACCTTCAAGAAGCAAGCAATGTCCTGAGTCTCCACCCAGTACCAAGTCAGTGTGAGACAAAGTGGGCCTCAGATGTAAGCCAGATGGATTGATGGATGGGTTTAATTTATTTATTCATCACATTCTTATATGACCCATCTAACCTGAGTGACTTTGGGCATCTTACAATAAACAAATATTTATAAATGAATTTATACCGCACAATGTGGTTATTGTTTTTTTTTAAGTAAAGATGGCACCAATGGTGCAATCAAACTTTTTCTGTTTTTCAGGTACATCCCACATGCAGATACCCCTGTGCACCCCTGTGGATTTATTGATTTATAGAAAAAAAATAATACTATATTCAGCACACCATACAATAGTAAGTAGATAGGCTATAGAAAATTTAAGTCATATAGAAATTGAATTTGTCTTCCTCTTGTACCATATCCATCATCGGATGTTGATGATCATGTTGGTGATCCTATTTTTATCAACAGTCACACACAAAAAATGCTGTTGAGTTTTGTCCAATCCAATTCCTTAAATTTTTGAAGCCATTATGTTCTTTTTCTGCCTAGACTTCATTTGCCTTCAATCTTTCCGTGGAGGATTAGGTGAAGTATGCCATATTTTTCTGGGTATCACATCACATGTCCAAAATATTCTAACTTTTGCTTTTTTTACAATTTTGATGATTTTCCTTGGCTTTCCCAGGCAGCTTATCACCTCCTCCTTTCTGATTTTGTCAATCCAACTTATATGTAACGGCCGCCTGTAAATCCATATTTCAAATGCTTCTAGTCTCTTCAAGTGGTTTTTTGTCAGAGTTCAAACTGAATTAAGGACTTAAATAGAATACTGTAAATATAATTCCTGAGAATAAGTACCCAAATCTAAGACTTTGTACTAATTTACTTATTTAATTCAAGTTTAAGGCTTCCTGACTTCACAGATATTCCAGGTAGTTTACAATTCAAAGAGAATGAAAAAAAATTATCAAAGAAAAGGAAAACAATTAACCAAAACACCAACATGGAACACAAAAAAAACCCCCTCAAAAGATCCAAAACCAAAGGGGCTCAAGCACCATCTTATTCCAAGGTGTATGAGAACAACGAAGTTACTGTTTATGAAATGTCAATAAGATGAGTGCAGTAGGGATGTCTGTAAGGACAGCAACCTAAAATGTCGGATTCATCACTAAAAAATACAAATACATTTTGGGGTTGAAGTTTCCTTTTGTAACAAAATCCTTCCAAAGAGAATTGTTCAACCTCTTATCTGGTTTTGATAAGATCAAACATGGCATCCCACCTTTTCATCTGTTTTTTTATTTCTTTATCCCTTCCTCTATTTCTTTGTTCGGAACAACAGTAGTGGGCTGAGAGAAAGTAAGTGGTTCAAAGCCTTTAAGTGGACTCCCAAGAATTTAGATCCAGTACCTTACCTACCACACCACACCACACTTGTGCATTTCCATCAATACCACCCATATCATTTCCCCCATTCTTTGACAAATAGAAATCCTTTTGATTCACTCTTCATCATTTGGAGAGAGAGAAAAATCATTTTCCTGTTGAATAATTATAGCAGTCTTCTGACCTGAAAAAAAAGAGGTTGTGTGTTTGATTTTTTAAAAATCCTAAAATGTTATTTCTGAGAATTCTGACTCAGTTATCATTTATAGAAAAAGGTACTAATTCACAAAATACCTTTTCTACTTTTAGTGCCTTCCTAGCAGTATGACACATCATAAAGAAGGACTTTTAAATGTCCCCTCCTTGACTTTCTTTCTATTGGTGTAAGGATTCCAAATCCATTTGAATCTGGGGGCAAGCAAACTATTTTTAAGGGGAAGTGTAAATATTGAGAAGTTTTTCAGTGAATTATAACCGTCTGCTATCCAACAATTTATCTTGGTCTGTCATGGTGAGTGTTTGTACTGCCATAATGTAAATGTTTTCCCTTGGAATATCTATAGGAGACCATAGGTGCCACTGCTCTTCTCAAAATGCTGAAGGCAGCTCTATCCTGTATCACAAGCTCTGCTTCTTTCCTATGTCCATGCAGTCACACAATACACATAATATACAACACAATGTAGGTAGGTTTCATACTTGATGTCCCTTGATCCCACTACAGACAGTTTTATTATATTTTTTTATTCCTGCTTCCAGGAATGCAAAACTTTTTTTAAAAAAGAGAAACAAATTCAAGAAAAAAGTTTGATGATGATCTCGAGAAGGCTTAACAGCAATCTAGAACTTCCACCTTCAGAATCTATCAGTAAAGGTTTGATCATTTTAATATGTTTCCCTGAATGTTGAGAAAACACTAGCAATGAGCAATAAGGAAAGCAATGCATTTGGCATGCTTGGCAGGTAATGATGATGAATTATTATATTGGTCACATATTATGAGTGGTGACATAGTCAACCAGATGCTTAAACTGGATGTTTGGCATTGTTATCCACCTATTCAGTTCTTCCCAAGGACCCAAGATAGACAGATGTTGTTGTTAATGGTGTTAAATGCTGCAGGATATAAGCTGTTCCAAGTAATGCTGTCTTTTGCAGTTGACTAATTGTGATTTTGTCAATGCTAATGGTGCTCCTGTTTTGTTTTGGGATTGCCCCAAGTGACATATTACTATGAGTACTTTTGGTACTACTATTCACAAGGAGTTGAATGTCTTCTTATAATCAATCTAAGCCACATTCAGGGTTAGGATTAAGGTTTTCTCTTGTAGTTTTTCAAAATCACCTTAGCAATTAGGAGCTGATCTTTTCTTTGGGCAGTTGCTTCAGCAGATTCCTTTCTGTTCAGGTGGCAGGAGCTTGTTTTCAACTAGATGCTGTTGGACTGCATTTAATTAGCAATTTGAAAGTTGTTGGTAAGCAGGTAATTGACTCGTAATTGCCCGGTGCTGTCCCTTTTGCTGGAATTTTTATTGTTAAATAGCTTTTGCCAGATGTTAACCAATCTCCAATTTCACCTCAATACTGAATGCTATTAAACTGCTTTACAACAAGTCAAATGTTTCAACCAAAGGCCATGCAGTTCGTCTTCACTCAGTACTGACCGAGAACTGCACTGTTTATTCCTTGTCAGGTGTTTTCTCATTCATTGATGGATTAGGAATGGTTCTGCCTATAGTTCTAATTCTACTGAAATTTAAGATTTTGACTATTGTGTGTAATTTGAGCTTCCTATCTGATCTTAGCTATACCTGTTATTTGCTGCTTTATTATCTCCAGTGGTTCCTTGATCTTCCTTGTTTCGAGATGATATTTCTTCATCAGGTACTCTTTGGTCTTATTCTTCAATTACTTTTCTTTCCTCTGTTCTAGCTTGTTTGCATCTAATCTTAACCTGCTGGTCTTATTTTCCATCCAGATCTTCTATTTTGGTGGCACACAGTTTGGCTCTTTTTCTTGTTCGTTGATTTTGCATCACAGGCAATCAGGTTTAACTGCAGCTGTGCTGTACATTACAATACAATAGCAGAGTTGGAAGGGACCTTGGAGGTCTTCTAGTCCAACCCCCTGCCTAGGCAGGAAACCTATACCGTTTCAGACAAATGGCTATCGAACATCTTCTTAAAGACTTCCAGTGTTAGGGCATTCACAACTTCTGGAAGCAAGCTGTTCCACTGATTAATTGTTCTAACTGTCAGGAAATTTCTCCTCAGTTCTAAGTTGCTTCTCTCCTTGATTAGCTTCCACCCATTGCTTCTTGTTCTACCCTCAGGTGCTTTCGAGAATAGTTTGACTCCCTCTTCTTTATGGTAACCCCTGAGATATTGGAACACTGCTATCATGTCTCCCCTAGTCCTTCTTTCTATTAAACTAGACACACCCAGTTCCATTAGTTGGGGTTTTTTCCCTATAGTGAGTTGATGCTTATATTGAAACCACTATATTGGCATATTTTAATACAAGTAGTTCCATACTTACAACAGTTCATCTAATGAGCGTTGGAAGTTAAAACAGCACTGATGTGACCATTTTTCACACTTACGGCCATTGCAGCATCCCTATGGTCCCGTGATCAAAATTTAGACTGTTGCCAACTGACTCATATTTATGACAGTTGCAGTGTCCTGGAGCCATGCAATTCCTTTCTGTAACCTTCTGTCAAGCAAAGTCAATGGGGGAAAACAGATTCACTTAACAACCATGTTACTAACTTAACAACTGCAGTGACTCATGTAACAACTGAGGCAACAAAGGTCATTAAATGGGACAAAACTCAATGTCTCACTTAGCAATGGAAATTTTGGGCTCAATTGTGGTCATAGGTCAAGGACTAGCAGTAGTGTTACCTGTTTCTTTCTAAGCTTTCATGCAGGCAGCCTTGTTTTTACATGTGGCTCAGATATTGTTTGTTTCAGTTCCTTTTTTGTTTTACTTATAAGGCTTTATTCTTTCTGAGAAAGTAGCAGAGGCCAGAGTGTCTGGTGTGGGATTGAAAATGGTTTAGCAGCTATGCTTGCTTCCTTTATCACTTACCCACAGAGTTTTCTACTACACAAAGCTATTCTGGCAAGGCTTCTATTTCTTTGCTCTGCCTAGACCCTTGCAGTTCTTCCAATTCTACTTTCGTGAATACTTTATTTCTTATTATAAATCAAAATTGATCTGCTAGCCTCTGTTCTGTTTTTGTTTCCAGATTCTGGATGTTGTTCTTTCCAGAACCAGCACATTCTTTTTAGATCTCTTCTTCTCATTGGATTGGATTTGTAATACCAGATTATTATTTCTTTGCTTTCAGTCATTCATATACTGTATGTGTAACAGGTAAATAACGTTTTTTACAGTAGTCATGCAGTTGCTCCACCAATAGTCCTGAGTCCTGTAGCCTATTTGTCACCAGGTGTCCAGGAATTCCAACACCTACCATGGTCCTTGTTGACACAGATGACAACCTTTGTCCCCCCACTTGCTCCCCTCCTGCTGCAGATGCCTATGAAGAAAGGGAGAAGGAAGGAAACACAATGGGAGAGAAAACAAAGAACAGCAGGTATAACAACCCATAGTTCACAAGTCATGCAGAGTCCCCAACAAAATTTCAGTGATTTTGGAAGTATCTAAGTATGTTCTACCATATCCCTTACCACTTCTCTGACTTTCCTTAATAACTTGCATTGCCAAAATCAGAAGCGTGATCTTTCTATTGAATTCTCTGCCATTCAGAACCTACAGCATGCTCAGTTTCACTGGCTAAAACTCTTGAGTACAGACAGTCTTTGACTTACAATTTGAAATTTTGAGTCCAAATTGTCTGTTGCTATACAAGGTAGTTGTTAGTGTGTTTTGACCCATTTTACAATCTTTCTTGCCTCAGTTGGTAAGTGAATCCCTGCAGTTGTTAGGTTAGTGACACAGTTGTTAAGTGAATCTGGATTCCCACTAACTTTGCCAAAGATGACCACATGATCCAGGCTAACAGAATAATAGAGTTGGAAGGGACCCTGGAGGTCTCTTAGTCTAACCCTCTGCTCAGGCAGGAAACCCTATACCAAGGGTGTCAAACTCAAGGTCCGGGGGAAGAATCCGGCCCGCAGGATGCTTTGATCTTGCCCACGAGGCTGCCCTGAAAACAGCAAAGGACTGGGCCAGCGAAAACAGAGCTCTGGGGGACTGCGTACGGCCCTCCCAAGCTCTATTTTCACTGCAGAGGGTTGCAGGAGACTGTTGCAGGCAAAAGCAGAGCTCAGGAGCCTGTTTCCGCTGGCAGAGCACTTGGACCACCACAGGTGCCCCCAACAGGAGTGACATCGAATGGGTCATGCCCAGCCAGGCCACATGCACCCTGGCCCCCCAAGGTCAAACACAATGCTGATAAGACCCTCAATGAAATTGAGTTTGACATCCCTGCCCCATTGCCATTTCAGACGAATGGTTGTCCAATCTCTTCTTTAAAACCTCCAGCTTTGGAGCACTCAGAACTTCTGGAGGCAAATTTAACACTTTAAGACTTGTGGCTGGCTGAGGAATTCAATCAATCAATCAATCAGAATAGATCTGGAAGGGACCTTGGAGGTCTTCCAGTCCAACACCCTGCTCAAGCAGGAGACCCTATACCAGTGATGGCTAACCTTTTTGCCATCGCGTGCCAAAAGCAGGGGGGTTGTACACGGGCATGCCCACACCCATAATTCTATCTGCACAACACAGCACCACCCTACGCATACACACACAATCCCCGCTCTTTCCTGCTCATATTTAAGTGATTGTCCACTAGGATTCCTAGGTCACTCTCACTGTTACTGTTTTTAAACCAGGTTTTGCCTAATCTGTACTTGTACAGTACCTTTGGTTTTTCCTGCCTAAGGGTAAAATCTTGCTTTTGTCCACATTAAATTTCATTTTGTTGGATAGGTCTATTGTTCACGTCTGTCAAGATCTTTTTTGAATCCTGAACTTGTCTTCTGTGGTGTTGGCTATTCCTGCCAGCTTAGTGTCATCTGCAAATTTGATGGGTTTCCCTTATATTCCCTCATCTAAGTCATTTATGAAGATATTGAAGAGTACTTGGTCTAAGATGGAACCTTTTGGTACCTCACTGCTTACTTTCTCCATGTAGGCCTAGTACATTAAGGACGATTAATTGAGTACAGTTTGTCAACCAGTTACAAATCCATCTGGTAGTGATGTGGTATATACCACATTTTTCTAGCTTACCAAGAAGTAGGTTGTGGTCTACTTTGTCAAATGCCTTGCTTAAGTCTAACTATAGTATGTCCACACTCTACTAGTCTACTAATTTAGTCGCTTTGTCAAAGAATGAAATACGATTGGTTTGGCATGTTCTGTTTTTAACAAACCCAGGCTGGCTTTTAGTTATAAAAATCTAAAATTTAGTTGATAAAAATATAAAAAATTAGTTTAGTTTGTTTCTAGCTGTTCACAGATTTTTTTTTTGAGGGGGGGGGGTATAATCTTTTCCAGTAACTTCCCAGGTATTGGTGTTAGGCTGATTGGTCTGTAATTTCCTGGGCCTGTTTTGTCTGACTCCCACCCCATCCCCAGGATACTGCAACCATCATAAATATGAGTTAGTTCCCAAGCATTTGAATTTTGATTATGTAACTATAGGGATGCTGCAATGCCGTGTGAAAAACGGGCATAAGTCACATTTTTCAGGATCATTGTAACTTCAAATAGCCACTAAATAAACTGTTGTAAATAGAGGACTACCTGTAAATATATCTACTTGGGTTAAATATTAATAGAAGAGAATATATGTAGCTCAGGGTTGAATTGTGGAGTCCTGGGTACTCCCCGAGTCTAGTTATTCACTTGCGGACCATTTTTATCTGACTACATAGTATCTTCAGACCATAAGGTCAATCATTATTTGGAAGAAAACCCTTAGACCACGTGTAAGCATAGCACTTCACTGGTATTCAACCCTCTTTAAAAAAAAATTCCCACATGAGCTTTTTAAAACAGTACGTCTGCTTTAACAATTGCATCAACTCTAATGAATCATTTCCTCTCTGGTATCTTCCCATTTATCTATATTTCACATTCTTCTAATTTTCTAACCCAAATGAGAGGGGTTGAAGGAGAACAGGCAAAGCAGCAGTGGCAAGATTGAGGGCTGATTGGAGAAGTTACTGAAAAAAAAACCTTGTGGTTATCATCATCTTGAAGTATTTCTACACATGTGGTAAATTCAGAAGTCATAATATGATGACTGCTGCATACTATCAAGGTAAGTGTTGCTCCTCTTTTGCAGAAAGAAATATTTTATTTCTGATGTTCCGATAGAACACTGACAAATGGAGGTCTGTTTTATGATTATATTAATTGTTGTGATATGTTGGTTCAGTCCTTGCTGCTGTTTTTGTGGTTTGCAAATGTGTTCTATTGTGTATATTTTTTAAATATTGCTAGCTGTGTGATGTGTCCCCGCATGCATTTAATACATTAATGAATAATTAAATCATGTTACTATCTCTCTCTTGGAAATACAGTACAAAAAGTATCACTGGCTATAATGTTTCTAACATTCCCATTTTCGTTTCTACTAATCTTATCTACTAATTTTGATAAGATTTCAACAATGCTATTTGTCTTTAAGCAGTCATACTTCACTGTGGTTTTTTAACTGGTTTTACAAAACGTCATATGCCCCTTTGGTTTTGTTTTTCAATTGTATCTACTAAGTTGTGTACTTAAATTCATTAATTTCTGGATACAGTGGTCTTCCCATGAGGTAGTAGTTTTATTTTATTTTTTATTTATTTAATTTGCCACTCATGTACAAGATAACATGAATAAGAATAAACATGAATAAGAAGACAGGAAATGGGTACAAATAAATGGGGACAGGGCAGGGAAATTAGGCCCGCTGGTGCGTTTATGGACACCCCTACTGACCTCTTAGGAATGGAGTGAGGTCAACAGTAGACAGATAAAGTTATGGGGGTTTGAGAATGTAACAACAGTGTCAGGTAGTGCATTCCAGGCATTGACCACTCTCTTGCTTAAGTTGTATTTTTTGCAATCAGCTTTGGAGCTGTTTACCTTGAGTTTGTATCTATTGTGTGCTGATGTATTATTGCAGTTGAGGCTGAAGTAGTTATTGACAGGTAGGACATTGTAGCAGATAATTTTGTGTACTATGTTTAGGTCAGACCATAGGCGGTGTAGTTCTAGGTTGTCCAAGCCCAAAATTTCACGCCTGGTGGCATAAGGTATTCTGTTGCAAGCAGAAGAGTGGAGTATTCTCCTTGTAAAATACCTCTGAACTTGCTCAATTGTGTTAATGTCCAATATATAGTGCAGATTCCAGACAGACGAGCTGTATTCGAGAATTGGTCTAGCAAAGTTTGCAGTACAATATTGCCAGAGAAGAAGCTTTGCAAGATTAGGTTAACAACTCTTAACTCTTTTTTTGGACTTATTTCAAAGATAAGTCTGGGATTTGTTTGAGCACATTTTTTTTTCAAAGAAAAAATTTGGTAATACTAGATTTCAGCTCATAGTTTGTTTCTTACATAATTCCACTCCAATTTCTCTGCTCTCATTTTCTTGATTGAAACACTCTTACTTTGCACCACTTGGAGTTAAGATATCCATTGTATCTACTAGGTGTTTTTTGAGGAAAATATTAAACATGTGCCTACCTATTTGTGGCTTTGATGATACATTTCCAATGTCTAAATGATCCAAAAGGACACTTTTCGTTTCTTCCTCTTACAAACGCCACTAATGACTAACTCTGAGACAACTGACTAAAATGTTCTGAGTTTATTTATGTGTTAAGAGAACGGAAAGAACCATATAGGTATGGTGAAATATCAGGGTTTTTTTTTAAGCAGATGAACAATCTAGCTATCAGGAGCCACCAACTGAGACATTAATAGCCTGATCCTCTATTAATTCAATTTACTGTACAGAGTTTTAAAAAAACATTGCTACCCATTCTTTGGGTAGTGAATTCCTTCTGTAGCAGCCTCCTTCTGCAGATAATGAGGAGGTTACTATTTTATCTATCCCAGGGGTGTCAAACTCGCCCACAGGCCAGATGTGTCATGCACTGGCTACAGCCACCCCATTTTAGCGAAGGGGGGAAAGTCACAATACGTCATGTGATGACATGACGGCGCGAGTTTGACACCCCTAATCTATTCCATCATGTTTATTGCATCACCCCTAATTTTGGTATCATGCAACAAAGAAAAAAAGTATTCTCTGCCTATATTTATCTTTCTTACTCAAAGAAAAGCCCCAAATGTTTTCTCTTTTTATACAGATTTTTTTTCAACTTGCTAATAATGTTGATTTTTAAAATACGAAGTTTTTAGACCTTGAAAAATACTCTCAGAATTTGGTTAGCCATTCTTTTGTTGAAGGAATCAAACAAACTTTCCAGGAAGAAGCATATCTTTGCAGCAGTTATAATGCAAAAAGCTAATTCAGTATATATAGAGGAGATGTATGGTTTGGTAAAGTTCAGTGATATCATATATTGAAATGGCAATTCAACTTTTATTTCATTCTAGAATGAATCATTTTTCCAGAATTGTTGAATTTATGCATTGCCCAGAGTTAAACTATGAGAGACATGGATGGTTTCTAAATATGATAGATAGACACCAAAGATAGGTACATAGGTAGGTAGGTGGGTAAGTAGACAGACAGACATCAGCTATGTAAAAATGACCTATTTATCTTTCCAGCAATTTTTGAAAATGAATTCTCTATTTTAGCAATCAGAAATGGAAAAATATCAAAGATAAAATATCGTGCACCAATTTTATTTAAGTATAATGTTCTGAGTGAATTTCATATTCTTCTTCCATTGGACTTATCCACGGTATCTCTTATCACTGCATTCAAATGTTGCACTGAGCTGGCAATCTATGATTTATTCAGATTCTAAGTCACATTTCACCAACGGTTTGTAAGTGAGGCCCAACAAATGTTACAAATTGCATGTTAACAAATGTTCCAATTCAATCAGTAATATCATTTGTCCTATTCTGCATCTTCTAGTTCTCTACAGGATTAATTTTGAGATGTGATGACTGAAATAAATGAGAATATTCCAAATGTAGTCACATCTGTAAGTTTTATGTTATAGGTGGATAGAAAATAGACTTACATAGAACATACTGTACATATAATCCTTAGTCAAATAGCAATAGCACTTATATACCATTTCACAGTGCTTCACAAGCCCTCTCGAAGCAGTCTACAGCTTCAGCATATTGGCTCCTACAATCTGGGTCCTCATTTACCAATCTCGGAAGGATGGAAGGCTGAATCAACCTTGAACCTGTCTGGATCGAACTCCTGTAGTAAGCAGTGAGTTAGCATTCTAACCACGGTTCTAATTCAAGCATGGAGTATGTTAATTGGATAATTCCTGTGATAGCCATAATCTTTTAGCTTTATGCTTTTACAAATTTTAGAGCTTTAAAATAATATTTATTGTTTTTAAAATATTCATTGTTTTTAGTTTTGTTATACACCAGCCAGAGTCACTGTTTCCGAGATGAACAATGTGACAAATAAATAAAACAACTGGCCATTTGGTCTAATGCTTAAGGTACCATTGTTTTTCACAATATTTTTTCTATTACTCCACTCAATAGTAAGATGTTTCATATTGGCTGAAATAGAATAGGCTTCTTCTACTCTATTTAGACTATGACTATCAAGAGCCGAAGTGGTGCAGTGGTTAAATGCAGCACTGCAGGCTACTTCAGCTGACTGCAGTTCTGCAGTTCGGCTGTTCAAATCTCACCGGCTCAGGGTTGACTCAGCCTTCCATCCTTCCGAGGTGGGTAAAATGAGGACCCGGATTGTTGTTGGGGGCAATATGCTGACTCTGTAAACCGCTTAGAGAGGGCTGAAAGCCCTATGAAGCGGTATATAAGTCTAACTGCTAACTGCTATTGCTATGATATCCCTCATTAAACTTAGCCAAGTTTATGGGCATTGCAGTCTTAATTCATCAGCAGAGCTATATGGTTTGAAAACTGCCTTTTTCAAACTGAGACATTGGGGGCCTCATTTGTTGCAACACTTTTTGCATCATCAACTTCTCTACTAGTTTTGCAAGACGCCTGAACAACCCTGTGTAACCCAACCCGTTTCACTTCCTTTTGCCTTTCATATTTCCTATCACACTAGTGTAAAAGATAGCGATACCAGTTCAAAGCAAAGGGAATGAAACTCTCTTCAACCCGATGCCCTTTATCTCCCAGAATCTGTACGTGCAACATATTTGGAGAACATCAGTCTGGGGAAGTCCCAATGGCCATTCAAATTTTTATGTATTAGGGAGTCTGCTTCAACATATGGTATATATTCAGCTGCATATTATCCTCATTGAAACTTTGTGCATTGGCAAAGTGGCACATTCTGTGGCTTTCCAGTTGCTGCTGAATTGTAGTTTCCAGTATCCTTCCCCACTGCCCATGGTAGCTGGGATTCATCAACATCTGGAGGGTTACAGGTTCACAACACCTGGAGCAGTTTATGAAACCTTAGGTCCAAATACTATGACTACAATAGGTCTAGCTGGATTTTAATCAGAGGTTTTCAAAAAAAATTATCTCCAGGGAAAGTATCTCTATGCTGTTTACATTATGCACTGATTAGTCTCAAAAGGTGCCTTTGCATATTTGGCAGATTGTAGTGGTGCACTGCAAACAGCTGCAATTCAGGAGCCTTGAGCTTTTGATGCCTGACTTCTGATTTCAGCTCTTCCACACACAGCATGCAATGTTGTTTCTGAGAGAGTGATTGTTGAGAAATCCCAAAGATGCTTTTTCCAGAGGCAACTGAACTTTCTGGGGTTTGTTTGAAGATGTTTCACTTCTCATCCAAGAAGCTTCTGCAGACGTTTCACTTCTCATCCACAAAAAAGCAGCTTCTTGGATGAGAAGCGAAATATCTTCAGAGAAAAATCACCTTTGGGACAACCATGACCTGGATGACTGAGAATCTCCATAGACATTGTTGAGAAATGATCTCCAAGTCTTGATTTAGGCTCCATGGCAGAATGTGTAACGAATAGATTACTTATGTTCTCCAGCTCAATTCTAGAGAGATACAGTTTCATTGATTTCAAGTAGTCACCTCCACCTCCAAAGTTTGAAATAAATATCTTACAATCTGCAAAGCTTGACTTATTCCTTTTGTCTTTTTATCCTCACCCCAAACAAAAATAAGAGCTGGAATTTTGATCCTTGTTCATTGGTGCAGTTGCTGATGGAGTCATGTTGAAATCTGCCCATTGACCATTTTAGGCTAAAGAAGAAACACTCCCTTTCAACTTGTGTACTCCATGGCCATTTTGACTTGAGCTATGGAAAAGAAAAGAAAAAAAAAGACACCTAGTTCTATAACAGGAAAAAAGATACCAATAACTTCTTCTAAATTAGTTTATTAGGTTGAAACAAGATGAGCGGGTGCTTGGAACATTGGGGTTAATAGCTTATCAAGTTGCCCAACTAACAAGGGGGTGATGTGGAAATGTTTTGCACCAGCAACCTGTCAACCAGTGTATGTTTGGACACAGGTCTAATCCTTTTCTGAAAGAGTGCTAAGCCTGTACCAAAAATTAGCCCAGCTGTCAGGCTGCAGGCACAGAGGAGCACAGGGTGAATTAAGAGGGAACTGTCAGTAGTAAGCAAGATCCATCTTCTACTTGAGCTGCAACAATGCTGGCTTGTGGGAGGAGGAAGAAATCCAAGGGAATTTGCAGTTGCTTTCTTGATTTGTTTCACATCATTAAAGTGTTAACTTCTTTAACTTTCTGGCCTCCTGACTGAGGCAGAAGAGGGCTGGGAGATTGGGGCAGCATATGTTAAGGCTCAACAAGTAGAGGAGATATTTTAATCCAGCCATTTCATTGTGGGTTTACAGTCCTGAATTAGAAGAAAGGGTACATTCACCTCAAGAGTTGCAAGCACTGATGTTTCTAAAGGGCCATGATTTTCCACCTTGGCCACTTTAAGATGAGTAGACTTGACTGGAGAATTCTGAGAGTTGAATCCACCCATCTTAAAGTGGCCAAGGTGGAGAACAGGGGTGAAATTCAGCAGCTTCTGGATAACTGATAGCAGAAATTTTGAATAGTTCGGAGAACCAGCAAATACCACCTCTGGCTGGCGCCAGGAGTGGGGTGGGAATGGAGATTTTGCCGTATCCTTCCCCTGCCACACCCACCAAGCTACGGCTGCAGAACAGCAGTAAAAAAAATTGAATTTTACCACTGGTGGAGAACCCTGCTCTAGGGTAATAACATAGTTTCTACAGATGATAATAATGATAATAATAATGATGTTGATACATGACAGGAACTTCAACTGAAGTGTTTAGACACACACAACACACACGCCCTGCAATCAACTTGGTGACAATTCCACATGAATCAGGTTTCCTTCTGGAGGGAAAGATCACTAAAGAACACAGATACTTTCCAATGATTCATCTGTTTATTAGATTTTTATCCCACCTTTAATATTTTATAAGTAACTCAAAGTGGTGAACTTACATAATACTCCTTCCCCTTCCTCTTTTTCCCCATAATAACAATAACCCTGAGAGGTGGGTTGGGATGAGAGAAAGTGACTGGCCCAAAGTCACCCAGTTAGCTTTCATGCCTAAAACAGGACTAGAGCTCAGTCGCCTAGTTTCTAGTCAGCAGCGGCAGAGCAACTCTTAGTAAACATCATATACTATTATCATGCATCACTTCCTAGAATAATGGAGTATATTTTAGATCAGGGGCGTCAAACTCGTGGCCATGAACCAAATGTGTCACGCACTGGCCACACTCACATCTGGTTTAGCAAAGGAGAAAAGTCATGCTACGTCACGTGACAATGCCGTGACAACACGAGTTTGACACCCCTGGGTGGATCTCTCTGGGAAGTGAATTCTTTATCCAGGGAACTATTCTTGAGAACTCCTACTCTCAATTAACCATATATCAGGAGTCAGGACTCAATAAACCAGCATACACAGGAAATAAAGTTTGTTTTGGTATTATGGTCAAAGGTTTTGCAGGTTATTGCCAGCACCTTGAACTGAATTCAGTTATATGCCTGTGAAGATGATGCAACGTTAGTTTAATATAATGCTCAATCCAAGTCAGTACCCAAGTTTCTATCAGTAGCATTAAACTGGAACTTCCAACTTATCTTCATTGTGACATTCATAATGTATTGCAGTGATCTATACAAAAGATTGTCTGGTGAATGAAGCTAAGCTGTTTTCACATAGCTAATGTCATAGTTGACAAATCAGCCTGAATTTAAAAAGCTATTCCATGCCATCAGGAACACCTGTGCTTATGCAGAAATTGTGGTTTTTAGGAATGAACTTGAAAGTAGATTAGATTACCTAACCAAACTATTTTGCTTTTAGGTTACAGGGGCTCCAAATGAAGGAAGCGTTTGTGGAATGACCTCATGGGTAACAGAAGTATATGCAATTCCACAGACCTGCCATTCGAAGAAAGCCGTGACCTCCTGATTGTAGTGTACAGCTTCATTTTTGCCATAGGCCTACCAGCTAACTGCCTAATGCTTTTGTGACACTCGTACAAATTTGCAAAAAAAATATCACAGCCATCTACCTGTTTGGCCTGTCCCTGTGCAACATTATGTACCTGAGCACTCTTCCCCTCTGGATCATCTATGTGCAAAATAACCATTGTTGGACTATGGAGAAACTGTCCTGCCGTGTGACCGGTTATATCTTTTTCTGCACATCTACATCAGCATTCTTCTCCTGTGCTGCATTTCTATCGATCACTACAAGGCTGTGGTACGCGCACTGGAAAGCAGAGGGAAATGCTTCAGGTCCCAAAGGACTGCTACTATAGTCACAGTCGCCTTCTTTAGCATCATTGCTGCAATCTATTGCCCTGTGTTTTTCAACAAAAGTATCCAGGAAGAAACCGGAGGAACCTGCTTTGAAACTCCTCTCAATTACAATTTGGCCCTTTACAATATCAGCCGGTTCTTTGTGGATTTCTCGTTCCTCTGGGGGTCCTTCTCTTCACAAACTACAGGATTTTTCAAAGTATTAAGACCAGCTGCAGCCTCAATCCGGACCAGAAAGCTAAAGTGAGAAATGTGGCAATTGCCATCATTTCTGTATTTGTACTATGCTTCGCTCCCTACCATTTTGTGCTCCTTGTGAGAGCCATTATCTTTTTCGCACCGAGATCAGGTATGCACATTTGAGAAAAACATATATACTACTTCTGTGATCTTTCTGTGCTTTTCCACTGCCAAGAGCATTGCAGATCCATTTATCTATGTGCTGGCTGGTGAAAATGTCAGGCGTGAGATGTATCGCACATGTAGAGTGTGTGGACTTCATTCATCAGATGAATCCCATTGACATCATAAACACACAAGCTGGGAAATAAAGAAGACAATATTATTGCCCTTCACTATTGAAAGTTTGTATGGCTCCTTTAAAAGACCTGAATGTGGACAACATTTTCAAATGCACTGAAACATTCTCTTTCTCTGGTAGTCGCCATCTCTTTCAGATAATTCTGATCTTCTTCATACATTAAATTCAGTCAATGGGCCTTCACAATAAAGTCACCAATATTGTGATATGTCCATTCAATGCTGAAGACATAATGATGCATTGACCAAGGATCATATGGCATCATGGAGAAGCTGCTAATATAGTTTTGAGTCATTTATCAATTCTTTGCTAATGAGGAAAGGACTAAAATGAAAAAAAAAAAAGCACAAGCCCCAAACAAATGCAAAGTGAATAAGCAATGCTACCTCTCTGGGATATCTTCTAGGAGGTGTGACAAGCTGGCAGCCTGCAGACCAGATGCGTCACGCACAGGTCAAGCCCACCCCAGCCCCGCGAAAAGAAAAAATGTCGCTATATGTCACATACAGCCATGTGACATGGTTAGTTGACACCTGTGTTCTAGGGTGTTGGGTTGTTTTAAACTGCTGAAGTAATGGTCAGAATATCTTTGAATATGATAAGTTATTCTTGAATAAATTTCTCAAGTCTTTATTGTATTTCCTTATTGTTCACACAAACACAATGTTGAATTTATGCAATCCAGGTATCTATGAGGTTATATGGCAAGTGATCGCAAAATTGCATATGTTCACAAAAAATATATATTTGTATCTAAAGATGAGTTTCCGACTTCTGAAATATACAAGGGGATTCAACTCTAAGTTGGAAGGGCCCTTAGATCATCTAGTTCAACTCCTTGCCCAGTCCAGGTTCTACTAGAACATCACTGATCATCCAGCTTCCATTTCAAGATCTCCTAATGAAGAAGAACTCATCCCTTGATGTGTGGCAGTTTGTTCCGCTTGCTGACAGCACAGTCAGGATGTTTCTCCTGATTCTAACCTGGCTGAATATTCCCTTATACTTTTAACCCACTGGCTCTGATCCTACCTTCTAAGGCAATTTATTTATTATTATTAATTTTATTGATCACCCATCTTGCCACAGAGCAACTCTGGGTGGTTTACAATTCTTTAAAAAAAATCTTTTTTTTACAAGGGGCCAAGCCAGGCTGACTAGCTGGAGCTTAGATCAACCCCAACTTCTCTTGGCTTCCTGCAAAGGTAAAGGTAAAAGTTCCCCTTCTTACATATCTGCTAGTCGTTCCCAAGTCTAGGGGCGGTGCTCATCTCAAAACCAAAGAGCCAGCCTTGTCTGAAGATGCCTCTGTGGTCATGTGGCCAGCATGACTAAGCGCAGAAGGCGCACAGAACACTGTTACCTTCCCACCAAGGGTGGGTCCTATTTTTCTACTCACATTTTTACATGCTTTTGAACTGCTAAGTTGGCAGACGTTGGGACAAGTAACGGGAGCTCACTCTGTTACGTGGCGTTAGGGATTCAAACTGCCAAACTACCGACCTTTCTGATCGACAAACTCAGTGTCTTAGGCACTGTGCCACCACATCCCTTTGCTTCCTGCAAAAGGCTTTGGTTAAACCAGCATTGCTTAACCTAGGCAGCCCCCAGATGCAATAATGATTAGATCTACTTCGATGTGGCTACTGTTCACAGAATTCATGATGCTAACATATTTCCCCTTAGACATCTTTTCTGTAGGTTTAGACATTCTCAGAACATTGCCTTGGCACAGTGATTAAAATGCAACACTGTGGGCAAACTCTGCCCACAGCCTGGAATTAAATCTTGACGAGTCTCAAATTTAATCCTATCCTTATTTCTAAGATTGCAGAATTATATATACAAATTCAGCTAGAATAGCCACTGGTTCAGTTTCACTCAGAAAACTTTAACCCAACTCTTTCTTCTCTAATACTGCACCACATAGTAATTGTATAAAACTCTGCTTTGGAATAATGCATGAATTTCTAGTAGTCAAGGTATAAATGGCAATGGTGACCTCCTACTCTCTCTAATAAGTATGATGCTTTGATGTTTTTTCCACACAGAAAATTTCCTTTACTATTAATCACTTTGTTGATACATTATTCATTGAATGTTCACTGAATCACAGTTCCTCAAAATATTATTCCAGCTGCCTAGGTGCTAGTCTTGAACTATAATATTGGTTCATGTGCTAAAAGAGAAATAGATCTTTTTTTAACATCTATTTCAGCTGCAATGTGGAGATGTGATCACCAGATGGCACCCAAAGCTATCTTATTTCACTAACGGTACCTATCATTTGTGCAAAGAAAATTAGCATGCCCCTTTCTATTTTCTAACTTTCTGTATCTCTTTCTATTTAATTCTATTTCTAACCCACAGAAACAACTTTTGGTGGCAATATAAACAACAATGTGGTCTCATGGTTTCCAGTCTGGAAACCGTATCGTCTGTAATTGGCTAGCAAAATGGTGGCCGTGGGTGAATCACAAATAATATGGGAGAAATCTTTGTAGCAGGTAAGGTACAGGCTGCAGCACTCAACTGACTTTGCTTGATCTTGAAGTTAAACAGAGTTGTTTTAATGCCTAGACCATTAGACCAATTAGACCATATAAATAAGAGCAATATGATGCAACCTTAGAGAGAGAGAGCTGGAAAAGCTTCTTGGATGTGTGGGAAGTTATCATCCAGCCCTCTCCCAGAAAAAAATGAAATATCCTAGGAAATATTGAAAAGGCAGAATGTTTCTCTGGATGTGAAAAGAAGCATGTTTTAAAAGACAGAATAGTTGCCTGTAGCTTCCTGCCCACCCCCACTTTGTCAATAGGCCCATTAAGACTAGCCAGGCTAGCCCACTTTACATAATAAAGACTTCAGCAGCAGCTATAGAAAGGCATGATAATAATTGGCCTTTTACTCAACTCTCCACATGGCATCTGAGAACTCATATCTGGATTCAAAACAGCCTAGAGAGTAGCCCCCTGCATGGCACCATGGGAGTCTGACAACCAATCAGAATACATTTCTTACACAGGAACAGGAAAGAGAGAGGTGGGACTAAACAGGGTATAAAAAAGCCTAGCAAGCCCCTTCTTCAGCCCCTCTTCTCTTCTTCTTCACCAACATTGGAGCATGTGATCACCTTTTCTGTTCAGGGCTCAAGCCATGTGGCCCTGTCCAACAATAAACCATCTTTCCAAGCAGCCTCCATGTCTCCAGTGTCTTCTTCCCCACTTGGAGCTGAACCCAGAAGGACATTTCTTTCAACAGATGAGAAGTGAAATGTCTTCAAAGAAAAAACAGAAAGTCCAGTTGCCACTTGAAAAAAGCACCTTTGGGACAACCATGACTTGGATGACTGAGAATATCTGTAGACATTTAGAGAGAAAGTTAAAATATATTAATACTTATATCTGAAGCCACTTCTTTATCTTTTTTCTTTCTTTTCTATTTTTCTTTCACTGTTTGCTTTTCTTTCACTTTTTGGCTTTGATGTCTTTTTCTTTTTTCTTCCTTGCTTTATACTAGCTTGTGTTAGTTTTTATCTTATTAAAAGTGTTGATTAGATATGAAAAGTTAAACAGTCAAAATGTGTAAGAGGACCAGGAAATAGTACGCGGTAACCTAGAGTAAAAACTGTGTGGGGCAGGGGAAAATCACAGAAGGTAGTGGCAAACCACATCTTTGTTATTACCAGAAAATCTCTGATGGTTATGCAAAAATGAAAATTATTCAAAAGTACTTTGCATGTTGTAATCAGTACAAATGCAGCATATCGCAATTTATGCCAGTATGACAACATATTTGTCTGTCAGTGCACAGATTGAAGGAAAGCACTAGAGTCCATTTGCTGCAGGAGCCCTTGTCTGCCTTCCTAATCTTCTACCCCTTTCATTAAGAATGGATAAATGTTTTCATATAATGTGTTAACTTTTTCCTGTATATTTGCATCCAAATTATTCATGACTTGGTCATTTCACACCAACCCCTTTAACTAGCTATTATGTTGGATTCTGCTGTATTGATTCATTCATGTTTGTTCTGCCTAGCATCTGGACCAAATCACTCTGCTTGCTTGCTCTGATTTGCTTTTAACCTGCTTGTTTTCACTGGGGGTAGTGAAGAATAATGCCTCCATTAACCTCAGCATCCACAGTTGGTGCAAAAAAAAAATTCCTAGTTGTCTAAACTCATGAGCTCCCCCCCCCCCCCCCAAGGTAAAAGCTGTATCTTTGTTCTGGTTTGTGTCTCCTCCCCCAACTCAGGGGCTGTTTCTTTTGTTCCTACTCTAATTCCCCTTTCTTCATCTTCTGTTTCAAGTTTCCAAGCTGCCTTCCCTGGTCCTTCCCCCTTCTGCTTCTTTCCCAAAGAATTTGGAAAGCTGCAGGCCCAGAGTTATTTGCTGCTGCTGCTGTTGCTGCTGGCTTCATTTTCTTCCCCTCCCTGTTTCCCTGGAGCAAAAGTTGTATTTCTTCCCTTCCCAGACCTCCATCCCACCCCGCTTCTTCCTAATCTGGAGAAAGAGACAAAGCCAACCTAAGGAATACCCAACACTTTTAGCAAAGGCTGTGTCCAAAGGGGAGAGGGTAAGATAATTGCAACTCAAACCAAGGAAAGCAAGTGAGAAAGAAAAAGGAAGATGGAACCACACTGAAAATATCTGGATACCGTTTGTCCAACATCGCACAGAAAGACGTCTTCTTCAACTTCCTAAACCTGTTGATGTTCTGTACTCCTGAGAAGTTCACTAAGGCTTATGCCTTTCAATAAAATGTGATGATCAGAGAAGATACTACCAGGTTACTGATATTTAGCCACCATGGACTAACATAGTTCTCTTCCTACAATGCCCTATGAAACTATAGCCCTGATTTTTTTCTGGAAAGAAATTTTGTGCCTAAAACTAGATTGCATAAACTTGGATTATATAAGCACACTCACATACACTAGCAGCTCGAAAACATGCAAATGTGGGTAGATAAATAGTTACCACTTCGATATAGTCACTCTGGCCACATGACCACAGAAATGTCTTCGGACAACACTGGCCCCCTCAGCTAAGAAATGGAGATGGACACTGCCCGATAGAGTTGGACATAATTGGACAGGAGAAACTTTTACCTTACTTTGATATACTTTGCATGGGAATAAGTCCTTCCATTTATATAAAGAAGAAGTTGATTGGCTTGAGAATGCCAAAGTCAAGATGTCTTACCTTTTGTAGCTGAACTGGCCCCCATGACATTCTTCCAGGGAGCAGAATCCTCACTCAGAGTCTTTCCCCAATGTTGCATTGAAGGGCTCACTTATCCATCCTTGAGTCATCTTAAACATTTATTGGCATGCAGCAGCATTTGCAGAGGGATTAAAAAGGGCAAGAATGGCTGCAGCACTGCAATATAGGCCCTGGTTGGGCTTGCAGGGGAAGGACAGGCAATGGGATCCATTCCTGAAAACTCCATGTCTTCATTGCCACAGTTACAACACCTGTTCATTGTTCTTTCAGCAGTGATCTAGAATAAGGAAAAAGAGAAGATTACCTTGAACTGCTTCCCACTATCCAAATTGTTAAAGATAAGAATCAGCAGGTCATAGTTTAATTTTGAGGTGACAATGTCATGAACATTGTTAGTGTTATAATTAAAAATATGGGAGGGAGAGAGGGAGGGAGGGAGGGAGGGAGGGAGGGAGGGAGGGAAGGGGAGAGAAAAAGAGCAGTCGCTACAAATTCTGGTCCAGAAAAAGTTAGCTTTGGTTACCCAGAGTGCTATTTGTTATAGGATGATTTTCCAAAATTTTTCCTATCAGCTGCTACCTGGTTGTAGGAAGTTATCATCCAGCCCTCTCCCAGAAAAATGAAATATCCTAGGAATATTGAAAAGGCAGAATATTTCTCTGGATGTGAAAAGAAACATGTTTTAAAAGACAATAGTTGCCTATAGCTTTCTGCCCATCCCCAGCTAATGGGCCATTAAGATGGCCAAGCTAGCCCACTTTACATAATAAAGACTTCTCCTCACTGCAGCTGTAGGGGAAGGGATATTACTCAACTGACCACAAGGCAACTGAGAACTCATCACAGCCTAGAGAGTAGCCCCCTGCATGGCACCATGGGAGTCTGACAACCAGTCAGAATACATTTCTTACACAGGAACAGGAAACAGATGAGGTGGGACTGAACAGGGTATAAAAGCCTAGCAAGCCCCTTCCTCAGCTTTTCTCTTCTTCTCCATCAACATTGAAACATGTGATCACCTTTTCTGGTCAGGCTCAAGCCATGTGGCCCTGTCCAACAATAAACCTCTTTCCAAGCAGCCTCCATGCCTCCAGTGTCTTCTTCCCCACTTGGAGCTGAACCCAGAAGGACATTTTCTTTCAACCACTGGTTTTTTTTTTCAACCAGTTATCATTGACTAAGACATGTAGGATTCCCTCTGAGCCTTGGATTCTCACTGACAATATTCAGGGTGGCTTCAAAGATGTTAGCAAGGGGTTCTCTGCCCAGTTGCTGGATGGGTGTGGCCATGATGGGCGAGACTTAGTCGGCCTCCTGCACCATGGCAGGGGAGGGGTTGCCCTCCCCGGGTTCCGGAGGCTTTCCTCAACCTCCAGGAGGCGAAAATGGCCTTCCCAGGTTCCAGAGGGCTGCTGGAGGCCAGAACCAGCCTGTTTTCTGACTTTTACAAACTTCTGGTAGGCCCATTTTCGCCCTCCCCAAGTGCCCTTCATTTACCTGCATCCAAAACGGGCTGCGTGAAGACTCCTGGGGGAGAGGAAGGGAAGGGTGAGCAGGGCCAGCCAGGAGTGGGATTTGGGGGTTCCCAAACTGCACAGAATCTTAGCTAGAGCTTCTCCTGTGACTCCTCAGCAGCCCCCCACATGTATTTAAGTATTTTCAACTACACCTATTTGATGGAGGCAATATAATCACAATGAGGCCACATGGCTGCATCAAATTGTCATTTAAGCCTACAGTATAGTCTTCCTGGCTTTTTGCCCTATTGCTACTATTGCTGCTATCCAGTCTCCCCTGGACAAATCCATTAATCTTACTTGCTCCTTGACCTTGAATGTTGAAGATGCCTGCATCGTATTTTAATAATAGCCTTGTTGCTATCACACTCTTGTTTTCAGCTTTGGCAGCTTGAGACTTCACAATGTGCAGGAAAGAGACAAAAGAAACAAGAGCTGGCAGTATCTTTAGATGCATTTATATACAGAATAAATATCTTTTTGATCCACAAGGACAATATTTTGGTAGCTGAATATGCTGAGTTTCATGACAAAAGGATGAAGGCCACAGATGGCAGAGCCATATCCCACACATACGCAAAGCTTGGCTTTTCAAAAAAGAATGTACAGATGTTCTTTTCTCATCTGTATGCATGAAATGTGCCAAGAGTCTTTTGCGCTTATGTTACTATTTTTTCATGTATTTCATATTGGAGAAAAGAGAAGGAATGCAAAAGTTCTGCACTGCAAACAGAGAGGGTTCGGGGGGGGGGGGACTAGGAAACAAGGGATATAAAACAGAGTTCAGACCATTTTATTGTATGCCAGTCAGAGTCATATATGTGAAATGGACAGCTATATACATTTAATAAACAATAATCTTTTATACGTTCCAGAAATGTATAAATTTACTGGAAGAGTCGGCAATGTTTCTGTAATTCTCAGAAATGGCTAGCATAGTGAAAGTGGGCATCTTCTATCTTCTTCTGCTATCTATACCTATAGAAATGGCTGTGTGTGTGTATGTGTGTATGTTCCAGCATAACTCTGGAACGCCTCAAGCAATTTCAACCAAACTTGGTACACAGATGACTTACTCTCTGGAAAAAAATACTGTGAGGTAAGACACCCCTAACACCCCTAGGGTTATGTGTTTTGTTAAGATACAGTCTGTTGTGCCTTAAAATGGCTTCTACTGTACTGCCGTAAAATGGTGTCTATTATACAGTGCAGTGGAGGTGCCATGGTAATAGCTTCACAATACTCCACAAGGGGGTGCCCTATGGTAAGGGGGGAAACCCAACATTAGAAATTACGCTTGGTCTGGATATTTTCCCCCTAAAAATAAATACCCGGACAACACCAGGTATAGTAGCTAGTCTACTATAAAGCAAGACTAGTATGATTGGTCTCCAGCATCCCCTCTTGCTCTCTGAGCCTACCATATCTGTATCCTTTAATGGATGTTTCCCCTTGGCCCTTGGGAAGTGGCACACTTCTAAACAAAACCCTGGGTTGTCCCAACATCATGGTATCTATGGGCCTTTCCACATTTGAATCTAACCAGGGCTCAAACATCTTTCTTCTATTGCGTATCCATGATGTTCTATATTCCCCTATTTTCTTAGAGTTGCCCAGGTATTTAATGTATTTAAATAGACATAACAGAGGTAGAATGGGAATCAATACTGAGACAGAAACTCTCGTGTGAGTAGTCCTCATTTAGCAATTGCCTTGAACGGTGTGTAGTCACAATGGTGATTAAAAAGTAACTTTGCAACCAATGTATTCATCATTTTACAGCCAATTAGTACAAGTTTTTGTGTACTAATTGACCTGTGCCTGGCCTATTTTTAACATTTTCTCTTCCTCCCAGAGCAGGCAGACTGTTTAAACAAGCTAACTCTTCCTGAGCTGCTTTTTTCCTCAACACAAGGGAGCTCTAAAAAGTGCTAACTGCAAGTTAATATACTCCGCTCCTTTAGCTTAATTAGTTTGCAGCTTCTGCCTAACACTGACAAGACCCTAATCAGTTTCACACTAAAGGCTTTTGTTTGCTTACTGATTATCCCAATAAGCATTCCACCAGAGTGGGGGAGTGGGGGAAAGGAATGTAAGATTTGTCCTCTCACCTGGTTTCTTGTGAGACAAGTTACTTTGTCATCCCCCAGCTGTTTGGGGTCTTCTGACATTGTAAAGGAAAGCTCCGAAAGTAAAACCATAAGTACAGTCATAGTCACATAATTTTTCACTTAGCTACCATTTTGCTAAATAACAGAGTTGTCTGTCCTAATTGTGGCTGCTAAATGATGACTGCCTTTATTGCTTTTGGTCAATTCAAGCATGGGGGGAAAGCAGTTCACTCAGCAGTGGGGAAAGACTGTCTGATGGGTCCAGATAATGCTGGAAGCTAGTGTGCTGCTTTGCAACATACCAGCTTCCCTTTCATGTGTTTATAAAGTTTTAATACCATAGACAGAGCACACAGTCCTGTGGGAACCAATGGAGGCATCTGTGGCCAAAGGTCCAAAACCACTTGGGGGAACCAAGGGAATCACAACAGGATTAAGGAGTGGGAATTGCAAAACAAATAAAGCATGGAATAGAAAACAACACAATGCTTAAGGCAAACGCGTAGAGTTCTGACTCCACACATCTTAAAATTGCCAGTATGGAGAAACATTTCTATAGATTCCGATTTTAGACTCTGGCATGTTGGGTATCGTTTTACCAATAAAGGAGAATATGTGTAGCTCAGGGTTAAAATGAGGAGTCCACGGTGCTCTGTGAGCTTGGTTGTTTTCTTGCAGACTTTTCATTACCCAAACTAGCGTTGGTCATTAGGAGTGGTGATATTACCTAGTCTGGGTAATAGAAACGTCTGCAAGAAAACAACCAAGCCCAGAGAGCACCGCGGCCCCTCATTTCAACCCTGAGCTCCACTTGTTTTTTTTCCCCCGAATTTTCAAGAGAGAAGCACGGACTATCTGCTATCTGCGTTTAGCAGCTCATGTGTAATTTTCTCCCACTTCATGGTTTTACACGGAGACAACAAAGCAATAGCAGTAGACTTATATACCGCTTCATAGGCCTTTCAGGCCTCTCTAAGCGGTTTACAGAGAGTCAGCATATTGCCCCCAACAATCTGGGTCCTCATTTTACCCACCTCGGAAGGATGGAAGGCTGAGTCAACCCTGAGCCGGTGAGATTTGAACCGCTGACCTGCTGATCTAGCAGTAGCCCGCAGTGCTGCATTTAACCACTGCGCCACCTTGGCTCTTGAGCAAGCATGTTTATTGAGGTGCGGAACGAAAAGCCGAAACAGTTAGGACTATTAGGCCATCAGTCCCGCCGATTTGAGGAGGCTCGCGCCTAAGGAGCCGCGCCAACAGCTCCCTGATGGCCAAGGCCCCCGCCGGCCTTTGGCAGATTTGTTTTAAATTTCGCCTGTACACAGCCGGCCCCTAACCGCGGGGAGGCGGGGCTGAATACCGTAGTAACTTTGAGACCCTATGATAAGCCCTATGCAAAACAACGAGGAGGAGGAGCCAGAGGGAGAGTAAGCAGCCCAGCACTCCTTCGGTTAATAGAACATTTGGTCTCAGAAGAAAGGATTTCCCTCGCTTACTGTCCAATGGGAAGCTAAAGTTGTCCTGGGCGGGCTCACAAGTTGCACAGATGCCTTCTCTCCCCCAATGGGAAGTCCGAGACGATATCTAAGGCGGGGCTTTCGTTTCTTTGTGGAGTTTTACAAAAGATGGCCAGAGTAGGGAACTGGAAGAAAGGGGGAGGGGCTTCCGCAGCCGTTGGTCCCTCCCCTTTTTCTCAGGCTCCGACATCATTGAAGCAGGAGCGGGCTCTCCGTGTTGCGGTCGGCTTTCGTCAGCGGGTAAGCGGGTACGGGAGAAACGGTCGCGGTGGGAGAGAAAGGAGGGAGCCGCCAGTTTCGAAATCCGAGAGGCAAAAGGAGGAAATGAACGTGATTGAGCTAGTCGAGGAAGAAGGACCCGCGCGGGATCACTGAGCCGTGGCTCCAAAATGGCGGCCGTGGAGATGGAGAGGGAATGAATCATTCCCTCGTTCCCGGCGCCCTTTAGCAGCTTTGGAGAGTTTTCTTCTTGTTTCAACTCACTTGTTTCAGTCGGCTACTTTTCCTCAGGAGCTCCTCCATACGCCTCTGGCTCCCTCCTGCCGCGTCTCTTTCAGTTCCTTTAGTTACCTGAAATTCTCTAAATGTGGGACTACAGGCCCCATCATTCCCACCAAGCGCGGTTATTTGTCATGCTCACTAGGAAATAACAAAGTTCCTACTCGTCTGGGAGTGGTTGAAGGAAGGCCGTTGTATAATGTTTTCTTCTCCGCTACTTTTTTTAGGGTCACTGCCAAATTATCTTTCTTCTGATTTGTTTTTTCTTTGCCTCCCCGACGCTCCAAGCGCTTTCAGATTCTGCTTCTCCGTCCCATCCACTTTCAGAACTTTCACCATCTGGTCTCCTTTCACAGGCAACTTTCCTATGCTTTCACACAAGCAACTTTGTCACATTGTTTTCTACAATTATTTTCTTCTGCCTCTTGATAGAAAAAGTTTATTTTCATCTGTTTGTGTTGCCTAGTTACAATCGTAACTTTTTTTAATCCCAACACACATTTCACACAAGGAAATATGGCACATGTATTTCCCCTCTGATTGATGGTTTGAAGTTTCAAGTGACATTCATGGCAAAAAATTCTTGTGCAATATGGTTCGCTTTTATAGATTTTACAAGGACAAGGTGGATTTTAACAAAAAGTGGAGTTCATGGGTTTTCAAGAGAACACAGGATTAGGTATCTTTTGTCTCCCATCTGTGTTGAAACAAACTCATGTCTGTGATTGAACATTAATGGAGTTGTTTTGAGAAAATTAGCTTTTGCATCTGTTTGACAGTATTTAATGTTTTCAGCCCCTAACTGTAAAGTTAGAAAACAGGCCTCAAACAGTGCTTTGGATTTAGCTGCCTTTCATAAAATGTAGTTAAGCTCATTAGTTTCACAGAACATGATAGCGTAACTATTAATCAGAGATCGAAATCTGCCAAAATTCCTGTATACTACAGGAAGAATATGAACTGAGGGAAAAGGATGCTAGGTTTATAATGTTACATCTGAATGAAAATGTCCTCACCAACATTTAATAAAGTTGTTCTAAGTAATATACTGTACTATTTTTATGTTAAATGGAAAAATAAACAATCGTGTAGTAATTTTGCCTGTGTTAGAACCATTGTACCTCAGTTTTATTACTATATTATCCATTTTTCTGTACCAGTCATAATTGTTGATTAAGCCATTCATTGCTCATCATCTTTTTAATAATAAAATGCCTGTTTAAATACTATCCTTCTATTGTGGCTTACATTGTATAATAAATTTAATAATAAAAAATCACAGCCAACAACATTGTTCTGGGATCCAGCAATATAATCTTGGTAATTCTAAACAACACTTTAAATTCCTTAAAATTCCCCTCAACAAAACACCAGTTTTGTATCTAGTCTCTACTCACTGCTAAATAATTTGGTAACTTCTTAGCTTATGTTACCTTCCAGCTCACATTTTTCATTTATGAGACAAGATTTATCATAATCCTCATCTTCATCCCACTTTTTAATCACTAGATTCCATACATCCCTAGATATTCTACTGATTTTCAAAAGTCAATTTCCATAATGTTAAATCTATGACTAATATTTGTCAGTTCATTATAAAACTTTAGTTGACCAGGTCAATAAAATTTATCTTGTATTTTTATCATGGTTTTGCTCAAAAAAATCATTCTAGATTTTTTTTCCCCTCAGTTACTTTTAAATATCCTTTTTCACCTCAGTTATTTGCTAATACTATTTGAGCCCAGTCCATAGTAACTATGGTATATTTTCTAAGAGGAACTGGTAGTATCAATATCCTTAAAGTTTTAAGATTTAAATGGTTGATAAAGCTATAGTTGTGAATAGTATTTTAGTTCTGCAATAATATAATTTGGAAAAGTGGGGAATATTTTTCAGTTCATTTAAGAGTATACAACCAGGATGGATAAAATCATTTTTAAAAAATCAGATTTTTAAATTTTAAATTGGTATATTTATTTATATCAAAATTTATTTTAATAAAATGCTTTTGGAGTAAAAATCTTATCTAAAGATAGTTTTATATTTAAGATATAAAATATGTATATTCTCCAATATTTACATTTTTGATAAACTCGTTCAATGAATCCAAGCTCTGCAAGCTGAGACTGCATTGATGCATTCACACAATTTCACAGTAACCATGAGATAAATCATAAAACAAAGTTCAGGAATATTCCTTTATTCCATTGTTTGGCAAATCGATGTACACTACAAACTGTATGATTGTTTGAAGAGAAATGCATCTGCACCACCAGGCTCTTAAATGTGAGGAAGAAGGACAAGCAGTAAAAATGAAAGTGAAACCTAAGCAGCTTATAAATATAATATTAAAGTGCCCCTGTCATTTCAGATCCATCATGGCAGCGCCTGTTAGGGGGCATCCACACATCTGCCTGCCACATCCCTCACCTTGTTGTGTCACTGCTGCATCACGGTCCTTCCATTAAAATGAATGGGATTGTCAGTGAATCAACAGCAGGTCAGGTGGAGCTGCTACGGGACAGAGATGACAGTTGCTCTTTGAAAATTATGATTTAAATCAAATCCACCCTGTATACGACTAATGAATAGCAAACTAAAACATGATTCAACTGTGTGTGTGTGTGTGTGTGTGTGTGTGTGTGTGTGTGTGTACACATATAGATGTATAGAAGACATTTTCAGTTATTACAATGAATTTCTTGCAGGAAATCTATGCATTATGTTGGACTGAGTTTCAACTAGAAAGACACTATTTAGCATTTTTCCACAGAAGTTACTACATGGCTTTCCTCTCTGCTATATTGACTTCCACTCCCAATCTGCAATTTGAGAATAATAGTGACCTCTCTAATTCAGTAGTTGTAAGAAAGTTTTGAATGTAATTGTTCCATAAAACATATAATATAACCATAACCAAAAGGAATAATTAGCATACTTTTATTTATATTATTTTGTTCATAGGAACAGCGGAAGTCCCCACAATGTATGCCAGATACTTTATTTAATTACTGAATACACTTCTTACTGGTCTCAGGTAGGTGGTGCTAGACCACCTGCTGTATGGAATCTTCTATAAAATGGGAGAAGAGGAAGGACTGCATCAAGCACCATTATTGGTAAGTAATAAATAATGTAGGGGACAAAGGTTCACTAAAATGAATGAGTGTATATAAGCTGAAGTAAAATGGATTAAACAATTACTTGTTACTTTATCACTTGTTCCATGTTTTCCTGCCAACATAGACTTGGTTTTCGGAGCATCATAAAGCAGAAAGTTTAGTTTTCATTCTGTAACTCATGCTAGATCCTAGTTTTAGTTCTAAGAGCCGTGGTGGCGCAGTGGGTAGAGTGCAGTACTGCAGGCCACTTCAGCTGACTGCTAGATCAGCAGTTCAGCGGTTCAAATCTCACCGGCTCAGGGTTGACTCAGCCTTCCATCCTTCCGAGGTGGGTAAAATGAGGACCCGGATTGTTGTTGGGGGCAATATGCTGACTCTGTAAACCACTTAGAGAGGGCTGAAAGCCCTATGAAGCGGTATATAAAAATCTGCTGTTGCTATTGCTATATGTTACTAATAGAAACAATGGTATATTTTTCTGTACCGTGGAAAAGAGCGGAGTAACAGTTCCACACTCAATGTGCAGAGGAGGCCAACAATTAAAAAGAAACATTTAGCAATGATTGTTGGATCTCTCCCATAGGAGCAGAAGTTGGCATTGGGATTGTTATGGTACTTATAAACTTGCATATCACTATGTCAATTTCTCATCAATATAATGGTATGCTTTAGTTTATATGATTACACTTTGTTTTTTGCATATACAAAAGTTTGTTTCAACATAATTTTAAAAATCCTGACTGGTTGCTTCTCTAATCCAAAAATCTGATGTGTGTTAATTCAGAGTTCCCCAACCTTGCGGACTGGGGATGGTTCTGCATGAACGACATGCACACATCGCCACCGCTCGCGCAAATGGAGTGTGCATCCACACACTTGCCCGCTGGTCATGCAAGTGGTGTTGCATGTGCTTGCCATTTCTGTGTCCGAGTTGCAAATAGTTCATAGCCCACTAGTGGTCGCAGCCCAGACGTTGGGGACCCTATGTTAATTTATTGCGCTGATTTCCTTGTCTGTTTAGATATAATGCAAAAAGGACTTATTTGTCTCTATATTACAAAGCATTCTCATATTAAGATCTGTTAGATCAGTTCCTGTTCAAAGTTACATGGATGATGAGTGAATAATGCCTATGACCAGTCCTTGAAGTTCTGGCTGTTTCAGCCCCCCAGAGTCTCATGCTCATCATTTAAGTTCTTTCCTGCCAGCTACCCACTAGCAAAGCCAATCAGGAAGCCAGCAAAGAAGGTCCCAAGTCATTTCGGTAAGCCCCGTCTTCCTGCACTTGTGTGAGACCCTGCTTTCCCAAGCTTCTATGCACTTGCATTAAGCTGCACTCTTCTTTCTCTAGTTCTCTTCCATACACAGCCTATGTTGCCCCTCCCCATCCCCCTTCACTTGCTCAGTCTGCACTGGGCCTCCCCTCCCCCATAGAATGAAGCACACTCTATGGTCATAAATGCAGAGAGGTTGCCAAGAGCCTAAATTTTGATCACATGAACAGCCATAACTTTGGTGACTGGTCACAAATGCTGTTCATTCAATGCTACTGTAACTTTGAACAGTTGCTGAATGAATAGTCATTAAGTCAGAATTATCTATTTTAGAATGCTAAAATATTTTTGCTGTCCTCTTCAAATATTTCTTTCTATATCATAGTCCCTCTCCCCTTAGTGATAGGGAGGAAAAAGGAGGGTCATATCTAAGTAATACCTCTGAGGAAGGTTGGAGTTGACTAGCTGAAAAATCAGAATACATTTCCATGAATAAAAATGGATTTGAACCCAGTCTTCCCTATCATAGTTCAGTATTTGAGTTGCACTGCTCAGAATTCTTGCCTTCTAATCAATTTTTTATTCCTTTAACAGCATTTACATATTCTGATTCTTGTCTTCAATAACCAGTCATTTTTGTATATTGGGGGCAGTTCCTACCTATAGGTGATATTGGCTGTGAACATCTTGGAATTTTATATCCAATTTTCTGGTAGGACAATGGAAAAATGCTTTGGTCCAGTGTACCTCAAAGAGTTATATTTTTCCTTTTATAAAATAGATATTTGAACACTGCTATCATGCCATTCCTAATCCTTCTTTTCATTAAACTAGATATACTCAGTTTCTGCAGCCATTCTTCATGCTTTAGCCTCCAGTCCCCTAATCATTTTTGTTCTCTTCTGCATTCTTCTGGAGTCCACATCTTTTTTACATCGTGGTGTATTCCAAGTGTAGCCTTACCAAGCATTATAAAGTGGTATTCTTTTTTACATCATGGTGTATTCCAAGTGTATCCTTACCAAGACATTATAAAGTGGTATTAACACTTAACGTGATCTTGATTCTATCCCTCTGTTTATGCAGCATAGAACTGTGTCGGCTTTTTTGGCAACTGCTGCACACTGGGTGGCTCATATTTAAATGGTTGTCCACTAGGATTCGTAAGTTCCCTCTCATAGTTACTACTATTGAGTGAGGTATCACATATGCTGAACCTGTGCATTTTGTTTTTCTTGCCTAAATCCTGAATAAGATACTGTCTTTTGATGGAAATCAATTGTTATGGGGGAAATTGATCACACAACTTTAGGCTTAAAAAAATTGCACAAGAAAGATGGGGTATCACCAATATCTTAATTTTTGAAAGTTCGGAATAGAATTCAATGAATGAATGAATGAATTCATAAATGCAAACTTTTTTTTTTTTTTGAGCTCTCAAGTTGGGGCTGACTCCTGACATCTACCTTGTCAAGTCCATGCAGGTTTTTGGAAGTGGTTTGCCATTGCTGTTGCCTTTTCTCTATGACTGACAGATGGACTGGCCCAAAGTTACCCATCTGGCTTCATATCTAAGGTGGAATTAGAACTTGCAGTCTCCCAATTTCAAGCCCGGTGCCTTAACCATTACATCAAACTGGCTATCGCTCAAAAACTATTACACTGGAAACAATGAAGGACTGGTCCACAGTGCCTTTGCCAGCAAAAACTGAGCTCGGGAAGACTATGTGCAACCCTCCTAAGCTTTGTTTTTGCTGGCAGAGGGTTGCAGATGGGTGTCACAGCTGAAAACGGAGCTTGGGAGCCCGTTTTCACTGGCAGAGCATTCAGGCCACCACTGACACTCCCAACATGAGTGATGTCGAGCTGGCCATGCCCACCCTGGCCACCCCCACCCCCCAAGGTCAAACACAACCCTGATGCGGCCCTCAATGAAACCAAGTTTGATACCCTCTGCTATACACTATTGCTAATTAGGGTAAAATATTTCTACCTTTCTTTAGACATTCTACTTCCAGAGTGAAGGTATATATCTATCAATTGCATATCCAAACTGCTTTTATTTTAAGTTATTGATTTTCAAATACAGAAAGTTAAAAGATAAAGACAAGAAAGAAAAGGTTTTAAAAAGAAAAAAGATCAAGAATGATAGATAAAGAGTTCAAAAAAAAGAAATAGAAAAAGAATTATTTCTGACTTGGTTTAATATGGTTATGAATACAAATATATCAAACTCTTACTTTAAAATTAACATTTTTGACAATGTTTCTACAATTACATATAGTATATGTCACATGATTTAGTCAAAATACCATTAACTATATTCAGGTCTTTACAGATGTATATATTAACTTGATTCCTTTAATAAAATTCATATCTTCCAGAACTTTAAACAAAAATTCCCAATTCAAATTATCAAAAGCTTTCTTAGCACCTACAATTAGTACAAGTTTTTTTCACTACGTTAAACAGCTTTTATTTAATATGCAAAGCCTTTTTAGAAGATAGTTAACTAATGATATTTTCTGTTTTCACTAGGACACAATGTTTGTACGTGGACTGAAGAGGAAACGTATTGAAGGTGAAGATGATATTGAAGGAAGTTTTACTGGCTTTAAAGCTATTCCTTCATATAACCTTCAGCGCCAGACACTGCTAGACATGTCATTGGTAAAACTTCAGCTCTGCCACATGCTTGTTGAACCTAATCTGTATCGTTCAGTGCTTATAGCAAACACCGTACGGCAGATCCAAGAAGAAATGACTCAAGATGGAAGTTGGCAGATGATAAATCCTCAGAGTACAGGACCAGCCTCTCTGGACCGTCTTGTTTCAACAGATATTCTCTGTCGTTCTTCCAAAGAGCAAACTGAAGAAAAGCTTGCTCAAGAATATAGTGGTTTCTCTAAGAATTTTGAGGACACACAATCACAAGAGAATGTAGACATCTTAAGGCCTGCTGTGCTACAAGCATCCAGAAGCTTGCAGGGAAACATGTGGGAGATGGATAGCATTCCAGAAAATAGAGTAAACTTCCATAAGTCATCATTAGATCAAATATTTGAAACTAAAACTTCTGACGCTGTTGAAGATCTTTTTTCAGAAGTTGACAGTTCTTATTACACTCTTGATACTGTATTAACAGGGATGATGGGCAATACAAAAATGGGACACTGTGATGTTCTTGAAACCTTTCCTCAAGGAGCCACAAATTCAATTCTAACTGTAAGTCTGATCTTAATGAGCTTGATCATTTTGTAGAGATTCTGGTTGAATCTTGAAACTAAGAAAAATCCCTTGAAGAAGCTAGGTTGTAAACAATAAAACTTTTTGAGATATTTTGTTCTCTTAAACCTGGATGTGATCTTCCCTTACCGGCTTGCCCCCAATTCACATCATTTTGCAAAATTGAGTTAATTTATAAAATTAACCCATAATTTGTAGTGTTCAGTTTTGCTAAGTATATACTTTAGTGGCCACAGTCCGGAGATAATCAAAAGCATACATTTAAATTGTCATGCCCAAGCTTTTTAAAAATTAATTTAAATCTACAACAACACATTATATATCGCAAATTACTTTGGGAATTCCCTAATTTTCAGCAGCACACTGACATGTCAAAAGATCTCTAGATGTAATCATGTACTCTGTATTCTGACCATGCATTTTTCTATTTTTGAGGCCTAACTTACCAGGAGGCTCTTCTAACATTAAGGGCAAATTAGTATATCAGGATTATTCTTTCTTGCCTATCTCATAACTGCAGGGTGAAACTGTTAAAGACACTCCAGTCCTTAAAATACCACAAATGAAGTCAAATCCCATAATGTCTAGTTTAGGAGTGCTTCCCTGCAGCCTACCAGAACCTTGAGATTGTACCACCACCATTCAGAAGCAAAGTGATCACCATGAGTACATTATTTCCCAGAAGTATTTTCTTACCACCCCAGAGAAGGGGGCAGAACTGAAAATTTCAGTGCATCGCTTCTAGTGATATCATCTTACTCAAGGGACTACGTTTGCCCGACAAAAACTTAATAATTTCAAATTAAGAAACTTTTAACTACCCCTGGCATTAGTGCCTGCTGTTTCGTTTTATGGAATTAATTTGGTATAAAGAGAAAATGCTTCGGTTTTCCCTCCTTAATTTCACATAAATGCTATGTTCTGTAAGTTTATTTACCACATGAGCTCTTGGAAAAATTGTAAAGCAGCTATTTCTCATTTTCTTAGTTTTTTCTGTTTTTTCTTTTAAAATTATAATTTTTTTAAAAAAAGTATCAGTGTTCAGAATATTATAGCTATTTTCTGAAGATATATTTTTGCTATGAATTCTGTCTCAAAACTGCTTATTTAATATCTTGAAATATTTGCAGTTGTATTTTTTAATTGTTTTGAAAAAGGGACTTTTCTCCCTTATAACTGACTACCCCTGCATAGTGCAGTAGAGTAGAAGTATGTGTAATTGTTAACTACAAGCTGAACTGTTATTGGCATTCAGCCTTGAAGTAGAGTATTAGAAATCAAGTTATTCTTGAAACCTAAACATCTGAGGAAGAGCTTCCAATAGGCTTCAGGAACTCTTGATGCATTTAAACTTCACTTCAAGCCATGTTTTTGTTATCTTCAAGCATAAATTATATGGGTTTTATTTATAAATATTTATATAACTCTGTCATCAAACAAATTATTGGCTGAAGTTTACCATTTACTTTTATATTTAGGGGAAAACACCCCTTTATTGCACTAATTACTAACCAACTGTTACAGAGGACTTCAAGTTCTCCAAACTTAAATTGTTCTAGTTGCCAGTCTGTAAATGTGCATTCCTTTGAGTCCTTATAAACATATTATCTCAGCAAATTATTATTTAAGAGAAACATACATTCACATGCATGTAATTATCTACTAAAAATCCTAGTGCATACCATTTATAATAAATTGCCCATTTTCTTTCCTTGTTAACTGGAGATATAGATAAAACAATTGCAAGGTGACGGAAAAAAAGAATGAAACAATTATTTTGAGCAAAATAAACATTTGCTTCAATATCAACATAACTATTACCATTGCAGGCCATTTTAGCTATTTTGCATTTGTTCCCTGTGATTAAAATTGGATTGGTTGCTTGCTTAAAATAAATTCTTTGAAAATGGTTTCTCTGGTGATGCTGAGATCAAATATAGATTTCAAAATATTGGACACATTTCTCCCAGCATGTCATAGATGCAGTATATCTTTGTGTAAAGGAAGTTAACCCTAACTCTAACCAGTAAGGTTCATTATGCACAATTAAAGCAACTGTTCTATGCATAAAGATCCATGTCTTCTGTGTACATCATTAAATGTCTTTGTCTTGGTTTATATATTAGAATTTAAGACCATTTTGCATGATTATCCCTTCCTGAGATTTAATGGGGCAGCTTATATGAAAGTAGCTTCATGACTGTGGCCTTAATAATTTAAGTGCTTTTGAAACAGCTAATTTGAAAATAGCACTGTATGTTTTTTAATCTTGGCAAGTACTGCCTAATTTTGTAATTCAGTTTTGTGTCAGACCACATAATTTGTAAGGAGATCTTTCTTAAACATTTGGAAGTGACTAATATCTTTTTATATTAAAGTTGAATATGAAATGACTATTCTGATATTAGTAATTTTTGTGTACTAATTTTGATCTTATGAGAACAGGACTGATGAAATTTCTTTCTTGGTAGTAGTTTAATGAAGTGTTTTAAAGTAGAAAATATTTATTGTAAATATTCTTGCTGTTTTTAGGGCAAAATGTTATATTTACCAAAACAGGATTTAGAGAAAATCCATTGGAACCTTTCAAGAACATAACATTACAGAATTTTATGCTTATTCTTGCATTATCAGTTCCAAAGAGGTCATAAATCGCATTTCTAATGGTAACACTACCCTATAAAAAGGACATAAATTAAATGGCTACAAAGTTACCACACAGTCCAAACAATATTTTCTATACAGAAAGGAACTACAGGTAGTCCTTAATGACCAAGATTGGGACCAGCAACACAGGCATAAAGCAAAAAAATAATGATGACATAAGTTCCAGTTGTGGTCATTAAGCGAATTGTGTGGGCATAAAGTATGACGTGACCATGACTTGCAATTTCCAGTCAGCTTCCCCAGTGATTGCTGGCAGAAAGGTTGCAAATGTGACCACGTGACTGTGGGATGCTGCAGTCGTAATTGCATGCAGAGTCGCCATGTATATGACTAATCAAAACTAACAACATAAAACATTGCTGAAAAAAATTAATTTAGACGATGTATGTTTTAACTGGGTTTAGAAAAGATTAAGGAACACTGCTAAGGAACACTGGGAAATTGTGAAAGCCAAAGGCTACCCAAAAGAATTCAGTATGTGCTTTATTGGCTATAGAAAGGTTTTTATGCTGACCATCTCATTGCCTTCATGCAAAATTCATATGCCTAATTGGGAGCTACTTATTACTGTTGCGGTTCTCTTCTTAAGGCTAACTTCTGGCTGTACTATGAGCAGGTGAGTGAGGCTTCTATTCTTTGCTTCCTTCTGATTGCAGTGAGTTTCCTTGGAAGGGTGAGTTTGGGTCCGTTAGCCAAAAAAAGCAACAGGTGAGTTTGACCCTGGCTGTGTCAAAAAGAATAGTGAAGGCAATCTATTTTGTTTACTACAGAAAGTCCTTGACTTAAGACCAGTCATGTTACTACAGCCATTGAATGGATGTTTTATAGTTCGTAAAGCACTCCTTGGCCATTGTATATGGTTGTGCCACTCCCCTCCTCCCCCCATTTGACTGCATATCAAGCAGGACAACTTTATGACTCTTCTATGGTCACCTAGCCACAATGTTTTTGCCAGTTTCTAGCAAATAAATGTTCATTCAAATGAATGGATTTGCTTAATGACTGCAGCATTCGCTTAATGACATGGTAGATAGCTTCTGTCTCTTAGGATCACCTATCAATGGAACAAGCAACCAATAGTACATTTCCCAATGAGGCCCTTCGTGCTCTCTGAGCTTGCTTGTTTTCTTGCAGATGTTTGATTACCCAAACTATTGCTAGTCTGGCACTGAAGATGTTACATAGTTTGGGTAATGAACCATCTGCAAGAAAGCAAACTCAAAGAGCACTAAGGACCCCTCATGTCAACCCTGAGCTACAAATATTCTCCTTTATTAATACACTAGCTGAATATCTGAATACACAAAACTATGTGATCGGGCTTGATAAATCGACATAGCTTGAAAATAAATGAGTAGCTACAATTGGCCTCCCCTCTCCTCTCCTTCAGACCTGTCCCACAGAAGCCTCTATCCCTTCTCTCTCTCAGGCTTGCCCCACAGAATCCTTCCCTATCCTATCCCCTTCTCTCTCTCAGGCTCCTCCAAACTCCCAGCCCGCAGGCTGGATGAGTCATGCGCTGGCTATGCCCAAGTGGCAGTTTGAACAGAAATCTTTTCAGTTGGAGAGGAGGGAATAGAAATCCTTAACATCTGAGCGTGTTAATAATAACAAATACTAATGATCTGATGGTCATTTCAAAAAATCCTTTCTAAGCGAGCACCTAGAAGCCAAGATGAACATATGTGCCACATTTCAAGTTTGAAGGCTTTACGATTCTGGAGATTTAGTGATCCAGCGTGAGTAGTTTTCACTTTTTTACATAGATTTCCCTCTTATACTTCCATGGTGATACTTTTTGTTATTCTACCATTGGAAGCAATGGAGGGTGCAGGCTTTGCTTTCTGTTACCCATCTTTCCAACACATCTAAGTCTCCCAAGCTGCCAGGGAGGGGGAAGAAAAATTCCCTTGCAATCTTTCTTTGGGATATAACTGAAGCCTGGAAAAAAAGGAAGAGAAAAGCTGCATAATGAAAGACAACATTCAATCTACACCAGTGGTTCCCAATGTGGGGCCCACACCCCACAGGGGGGCAATTTGATTTTTAATAGGGGCAATTTGAACCTTATTTAAACCAAGTTAATAGTCTTTTAGGCTTCCTCCGCAAGAGTACAGTTCACTTTTTGAGTAAAGTAAGAATTATAGGTCACAGGGGGGACATCAGGATTTTAGAGATGCTTAGGTGGGGCATGGGGGAAAAAGTTGGGAACCACTGATCTACAAAGATCATTTTTACCACCTTGAAGCAAATTAAGTGCAGTATAATCTATCCATGAGTATTTCTCCAAAATACAGGAAAAAAGTAGATCAACAGAACTAGTATGATAATTGTTACAGAGGCTGGGGCTCTTAATATGCTAAGGGCCTTGTTTCTTGGGTTTACTGTTAACTGATTAATTATTTCAGTTGCTACATAATTCTCTTTTGGATGTTTTTGTTGTTTTAAAACATTGTTTTAATTGTTTTTATAATTTTAGAATTATAGCTGCCCAGAGTCATTGATTGAGATAGGTGGCTATAGAAGTTGAATAAACAGGAATATTGAGAAAGAGTGGAACTTACTAAAATGATGAGATGCTTCTTCAGGGGGAAATGAGTGGACTTTTACAAGAAATGGCATTGATACTATGACAAAAAACCACAGGGAGATAAGGAAATGTAATACATGGTATAGATGGGGAAACAGAAAATGTTTCACAAGAGATCATGAACAAAGATCAAAATGTCCAGGGAAAGGAGAAGGCAACAGAAAGAATGGAGGAAAAGATAGAACAGAAAAATCAGCAAATAAAACAAGAGAAGAAGGAAAGGATAATAAAGATAATAATGACTGATGAAATAAATCAAGGGAAAAAAACTTTTAAAAGATTTAAAAATGAAATCAGATAAGCAGGAAGATACTTTTGAAAGAGAGGTAGGGGCTTGGGTAGATACATTGGAGGACTGGCAGTATAAGACGGTAGAGATGGGAGAAATATTTAAACTAGATAGAGATAAAAATCCAAGAGGAATATGGAAGGCAAGCCAAAAAGCGAATAAAAATTGAAGTATTAAAAAGGGCAAGAGATGATGGATATAAAGGAACTGACTTAGAAACAAGAATTAAAAGGGTTATTAGTATACACACTTTAATATAATAGAATAAAAATAATAACAAGCTGGGAAGACCAGAGGTTGAAAGATGGTATTATATATGTTCAACTAATATTGTGATTGGCATTAGAATGGCATTTTGAAACATTGGACAATTAAATATTGAAGGATTATATCTTAATACAAATCTGTGTATCGATACTAAGATCACAAAAGCTTGAGTGACATAACAAATATTCATATCATTGTTATTTGTATCAAAATGAATGATACCCAGATGCCACATTGTTCATGCATTGATGTTGATGTAAACATAAAATTATTATTTTTTAAAGTTGAATAAATAAGTAATAACTGAAAACAAAATTGATTCTCCAGAAAAGAAAGCTCTCATATACTGAACTCTACATCTCTATTAACCCATAAACACATAGCAGTTTCATGGAATACCAACTGATTAAACTCACTCTCTTTAAACTATACACAGCAACATTATTCTATGATCAGGCCTCTCTGACCTCATTGATATTGTTGAAAAAACAATAGATTACAAAAAATTGTGGGGCTCTTGGATAATTAGCCTTTGAGATATAGTTGGAATTACATTTTCACTATCCCTCTTCCACTGGTCATAAATGATGGAGCTGAAATAGTCTCAATGTATTTAAGGTCATATGACAGAGAAAGAACGTTGATCCTTACCTGAACGTCTATTCTCTGTAGCATAGGTAGGAGGGGCTACAGCAGGGTTTCTGACAGCCTGATTGGTCCAAAGACTGAGGGATTTTTCTTTAACATCTCCTCCTTTCCCTCCTGGTTCCCAGTTTCACGAGGTCAAATGGAACATCTGATATCTTTATGTAAGGAATAACATCCCAACAAAAACCATAACAAGACAGAAAAACACAACTAAACAATTCCGACCACCCCGATCCCTGCTAACTACCTAGGGTGGGAATGTAGCCCCTTCCACCTACACTACAGAGAATAGACATTCAGGTAAGGACCAATGTTCTTTCTCCTGTAGCTCCAGTGGGAGGGGCTACAGCAGGGACATACCCAAGCTAAGTCCCAGGACGGGAAGAAGATCCCAGGGGAGGGGAGGTCGCTACTTGTTGAAGCACTCCAGAGCCGAAGGCCGTGTCTGCCGAAGCGAAGGAGTTAAGACAGTAGTGCCGAATAAAGGGGGAGGGGGAGGCCCAGGTAGCCGCCCGACAGAGATCCTCTAGAGGAGCCCTAGTAGCCCAGGATGCCATGGTGGCCGCACTCTTAACTTTAACTTTTAATAAATTTATATATCGCCCAATCCTGTAGGACTCCGGGCGGCTTACAGAAACAAGTTAAAATAAGGAGTTAAAATAAAAGAAACAATTTAAAGAGAAACAATTTAAAAACAACGCACCATACACTCAATGTAGGTGGGGCTGGACCTCATTCATGAAGTCAACAGCCCCAGGCCTGCCAGAATAGCCAGGTTTTAGTGGCTTTTCGGAAGGCCGAGAGAGTGGGAAGGGTCCGGATCTCTACGGGTAGGTGGTTCCACAGGGTCAGAGCAGCTACAGAGAAGGCCCTCCTCCGAGGAGCCGCCAGCCGGCATTGTCCGGTCGATGGCACCCGGAGAAGGCCTGGTCTGTGAGTTCTTATCGGCCATTGGGTGGTATGTGGCAGGAGGCAGTCTCTCAGATATCCAGGTCCTAGGCCATGTAGGGCTTTAAAGGTGATGATCAGCACCTTGAAGTGTGTGCGGAGACCAATCGGATGCCAGTGCAGCTCGCGGAGGATAGGTGTAATATGGGTGTATCTAGGTACATCCAAAATTGCTCACACGGCTGCGTTCTGGACTAACTGTAGTCTCCAAACACTTTTCAAGGGCAGCCTCATGTAAAGCGCATTACAATAATCGAGCCTAGAGGTGACGAGGGCATGAGTGACCATTCGAAGTGCCTCCCAGTCCAGGTAGGGCCGCAACTGGTGCACCAGGCGAACCTGGGCAAAAGCCCCCCTGGTCACAGCCAACAAATGGTGTTCTAATGTCAGCTGCGAATCCAGGAGGACACCCAAGTTGCGGACCCTCTCTGAGGGGTGTAGGATTTCACCCTCCAGGCTAAGGGATGGAATATCTGGACTATCCTTGGGAGGCAACATCAATAGCCACTCGGTCTTGTCTGGATTGAGTGCAAGCTTGTTCGCTCCCATCCAGACCCTGATAGCCTCCAGGCACTGGCACATCACTTCCACCACTTCGCTGAGTTGGCACGGGGTGGACAGATGCAATTGCGTATCGTCCGCATACTGATGGTATTTGATCCCATGCCGGCGTATGATCTTACCCAGCAGCTTCATGTAGATGTTAAATAGGAGGGGGGACAGGACCGAGCCCTGCAGCACCCCGTATTTAAGGGGCCTAGGGGTCGACCTCTGTCCTCCAACCAACACCGACTGCGACCTGTCCGAGAGGTAGGAGGAGACCCACCGTAAAACGGTGCCTCCCACTCCCACCTCCCGCAACCGCCACAGAAGGATACCATGGTCAATGGTATCGAAGGCCACTGAGAGGTCAAGAAGCACCAGGATAGAGGAATGTCCTCTATCCCTGGCCCGCCAGAGATCATCAATCAGTGCGACCAAAGCAGTTTTGGTGCCGTAACCAGGCCTGAAACCTGACTGAAAAGGGTCTAGATAATCTGCTTCATCCAAGGACCTTCGGAGTTGAAAGGCCACAACCTTCTCAACAACCTTCCCTACAAAAGGGAGGTTGGAGACTCCACTCCTAGTGGAGTGGGCTGTGATGCCCTGGGGAAGCACCTGTTGACTGGCCTGGCTCACCCATCTGCCGATGGTGGCTGAGGACACCCTAGCTCCCAATGACCTATCCTGAAAGTACAGGAATAAGGCCTTCGATCGCCGAAAAGAAGATGTACGCCGGAGATAGATGCGTAGGGCCCGGCGTACATCCAAACAATGCCAGACAACCTCCCTCTCATGAGCAGGAGCAGGACAGAAATTGGGAAGGATAACCTCCTGCGATCTATGGAAAAGGGAATTCACCTTTGGGAGAAAGGTGGGATCAAGCCTCAGGACTACCCTGTCCTGATGAAACTGACACAGATCCTCTTTGGACGACAGGGCACCCAATTCAGAAATGAATCTGACCTTCAGGGTAAGGAACCTAAGGTGGACCGTCCTCAGTGGCTCAAAGGGAGCGCCCGTGAGAGCCCTAAGCACTAGGGGGAGGTCCCACGAGGGGAACCTGCAAACAGGAGGAGGACATAGGTTTGCCACCCCCTTACTAAGGGTGACTCTGCCAATGACCCAGAACCCTCCCCTGATAGGACTGAGGAGAGGGTAGCTGCCTGTCTCCTCAAGGTGTTATGGGACAGGCCACGGTCTTGCCCGTGCTGCAAAAGGGGGGACCTGAACAACCGATGCGGAGGCCGGTGAGATCTGAAACCTCTCACACCAGGACGCAAACGCCGACCACATTGAGTTGTAAATTCGAGTGGTGGATGGATGCCTGGCGGCCTCGATGGTAGAAATGACTTTGGCTGAGAGGCTGCCCTCCCTCACCAGGTGCTGCTCAAGTGCCAGGTGGTCAGCTGGAGCCACTGTGGCTTCCGGATGGACCAGGACCCCCCTGACACAATAGACTTCCTCCTGGGGAATTCTCCAGGGGGGGAGACAGGACAGTTGGTTTAGGGTCCACCAACCAACGCCGTCTCGGCCAATAGGGAGCTACCAGGATGACGTGTGCCCCCTCCAACACTATCTTCCTCAGGGTCCCCTGGATGCAAGGAATGGGGGGGAAAGTATAGAGAAGGCCGGGAGGCCACGGACGTCCGGAGAGCGCCGGCGCCCTCCGCGTGCATGCAGGAAAGCGGGAATAGAAGCGGGGAAACTGGGTGTTGCTCAGGCTGGCAAACAAGGTCCACCTGTGGATTGCCGAAGCAGAGGCAAATCCGTGGAAGATCCCTGCATCCAGCTTGCCACTCGCCCGGCTCAGCCAGTCTGCCTGGTGATTGGCCACGCCGAGATGTGTTCCAAGAGGATGGATGACAAGCTCCTCTCCACCATAGTCCAAGTCTGTGAGCCTCCAGCCATAGGCCCCGGAATGAGCCCCCCCGGCGATTTATGTGGGCCTTGGCCGCCACGTTGTCCATCAATAGGAGGACATGCCGGTTGAGGATGGAGTCCCGAAAGTGCAGTAATGCTAGACGGGCCGCCTTCCAAACTCCAGGCCTCTGGAGCCTGAGCCAGTCTTTCAGCTCTGGCCACCTGTTCTCCCAGGGCCCTCTGGCTCCTGAACTCATCCCTGGCTGCAGCCCGGGAGAGGAGTGGTCAGATGAGGGCCTGGTTGATGCCACTCTTGGTCAAAGGCTACCCTGAGCTTCCTCCACCAGGTCCCTTGGGCGCTGTCCGTATTAGTCGAGGCCATGCCTCATTCACGTGCCTTCAGACCTCAGTGGCCTCTCAATAGTGTGGAGGCCTTGTCAATCAGGCCTTGCCAAAGTTGAAGTATGCCGGCCCACGAGGCTGATGTAAAATGGCCGCTTCAAATGGCCATTTCAAAATGGCCACCCACTGTGTGGAAAAGACAAGACCTGTGATCAGTCGCTCTGAGGGGGTTAGTCTCGCGGCGAGCCTTGGTTCTCTGACCCACATGTTGTTCAGAAGAGACGTTGGGAGGGTCCCATCACACAGGGCGCGCTCCTCTTGGCACTTCTCAGTCTCTGCAGTTCCCGTTGATGCAGGCAAGCGTCGGCATGCATTCCTCACACCTCCGACCCTTTCCTGGGCTGCCGGCTAGTTAATTGTTTAAGTGGCTGTAGGCGTTGCACCAAGCCGCCGCTTCAGAACGTTAGGAAAAGCAGTTCCCGCTGAGCATGGAATGAACGACCCCCCTCCAGAGGTTGCGGAGCCGCTAGGCGTGCCTCAGCCTCTCAGAGGCTTCTAGCCAATTGCCAGACAAGAAATGAATTTACTTACAATTTAAGGTATCCAATTCAATAGCGAAATTACGCTAAACACTCTAAGAACTCTAATTCTAGAGAAAACTCTTGGAGCCAAGTGATTGGACCAAAAGACTGAGGGAAACTGGGAGCCAGGAGGGAAAGGAGGAGATGTTAAAAAAATCCCTCAGTCTCTAGTCCAATCAGGCTGTCACAAACCCTGCTGTAGCCCCTCCCACCGAGCTACAGGAGAACTATAGGAGTTGAATCCAACAGATTTGTGAGGGTAACTGTCAGCAAAAGTTGCTACCTGAAAATACGACATGTCCTCATAATACAGCCATGCAACATTTTTCTGGTGGCAAATATATAAGCCCCCTGCCTGCATATAAGCCCCCTGGACAACCCCCCACCTCTGGCCAGGCAGACCGCCGCTGACCAACCTAGCAGTATCCCGAAGGTGCCAAGCCGCGGGAACCTGGGGGGAGGCAAAGGTGATTGCGGTTGCTTGGCCCCTTCGGGATACTACTAGGTTGGTGAGTAGTGCTGTGGCCAGCTGAAGAGGGGGGTTGCCGGGCAGGCTCTTGCGAGCAGGCTCCCAAAGAGCCAGACATAGCCTCGTGGCGAATGGCTGTGTTGCGCTGTCGCAGCAGCACAACACAACAGCCATGAAGCGACCACGCTCACGAGAGGCCCCAAGCAAACTCCCTTTATAGGCAGGCACAGTGCCATTCACTGACCTAGGGTGTATGCTCTGCAGGCAGCTGGCCCACAACCATACAGCATGCGCCCAGAGCGGCCACTGCCGAAAGACTCGGGTTGGAAACCGCAGAAAAAGCCAGGCTGGGATGGTTGGTGGAAGTGCCCTGGCTCCGTAATGAGAGCTGGGCCATGCATCGTAAGGCTGGGAGGTGCGTGAGCGAGAGCGGAACAGCTGCTCGTGCAACCCCCCTCTCCAGCCGTGCAGAGCACCATTCACTGGCATTTGGAAGGCGGCAAGCCACAGGAGCCAGGTGGCAGCGAAACAGGTGCTCACATGGCTTGGCGATACCACTAGATCAGTTAATGGTGCTGTGCCCGGCTGCAAAGGGGATTTTCTGGGTGGCTACTTGTGAGCGTGGTCACTTCGTGGCTGTTGTGTTGTTCTTGCTGCGACAGTGCAACATAGCCATTCACCCATGAGGCTGTGCCCAGCTCTTTGGGAACCCCAAAACAATAATCCCGCCCCCCATAATAAAGCCCAAGCCATATTTTGTAGGTAAAAAAAATAAGACCAAGTCGTATTTTGGGGGGGAGGAAACGGTATATGATATAACTACACACCAAGATACATCAACAGGTATCTGGTTTTGTCATTGCCTCCCTTAAAATTAAGTGTTTAAAAAAGTAGTCCATAAATAAATAAATAAATGCATACATACATATATACATGCATGCAGGCATGCAAAGTTAGCAAAGCAACTGCTCCATTTCAAATGCTTACAACCCCTCCTCTACAAAAGTACCTTGGACCTTGGTTACATAACTTTGTGACACACAACTAGATTCTTAGCTCAAGCCAGCAAAATGAGTGATAAAAATTTCCTGATTTGTACCATCTCCAAAGACTGCAAGATTTTTTCCTCATCTGTGGCTTGTGGCACGGGGTATATACAGTATGCATCACCTCAATAAGTACCTTAAAAGGGATACATGACAACGCACTTCATAACTTGAAAGAAATACTATATAAGAAAAACTTATTTTTGTTGATTGTATGAAATTGGATATTTAAGTTCCATGATAGTGTGGGTATATGTATAAATATATATAGTACATACACATATACATGCATACACAAAAGGTTATCTTGAACATTTTCCTACAAGTATATGAAGGCTGTTGCTTAGCAATGATTTACTCTGAGTCATAGCATTGTTTAATTATTCACTTGAATTGCTCTCTACAAATGATTTCAAAAGTGCACACACAGTTTTTCTTGCCATAGACAATTGTACCAAGATACTCTGATGGTACAAGTTTTAAGCGGATGCAAGTGCAATATATTTACATGAATGGCACAAATAGTGGGAGGGGTATTGAATATTTTATATAATGAAATACACATTTTCTATTCTACAAAGCTGGACAATAACTTTGCTTTAAAAGTGAAGAATCTCACTTTTTAAAAAATGAATTTTATTAGACTTTTGAAAACAATAAAAAGTAACAGGAACTTATATTTAGAATGAAAAAGAAAAAAGAGTGGTCCAAAGTCCTCTTTTCTGATGAGAGCAACTTTGCATCTCATTTGGAAACCAAGGACCCAGAGTATGGAGGAAGAATGGAGAGGCCAATCAAGCACAGTAATCCCACGGTCATTGACCAGTTTTTGGTGATTTTGCCAAAAGTTGCTCTCATCAGAAAAGAGAACTTTGGACCACTGAGCAACAGGACTTTGGACCACTGTGCTTCATTAAGACCAGGGTCAACGCAGGCCGTCTACCAGGAGATTTTGGAGCACTTCATGCTTCCTTCCGCAGACGAGCTTTATGGGGATGCTGACTTCATTTTCCAGCTGCCCACACTGCCAAAAGCACCAAAACCTGGTTCAATGACTGTGGGATTACTGTGCTTGATTGGCCAGCAAACATGCCTGACCTGGACCCCATAGAGAATCTATGGGGCATTGTCAAGAGAAAGATGAGAGACATGAGACCGAACAATGCAGAAGAGCTGAAAGCCGCTATTGAAGCATCCTGGTCTTCCATAACACCACTGTCAGCCACGACTTCATTTAGTAATCAGGAAAGAAACCACTCAACTCCATTTGATTGAAATCAAGTGTACTTTTACTAATTATAAATGAACAGTTGCAAAGCTAAGCTGAATCTGGTTAATTAGGCGCGAAAAGTGAATAATATCTTGTATAACTCAATCCCCTCCCTTTGGCACCCCAGTCCATAGTCCAATTATAATGCACCAACTGTCAGGTGGGAGATAACTTCAAAAGGCATCACCAGGATGGAATGCTGGACAGTTAACCTTGGCGGGAAACTCCCTTCTTCCACATGCGCAGTAAGATGGTCAAACAGCGTCTAGAATCTTCCTCCAGCACAGCATGATTCCCCTCCCAATACCATGCCCCCCCTTCCCGTTTCAATGGCAGCTGAAGCAGCAGCAAGCGGAGGCTGACAACCTCAGCAGTGTCACAGGCTGATAGCTTCCATGCCATGCTGCATTGAGGCAGTAATTGCTGCAAAAGGGGCCCAAACCAAGTACTGAGTACATATGCATGCTTATACTTTTCAGAGGACCTTGATTTAAGAGACTAAATTTGAAGAAACTAATTAATCTGAGCACGGATACGTAAGTGGGTGCATTGAGTTGAAGCGGCGAATAAAGACGGACAGGGAAAGATTTAAGAGAGCTGAACGGCAGATCGGATAGAGAAGGACTGAGTTTTGAATATTTAATTTGGGAGGATTAACAGTGGGCGAGGACGGTGAAGAGAAAGAAAGACGGTTGGATTTGCCCTCCTCGTGGGGAAAAATGGGGAAGAAGATCTTCGAGTCACGAGGGTTTGAACTATCTTTAAAACTCTGGTGAGGCGGGGTGCCGAGACATACTGATAGAGACAACAGAGGGGCGATATCTTGAAAGCGAAAACTGAGCTACTTTAAATCTTTCTCATAACTGTAGACAAGAAAACTCCGTCATGTACAGTATATCCTTCTACTCTCAACACTTCTTATCTTTATTTTACATTCTCCTTGACCAAATTCTAAAATGTCTTTGGAAGTCTACTATTTATCTTTAATTTTCTGATTTCACAAACATCATTTGGCTATTGTAAAATGCTTCGTGATCTGAAAATACCAAGGTATTTTTTGAAAACCTAGTTTTATATTTGTTCCATATTCTCAATATGGCAGGTTTGACCATTTTTAAAATCTACATTTACCTTGGTTTTATCATACCATAGATATCCATGCCTCCTAAATTTAAGGTCATACATTTCTAACTCCAAAAGCATTCTGTTCTCAGCACATTTATTCTTTATTCCAGATCAAATAAATTGCTAAGTATAATTTTAGTGCAAAATATAATTTCAAATTACATAAACCCAATCCTCTTTCTTATGTACATTTGCAAATATATATACAAAGGTATTATGTCACCTTTTTGAAGATTATTCTTTTTAAAGACCAAATATAAGTGATGCATGTAAGTGGAGTCTGGAAAACCTTTAAAAAAATAAGTCACTGTTTAGGAACATATATATGAGAAAGAAGAATTGTTAGTGTTGCAAATGGGATAAATATGGGGCGGTTCAAGTTCCAGAAACAATACAAAAGAAATGAACATGGCACAAAAGTCATTGAATAAGATAGAATTCACAGGCTTCATAAAAGCCATAAGCCATATTCTACAAATCACTGTAGCTGACTTCCCACAATCCTTTAATCCAACCTCATACAAAACACTTTACATATGGCGTACAGATTTAAACTTTTAGCAGAAATAAACAGTAAAGTTTTACTGGTCTGCATTTTTTGCTGAATAGACTGAGGCAAGGAGATAAGGCTGTAAAGTTTTTCAGCACAATATCCTTGAGATGCTATTTTATTGTGTCTAGAAATGAATGCAATGGGAAACTATTTTTTTTATCATTGCAAGGACAAGTCATCAGGAACTGAGTTCATCTCAAAGGAGATTTTCACAGCAGAATTTATAATTTCTTCTTAAAACATATCAATATACAAAAGCATACTAATTTCTGCTTTTCTCCCCGAAAAAGTTAGCAATCCTGACTTATGATGCAAAAGCTCAGCAAACTGCCCTTAAAATATTATATACTTCTGTCATATAAGCATACAGATTACAAGGCAAATATTGCATAGTGTTGAGGTTCCTACATCCATTGCAACTTTTTTATTTTGGCTCAGGATGTCCTGAGTAAATGATTGATTAACTGACTGATATGTTTTTTACACAAAATATGGCTATTTGGTTTATTGTGATGTGAATATAAGCATTCATGGGATAGGGAAGAGTTGTCAGAAAAAGACAAGACAGCAGGTTCAGTAGCACTATAAAAAACTCTGGCTCTTGTTAACAATGTTGTTGCATTCATGTTCAAATAGACAGGCTTCAGCTGTGCTACTATACTGTGATTGCTATCTTGTCTTTTTTATCTTCAGTGCCTATGATGATGTGTACAAGTCATAGAGACCCATGCTATATGCAAATATCAAATAGGGTTGTGCAATTTCAAAAAGGATTTAGAAGTGCTTTGGACTTTGCACTAATATGACCATAGAGTCACTACTTACCAATTAGATCAACCATGTGTTTTTCAGTTTCCATGCAAGCTATAAAGAAGATATCTGCTTTGCTGAGTGTCATCAAAGTAAATTGTTAAGCATCCTCATTTGCTTTTAGCCTTATTCACAAACCTGAAAATAGGGTGGAGCTGCTTTAATGAATACAGGAAGGTGCTATGCTCATACTTTGAAGTACTTCTTCCAAATCATTTCTGCACTGCCCTGATATATCACTGTCCACAAAGCCGAACTTGAATAACAGGTAGTCCTCGTTTAGCTATTGCCTTGTACAGGGATCTTTTGCAGATACAAATGTAATGATAAATAACTTTGTGTCCAATTTCCCCATATATGACTTTCACAGGTCTGTAAAGGAAAGCTGAAGGAAGGTCATACACAGTTGCATTTTCACTTAGTGACAGCTTTGCTTAATGACCAAGTTTGCCATGGTTGCTAAACAAGGATTATCTATATTTTTAGCACTTTCCCCCAACAGTTATAAAAATCAGCCAGGTGGGGGGAAAAACCTAGATCTTCAATATTTCATAACTGCATTCATAAAATGAAAGAGGTTGAAAGGATGTTCAGAGGTCACTTACTATAATTCGGTGTTTTCTGTAGGTTAAATATACCCTGAACCTTTAACTGTTCCTCCCAGAACTTGGTTTCCAAACCCTTTACTATCTTGGCAACCGAGTTGGAACTTGCTCCAATTTCTCACTGTTCCTTTGGAACTGTGGTACCCAGAACTGAACAGAGAACACTAAATGGGGTTTGCCCAGTGGCATTCCATTTGATGTTTCCTTCCAGTGTGGTCATAAAACTATAACATAAAAACAGAATCAATGCCTTGTTTTATTGTACCTGCACCTATGTAGTTCAGCAGTCTGTTCTCATCATGGCCAACCAACTGCATAAAGCAATCTGCCAGTCTACCAGCAATCATGCTGCAATATAGGCTAATAAGGGTAGATCATTTATCTCTCTTTGAGCCATCTAACAGTATACTCTAGTCCATATTTTATCATTGTATGAAGGAGATATCATGAAGCACTTTGATGAAAGCTTTATTGAAGTATAGGTATACTATCATAGGAGAAAATTAGGTGTTGATTAGGACAAGCCAAGCGCCCCCCCTCCTTAGTTACCTTTCCAAACAATAGACCATGTCATCTTAACATTTAGAAGGCCAAGCAATGTTGATTAGCTGAGAAAAGATACTAGAAGCAAAGTTTCTGAGAAGCAAGGCCACTATAAGATAAACCCATAAAATTATCTCTTTAGAAACAACTGCACTACTAAAATACTGTTTCTTGTCTAAATACACCGTTATTTTTCTAATTCCAAGGTTACCACATAGAAGCCACTCTATTCCTGATTTTGCCAACCATATGCATTGTTCACATATAGTATGCTTAAACCTGTGTTATTGTAAATCATATGTATTCTAATTTGCATAATTATATGATTTTTGCATTCCCCCTTTTAAAGTTGCTTTTTCTGCCTCTAGTACCACAATAACAATTTGTACTTTGACCAAAATTTGTACTGGTCTCCTTTATAAACAATTCTTGACTGAAATTGTTGAGAGAAAATTCTCCTACAAATTGGTGTTGCAAGTTTTGGCAATATGTCTGTGGCAAATTATTAGACATGTGGTCATTGAGGTATGGATTGTTGGTGGGCAATCAGCAGAGATGAAGCACAGCCTGAATTATTGATCGTTCCCTAAATGTTTCTAGCTATGTGAAAGTCTTGATCATTGGAAACACTGAGTCAAGATTTATATTGAGTACAGGTAGAATAAGCAGGATCAGACTTTTCAACAGGAATCAACCTAAATGCAAGAGGAATTATCATATTTTTCAGAATATAGACGCACTCCCCCCACCACAAAAAAAGTGGGTGCAAATGTCTGTGTCTATCCGGCAGGGGGGTGTTGGTGCAGCACCGATCAGTTGTTCTAGAACGGGTGGTGGTGGCGGCAAACGGGCCACAGCAAATGGGTCAGATGAATACCGGATGGATGCTGAGAGGCAGAGGCAGATTTTTTTCTTGTTTACCTCCCCAAAAGCTACGTATGTCTTATAGTTTGGAGCATCTTAAAATCCCAAAAATACAGTACCTGATTCTTGATTACCTGCTTCCAACATTTCAGGTCCTAGAGTATAGTAGTGTTAGCGTTCCAAATACCATGCAGAATTAAATCAGAGTCGAAGGCAAAACTATGCTTAAAGTTCCAATTTAATAAGACAGGCATGTTGGCACATAGCTGTGGGGATTCCAACTCTGGAAGTTACATCAGAATCCCACCCAGTTAAAAGTTCATGATCTTGTCCCCACACCCACAGTCCATCACATGGTCCAATCTTCTTCTTCCACGCTGGCGTCCATGCCCAGCTTCTTCCGGTCAGGTGTACTGGTGTGGAGACAAAGGATGACCTTGGCTTCTAGCAAAGAATGAAAAACAATATATTTCAAAATCCTACTCCTTCTAATCCCCCCTCCCATTGACTATACTTAAAGAAACAGCATAATGAAATAAGAGAAAGTGTGGCAGGCCCAAATTCTAAAAGGAATATAAATGCAGGCCTGACAGGCGGCCTCTCCTCAGAAGAAAACGTTTCCTGAAAAGAAGTTAACATAAAAAAAATTAACTACCTACTTCCACCCCTAGGGACCCTTTGGCTTATCGGAAACTTCTCGTGGAATTGTTCTACTAACTTTTCCACTTTTAAGTTCCAGCTTTTCACTCAAGTGGCTTCAGACAAAGGGTAACCCTTCCATTGCACTAAATACTGCAAGCGACCCCTATTCAACCTAGAGTCTACAATCTTTTCCACCTCATATTGTGATTCCCCTCCTATCACTATAGATGGTGTTTCCCCTTCTATCTCTAAAGGAGGAAAGCTTGGGTGGATGCTAGACCCATTTACTGGTTTCAACAAGCTACAATGAAATTCTGGGCAAAATTTCCCTAGACTTGCGGGTAGACTGAGTTGAACTGTAAATGGGTTAACTATCTTCACTATTGGGAATGGACCTATAAATTTGGACCAAATTCCTTGCTAGGCATTCCTAATCTTAAGTATTTGGTAGACACAAAAACTTTGTCCCCCACAAGGAAGGGGTTCTGGAGCAAGCGATGTTTCTCAGCTTGCTTCTGGTAGGCTTCTGCTGCATCTGCTAGAGCCTTCTTCGTATTCTCCCAACTTTCTTTAGCATGTCCATCCATTCATTCAAAGACATGGAGGAGGTTCTCTAGGCAGCTCAGGCATGGGAACAAATTCCATGCCTCTGGTAATCTGGAAAGGAGTAAATCCAGTGCTGCTGTGAACCGCCACTTCGGCAAAGGGTAGCAAGTCTGACCAGTTGTCTTGCTGATAGTCCACAAAACACCGGATGTATTGTTCCACTACCGCATTGGCTCTCTCTGCTGCGAAGTTCATGCTGGATGGACCTCTGAGCTCAATTCTTGTGTGGACCCAATGGATCTCAGGACCTGGCTCCAGAACGTGGCTGTGAACTGGACTCCGCGGAAATGATCCTCTTGGGCAATCCATGCAGGCGATGTGTTTCACAAACATTTTCACTAATTTCTTTGCAGATGGCAACTCTGAGCAAGTGATGAAGTGCGCCTGCTTAGAAACCAAGTCCATAACTGTCCAGATTACTCTGTTTCCACTGCTGTCTGGGAGTTGCACGATGAAGTCCATTGCGACCTCTTTCCATGGTCTGTTAGGGCTGGCCACTCGTTGTAGCAGTCCTGACTGTTTTGTTGGGAGCGCCAATTTCATAGCTGTCATCAGCTTATCCTGGCTTCCATTACTATCATGCTGTGGTTTTCTTGACAAAACATCCCCCAACAAGTTTTTGGGTTCTTGTTGGACAGCGTTTTTTTTTTGTCTCTGCTGCAGGTTCTGGGCTCTTGGATTCAATCATCCCTGGCTGGCCCTTTTCCTCCATCGGTGGTATTGGCTCATCCACAATCATCAATTTCCTACCACCATCTTCCCACTTTATCGTAGGTTTCCACTTGCCAAGCACTGCGAGCCCCAAGATTATTTTCTCCGGCATCTCTGGAGCAACAATGAATCTGAGAAGCTCGCAGTAGCGGCCCACTTGTAACTTCACCAGTTCAGTTAGTAGCGTGGGTTGCCCTCTCCAATTAGCGTTCCATCTACCTGCTCAACCCAAATGGGACAGGCTAGAGGTCTTATGCCTAGTTGCTCGACAATCGACGTGCTGATTAAGCATCGAGCACAACTGGTGCTCACAACTGCTTCAACTTCCCTCTTCAACCCCATCTTAGGCACTTGGGGGTTGACTTGGAAGGCGAAGGGGCGGAAGGGTGCATTCACCATTGGGTCATCTTCAGCAATTTCCTCCTCCGAGGCCTCCCCCTTGGTAGGACTCTTCATCACTCTTCTAGCAGTTGTTGGGCCAGATGACTCTTTTGTGGTGGCATCTGGGGCCTTCTGTTTTCCGCTGTGGTGGTTGGTGCGCACGTTTGTGGCAATGGGGCTGGAGCCAAGCACTCTGATGCTTTGTGGCCAAGTTGACAGCAAAGATGGCATTTTAATTGCCCCCACGAGGAAAGGAACCTAGTTACATCTCTAAACTTAGGAACCGCCTCATCACAATTTTCCACCATCCATTCTGTAGCTTGCCCCTTGGTAATCCCTTCTTCCATTGTTGAGAACCTTTCTCTGTAGGAAGGTTGGGCAAGAACCTTTTGGGGTGTTGCAGGGGAGACTGGAACCGGTGGGGAGGTCAATTTCTCAGTTGGCCACTGCCCAGTTGTCTGCCATGGTGCCATTTGCTGAGGAACGGCAGGTACCAACTGGAAACCCTTCCATCCATGACCTGGGATTAAGACCCATCCCGGGGGTGCCTGATTCACAGGTTGCAGTGCACCCAATGATGGCTGGTTAGGGGGGTTTATTTGCCAAGGGCCTCTCTGCTGGCTTGGAGGATTTCTGGCCCAAGGGCCACTCTGCTGGTTTGGAGGATCTCTGGCCCAAGGGCCCCTCTGCTGGCTTGGGGACTTTCCCATGTTGATGGTCCTGGAGGTGCCTACTGGCATTTTAACCATCCATACTCTGGGAAGAAAATCCAATTTAGTGGTGCTTCATCCACTAGCTGTAGCCCAATTTCTGGTGGCTGGTAAGTGGAGGATGTTTGCCAAATCCCTTCTTGCTGGCTGGGTTGAAAATCCCATCTTGCTAGGATTCTGTCTTCAACTCAGTTGCAGGACATTGGCTCATTTCAAATAACCCCGTTTGGAAGGAGTCAAAATCTCCACTCCAGGGTTTTTTTTCAAGCCTTGGCTGGGGGGAAGGGAGTGGGAGCATGCACTCACGTTTAGTTGTCTGAAATGGTCCGGGATCTCCATTCATCAGATCTTCTGGCCATTCTTCCTCCGTGTTGAGAATAAGCTCCTCCATTCCACTTCTTTGCATCCCCCACAGGCTGGGTTTCTTGCCAGCGGCAATAATTTTTTAAAAGCAAAAACTGCTTCACCTTTGAAGATTTGTAGAGAGACATCTCATCTCAGCTTCTTATCTCAAAAGGCTTTCTCCTAATTGTTCGCTGATGTTTTACGCTGACCGGTGTGGTTCAGCGTTGGAGAAACAGCAAACTTCACCAGCCCCCCCGCGTGAGGAAGGGGTGCTGGTGATTTATTTTGAAGAGTTGGAATGATGTTAGCATTCCAAATACCATGCAGAATTAAATCAGAGTCGAAGGCAAAACTATGCCTAAAGTTCCAATTTAATAGACAGGGATGTTGGCACATAGCTGTGGGGATTCCAACTCTGGAAGTTACATCAGAATCCCACCCAGTTAAACGTTCATGATCTTGTCCCCACACCCACAGTCCATCACATGGTCCAATCTTCTTCTTCCACGCTGGCGTCCATGCCCAGTTTCTTCCGGTCAGGTGTACTGGTGTGGAGACAAAGGATGACCTTGGCTTCTAGCAAAGAATGAAGAACAATACATTCCAAAATCCTACTCCTTCTAATCCTCCCTCTCATTGGCTATACTTAAAAGAAACAGCATAATGAAATAAGAGAAAGTGTGGCAGGCCAAAATTCTAAAAGGAATATAAATGCAGGCCTGACAAATAGGTCATATCCCAGCTACAGATCTTGCCAGTGAAATTCCATTTGAACTTATACAATATATTTATGTTGGCCATTAAATATCTACAAAAATGACAACCTATACAAAATCTGCCAAGGAGTTCTGGTTCCCTCAACAACACTTCTGATCTCAGAATTTTGCAACATCTGTTTCCATTTGGAAGTGTATCCAACTGCATACATTTACACTTTACTCTTTGGAAGGGGAAGGGGATTTATAATCAACAACAGCTTATAACACTGCTCCTTTTCCCCTGGGGGACATTCAATCTCCACTTACTACTCAAATCTAGTTCATCCCAAAAGACCTCAAATGTCTACAAGATGGAGCGTGCGTTCAGGAATACTACTATTAGTTATATGCAATATGTGGAGCAGGCTCCCATGGGATGTGGCAACCTCCAGACTGATGCTCAAGGTTCCACATTTGATTTCTATCATGTAGGAAGAATCTCATGCAAAAAATGGGGGTCAATATTTGTTTGTCTAGTATGCTCCTTGTATCCATCAAGACAATTAGTATCTGTATCCCTCCTGACTTCTGCACAAAGAAGTTATCTTCTCAGTCACTAGACTGAGTGTTGCAGAACACCAAAAAGGAATGTTACATTGATCATCAGGAAAGAATACGTAAGTAGCTTCAACCTTATTAGAAATTTTCAGAGGTCCATAGCCAGATCTTACTCCATGCAGTACAGCTCTTGTTCATGAAAACTATACTTGGGACTACATACAATACACTACGTTTAGCCTCTATCTAGGTTAAAAATAAATTTCATCTCCTTTTCTGGAAGGTGGTACTGGAAGTTGTGTAAAACCTCATATAGTACATGGAGGTACAAGGTAAACTCTTTATCCGTTTCTGAGAGTTTAAGGGAAAGTAGAGCTTATATATCATTCTGATGGGCTTTATTATTTATTGATAACCATCTGTACTTTTGCAGTAAAGCATCTTACCCATCACAGTGTGGATGCCACTGTAGCAAAGAACCTGGTAACTGTTTTTTTTTTGGGGGGGGGGGTTGCTAAATGGGATTTGCTCCTCTCATAAGATTCTAGCATGGATACTCATTTCAGCAGTCAGATGACAATAATATTTACAAAACTATGATTGTAAAGTTACAGATCCACATCCCAAATCCACAAAGTTCTGTCTGTATAGAGGTGGAACCAAGATATTAAAATTCAATTGGCAAAAAAACTGCAATGCTGGTTTCTCATGGCCAGATGTTCCACATATGGAAATTTTCATGGGCAAAACTATTCCTAACTGAAAACATTATCTTTCTCCTTTTGAAACTGTGAATGGTTGACCAATGCTAGGACAAACCAGCTCCAATTGGCTTGTTCAAAAGAAAACCTTGCTAGTCTGGATGAAGATCTAGTAAAACACTTTCTTACTAAATGATTTCTATCTCCACCATGGTGAAACTAGCATCCTCATCTCCTAACTTAGCAGTTTTCTCCTGCATGAAAACTAGGGAAATAATTGTTTGTCATCACAGGGGACAAGACCACACTGTAAAATGTTCGGATAATTCACCTTGCTTTGAAATGCAAGGATTAAACTACCTAGAGTCACACACATCCCATTGCTGGAAAGTAACGTCTTTGGAAAATCTGCTTTTTAACAAGAAGTTTACTACCATTCCTCCAAAAGAGAAGTAAAGAAAGACCAGTTGAAAATATGATCAGGTTAACAATGATCATCATTATTGGACAATATGAACTTTGAGCAGTGTATTCTGAAAGCCTCTGCTCCAGCATTATACTGTTTCTGCCCCGAAATTCTTTCGCATCTACTTGTATTAAACGACTGTTGTCTTTATATTGTTCTTGATCGTTTGCAATCAGCAGGAGATATATTTGGGAGTAAAATCTGATGATTATCATCCTTGCTTACCAACAACCTTGTACAGCAACATTTGAAGTTATGATGGTGCTAAACAAATAGATGTGTGACCAATCCTTGCATTTAAGACCACTACAGCGGTTCCACCACAATACCGCGAAGCCCTTATCCGCAGAGACATAAGCGCGAGTGCTAATCCGCGCCGTCCGAATTGCTAAAGCAAATGCGACCTTACCGCGTTGACATAAGGGCGGAGGGCAAATCCGCGCCTTCCGAAGCACCCTAAACCTAACCCTAAACCTAACCCTAAACTAACCCTAAAGCAAACCCCTAAACCTAATCCTAACCCTTACCTTAATTTAAATCGGCTTTCTGCCGCCGCGCTGTTTTAAAGCGCCCTTCTGTCGCCGCGCTGTTATCGCGGCGGTGATGATGCACAGTGATGATGTCGCGGCTTTAGCGACGCGGTTTTATCACTGCTATTTTGACGAGCGCGGTTTTGTCGTGCCACGCACTACAGCATCCTGTCACCTGATCACTATTTGTATGCTTCATAACCAACTTGTAATGAGCAGTTAATACAGAAGGCAGAAATAAAACCATACATGATCACGATTTTGCACTTAGCAAACACTGTTTAGCAAACCCTAACCTAGCTCTTAACATCCCTAACCCTTAACTCTAAGTTGTAAGTCTATTATAGTCATTGATTTTGTGAGCAAGAGTTGTTGGTCCTAATTGTTGCTAATCAAGGACTAACTGTATACATTATGAAACAATGGAAATGTTAAATGGAAGCCATCTATTATCAGTAATTGAAAAGCTTTGGTATCACAGAATTTTCAGGGTATGAATCTCTAATGTTAATCTGCATTTCTTAACCCTTTTTTTCTTTCCCTGATTTCTTTGTGTATTTATTTAACAAAACCAAATGGGGTGGTAAAACAACATGTGGGAACATTCTTAATATCTGAATATTTCTTGATATCTGAACATTCCGTTTGAGTGAAGGGACTATGGGTCCAATAAAACTTTTTATTTTGGAAGAAACAGAGATTTCCCTCAAGTAGCACACAAGATTTCTCTCTTTTCTTTACTCAACTAAAGGAAACCTAGAAAGAGCTGAAGATGAAATCGGTTTATATAGGGTTATGCAAATAAAAATATACATATGATTAACCAACATGATTTAAACATATATGTGAATGGTTCATGTGATGGGTGCATATATGGGGCAGTTTTTAATGTAGTAACAGTGTAGAACTAGAAAAACGGTGATGTATTGACAAGAATATTTTAGTAAATAGTTCTTTTCTAAAGAATTGTTTTCGGGGCCTTATCTTATATTGGCATTGTTTCCCAAAGCCTTTGCTTGCCTCCTAGTATCTTTTCTGAGCTTTATCAACATTGCTTGGCCTTCTAAGTTCTTTTATCAGTGAGCTGACATGGCCTATTGTTTGGGAAGGTAATTTAGGGAGAGTAATGTTTTGCTTATCCTAACCAACAGCCATGTTTTCTCCTACATTATGCATAATGATTCTTATGCATAATGTAGCATGACAAAAGAAAATGAACAAGGGGCATACAGTTTAGTATATTATAAGAATAAGGAAAATGGGCTAGTTGATTCTCAAATTTTCTCCAAAAGATTTATTTAGGCCTAAGAGACCTTAATTTTTCTGTATCTAGAATAATTTCCATAATTACCCCTTTCAAAAACAAATAGCAGAGAATTCAATTCCTCTTCCTTCCCTGGTAAGATCTTATTTATCTACCAGATCACTAGGAAATCCAACCAACCCTATAGTAATTAACCAAGATCTGTAAGATGCTTAGGACAGACCATCTTAATTGGTCCTTCCACCAATGGAGGTCTTAGGTTGCAACCATGTCAAAGTACTCAAAATAATAATTTCACATTTCAGATCACACAGCATCTGCACAGGTAACATTTACCTACGTGTGTGTCAGGCTTGCAAGTACCTGAAACAAACTCAATGTTACGCAATGCAAAAACTTCTAAGTGTTTTCAGATCCATCTCCGCAACTAGTCCCCAGGCACTGAAGTTCAATCCTCCAATAGTAAAAGTTGGGGAGTCAACAAAACCCATCAAGAACCAAGGTCCATGACCTCAGGAATGGATCTTGCAGGCAGTAGGTGAACAGCATATGAGAAAAAAATCCTCAATTTGTCTCCACACGCTAACTTCATTTATAGGAACTCACAGTCCATCACTTGGAAGTGTACAACCCATTTATAGGCTTTTTTTTAAAGATTACCTCTCCTCAGCTCTCTGACATAGTGGCTGCTGTTTGACCTGAATCTTAGGATAGCAAATCTCTGTGGGCCACACTTTTGTCCAATTTCAACTACATTTCAGTAATATATAAAATAGGTTTATCTGCAAATAAACATTGTCATGTAAAATATAGCAACTGTGATGGAATTGTTTCATAGGAAGAACTTGCTTCCACAAAGCCAACAATTATTTTATACAATCCAAATCCAATTCTACACCACCACCACCCAAAGCATTTTATAATTATGGAATTAAACATAAAATACAGTGAACCGCCACACGTAGTGAGTCCTCCTGGATAAATAAGTTCCATTTAACTTGGGGACGTGTGCCTTTACCGGCGCCATTACTGGTACTACTAACTTTTCCTCAGCGCCTCTGTTGAAATGGGATCCTTGAAGCGTCAGCCTGAGGTGTTTTTAACTCTGTTCAAGATGAATTCTTGTGGAACGCCAAAGCTTCAGGGAAACCGTGACACCACCACCACCACTCCCCATTAAGCTAGAACCAGAGGAGATATGGGCTATTTTGAGGGTTCAGGCCTGGGCAAAGATCGCAGACCCGCTACGTTTTTTGATTTCCTCATGGGATTAAAATTGGGCTCAATGACTTGAGTTACTCCCGGATTGCTACCTTAGCTTTGAGGCAGCGTCCCCACTGCTCCTTCCTGGTGAACTCGCGTAAAAAAGGCCGCTTCGCAAAAGGGAGTTTAACGTGGCACGAGAGGAACTCTGGATAAATGGGCATGATTTGCCTTATACGGCTGTACGGTATTCCTAAACGTGCTTATTAGGGAGGAGCTCCCACCGAAATGAGTAAAAGGCCTGTCTCTAAATAAACGCGTCCGCATCCGGCTGCCCGAAAGGCCTCACTTGCCCTTTTTCCACCATCAAAAAAACGGCTCCCCTCCTCCCCGAGGGAGGCAAAGACCTTCTGGGAGAAGCCGCGGCTGAGCAAAGTGGGTGGGGGTGGAGGAAAAAAAGGAGGGAGGAAGAAGTAGCGGGTGAATATTTCATTGGACGGCCGCCCAAGTCTAACTCCGCCCTCTTTTAACTCAGAGCTGCTCTCCGAGACGAAGCCGACCCCGCGAACAGAAAGCCAGTAAAAATCGGTTGCTGGGCAAGGTGGGGCGTGGCTGGCCAATAGCGAGGAGCGCTCGAGAAGGACGAGGAAGAGTGGGCGTGCAGGCGCCCCTCCTTCCTCTGAGTCCAGGGCTATTCCTGCACGGGGGAGGAGCAACGGCTCTTGTTGTCGCCGAGATCTGGCGGGGAGGGGGTGGGGCTCATTTGCTGCTGCCACCGCCCTCTCCTCCTCCTCTTCCCCCCCCCCCGCGCTCGTCTCCTCCTTCCTCATCTCAGCACGCAAGCATTCGGCCATCCCAGCCCCTCTAAGGGATCCCGGCTGGCTGGGTTGGGAGCCAGCGCTGCGCCGCGCCGCCCAGCCGAGGGAGAGGGGATCCCGTGTGTCCCTCGACTCTCTCTGGAGCCCTAACAGCAGCCTGGCTGGCTGGCTGAACTCAGGTCTGGATCGCGGGGTCGATGGACACGGGGACAAGGTGTCCGGAAAGGTGCTCCGGGAAGCCAAGTGCGGGCTGATCGCGGCAGCGCAGGGCGAGGAAAGAGCTAAATTGAGAGGTGGAGGTCAGGAGTTACAACTAAAAAGAGACCTGCATTTTGGGTATCTCGGGGAGTTGGTAAGGAAATAGAGGCTGGCGAATGTGGCGGGGGAAACTTATGATTGGGGATGTCTCGGCCAGAAAAACTAAAAAATTAGGGGCCTGGGAGGGGCACCTTACAAACGATGGTGTGAATCGTCTGGGAGAAGCTTGCTTGGGTAAAGAAAATAACTACGTTGAGCAAGTCGTCGTCATACACAGGCACTGTGAGGTGAAGTAATCCCCCCCCAAAAAAAACACATATTTTTCAGATGTTTGGAATGATAATTGCCATCTTTTTGGTTGCGATAATAGGGGTTGCAGATCACATTTGGAGGGCTCAGATTTGGGGAAGGAACTACAGTTATATAAGAAAGACTGGGAGAGAATGATGGATAAGAGGAAGATGATGGTGTGTATCAGGCTGAATTTCACAAAAGCTGCCAATAAGAGGAAATTAGGGGGCTTTGGGGGTGGTGGTCAAAGAGTCTGCTGCTAAAAGAGGAGAAAAAAACCCAAGTAAAATTAGTGGGAGGAATTGAGGAGCCCACTGAACGAATGGGGAGGAAGAAACTGCTGGTGCTCTGGGTGGTATTTGAAACAATTTTGTGGCAGGCTTGTGGGGCTGAATGAAGGCTTTAGGAAAAGTGGGTGGGGCGTGAATGGAGTAGGTTTATTTGACTGAAAGCAGTAGAGAATCAACTGAGGTTTGTTTCTGAAGAGGAGTGCTCTGGTTTAGCTAGTTAGGGTCATATATAAAAGATATATAGAAAATATGTTACTTTTGAGGCCATTTTTTTCAACCAATGAGTATTAGGAATACAGTATGAAGGAAGGGGTGTGTATGGAAGTGGAATCCAGCAATCAGGGAGGGGTACTTTACAAATGTTCTGTTACAATATTTGAAGAGGTGAATCTTGACAAAGAGATTGGGTTTAGATAGCATATTTTCAGGAAACACTCTTTTCTTGGTGGGATATTGTAATATAATGAATAAAAACTTTGGGATTGTAGAATAGGTTTAGAGTATTGTTTTTGGAAACATTTATATAAGGTAGCTGAATAAGATCCCATGTAAATTGAAGATTGATTAAAACGGAAAAAGTTAATGCCAGGAAATAAATTTAGGGCTGTTTAAAAGGTACAGGGTCTCCAAGTGAGCTTTTAACCAGAGAATTATAACTGTGGTATTCTCTGATGGTCTCCATCCAAGTATTAACCTGACCACACCCAACATAACTTCCAAACTTATGCAAGGTTGGCCAACTAAGAATAAAGTTGTATTCAGGTGATTTGAAACATCCTACTGGTTTCTTTGGGGTGAATGATAAAATACTAATGTTCTTATTATTCTTGTTTTTTTTTATTTTGGAGGTGGCTGCTTTAAATTCTGCTTTTGACAGAAAATTGAATTTTAAAGAAATATGCAAAATATGCAAAAAGTTTCTATCTATTTGAGCATTTAGAATAAATATTTTGTTGCTCTGAAGAAGTGATCACACAAATGGGGATTCTGGGATGCTTTTGGGGTTATGGATGTTCACAGTTCATGAGATCTGTATCTTAAAATGAAGGCTATAATGACTATGTAAAAACAACTGATTAAAAATCTAGTTAATACTGCATATTTGAAGAGAAAATAATTGCATTTAAAAGTAGAAGTGCAGTACTGTGAGATACTGTAAGATACATTAAATTTGTGTGGGGCTTATTAAAAGAAATTGTGGGAGGATTAGGCACAGAATAGAAACTGAATGGCTAGAAAGCAGACGTGGAAATTATTTGAGTCTTAGAACATCGGTGGCATATGAATGAAAAAACATTGAAGTGCTCCTCAAGAATGGTCAGATCGGAGATAGAAAATATCAATAGGAAAAAGTTATTGGGTTAAGGTTAGGATAAAGAGATTCATCTTTTGCTGGAAACTATCTTGTGATTAACTTTAAAGTGGGCCTATCTATGGTATGGACTGAAATAAAACTGTAACTATATAATTGGATGAAAGATTTGGGAAGAAGCTTGCTATCAACAGAAATTTTAAGGAGATATTTTTTCATTTAAGAAATGAAGTAGTTTGAATAGGTTTGCAAATTTGTTGGTACACAGGTGTAGTTTTATCCTTAGGAGAAGAATTGTAATGAGGTTGTCTGTTTTGTTTTAAATAGTTCTCAGTCTGGAGTGAGAGGTTATTTTTCATCATCCAGAAAATAAGAGTCCTGTAAACTAAATCTTGATATTGTGGGAGGTGCATGCAACAGCTTCCAGGAACTTCTAGTTTCATTTTGAATACACTACCGCTTGTGTCTTAACTCTTAATAGAAAATGAAACGCAGAAAGAGGACAATTTCTCACTGCTTTGGTTCCTTATTTCAACAGTTAGAAACACTTCATTAATGCTAAGTTTAAAATAATGTATTAAGGGCTACACTACTTTAAATTTGTTACATTTCTTTAAATTATTGAGTTTTCTACAATAAGCAATACTATCTGAAATTAATCATTTATATTCTTTGTCTATTTGCTGGTAGTCAACATTACAGGCAATTTCTAAAAGCAGACACATATTTCTCTCCTGTAGTATTTGTTTTACTCGTAGGTGTTATACTTGATAAAAAAATAGATTCCAAATTAAAGACTAAAAAAAGTAAAAGCAGAGAATAATAAAATTTGAAAATATGGCCTATGTAACTCATAGCATCTTATGCAGTACAGTACAGAATTTTGCCTTGTCTGAGTCTTCCTATATTTGTGGAGTGGAGAATACTTCAGTGCTACATTTTTATTTTGGCCTCACTATGGTTTGGTAGAAGGGTATGCATGATGCCTAAGTGTGAGATTTTATACACTTAAAACAGTGGTGGGTTTCAAAAATTTTAGAACCTATTCTGTAGGTTTGACCTGTTTTGTGGGAGTGGCTCGGCGGTCATGTGACCAAGTGGGCGTGACCAACTTGGAAAATGTGGTGAAACTCAATGATGCTCTTGCTTAGCAATCAAAATTTGGGCTCAATTGTGGTCATAAGTTTTCTTTCTTTTTTTTCTTTCATCTCTCTCTCTCCCACTTTCTTTTTCTTTCTTTTCTTTCTCTTATTCTTAATGTCCCTAGGCTTTGAGCAAGCAAAGCAAGTAGTAATTAATAGAATGAGGGACATGGAGTTCCAAGAAGAACTAAATACCGTATATACTCGAGTATAAGCCGACCCGAATATAAGCCGAGGCACCTAATTTTACCCCAAAAAGCTGGAAAAGTTATTGACTCGAGTATAAGCCTAGGGTGGGAAATGCAGCAGCTACCGGTAAATTTCAAAAATAAAAATAGATACCAATAATGTTTTTGAATATTTATTTCCTCCCCTGGAGTGGGGAGGGAATGTGGCTTTCATAGTATCCTTCCCTTGGAGTGGGGAGGAATTGGGGATTTTGCAGTATCCTACCCCTGTAGTGGGGAGGGAATGTGGCTTTCATAGTATCCTATCCCTGGAGTGGGGAGGATTTGGGGGATTTCATAGTATCCTTCCCCTGGAGTGGGGAGGAAATGTGGATTTCATAGTATCCTTCCCCTGGAGTGGGGAGGATTTGGGGGATTTCATAGTATCCTTCCCCTGGAGTGGGGAGGATTTGGGGGATTTCATAGTATCCTACCCCTGGAGTGGGGAGGATTTGGGGGATTTCATAGTATCCTACCCCTGGAGTGGGGAGGATTTGGGGGATTTCATAGTATCCTACCCCTGGAGTGGGGAGGATTTGGGGGATTTCATAGTATCCTACCCCTGGAGTGGGGAGGATTGGGGGATTTCATAGTATCCTACCCCTGGAGTGGGGAGGATTTGGGGGATTTCATAGTATCCTTCCCCTGGAGTGGGGAGGATTTGGGGGATTTCATAGTATCCTACCCCTGGAGTGGGGAGGATTTGGGGGATTTCATAGTATCCTTCCCGTGGAGTGGGGAGGATTTGGGGGATTTCATAGTATCCTTCCCCTGGAGTGGGGAGGATTTGGGGGATTTCATAGTATCCTTCCCCTGGAGTGGGGAGGATTTGGGGGATTTCATAGTATCCTACCCCTGGAGTGGGGAGGATTTGGGGGATTTCATAGTATCCTTCCCCTGGAGTGGGGAGGAAATGTGGATTTCATAGTATCCTTCCCCTGGAGTGGGGAGGATTTGGGGGATTTCATAGTATCCTACCCCTGGAGTGGGGAGGATTTGGGGGATTTCATAGTATCCTACCCCTGGAGTGGGGAGGATTTGGGGGATTTCATAGTATCCTACCCCTGGAGTGGGGAGGATTTGGGGGATTTCATAGTATCCTACCCCTGGAGTGGGGAGGATTTGGGGGATTTCATAGTATCCTACCCCTGGAGTGGGGAGGATTTGGGGGATTTCATAGTATCCTACCCCTGGAGTGGGGAGGATTTGGGGGATTTCATAGTATCCTTCCCCTGGAGTGGGGAGGATTTGGGGGATTTCATAGTATACTAAGTCAGAAATAACATTGCTGCGTAGCCAGGAGTGTGTCTCAGTCACTTAAACCTCATACATAAATCATTGTACGAGGCGCTCGACGGCGCCTCTTACCTGCCGCGGGTCCCACCAGGACCGGCCAGAGGCACAGCAAGCTCCGGAACCAGAGCGGGAGCCTCCGCCGCATGGCTCAGCTCCGCCAGGGACGCATCCGGCAAGGGGAAAGCGGGGTCCCCTCTCGCGCAGCGGGTGGAGGGCGCGGGGCGGCGGCAGGGCTGGGCTGCCTCCGGGTCATGCCTCCCGGAGCCCTGGGGCGGCCGCGGGAGTCCGTGGGCGGCGGGGCTCGCTCGGCTTCCAGCAGGGAGGAGAAGGGGGGCTTCCCGGAGCTGCGCGCTCGGCAAGCTCGCCGCTCAACTCAGCGCCAGCGCGCCTTCATCTCCGAGCGCCCAGCGGAAGGGCCAAGCCGCTCGCCTCGGAGCCGCTGGAGCTGGGACGCCGCCTCCGCCGCGGAATTTGCTCCAACTCAGCCGCTCCGGCCCATTGTCAGCCGGCTGGTCCCTGCCTTCCCTCCCCTCCTCTCTCTAGCTTAAAGAGACACCGACTTGCCTCGGCTGGAGGCCGGGCACGGGGAGGAGTTGGCGCCAGCCCGGGGAGGGGGCTGCGAGCGGGCGGGCGGGGGGACGGGAGGTAAAAGGCTGGATGGGTTTGGTTGCCAAACCGAGGCGGCTCGCTCGGGGCTCTTCCCTCTCTCCCCACGGGTGGGCAGCGGCCGGAGTTCCCACAAATGCCGCTCCCCGCATTTTTCTGGACGGGGTCTCGCAGGAAGGAATCCCCTCCTCCTCCAACAGGCAACAGCACTGCCGGATCCAGTTGTAGACTCGAGTATAAGCCGAGCCGGCTTTTTTCAGCCCAAAAAGTGGGCTGAAAAACTCGGCTTATACTCGAGTATATACGGTAGGTTGCCTCTCCACAGTAGGGACAGAATTAAACAGGGTGTGTGGGAATCGGCAAGGTATCTAAATGACCTGATCTCCCCAAAACAAAGAATAGCTTTCTTCAGAGCCAGATTTAACATTCTTCCTCCAGCACTCCTCCAGGGCAGGTATAAGAGAACACCTATAGCAGAATGCGTTTGTATATGTGATAAAGGAAAGTGGAAGATAATTCACATGTTGTATCACACTGCGAGCTATACAGAGCTTGTAGGTCTGCACATATTCTCCCCTTATTAGAGAGATTGCCAGGGAGGGCAGACCATTTTTATTTAGGCTTTCTCCTCCAGGACACTAACCCAGTTACCACGTATGCAGTGGCAAAGTTCTGTGCTGCTGCAATGTCCATAAGAAAAAAATTGGCTACAGAAGTATAGTACCATCTTGTACCAATTATCTGGACATACCTTTAACAATCTTTGGACCATTATGTTATTATCCACTTTTAATGTCAATACTTTTTAATTATATTTTAATGTTAGTATTTTTTAACATAGTGTAAAAACTAATGTATATTGCTGGTCTTTGACTGTAATAAAGATTACTTACTTACTTTTCTTTCTTTCTTTCTCTCTCTCTTTCTCTTTCTGTCACTTTTTGTCTCTGTGTGTGTCTGTCTGTCTGTCATTCTCTCTGTGTGTCTCTCTGTCTCTCTCTCTCTGTATCTGTCTCTCTCTCCTCCCTCTCCCATCTGTCACTCTGTGTGTGTCTGTCTGTCTCTCACTCTGTGTGTGTGTGCCTGTCTGTCTGTCTGTCTCTGTCTCCCTCTCCCTCCCTCCCTATCTCACTGTGTATCTCTGTCTCTGGCAGAGAAAGAAAGGAGGCTTGGGATAAAGCACCCCTGCCACCAAGGGCAAAGGGGAGCACCTTCACCCTCGACTATTGCATGCCTTCTTTCTCCACCCACCCAAACTAGCAAAGAAGGCGGGCCACTAAACTGCCCGCTCGGCCGGATTCAAACTAGCCCGCATCCTCTCTTTCAGCATGGGCTCTCTGGAGGGGGATGGAAGGTCTCTCCCAAGACCTGCTTCCCTTATCTCGCGGCACAGTTCTGGGACACGTTTGGGCAACGGAGGGGCTTTCTCGCACACCATTGGAGAAAGAAATAAGGTGTGTGAGAAAACCCCATCCCCACTGTCCGAACTTTTGAATGAAGGAGGCTGCAGGCTCCTTTGCCCTCGGCTATGCGATCTCCTTTCATTCTCTGCTGCCCGAACGAGTGAATGAGGCAGACGGAGAATGAAAGGAAATCACGTCAGGCAGGGGGAGCGAGCCAAGCGTTCCAGTACTATGCCACCAGAGGAACAGGTTCTAAACGGCACGGTAGATTTGTGGAACCTCTTCTACCGAACCAGCAGGAACCCAATCCTGATTTAAAAGCATATCAAGTTAATCTGAGACTTTCAACTATGCTATTAGGGCTATTTTCAGTTGCAACCCTCCTTATGTGTGATGAATAGCAGTGGTGGTAGTTATCTAGTAGGGAACATTGATATATAATTATTTGCTATGCTGTATATAACCCAAGGTTAAAAAATCAGGTGTGATGCAGTTTTACTACTTGGTTGCTGCTGTCATTAAGCAAATCCAGGTTCCTCCATTTATTTGCTTGTTGGTAGCTCCCTAGGAATGTGATAAATGGTGATCACATGAGCCTGAGTCACTGCTCAGGCTCATGTGAGCCTGAGCAGTAGTCACTATAAATACATGCTGGTTGCCAACCACCCACATTTTAATCATATGACTGCAGTGACACTGTGATGGTTGTAAGTGTGAGGACTGGTCAAATGTCACATATTTCAGCACTATTAAACCTTCAAATGGTGTTAAATGTTCCATCATAGCTCAAGGGCTACCTATAATTACATGAATGGATATATTCTTTATTTGGGCTTATTCTTCCTCTTTAAAAGTGAATGAGATCCTAAAATCTAAGAGAACTAAATTGTAGGAATGAGAACAGATTCAGCAGATGTTACAAGCAGAATCCTAAAGGTGTTTACTTAAGTGTAATTCCCATTGTTTTCAGTGAGACTTTATTCCTAATGAGTATATTTAGGATTGCAGTTTAAAAATCTGTTTACAAATCTATATTAATTTTTATTAAAACTTTTAAGCATAAAAATAAATCTAATAAATTATTATAAAGTAAGAGTGGAAGAAATAAAGTACAAGAAAAGTAAAAATAGAAAAGAAAGAAAATGCAACAGGTGGCGTCCTATATTGTTCACATCAGTTATAAATACAAATATATTTTGATCTCTCTAAACTTACATTATATCACTTTTTCCATAATCTATGCTGTCTAATCTTCAACACTGTATATCACAAGTTCACTTTTTATGAAAAAAAATCACCAATAAATATAGATGTGTTTTCTATAATCAAAGAAGTCAATGTATCCTGCAGCAAAATCTGTCATTCCTCCTTAGTGGGTAATATCAAATCTTTCCATCTCTATCCATACAGTAATCTCAGTACTGTAAATGTATATTGAAATAATCTTCCATTGAGTTTTCTAACTGTTTACCAGTGTACAAATCTTCTTGCAATTGCTCCCATTCAGTGTAATTTACATTAAAATCTTTACAGATAAAACATATTTGTAAACTGACAAATCAATATTGGTTATCTAGTTGAAATTAACTGTCAGTCTACTTTTAACAGAAAAAGTTGCATTGGTGAAGGTACTTCTTGTAAAATCAAATATAAATTAATGTGTTAAAATAAAGTACTCCTGGAATTTATGAATGTTTTCATGCTATTTGTCCACTAATATACAGTAACTCAATCATTTATATTAATGACAGTGTATCTTAAACTGAAATTATATAAAAATCTCTTTTGTTAATAATAAAATGTATCATAATATAATTGTAGGGCCAAAAATTCATAGATACTACCCATCTTGCTGTCTGGAGCAATTCTAGATTTACCTGACAAATAGTTAGCCATTTGGTCCATAGTGCATGAATGTATATATGATTTAGTTTTGAATTATATTTTTTTACTTTGAATTTGGATCACTGTGCACACCAAATAACTGGATCAAGTTATCATTAATAATGTAATTCTAACTTGTAGTTTTAACTTTGTGCTGTCATACATTTCCCCAAAAATAAGATCCAGACTTATTTTCAGGGAAACACAATATCAGGGTGATCAGCTTGGCTGAGTGCCCCACCCCCAGATGTGCACAAAAGGTGGTGAGCACGTGGGGGGCGGTGGTGTCTGGCAGCAGCTGCAGCCCGCCAGCCCCTGGTTGGCGTACTCTGGGGTTGCCCAGCCCATGCAGCGCAGGTGAGTTGATTACTTGTCCAAGCAGCAGACAGAGGCAGACACGTGGGTGGGGGCACATGATCCGGACTCATCACATGGGCCGTGGGAAAGCTGAGAGTCAGTGGGTCAGAGCAGGTGGGGAGCCAAGGGAGGATTATGACCTGTACTGTGCGGGCTGCAGCTGCTGCCAGACACTGTTTTAGGATTGGGTTTATATTAAAAGCACACTGAAAAAAATCAGGCTATTTTCTGGTTAGGCCTTATTTTCGGGAAAACACTGGCTATATACAGTCATGGAAAAATTAGTAGGCCAAAGAAATGTAGGCATTAAACAAAATATTCTTGTATTTGTCCTTGCTTCCACCACTTTAAACACTGCCTTTTGTTTTTCTGTTGTATACACATTTGAAATAAGTCAGTGTTGTTACATTGATTCATAATTTTTTTTGCACATGCAGCACTTTTGACATTCTTTCATGTGGCCACTAAAGAGCAGCTGAACTCTTCATTTGAAACAATGAAGTGCTGACTGGAGCTTCTTCTTAACCAATCTTACTTTAAGTGTACAGACAAAAACACTGAAAAATGTATTCAGGTGTTTGCTGAATGCAAGATTCCTTGAAAATGAGTTAATACTAGATTATCCTGTCCTTTATTCTTTCTGGTCCCAGATTACATGAGGAGCTATATTTTCTTATTAACGACTTTGGAGATGGGTAATGGAGTAGATAGCACCTCACCTCCTTCTTCTGCATACTTTGCTACCTCCCTCTTCATCCTGGTTAGTTTTAATTGAATTTTAAACTTATGATCCTTTATTGTTTTATAGTGCATTTTAACAGAATGTCTATAAGCCACTAGAGTCACTTCTGGCAAGATGGGAAGCGTACAAGTGTAATAAAATTAACAACTTGCATATTCATATTAATAAAAAAATTCTATAAAGATGGAAAGCTCTATTCACATTCAAACAATGGGGAAATACTGTTTTCATTCAGATCTCCCAATGAACCTGTGGAAGGGACATCTTTTTATGTACTTTCAAGCCTTGGTGTGTTCAGATGAATGTCTTAAGTGTACTGTAATTTTGTTTACATGTAGCCCTCGCTTAGGCTACTTAATTGGAACCCGTAATTTGGTTGCTAGGGCCTGAATTTGCTAAATGGAAAATCATATGATTGTGATGGGCTTTTGAATGCATGATCTTATTTCCCCTTCGGTCATTAAATGAAGTGCTCTTCTCTATTAACTCTGCTTGTTGCAAGCCAAGTTGCAAAGTGTTGCAGTGGTGATCATGTGACCATGGGGCATTGGACATTGTGACAATTGAAAATGCAAAGATTGGTCACAAAGTTATTTGTTTTAGCACCACTGTAATTTTGAACGGATGCCGCACAAAGCAGTCAGCCAGCAAGAACTTCCTAGTTCTTTTTATGTATATGTGTATTGATACTTATTTCCTTATTGCAAAAAATGAGTTAGCATTTTATTGTTTTACTGTCTAATTCCATTGGAAAAGAAGGCTTTGAATCCTTCTGTCAATGCTCTTTGTCTCTGTCAGTTTTCAGACATACTGGCATACATGTAGTTCTTCAGTGAGCTCTCATGTAGACGTTAGTCAGATTCAAACTTTCTTGGTTCCTACAGTCTATATAATGTGTGCTTTCAAACTGTTCTTGAGCCATGACTAACTACACTCCTCTTGTTCATTTCTGTTTTCATTTAGAAATTAAAATGCTATTTATGTGACTCATAGTTTTGAGCATAATGCTCATTTTTAAGTAAACATGTAATTGATATTTAATCAAATTTAATATCAGTGCAAATATACTTAATTTTCAGATTAAATGACCAATACTAATAATATAAAACATAGGCAAATTCCTCTAGTTGTGAGATTACTTTGACTGTACCAGCTATTTCATTTATTTTACAGCTCAAATTATATTGTAATTGTATTCTATCTATGTCTTCTGCCTTTACATCAACAATAAACATAAAATATAACATCTTTCTTTCAAAAACACATTAATTTCCCATTTATTATGTTTTAAATTAAAGTGGTTGGCTCAGATAAATCAAATACATAATTCAGGTTATGGAAGTCAGAACATCACTAATGGGAATTCTTAATTTCTGCACTTGATTTTTTTCACAGTACTCCCTGGAATATGTTCTAATTGATGGATTTTACAAAAAAGAGAAAATAGCAAGAATTAGTAAAATGTATTACTAGTTCATAAAATGTTGCCATTATGTATTCCAAATAATGCTATTAATAATGCTTGTAATAATTGTATAACAGTTATGAAATATAATAATATATAAACATGCTTCAATAAACTAGTAATTATTTTGTCCCAGGAAGACAATTGTTTAAAAAAATTAAAATTGTTTTGAGTGACTGATCAAGTCAGTTTAAAAACTTACCTTTTCACTGTCATTTTATTCATCTAGGATTGATTGAAAACCATGGCTTATCCTGAGTTGCATAATATTTGCCTATGGGATGAAGGGTGAACTTTTCTCACTCAGGTTTGCTCATTGGGTACAATAGCCTGTGTATCATGATAGTAGAGTAGCAGAAATGTTTTACTGATCAAAAGTATATTTGAATATTTGGCAAACTTTGTATGAACCTGTCCTTGGGTTGTCATGGCATCTTGGGGATTCTCTATTCTGCAGGAGCTAGTATTGGAACTAAGCTTCTTGGTTAGGAGTAGCTCAGGATTTGCTCCAAATTTCATGGCCACTTCCATGATACAGGCCTGTTCTGACTACTACATAGCCTAACTGATACTTGCAGTTTGAATCCTATCTTGCCAGTGTTTTTTGAAGAGTTCAAATTGGCACCCTCACCTTTTCAGCTGCTGGAAACCTTCTATTAAAGTTATTGTGTCAGTGGAGAAAACCGAACCCAAAAAAGTTTCCTTTCCTAACATGGGAGGCAATTAATGGTAGGAATAACTATAAAACATGCACAAATGTTTACCAATATGTTGCACCGGAGCATATTGATTTTTAATCTATTTATCCATTTGTTTTTAATGTTCTTACCAATGTATTCTTCTTCATCAGTAGATTATTTGCATTTTTTTATCCACGTTCTTCTCGTTTGAGGCAAGTAAGCTTATATTGGCTACGGTGGGAATTGGCCTTTTAGTTAAGGTATATCAGTAATGCTTTCTTGCTGATAGACCTGTACTCTACTGCATAAAGCAGATGGTGATGAGAGATTATCTGTTTCCAAATTCCATTTTTCCCCCCCATTTAAAATATTAGTCATCTTGTTTTTGGTCTTAATTCTGGTTGTCTTTTCCCCAGTCACTATTTTGAAGAGGGGTCTCTAGCCCCTGAGCCATAGCTCATTCAGAATTGGGCCACAGAAGTGGCAGGTGAATGTGCACTCCACTTACACAGGCAGCAAATGAGCGTGCGTGCACATCTCCATTTGTGCGAGTGACAGGTGTGTGTGCCTGCTGCTCCTGCAAATGTAGTGCACACGTGTGCTTGCCCACCCCTAGTGTGTAACCATTCCCCCTCCCTCCTCCCCCACCCCATCCACAAAGCCAGAAATATTGGGGATCGCTGATTTAGAATGTGATCTGGTTTTCCAAATGCCGATCACCAATTATAATGAATAAAACTGAAAGTCCACAAGGATGGACCTTTCTTATAGTTATCCTGTGCTAACAGTTGTACATTTTTTTTTACATTTTGCTTCAGAATCAACAGGTTTTTTTTTCCTTTAACAGCTGACTGAATTGTAGCTTGCCATAATATGAACATACAGTACATAAAAAATTAGGGCAGTTCAAAATTTATTTTTCAACCAAAGGACAGATTTTTAGTTAATTTGTTTCAAGTGGTTAAACTCCTGAATGGATCATTTCATAAATAACATAATTAAGAATCTTAAGCATCCTAATCAACCAATTGCAGGTTGAAGCAAGACCAGTAATGGATTATATGATGATGCACTAATGTGACATGTCACAATAAGGATTGTGTTTGTTAAAGGAATGGTGAAAAAACAGCTTATTTGAGTGCTTCTATTCCCATTTTTTGTTTCTTACCAAACTATGGTCTTGCACCATAGTTGTTTGATTTGCTGCTGAATTTTGGCATCGTGTTTTATAGAGCCAGGAAAAAAAGATTTTAGAAGCTACAAATGGACCTTTACAACATAAATTTTCCCATCACTTTTTAAATTAAAGGATGAATGAAACACATCAGAAGAGCTTATATAATTGTATGTAAACATTTAGCCTCTCCTATTATAGTTTGGGATTCATATAAACATAAAGTGCTACAGTAGATGCAAGATACAATGTTTAGTTTAAAGTACAATTAAAGCATTGAATGATGTTTAATTTCCACATCAATTAATCAAAGCTATTATAAGTCTGTCTTGTGATGTTATTGTAAAACTATGTTTAATGCCATTTGAGATTCTCTTAAAAGTTTCTGATGACTCATTCATTCATTCAAATTAGAGGCCACCCAGCTCTGGACATGTTATGACAATGTAAGCAAAGGACACTATAAAAAAATGAGAACAAATTTAATGCATGTCTCACAAAAAGATTTCATTCAGCAACTTTAAACAAGAGCTCAACATTACTGTACCACAAGTACAGTACAGATGGGGGAATGGCCAGGTTTTCAATGTCATCAAGGTGGAAACCCTTGGGGGGGGGGATGCAATTCCAGAGGGGAGGTGTTATAACAGAGAAGGCATGCTTCCTAAGTCCCAATAGATGGCATTGTTTGAGTGAAGGGATCTGAAAGGCAAGATACATAGTACTTCAGATAGTCAGGCCGTGTGCTATATGAAGGGCTTTATAGGTAGTAATCAGTACCTCGAATTGTACCTCATTTACTGGTTTCCTACAGATTATAAACAGAAGGGGCAAAAGCATCAGACCCTGAAGCACCCCAATGTGAAAGGCTTCCATGTTTGGTCTCTCCTCCCCTGTCAACACCAACTGGAATCATCCCCAGAGAAAGGAGAAACTCCCTCCCTCCTTCCCTGAATCTCCACATTTAGTTGTAGGATGCCATAATCAATGCTATCAAAAGCAACAGAAAGATCACAGAGAGCCAGGGGGAATATTTCAGTGCACTGGCGCATACACACACACATACACACCCTACCATTCCCTACCAGCAGGCATGATCAATGCTATCTCTATACTGATCAAAACTTGACTGCAAGGGATCCAGATGATCCACTTTTCCAGAGTCCTCTGGATCTGTTGTTCTCCTCACCAACTTTCATTAAAAGGGTTAAGCCTGGACAGAAATCTAACTACATGTCACCGCTCAGAGAGAGCCCAGTACAACACAAGACAGATATGGATAAAGTTTAAATTCATCCTAGGTAAACTCACAATTCTGTGCCTTAGTACAGTTTTCAGACTTAGCATTTCTTAATGCTAAGTCCCATCTTAATTTTCTGAGCTCTGATTAGGAGAGAGTGGTAACCTGTAAGACTGTATCCCTTTAAACAATTTAAACTACTATATCTTTAAGTAGTGATTATGTAAGAGTTTGGGTATATGGTAAATTAAACATTAGACCTGCTGCCTGATTGGTTTTTGCAGATCAAATTAAAATGGGGCCTGGGATGCCAAATTTAGAGAAATACGATTATTTTAGCAGTCATATTGGTTTGGGTGAATTATGTAAATGTAAACCCAACAAATATATGTCTTCCTGAAACCTAACCTTGTGGAATTTATTGATTTAATTGTGCCTTAGTCTTATCTCGTAGCAACTACATGGGCAAATTTATGCAGTTCTTCTGACATTTTTGGAAATAATTTTTCCTTCTTTCTAGGATTTAGAGCAAATAATTGACCTCAAATCACTCAGTTGCTTCCCTGCCTAAAGCAAGACTAGAAATCCACAGTGCTTTTAGCAATTGCACTACACAGATTCTCATCTTTGTTGGATGAGGTTTCCTTTAGCTCGAATCCTACTCAGGGAAGTGGTGTTCTTCCTTTATCACTGGACTGCCATCTTTGGGCCTTGAAACCTGTATGTTATTTTACTTCACAGTCTGTCAGAGACTTTTGGTTACTTAAATGATATATATGAAAAAATAGCACTTACCTTTTTTCCGGTATAAATAGGAACAGTACAGAGTGAGTAATTGGGCAGTTTTGAAAACTGCCCCAAAGCTGAAAGTTTATTTAGAAAAAATTGGGAGTGGTGATATTCAGAAATAATCTGAAACTGCAGCTAATTGTAAGGCACAAAGAACCAGGTCCAAAAGTGAAGAGTTCAAATTTACTGATTTATTGCTTAAACTCTGCACAGGAATCTTCTCAGCTGATGGTTTGCCCCTTGGTAAAGCTAAGACTAAACTGATTCTTGTTGGACTCCTTCCCTTGGCTCTGTCCATCTCCTACATCACTCCTTCCTCAAAACAGCCTTCCCTTTCTTCCATAGGATCTTCAAAACAGCCCTCCCCTTCTTCCATGGCATCTTCCTCATCTGACTTCTCACAGGAACTTGGGAGGGGAGGAAGTGAAGCCATTTCAAAGGAGGCTTCCTTCCCTTTGTCTAAAAAATATTTGAAGCGGGTGATTCTGGCTATAAAACATCTAGATAACTGGCAGGTTTCTCGTTTCCATTTGGAAGTGAAGGTTGGACTGTCCAGTGTCACACGGGGGGTATGCAGCCGAGGTGGCACAGTGGTTAGGGTGCAGTACTGCAGGCCACTTCAGCTGACTGTTATCTGCAGTTCAGCGGTTCTAATCTCACCGGCTCAAGATTGACTCAGCCTTCCATCCTTCTGAGGTGGGTGAAATGAGGACCCAGACTGTGGGGGCGATATGCTGACTCTGTAAACCGCTTAGAGAGGGCTGAAAGCCCTATGAAGCGGTATATAAGTCTAACTGCTATTGCTAACTGCTATGCACTCAGTCTGGTTAATCCTTCAATTACAGATTCTTTGGGTAGGGCAGGGCAGAGAGCTAGGTGTTTGGAAGTTCATGGCTTTTCGGGAAAGTATTGGTGGAATTGCTGCACCAAGCCAGGGACATGGACATACCTGGCACATTCTAACCCACATTTGGACTCTAGGTACCCCTTCCTCTGCATCAAATACTGTGTGCTTTTGCCCCTTTGCCTAGGGTCCAGAATTTCTTCTATTTCATATTCCTCCCGCGCCTTCCATAATTACTGGCAGTGGCATTGGGTGCTATGAGCATAAGATTCTAGGGGGTTTTTGTTTGACAAGCAGAGAATGGTGGAAAACTGGGTGGACTTTCACGGAGGGTTGCAATTGCAAATGAAAGGCCACAGGATTGATCTGCCAGAGGACCGTAAATGCCCTCTGAACTTGGTATCCAGCTTCTTAGAGGGCCTAGGTCTAGGAGAAACAAAGAATTTGGTAAAGAGCCACACTTTGTCTCTTACTGCAATTGGCAGCCCTTTATATCAATGGGCATTTGCTGCCTTCTTGTAAGACTCTTTGTTCCAGCTGCTGTTTCAATGGGGCTTAGGTAGCCAGCTGTTCCTGCAAAATAATTAACTGCCCTTGGTATGGTGTCCTCCTCCCTCAAAGCCGCTGATAAAACCCTTGGGTATCTGCCATAGTAATCAATGTGAGCAGAGCATTATTGTAGGAAAATTCTGCTAGGGGAAGCTATGAGGGCCAATCACCTTCAATGCAGGTATGGTAACATCTTAAGTATTGCTGGAGTATCTGTTTAGTTTTCTCAGCCTTCATGGCAGAGTGATTGAGGACAAGCTAACCTGGAGATTCAAAAATTGTAATTCTGCCTTCCAGAACCCAGAATAAATTGACTGTATAAGTATGGACACCATTTGATCCAAAGAGTATTGAGCTGTTTCTTTGATAGTGGGCAAAGATCTTCAAGGCATGAAATGAGCATTTTGGTAAAACGTTCCACTACAACTAGTATAGCTATATAGCCATGGAACAGAGGTGGGTCATATAATAAAATCCATAGAATCGTATGCTAAGGATGAGGTGGGGTTGGGAGAGGTTGTAGGAGGCCTTCTGGCTTCTGATGATGGTAACTGTAATTATAATCTTATGCATCTGGTTCAGAGGAAGGCTATTAGAGTTCCTTTCCTGTCCTTCATTGAGAAGTTTTGGCAGGATTGCTACTCCAACTCATTCCCATTTTCTTCAGTCCAGCCCAATGGAATATTGAAAATCAATTATTTGAATGGGCTCAAGACTGCCAACAAGGGACTTCCTGGGGGCGTGGCCTGTTGCCGAGGAGGGCTCCACCGAGCTCCTCAGAGATCTGGTCTGTATATCTAAATAAGATCATAGATAGCACCCCTTTTTGGCTAAGAAAGGGGCAGGGAGTAGCTCTGTAGGCTAGGGTCTATTCGTAAGCCACAGCCTTTTTCTTTTTTTGGCTGTGGATAGAGATTAGATCCAGCCGGAGCGGAGCTTTTATCTCCAGCCAGTTCTTCTCAGCTGCCTTTTTTTTTGGCAGCCCCAGACAGGCTAGCCCCCCCCCCCCAGGACAAAACAAAGTTTTTTTCAAGCTAGAATTGATACGGGCGGGTCCCACCCCTGTGAGATTTATGTTTTTATTACTATCTTAAATACCAGCACCATTTGTCTTAGAGACTTCTTTGTCTAAATGGATTTCAAAATGGCGATTTCTCTCTGTGGATGATTGATAGTGGATATATTTAGCCGGTTTTACCTTCCTGCAGACCGCTCCTTAACAAAATAAACTCTTCTTCTTTGGAAACAGAGGGGAGCAAAGCGCTGCTTACTTGTTTATTTATTATGGCACCCAGGTCAAAGAAGCGCCTTGCTACAAATGTGTCTAAAGAATTTAAAGAATTTTTACTGGAACCACAGCCTTTGTCTCCTATGCCTTCTACTGGAGAACTTTTAACACAGGAATATTTCTTTAAAATGTTTAATGATTTTAAACAAGAAATTAAGGAATTTGTATTGGAACTATATGATGATTTAAAGTCTAAAGTTAATCAAATGAAGGCGAATACGTTTGCAGCCGTGTCTGCCCTGTCAGATTATTCTGCTGAAATAGAGAACAAATTGGAAAGTTTGGAGAAGGCTAATTTTAATTTGACTACCAATATTCAAATTTTACAACAAAAAATTAGAGACACTGAACAACAGCTTATGATGATAAATTTTAATAGGAAGGCATTTGCAATAAGAGTCAGAGGATTCCGTGAAAAGGAGCAAGAGAATCTGAAACAGACCTTTGCTGAAGCCTTCAGCCATGCGGTGGGAAGCCCGGGACTTAATTTTGATTGGCAGATTCGGAAAATCTATCGCCAGAACTCATTGATAGCGGAACAGCGACAGCTCCCGAGGGACATAATTATACATTTCTCTACAAAAGAATCTAGAAACGCGATTGTGCAAAAGTTTCATAACAACAGTCTCCGAGTTGATGACCAGGACCTGATTGTCTTCAAAGATATACCTTTCCAGATGTTGAAAGCAAGAAGGGACTACACCTTTTTAACTAAAGAGCTTAGGAGTCAACAGATTCGATACAGATGGGAGGCCCCTGCCGGCATCACGGTTACATTTGAGAATCAAAGATTTCGTCTTAATTCTGTTTCGGAGGCTCAAGATTTCTACTGTAGGACTTTGAAGGCGGGACTTCCTGACTCACTTGGAAGAGAGGAGAGACAAGCGGAAGAAGGCAAGCGGCAGGCCATGTGGCTGCAAGATGGAGGGGGTAGCCTTTCCTCCCTCGGAGAAGCAGAAAAACGGAGATCGAGAATTTAGACATTTCAAAATATTCGCCAAAGTTAAGGACTGAATGGGGGTTTGAGACCTCTCTCCGGTAGAAAAAGCGGACTAATTCTTATCAGAAGGGAAAGCTGGGTGAAACTACTTTGAGCTAGATTTTAAATTAACGTTAGCATAAATTTGATAGTGGTAAACATTAGACAAGCAAGGGATGAGGGTAAAATATATGTGGAATGATTTACGTTGTTTAAAGCTTATTAGAACAGAAAGCCGGTTGGGATTATCTTAAGATAGGTGTAAAAAGAATGCGGAATGATTTATGTTGTTTAAACTTTGTTAGAAGGGACTATTTTAAAACAGAAGGTTAACTGACTCTTGCTGAAAGTATTATTTGAATATGTGGAATGATCCATGCTATTTAACTTTTATTAGAAGGGAAAGTTGGTTGAAATTGCTTTGAGTTAGATTTTAAACAAATGTTAGCATAAATTTGATAGTGGTAAATATCAGACAAGTAAGGGATGAGGGTAAAATGCATGTGGAATGAACTACGTTATTTAAATCCTATTAGAAGAGAAAGTCGGTTGGAATTATCTTAAGATAGAAGTTGATTTCTGTGTAAAGTAATATTTGATCTACGCTGCTTAACTTTACTAAGAAGGGAAAGCTTGGCTAGATTATTTTGAATTACTGTTTGAAAAGGAGGTTAAGAAAGATCATTTACGCTGTTTAAATTTTACTAGAAGGGAATGCTTGATTACTCTTCTGCAAAGTAATTTGAATATGTGGCATGAACCACGTTGCTTAAATTTTATCGGAAGGGATCATAAGGTTTAGGAAGAGGAACGGGAGAGTCTACAGAAGGTTGGGGTAAATAGCAAAGAAGTAAGAGACGAGAATAAAATATAGATAGAATGATTTATACTATTTAAGCATAGATAAAGATGGGGGGCTGAGATCAACACAAAGAGTGGTTTTTTTTCTTTTTTTTTTCTTTTCTCTTTTCTTTTCTCTCTTCTTTTTTTCTGTTTTTCTTTCTTTTGACATATTACTTTTATTTTTTAATCCATATGTATACAAGATATTTTAGACAGAAGGTAGTGCCAGGTGTGGGCCCTGGGAAGTCGGGAGGATTAGGGATGGGGATTTGTGGGGGGGGGGGGTGTTAACATAGTCTTAATAAGAACAAGAATGTATTTATATACGGTGGTTCTTTTTTTTCTTTTATTTTTTTTTCCTTGGTTCATTTTACTTTTATCAGATCAAACAACACTCGAATAAAGGCATACACCAAGGAGGGAGGTAGAGGGAAAGAAGAGGGAGGAGTAAGGAAGGAGTAAGGGGAATGTAAGGAGGGTGTGTGGGGAGTAAGGGGAGAAGGAAGGCTTGAGGGGAAAGGGAAGTAGGAGGGGAGTGTTAGAGGGAGAAAGGAAAGTTGGAGGGGATAGATGGGGTGTATGGAGGATGGAAGGGTTAGGTGGGGTTGCGAATGATGAGTTGTGTTTCCTTTTTTTGTTCGTTTTATCTCCTTTTTTTTTTTCTTATAGTAAATACCCTGTATATAAGTGATTGCAAATCGAATGTGAAAAATGAATAAAATATATTTAAAAAAAAAAAAAAAAAGACTGCCAACAAGGCAATTCAAGTTGGTGTAGGGGAAGAAGCCAACGACAACAGAAAAATCAGGTATAGAAATGGGCTGAGTAAAAAAAATATCAAGGGGGGAAAAAAATCTCCATTACCGTATGTTCATCCATGTTGGAAAAACTGTTTGAGTGTGGACTGGAATGTTCTGTGCGCCTCCATTCTGAGGCCTTCTTTCTTCTCAGGCACATGATCCAGAATGGAGCTCCTATTAAAGGGCTATTAAGAGTTCCAGAAGCTGTATTTTCTTTGTAACTTCTACCTTGTTTCTTTTTAAAAAAAACTTCAACAGAAGTGTTTTTTTGTGCCAGGAGTTGCTTAAAGCTCTCTTCTGAATACTATGTAATTATAATCATGAGGAAAACCTTACTGTTTTGAAAAATATTTGTTGCTTCAACTCAAATGTCTATTAAAACCTTTAACCAAGCTGCAGATTTAAAATAAAATATATAAGAAGAGTTAGAGCAAGTAATAATTTTGTTCAAACCATTTTTTCAGTGTGCATCAGGACTCAAAAAGTCTATCTTCTGAGTTGGCTGGGGCTGGGGAAGGACCAAGACAATGAACATGATCAATACTAAAAGTATTCATTGAAGAGCCCAACTTCTCCATAGTGAGGGGAGGAGTATCCAGGATGGGTTTACCTTATCCTCTCGTTGATTGGACTGAGTCAGATAGGTTTTTGGGACACGCCCCTGGTCCACCAGGTACTGGCCAGTTATCGACTCAGTCCCTCAACTGGACGGTTTGCCATCCTGGATCTCCGATAAACTTGGAAAATTCAAAAAGCGAAAAATCAAATTGTCTCCCTACCGCAGCAGCCGCATGCGACTTGGACAGCTCCCTGAGCTGCGAAAGAACTGCCGAAAGCCCCCAGGGGTGGCACGTTGCCCAGGTCTCTGAGTGATACAAGCATCACTCAGAAAGGAAATCTGCCGGGCAAGCAAGAGACAAAGGGCACAAGCCTTACAAAGGCAAGTCCTGCCGCAGAGGTTCCAGTGGCACCGGAGTGCTCCGCCGCTCCCCACAAGGGTCGAGCGGCGACTCGCAGCTTTCTCATGCGCCACAGAGCGCTTGCGCCACTTCCACATGGTCCAATTGATCGGGGCCACCAGCAGAGCCTAAAAGGAAGTGATTATTGATGCTTTATTTTTTTGCTAAAGTGAAGGGAAGAAGAAGGAATTCTCAGTCTTTTTATATTAGCTTTGAAATCAGAACTTGTGAAAGAGGTTATTTATTATGATCCTGCATCCTAGATACTTTACGAAAATTAACCATAATTAAGCATTTTTATTAGCACAATATGCAGGAGTTTTTCTCCACTTGTCAGAGGAAGAACAAAGAGACAAATTTTTCAGGGACATAGGTTTGTAGGATTTCAATTGCTCTTGCCTACATGCTGCTAAATACAAGATCCTGGCCAGAATTCCTGGGTTTTTTTTTAATTGAAGCTTTCATAATGCTTTTTTCTGGTATTAATAATCTAAACTGCCTTAAATTCTATTCTGTCTTACCCAAATTACTTCCTTTATCCAATATTAATCAGTCTTAAGTTAAGAAGATGCAGCATACTTATATTATGTAACTATTCTGTATTATGTGTCAAGGGGAAGCCTTCTGAAAAAGTATATGAACCCACCCCTAAGTCATAATAAATGAAGGAATAGAAGATGAATGAATAAAAATAAATACTATACAGTCAGAAATGCTCATTGGTTCATTTTTTTCTTCTTCCAGGTTCATGTTGGGAAAAGGCTTGAAACGCAAGTTGAGTGATTATGAAGAGAATATGGCTGGTGTGTCAAGTGCCTTTGATTCCAGTCGAAACCTGCCATACCCACTCAAGCGTCAGTTGGTGCTCAATGTTTGCCTTGCCAAGTTACAGACATATAAGAAGCTGGTGGAACCAAATTTACATCGTTCGGTGCTTATAGCCAATACTGTTAGACAAATCCAAGAAGAGATGAGACAAGAAACTAGCCAACAGTTTGTTAACATGTGCAGTGGTTTAAGTACTATCCCTTCCAATTATTTAGGTTTGGATTTCTTTGGAATGCCTTCACACTTTTTGCCTGGTATTATTCAACCGGAATCATACAGTTATGAACCACGGTCTATGGAAAGTCCAATTGAAAACAGCTTGTTGATGGTTTCAGATAATGACATGTCATCAGCCATTTCCTCTATTCTAAAAGATTTGGACTTCATGGAAGATGTGAGTCCACCTTCTTACTTAGCCGGATCCGGAGATGATCAATTTAAGACTTCTGAAATATCAATTCTTAAGTTAGAAGAAGATAGACAAGACTTGAAAGGCGTAGAATGTGCATTTGGTTCCTTTGAAATTTCAAATTCAACTAGTTACTTGAAGGACTTAGCTATTGATGACATATTTGAAGATATTGACACTTCAATGTATGATTCAGACTTTGATTGCCCCTCACCAACTCCTCCAAGAACACTGTCTGTGGCAACAACAGAAGAAATGTTGAAGACATTCCCTTCTTGTAATTCTTCCTCAGCAAACAACATCCCAATATGCAGAAGTGATATCACCGATTTAGACCATATTATGGAAATTCTTGTAGGGTCCTGACACCTTTGCTAGCCCAAAGATACGTTTTCCTAAGCTGCCATACAATGCTGGTTTGAAGATAAGTCCCAGAGGAGAGCGAACTTCAAAGTGTGAAGCCAGAAAAGGCAGCTACAGACATTTTTTCTTTTTCATGGTTCTCAAAACCTCCCTAAAATTCCTATAAACCAAAAAAAAGTGACAGCCTGTTATATAAAATGGAGTATTTATTAAATCAATTGTGCAATCTTTTTAACTCTTTTAGGCTATACATGAGGACTATTTCTCATGTGTTTCTAACTTTTTAATGTGCAATTTTTAATCTGTATGAAGGATTTGCAGAACAGTGGTTTTCATAAGGGGAAACAACATCTGAAATCTAAAGATTTATTTTTAGTATTAAATTACATTCTTTATTGGCATTCACTGAAGTTGCATACCTGGATTTGCAGCCTCAGTACAGTATATTTTTAAAGTATTTAAGAAACTACAGATCTCTTCCCCTTTATTGAAGATTCTAGATACTTGGCAGCAAAATCTCTTGCGTTTTGTAAAACATTTAAAATTATTTATTTTTGTAAATTTTATAGTCTTTTTACATTTTATTACAATATTCTAGATCAGAGAGGAATTTCTGGTTGGATGTGGCTGGCACTACCTCTGTTAGCAGAAATGCTTTAATTCTTTGCTTTATCTAACACTGCAGATCTTTTAGTTTTCTTGGATGATATTCTGGTGGTAGAAGCAAACGCAGCAATTTGCTGATTGGTTAAATTTTATGTATTTAACTGTAATTTATATGTATATTGTCCCAATTTTAGAACTTTGTCAGTATTACATGCATCAATTTGGAGGTAATATGGCTTTTTACAATTTAGTATTTTCTGTATAGTTAGCGCTATTTTAATTTTCTGAAATGGAATTTTAGATTTTATGTGCAATATATCACTTAAGCAGGCCACTTTTGCACATCCTGAATTGTAAGGAAATACATAAAATCTAGACGATGGAAATTTATAATAGTGTGTTATCAGAGGTATACCATGCAATTCTGTCTGCTGGCAGCTTTGTGCGAGATTTGTAAGAGTTGAATATGGCTTGCCTAAGAACCGCTCTGATTTTGTACATTTCTGTTTCTTAAAATGGAACTTTAGTTGTCCAAAGTGCTTGCAATGGATTGTATCTTCTTAGTGGCAGTTTTTTTTATCTTGGTTTGGCCAAATAAAGTTCTAATTGAGTAGAAGTCCAGCAAATCATGCTGCCATTTGGGAGTTAGTAGTCTGCCTGTTAAGAATTACACTTAAAATTAAAGAAATTGTGTTTTTGACATTTGCACGTAATATGCTGAAGTGTTCAGTTCATTGTGTACAAAACCTGTCCTAGTCCTGCTTTGGTGCTACTTGGCAGGCTGTCTCAGTGCTGGCACCATTTGGGGACAGCTCGGTATTGCCAAAATGTTGACATTCCAACCACAAGCCTATACTGTTCCATGGTCATAGAAGTAGCACCTGCTCACTTCTTACTGGACACATGGCCACTCTATGTTCTAACACTGAATCCTTGAGGAGTCCAGTTAAGTTTGAAAATGATACAATAAACCACTTATTGATCAAGCAACACAACAGATGTAAATAAGTTTTAAAAATAGTGGGAGCTACAAACATTGCCATTCTATCTACTATCAGATAGACTTTTACATGCGTAGCTATCCACCTACTGAGGGACATGGTGGCTCAATGGCTAAGACATTGAGCTTGTTGATCAGAAAGGTCAGCAGTTCGGCAGTTTGAATCCCTAGCACTGCATAACGGAGTGAGCTCCCTTTACTTGTTCCAGTTTCTGCCAACCTAGCAGTTCAAAAGCACATAGAAATGCAAGTAGAAAAATAAGAACCACGTTTGGTAGGAAGGTAACAGAGTTTTATGTACCTTCAGCATTTAGTCATGCCGGCCATATGACCACGGAGACGTCTTCAGACAGCGCTGGCACTTTGGCTTTGAAACAGAGATGAGCACCTCCCCCTAGAGTCAGGAACGACTAGCATATACGTGTGAGGGAAATCTTTTCCTTTATCCACCTACTCCTCATTGCTTCCAATGCTAGCAAACCTGGAAAGTTTGCTAGTATTGGAAGCAAAACATCTACACTTCCTTGCATATTCATAGTATCTAACTTTTGTTTTTCTTTAACAAGGGAGCAGGGAAAAAAGCCTACCTTTGAGAACACTAATATTTGTAAGTAGGTTTTCTAGAAAGATAGGAGATACTTTTTAAAATTGAACTATAGAATGCACATTGGCTAATCTTCATCTGAATTGCAGTAGAAGCTTCTTATAGAATGGCCATTTTCTGATGGTAAGTTCTTGGCATGGAGATTACCTACCATAGTAGGTTGGACATCTTAAAATAATCTATTGGGGCTTAACCCTCCATTGAGCATCTCATTATTGCATAACAGTAGCTGCACCAGTATCAGCTTTCATTTCCACCCCACATTTTTTGTGGTGTTGGAACCAATCCATTACTCAACTTGAAGTGCAATGAGATTCAGGTCACCTGATGTAGTTGTTGCATTATGTAGCATTACCTTTAGGGAATAAAGGGAAGCTTCTCTGAAGCTGAAAGCCCAGTACCATTGTTAAGTGGAGTAGAGTCAAACATTCAGATTACGATACTAATAACCGGCTGCAGAAATGCCAGGAAGTGTTTCTGATTAGTCTTAGATTGAAGGACTATTTGGGCCTCAAAGACTGCCGTTTAGAGTAAAAACTAGACTATTGACAAAGCAACTACTGTAATGTTAGAATATGGTTGATGCATTCATAATAGCAGTGATCATCAGGATGTAACTGCAGCTATTGCTCATTATCCTGTATCAATAGCTTGACTACCTCCTCTCTGTGGCAGCCCCTCAAATATTAGTACTCAAATAAATTAGTACCAATTCTTTATCTTGCACCCAACTTGAGTCATGGTGGGGCTGGATTCTACAACTAATGCCAAGTCAATCCAGTTTTATTTGCTTAATGCATACTTTAGCAGTTGAAATGTATTTATATACATAGGAGATTTGCAGTTACAATTAAATCATAGCAGGCCCTTTTGCAAAATGTTTTCTATTATGTAAAATGGATTAGATAAAAAGAATGTATACTGTTTGTACATGATGGATAGAAAATTAATCTAAAAATGGTAAGAGCCCTCTGCATTGTGATAAAGCAGACTAGTGTCTACACTATTTCTTTTTAAATCTCTTAATAAATATTCAGATCTAATTTGTTGTCATCTACTGTTCTTAAACTTAAAAGAAACAACGATCAAGTATCTAAACTGCACAAGCAATGTACCAGTGGCAGAAACATGTAGATTGGCTGCCAACTGTTGATTAGGCATCTCAAAAGGAGATCTGGCTTGAAATAAGGATTAGGTCTTACATACAAGCTTTCCTGGAAGCTTGTAGGTAAGAGAACAAAATCATTCTTCTCTAATCATGATTTCACACCCTTCTCATCTTCAGAATACACCCCAGAGTGGTTTCCAAACTTACCTGAAAACATTGGCAGAAATAATTCTTGAGCATCAAACATCTATGCCCTCAGCATTATGTTTTTCACTTTTTCAGGACATAAAGGCCTCTGGTCTACTTATAGCTTCAGAAAAAGAAAGAGGCCCCATCTAATTTGAAAGGTGTGTTTCCGTCACTAAAGCAGCCAAAGTTGAATGTTACATGACTCCATTGCTTAACAATGGCAATCCTGGCAGCCATTGTTACCCAGGACCATGCAGCTTGTTATGTAGGAAAAGCTGGGAATTGCAGGCAAGGAGTATAAAGAGGTTCCATGGGCAGGGATAGTAGAGCTTCACAGTGCCTGTGGATTTCCCCATTGACTTTGCTTGTGGAAGCCAGCAGGGAAGGTCACAAATTATGATCATGTGATTGCAGCTTCCCACAACATAGGAGTTGAGCCCCCAGGATTTGATCACATAACTGCAGGGATGCTGTGAAGACCACAACTTTGCATACTGGCCATAAGTCCCCTTCTTTTAGCACGTCATAATTTCAATTCACCACCTAAAAGCTTGCATTAGAGCAAGAAAAAAAACTTTAACTGAGTAGGATGTTATTTTAAGCAACAGACTAGTAGCAAGAACATGTGCAGTGGCTGTCAGCCATTGACTGACCATCTTAGAACAAATGACTTCCTTTAACATGTCAAAACGTGTTCATAGTAGAACTTTTACTTTTAAATCTGAGCTACCACAAGAAAGCCACTTGGGGAGATTGTGTTATTCATTAAAAGGTTCGTATGGCTGCCCATCTTAGTGCACAAATCTTGGTCCTTCACAATAATAAAATTGCAAACTAAAAAAAAACTCGCATTCAGCATTTCCTAGCACAGGGGTCCTCAAACCTTTTAAATAGAGCCAATTCATGGTCCCTATCAGACTGCTGGGAGGCCAGACCGGCTGGATGGGCATGGTCAATTTAGCAGTCCATTAAACAATACACATAAATTAAACTTTAATTTGTTATGCTCCTGGGGGTGGAAAGCAGGTTGGTGAAGGGATGTGGGTGTCTTGGTGGGTAGGAAGGGACTTATGTTTGTACGTGTGTGTGTATCTTTCTCTCGTCCGGGAGACCAAAAACAGGCCCATTTTTGGCCTCCTCGGCCTCCAGTACTACTCTGCTGCCCAAAAAAGGGCCCGTTTTTGGCCTCCCGAGGCCTCCAGAAGGCGGGGGGATGCGGCCCGCACGGGCCAGATTAATGGCTTCGGCAGGCTGTAGTTTGAGGACCCTTGTCCTAGCACTTATATATCACTCCCCAGTGCTTTGCAGCACTCTGAACCATTTACAAATGCCAGCACATTGCCCCCAACAATCTGGGTCCTCATTTGATCTGGGGGGGGGGGGGAGTTAGTCTACAATACTGCATTCTATCCACTGGCTCCCAATACTGTGGTTTCCCCAATAGCCATCCATAAGCTGCCAGCATTGGACCATAATGCCTGGGTAAAGAGCCAGGTCTTGATGGCCTTCCAGAAGGCTACGGATGGGAGCCTGCCTGGCACAAGGAGCACCTATGGAAAACACTTCCTAGATCCCTCAACTGTACATGGCAGCATTTCAGAGAAGCCTACTCTATCTAGTAGTATGGGCATACAGGGCTTTAATGGGAGCCAGGGCAGCTCATGCAATGGTGTAACATGAGCAAACCTAAGGGCACCTACACTACTTGTGTTCTGCATTCTGGGCCTAATGTAGATTCCTGGTGACCTTCACGGGCAGTCCCATACATAGTTCATTGCAGCACTCCCAAGAAGTGCTCAGTCTCCTTGAACAGTGAAATTGCCAACTCACATGCATATATAATCAAGAGGATTTCTGCACTTGCATCAGAGACAACTCATAAGAATGGCTCAGATTGTGACGGTTTCAGGGTTACACGCAGAGAAGTCAATAGAGATTTGTTGGTTTTGTCAACTTTAGATTTATTAATGTTGCAAGTCCTCAGACAGTGGTGTAAACATGTCTGCATAACTCTGATGCAGCTGTTTAGTAGCGAAATGGCTATTCAACCAGGGTTGAAGAATCCTTCCAACGTTGCAATCATTTCCAATGTGACCGATAGTAAGGGATACTCAAGAGTTGTAGCTCAGGAATGTCTAGAGCAGCACAGGTTCTCACCCTTGTCTTACACAAAGACAGCTGCAAATTTAACTGAACTATTGTTCTAAAAATGAATGGAAGTTCACAAAAGAGTGCTCAATAAGTTTTACTCCATTAACTGAGAAGAACCTGTACAGACTGTAAACATAGTAGAGGACAGATTAGGCTGCCACCAGATAGCATTTGTCCTGGCTAGTCAGAAGCCACGCGAGTCTTTGCTAGTAGTAAGCCAATAGGTATGAACTAAAACATTTTATAAAATTTATCAGAAACTCTGAAACATAAATTGCAAACAATTTAAAACAAAAGAAAGAAATTACTCTAAAACAAGGGGAAGTTATATTGATTATTCATGATAACAGAAACTAGGCATGTGACTTTGCATACATTAATGGTCATACTGAAAAACCTATTTTTGTAAGCATTTCTCCATTTTTGTAACCATTTTTTGAAATGACCTGGATATTAAAGTAAGGGAGATGCTGAAGTATGTAACTGCAGCAGCAAGATGTACAAGTAACAACCCAGTTTGAATACAAGGGATGCCAGACTTCTCTGTACCAAAATCAACAGACTAATATGGAATGGTTCCCTGAAGTTTAATAAAAAGAACCTGAACTACTGTTTTAATAAGTGCTAGTTTTAAAACCCAGGTTTTCAATATGAAACATAGGAAATATACTTGTATAAAAAGGAGGAATGCAGGTACCCAGGTTTGCTTGAGAAAAAATAGCAAAAAGTAAACTTTGCAGTGCTAACAGAAGCAATTCATTTCAATGTGCACACATGCTCATAAATGGATTTCAGCCATTGAGTTTGCCTGCTACTCAACTATGCTAAAACAAGAATGACAAAATAGGTATTTGCTTTCAATGCTATACAATAGGAGAGTTGAGCAATGCAAACCAAAGAAAGATTTCTTTCTTCGCAAGTATGTCACAAGAAGTACCTCTCTTGTACAGGTTTAAGTGTATTATTCCTATTTTACGGTGTACAGTACAGCTAGTCAATCTCATAACAGTATAAAAATTATGATGGAAGGTCACATAAACAGGTTCAGGAACCACCGCGCGCCTTTCTACAGCAAGAGGAGAGATCAAGATATAAGGATAGATATAAAATTCTTGGAAAAAAAGAGAAATCAAACCCAAACTTAAGAGAGTAAACAATGGGTGGTTACACAAATTAGTACATCTCCCTGTCAGAATAGTTGGTAAGTCTTACTAGTGGGAGTTGCAACGTATGAAAAAAAATAAAAAAAATTACTAAAAGGCAGGAACATATGCTATGTATTCTAGGTTATCATTATCTGTCCAAAAGAGTTTAGAGGAAGAGTAATTGGGCACACAAATAGTACAACACGTTTCTAATACAGGGCGCAATTAAAAGAGTTTTAAAAATGTCAGCAAAAGAGCAAGAGTGACCACAGTACATTTGCCATCTCGGAAAGCATACTTCTAGTTTGTTCGTTTAATGATTTATCCATTAGTGACATCATGACCAAACTATACCCATATCTATAAAATAAAATACATGGATGAAGCGCACTCCCCCCTCCCCCCCCCCCCAAGACATTTCCTTTTAAAATTTGTTTTAAAAAATGATACAATGGCAAACATTTCCATTAGCAAACATTACTGCTAAACATTTTCATCCTTAGACTTTGTGCGGTTAAAAACCCTCTTTTTTTGTGAAACTGTTATATATTGCATGTTTGCACTGGATGGAGTCTTCTTCAGGAACAAGTTGTAAGTAAACAGGTGATTCTGTCTTGGCTCAGGAGATCCAGATAGCTGTGCAAAACAAAAGAAAGCAACTGAGTACTATTGAACTATTACACATCAGCATATATACATATACATATACACATACACATACATACATACATGACATAGATCATCTGCTAATAATAGTTTGATAACAAAGGCAGAGATATCCCATCCCAAGTTTTTTTTCCCCTGAGAATACAAACATACCTATTTTATATTCACACACCAAATTTCATTGAATAATTGAAGGGTCTTTAAAACTGGACTTTTGATTATCTGAAACATACTAATTGCCAAATACAATAGAACAGGTGTGTGTGTGTGTGTGTGCGCGCACACACACACACACACACACACACACACTTTTCTTTCAAGTCAAGCGTCCACAATTATCCTTATTCTGTTCTCTCAACTTAGTGGTTTATTTGCAGATGTTTCATTACCAAACATTATCAGTGCAAGTGAATGGAGTTTGCTTCCTATTTATATACAATAACCTGCCCTACAAATGTTGTTGGGAATGTGGTTTTCTCTTTGGTAGTTCCTAGATTATGGTATTCCTTGATTAGGGATCTTTCTGCTTGACTGTTTGCCTAGTGTTAATCCATATTTGTATGCCAATACATTTTTAAAAACAGAAGCAACATGTGAACAAATGAGATTTAATAAGCTCATTTCATTCCTATTCTTACCTTAGTTTGAATTAGTGCTTTACAAGTGCTAAGGTTGAATTTGTCAACACTGGAATCTTCATTTTCTCTGTTAGTTTTTTCCAAAATACTGCCCTTAAATTCTGGAACAGCCTGATAAACAAGAATCATCATGTAAAGAACTTTATTTAAAACTGTGGCTTTAAAACCAATTTCATTGTATTTAAGTACAATGACAATAAAGATTATATTTATACTTATTGTATCATGCATTGTGTGAATCATCTTGATATTACATTGATCCTATATTGGGCCCTATAAACTAGAACCTTCAAGTTGAAGCACTGCCATTGTGAATTTCACAATCTTGTAAAGCACAGGCAGGAAGTAGCTGCACAATTGCAACATTGGGAAATACAGAAAATTTCATTAGATGACAAAAAGGGGAAACCAGAGACATGATTGCATTAGTGGCAATTTGGAGTAAAACCTCCTCTGGATCTTGGAGCCTGACATCCAATCATTTTTAGAAATAAAATTATTTCCCAAGTAATCTTCATAGAAAGGTATTGTTTTGCTCTTCCTTATGTTTTTAGGAAAATAGCAAAATATGCAATTTTCACGTTTTCTCCAAGCACATTCCTCAAGAGAATATTACATTACAACATAAGGGCTGAATTCATATATAATGTTACATGCCCAAAACACAACTGCTATGTTCATATAAAATACCCAAACAAGCCTTACTTATATGGTTTATTTCAAAGTATATATATGCCACTTCAGTGGACATCCAGTTTGGTAGTGGCTAAATGCTGAACTAGAAACCAGAAGACAGCATATTCCCTTCCTTTAGGCATAAAAGCCAACTGAATGACTCTGGATCAGTTTCTCCGCCCAACCATGTCACAAAATTGTTAAGGGAAAATAGAGAGGCGTGAATATTATCGTATTTTTCGGAGTAGAAGACGCACAAAAAAGGGGGTGTTTTTTGCCTCCCAGCAGCGCTCTACAAGCCTCCATAAGGCTATGCATGCAATTCTTTTTACAAAAAATGGGCCCGTTTTTTGCTCGTTTCCCCCCCTCCCAGGAGCACTCTGCAAGACCCCCCCCCCCAAGGCTATTCATGCCTTTTTGGGGGGGAAAACGGGCCTGTTTTCATTAAAAGCGGGCTGTTTTGGGGAGGTTTGCAGAGTGCAAAAACTTTTCCCCCCCTTCTGGAAAGCTCTTTAACTGATTGATGAGAATTACATTGATGAAGGGCTGTGCCAGCAGAAACAAAGTCTTAGGTGCTGCAAATTGTCCGCGATTTCCTTCTCTAGCACATGGATAAATACACCTGGAAACATCTACCTACCTACCTTCTCTCACTCTCCCTCCCTACCTATCTACTGTATTTCTCTCCCTCGCTCTCTATTTCTCTCTCTCTATCCCTCTACCTACCTACTGTATTTATCTATCTCTCTATCTCTCTATTTCTTTCCCCCCCTCTTTATCTACCTACCTAGTTACCTAACTTCTCTCTCTCTCTCTCCTTACCTACCTACTGTATTTCTCTCTCTTTCTCTCCCTCTCTATCCCTCTATCTACCTACCTACTTTTTTTTAATTTGCCTCTTCAAAACCTTGGTGCATCTTATACTCCAGTGCATCTTATACTCTGAAAAATATGGTATGTACATACTGTACACTGCCTTGAAGTGACCAAAAACAAAAGTGGGATAAAAATCTAATAATAAATAAAAATTCGTAGCATATATACATCTCTAGCAGGTATAAACAACAGCAATATTCAATCATAATGAATGCCACTGTTCCAAGAGAAACTATACCAGAGAATGTTTGCTGTACAGTAGCATTCATGATGGGTAAATATTCCTGTTTTTTTAAACTGCTAACCACACTACAAGTAGATGATATCCACGTCATTCCCTAGTAGCGTGTTACGACAACCAAATGTTAATATCCTTCCTAAATTCCAAAAGTACTGCTCTAAAACCTAAGAAGAGTACTATTTTATGGGAGAGAGGCAGCAGTGGAAATTGTTTTGGGGGCTCTGATAAGAGAACTCTCTAGGAGTACATACTGAGCCCTCTGATTTTATTGAATAGGCAGATAACATTGGGCACAGGTGGTCCCAAAGACACCCACTCCTAAACCATGTAAATCTTTATAGTGTCATGACTAGCTCAGACTCTGATGAGGAAACTGACAGCAAGCAGCCAGAATTACCAGATGAACTGCCTCTTGGGTAATTGCAGGGAGAGAGGACTGTGCTGCCTAGTAACCAGGAGTCTCAGCTGCTGGTCTTGGAAAATGAGAAATCTGAGCTGCTACACCGTCCCCAGAGCAAGATCTCACTGTGTGGAGAGCAGAGCGAAGGCGATCTGTGAGGTTTCTTGTAAGAAAGGAATCACACTCTTTCAAATGAGCAACATTGGGGTTGCTTCTCTTTAAGAAGAGCAGCAAGCTCAAGTCCTCAGCTTATTAACCTAGTCTCTGTGTGCCTTGCTTTCATCTTGAAATCTTGCGACTGTGACTCTGCCCCAGACTGGCTGACAACTCTGCTATGACATTTTGACCCTTGGACCACTTTTGTCTCTGCTATCCCCTGCTCGAGACAAGCTTGCTGGACTTTGGGGCATGTGATGTCTTGGCTGTGTGTGTTTGCATACTCATTTCCTTTGATGCTCATTTGAGAACTTGCTAGTAAAATTTCCAAATCTTACTAATTTCCAAATCTTACTGTGGCCCAAGACAGGAGACATAATACAGAAATAACCATCAACATCCTAAATGTAATTGAAATCCCACCAGATTTCTGAAAATAGTGGTGTTACATAGACAAAGCGTTATTACCAGCTTTAAACATCTTTTGAATAACAAACTAACAGAGTTGGAAGGGACCTTGGAGGTCTTCTAGTCCAACACTCTGCTATATCATTTCACACAAATGGTTGACCAATCTCTTCAGTGATAGAGCATCCACAACTTCTGAAGGCAAACTGTTCCACTGGCTGATAGTTCTAAACTATTAGGAAATTTCTCCTTAATTCTAGGTTGCTTCTCTCCTTGATTAGTTTCCATTAGTTCTTGTCCTGTCCTCAGGTGCTTTGGAAAATACCATGTTTTCCCGAAAATAAGACAGGTCTTATTTTCTTTTGACCCCTGAAATAAGCGCTTGGCCTTATTTTCGGGGAGGTCTTATTATTTTTGAGGTGCAGGAGGCGGCGAACCTAGTCACCTCATGGCTGCTGCTGTGTTGCAATATTTTCAGACAGGCTTATTTTCTGGGGGGAGGCTTATTTTAGTGCATGCGCTCAACAGCCTGATTGGGCTTATTATCCGAGGAGATCTTATTTTGGGGGAAACAGAGTCGCTTGAAATGACTCCATTATTTTCATTTCATTTGAGTCCAAATTATGCAGTACTTTTTATACATAATTTTAGGAGAAGGAGCAGTGTATATAGACTCAGAATGTCTACAAGCAGAGGCCTGAAACCTCTGATCTTTCACTTGATAAGTTAGCTCTGCCACCACACAGTTCAATAAATAACACCAGGTGTCTAGACTTCTAATTTTTTGAGAGAAACACAAAGTTCCTACCCCAACCATCAACTTTTGAACTGACTATCAACAAATTCCAGTATTCATTTTGTAAAAAAGCAAAGAAGTCTGATATAAACTTTAATGTTTTAGTTCTGTAAATCTATGGAAACATACATACAGGATATTTTCTAACAAATGAAATGTGAAAATTCCGTTGAACTGTAGCCTTACAGCCTAGTATTTATTAAGATTGGACACAAATACTATGACTGTTCTAGAAAGTATTACAGAACACTACCTTTTGATTCGCATTGATTCCAAGCACAGCTAAAAGATTTTCTTGACAATGAAATTCATTTCGATGGCATCTTAAATCAGAAGGGCTATTGCACTGAATAAGAGTTTTCCATAAATTTGCTGAGTCAAGGCTTTAAAGGAAACACAATTCAGATTAATACAAGGTAAATATCCACCATATTTTTTGTTTGCATTCCAGATCAGCTCTATAAAGATAGCAAACATATTGCCCATGCTTAGTTATATATTGAGTATATTCTGCTCTTACTAAGCAGAAGACACAGATCGTGATTAACTAAATCAAAAGACCATCAATTTTTTGACAACCAACTTAACATTTCATTCTATGTTGCTTAAAAAATAATCACACATAAAGCCCCTTTCAACAAATCCAATTTTATAAAGGGATATAAGATTCTAAAATTCTTAGTAATCTTGGGAAAACTAAGACAAAATAATATAAAACCAATACAAATTAATCAAATATATGGATCTATTATTTGGGGTTTCTTGCTTTGAAACAAGTAAGTAATATTAAGAAGACCCTTGTGTGTCTGCTTCTTTGCCTACATATGAATTTATTTTAGTTTACGGTATCTTATAAATTATTCCTGATGACATACAATCCCAATAAGTCAATATATTCATTCCTGGCAAAGATAATTAACATCCTGTTTCTTTCCTTTTTTAATTCTTAAGTTTTAAACTATACTATAATGTCCATTTGCCTCTCCAAAAAGGGGGAAATTTAAAAAAATCTCCTTTGTAAATTTTAACAATCATCAAATCCATGTCAAAATTTGATTTTTTTCTCCAATTTCCACAAACATTTCACAAAAGGCTTCTAACTATAGATGAACCAGTGATTGTTCTCTCAAGAGGGCCATTAAACTAGCTATTGTTGTCAGTTCTGTCATCTCTATTAGCCATTCCTATATTGTACATATCATAGGATCATTCCAATGCTGGGGATGTAAAAGTCGTCCTGTTTTTATCATATATAACAAAAAACGATGTGACACTCCCCACCCCATTTTTATCCATAAAGCTAATAAAAAAGTTTCATGTCTGAATTGTAGATTAGCAATAGCAGTTAGACTTATAGCAATAGCAGTTAGACTTATATACCGCTTCATAGGGCTTTCAGCCCTCTCTAAGCGGTTTACAGAGTCAGCATATTGCCCCCAACAACAATCCGGGTCCTCATTTACCCACCTCGGAAGGATGGAAGGCTGAGTCAACCCTGAGCCAGTGAGATTTGAACAGCCGAACTGCAGAACTGCAGTCAGCTGAAGTAGCCTGCAGTGCTGCATTTAACCACTGCGCCACCTCGGCTCAGATTAATTTTCAATATTTTTGAATTATATTAATAATGTCAATCCAATATTTCTTAGCTCTTTTGCACGTTCATCAAAGGTGGTAAAAGGTTCCTATTAGAGTTTTATACTTCCAGCAACTGTTTGGATATCTTTTATAGCTTTTAGCTAATTAATCTGGGGAATCTGTTTCTCGAAGCCTTTCTTCTTTTAAACCAATTGGTATTTGTGAGGATCATTACGGTACCCATATTTTGCCTAAAGAGAATAGGTATAAAATGCCACCATAACAAACAATTTTCTTGATATGTTTAAAATAACTATTGATTTAGATAGCTATCTCCAGTCTATTTTATCAGTTAAAAACTCTAAAATGATGGATGAATGATTATATGTCGAATAGTTTATTTCAAATACTTGCCTTATCCATCACTGTGCAACTTAGAAAAATAAAAAAAGTTCTGCTTCTGCTTTCAAGAAATGAACTGAAATGGAACATTACAAGGCTACAACTGCAAAATGCTAATCTAAAACCTTTGAAGGAATGGCGAGTAAAAGTTCTAGATTTGGCAGGAAAGTGCAAGTACTTTGAAGATGTGTATAGCTACAACTAGAATTTTAATAACTGATTTTAAATCATTTCCAAAAAATATCAATGCCCAATAGCACTTAGACTTATATGCCGCTTCACAGTGCTTTACAGCCCTCTCTAAGCGGTTTACAGAGTCAGCATCTTGCCCTCAACAATCTGGGTCCTCATTTTATCCACCTCAGAAAGATAGGAGGCTGAGTCAACCTTAAGCCTGGTGAGATTCGAACTGGCAAATTGTAGGCAGCGGCAGTCAGCAGAAGTAGCCTGCAATATGGCATTCTAACCACTGCGCCACCACAGCCCAAGAAGTATACCTACCATATTTTTCAGAGTTTAAGATGCACCGGAGTATAAAACGCCGTGACCCGTCAAAACCGCATTCCACAAAAGCGCGGTCGACGAAATCGCGTATGTGACGTCATCAACAACGCGACGAAAAGATCGAAAAATTGAAATAAAAATTAAATTACAGCAAGCCGATTCACATAAAGGTAAGTGTTAGGTTAAGGGTTAGGGTTAGGGTTAGGTTGAGGGTTAGGGTTAGGTTTAGAGTGTTAGCGTACGTTTAGCGTTAGGTTAAGGGTTAGCGTTAGGTTTTTCGTTAGGTTAAGGGTTACGTTAGGGTTAGGTTTAGGGTTAGGTTAAGGGTTAGGGTTAGGGTTAGGTTTGGGGGGGTTAGGGTAAGGTTTTCGCTTTATTTTTACATTTTTCTATCTTTTCCGTCGCGCTGTGATGACATCACATACGCGCTTTCAGCGACCGCGATTTTGTCGTCCGCGGTTTTGTGTGGAACCATAAAACGCACCAAGGTTTTGAAGGGGCAAATTAAAAAAAAAAAAGATTTTGCACTCTGCAACCTCGCAAAAACGGCCTATTTTTCGCGAAAACATGCCCATTTCCCCCCCAAAAAAGCATGAATAGCCTTTAGGGGGCTTGCAGAGTGCTCCTGGAGGGTGGGGGGCCAAAAGTGAGCAAACAATGGACTGTCTTTTGTGAAACGGGCCCACTTTTCATTTAAAAAGGGCATGGATAGCCTTTAGGAAGCTTACAGAGTGCTCCTGGCAGCTGGGCCATTTTTTGCTCATTTCTGCCCTCCTCAGCCCCATAAACTCTCTAAAGCTTCCTAGAGGCTATGCACAGCCATTTTGGTGAAGGGGCGGGGTTTTGGGAGGCAAAAAATGTTGTATTCAGTGTATTAGACGCACCCAGAATTTCAGCCTCTTTTTTGAGAGAAAAAGGTGAGTCTTATACTCTGAAAAATACGGTACTTGGTGAATCGGGGCACAGTTTAACTACTATTTTGGAAATAAATATATTCCCTTCTACAAACAGGTGACACAATTCAGATGATACTAAAGTAAATTAGGATTTTTCCAGCAAAGTTGCCCTTATGAAGAATCAGAGAAATGTACTGATCAGAGGAATCTGCTAGCTAGGAATCAATCATCAGTGCAAAGAGGCTACCACTGACACCTGCAACAGATGCAAACCTAACACGCAATCAAGAGAAAATATGCTTAATCTAACAAAAATTAAAAGTAGCCATGATATGCTAATTGCTAGCAAAAAAGTTTGAAATCTGTATTAAGGCAATATATTTAGCAAGCCAATTAAAAGTCCCAAAATCGCACAAAACCTTTCAAGCTCCTCAGCATATTTAATCAAACAAAACAGTAAATAAAAAACATGAGTACAGTTATAATGTTATATCTTATGCTAATAGTAAAAATTTATATTTAAAAGGATATAATAAAGGAGAGGCTTGCACATAGTCAACTGAACCCTCACAAATGCAGCTATAGCTTCAGGTACCCTCTCTCAATCTCTCTTGATTGCTAGGCAAATCTATCTCAATTGCGGGTGAATCCAATAAGTAACAAAAGAACCAGGTGTGATTGATTTTCCCTGTTTAAAATATAACTTAGATTATTTATTTAAGATTCTCTGCATTATAAGTAAAATGAACAAATTACAGGAAATGGAGGTAAAAGAAAACTAAATGGTTTTTAAAACTAGGAATAATTTTAGAATGTATACTGGATAAAAAAAGACAAATAAAGGAGACATTGTTTTATAATTTGTATAACTGAAATGTTATTTTGAAAAAGTATACCTCCAACTACAGTGGTACCTCAATATTCATTGTTCATTGGTTCCAGGAGGTTTGGTGAGTACCAAACACATTTTTTCCCATAAAGAACAACATAGTGAGTCACAAGGCTGCCGACACCAACAAGTTCTAGCTTGTGCATCAATGTACCAACGAACGATGAGTACCAGGACCAAATTTCACATCAAAATGTGTTGAGTACCAAATTCAATGAGTTTCAGGTTGAGTACTGCAGTACAACTGTACTGTCTTCCAAAGGTGCTTTTTCAAGAGGCAACTGGACTTTCTGGATTTTTTTAAAGACGTTTGCTTCTCATCTAAGAAGCTTCTTCACCTTTGTGTCATTCTAATAAAAATATTGCCATTTGATCAAGACACTATTGACCATCATTCATTGGCAAGAAAATGAGTATTTGTAGAGAACATTTCTCATCCCTTATTGTAAGATACAATGCTCTACTCCTATTGAGGGTCACCAGGAAACTAGAAAGTTGCAGGACAACACACTTCAAACTTATATATCAGCTAAGGAGGTGTGAGTTTGAGGCAGTCATTCCCTCAGCTCAATCCACCTCACAGGGTTGTTGTTATGGGGAAAATGGTAAGAGATAGGTTGTTTGGCTATTGTGTGCTGCCTTGAGTATTTGTAAAGAAATAATAAGACAGGATACAAATCCTGTTGTTTTCCAGCAAGAATACAAGTGAAGAAAATTGGCTCAACCAGTGAGATATTCAGATAACTCTCTACTTATTCTGGCTTGTGTGATTTTCTATTTAGTTTTTAAGACTCATTATCCAGCACGTTTGAGAAAGAAATGTCTGAAAATTGGGTTAAAATAACAGTAAAAAAACAAAACACCTTTCCAGGTTTTTAAATGAAATTAAATGTGGTAATTTAAATTCTTGTCCTAATACTATATTGGCATCTTTAGAGGCTGATCTTCTTCCATAAATGCATGCATTTATCAATGACAAAACAAATCTTACCAAGTTTGTTTCTCTGTACATTCGGGAATATCTGCATCCTGTCTTTCTGGGTGAAGCACTTGCTTCAATGTACTTATTTTATCCAAGCTTTCTGCTGTTGGGATTTCAGGAAAACTCTGTTTAAAAGTCTCTTCAGATCTGATGACAACCTAAAGAAAGTATATAGTGCAAGAATGCAGCAGCATGTTGACTGATACAGAGGCGAAACAAAGTTTAATTAAGTTTAAAACCTAGAGGTTATTCCTGCTTCTCCATAGGAAACTTTCTTCTACAATCTTCAACAGTGAGACTCATTTCAAAAATTTTAAAGTTATGTGGATTCCCAAATAACTATTCAGGAGAGAGAAAAACATCCAAAAAATCTAATGTACCATGGGGGCCAACAATCCAGCATTAACTTAAGTTTCTCATTCTTCAGCAAAATGTATAGGATGCTATAGAATAATTTAGTCACATTCTCATCTAATGACCGCTGTTTTACAAAATAACCCTCTATACCAGGTTTGATGTATTTTTTCAGCAAAAATTCTGTATGTAAGCAATTATTTTTCTCATAGAACCACAACATTGTCTGTAAATCAGGCTCAACTTGACATACTTATATTCTTGGTATTTTACTAAGGTATAAGTACAATAATCCTGCTAGGATTTTGGCATCATTTTTTCCTTTTAAACCTTCTCCACTTTTCCTTCATTTGCCACCAAACTGTAGTTTTTATATTTCTATGTTTTATTCCACTAGGCTTTGTTTTACTATTGTTTTAATAAGAAAAGACTTCTCATTTTCCCTTATTTATACTCAAGAACATCTTGATTTTAGAAAAAAGACAACCATACTTCCAAATGCCAAATTCAGAATAAGTATGTGTAGTGTAATAATGGAGCTAAAAACCCAATTTTGGCATAATACATCAAGTAAAGCCTGGAAAAGGTTTTAGAGTTATGGAGGAAAGCGTCATAAAGACTTTGATTCAGTATGTACTGTGTTTTTCAGAGTATAAGCGCACCTTTTTCCCTCAAAAAGGGCTGAAAATCTGGGTGTGTCTTATACAACTGAATACAGCATTTTGTCTCCGAAACTCCACTCCCTCCACCAAATGGCCCTGTATAGCCTTTAGGAGGCTTTCAGAATGCTCCTGGGGGCTGAGGAGGACAGAACTGAGCAAAAAACGAAGCATTTTTGCTCAATTTTGCCCCCCCTGCAGCCCCCAGAGCACTCTATAAGCCTCCTAAAGGCTATTCATGCCCGTTTTTGCTAGAAATGGCCGTTTTAGGGAGGTCTGCAGAGTGCAAAAACTTTTTTTAAAAAAATTTGCCTCTTCAAAACCTTGGTGCGTCTTATACTCCAGTGAGTCTTATACTCTGAAAAATACAGTAGCTGAGAAGTTAACAAATTCCACACCAGGGATCCTTCAGCAAGGGATGGTAGCCTCGCAAGTACAGTAGGTGCTATTCTTGCAATTTTGTAGGAGGCTCCAGTTTAAGGAGATCCTTTTTTTTCCTTAAAAACGAAGCTTCAAGGGACTGTGAGAAGAACACCTACTTGCAGACGAGGCTGCCTCTGTAGGAAAGCAGAGCTTCACATCAGATCGACTGGGTGCCTCTCTCAAAAGCTGCAAAAACAGAAAGCTAAGCTGGGTGCTATCGGTACCAAGCGGTACCAGCAGCCTCTGCAACCAGCCTGAGGCTTCCTTGGGTGGCTGAAGGACCGAGTTAGAAACAAGCCAAGGCCTGCAGGGATCCAAGGGGTGGGACGTGGAGTACAAGGTACCTCCAGGAGGTGAGGGAGGTCTTGGAAGACCCCGAGGCAGATAACTTGCCTAGTCCTAGGCCTCCCCAACCCTGAGGCCATATGCTCTGCAGAGGCCTTGGGGAGAGCAGAAGATCATTACATAAAGGGGTTAAAGGTGTTCACATCGGTGACTCACTTAACAATCTTCATGACTAGCAACCGCAATACGCATTCTACATTACAGCCCTAATTCAAGGACTACCTGTATACATATGAGTTTATGTATATTTTCCAGATTAAGGAAGAACAATGATTTATCACACCTAGCTCAGAGTTGTGCTATGCTAGCTATGCAGAAAAGTAACATAAAAACAGGTACGCTGAACTGCATCATAACCTAATATGCTGCCTTAGTGCCAAATGACAAAACTTATGTCTGTATTATAAAAATAAAGATCAGTATTATACAGTGTTGAAACATTAGAAGAAAAGAAAGGCAGCTTGATCAGAAATTGATTGGTCTTATCAATATTTACCTTCTGTGTAGCTTTAGCAACTGTTTCTTTTCGTATCCAACTGCTTTGGAAAGAACTTGTCTGAATGAGGTAGTGGAAGGAGTGTCACTGCATACTCCATACCGTTTGTATGTGACACCTTTTCATTTATCTTTTCCAAAGGTTCTGGAATGTTACTTAAGTTCGCCAGTTTGACCTCACTGAAACCTTCAAAATCACCCCAGGTATTGGCTGGATTCCCTGTGTTGATATCCTGAGGCATCTCCAGCGATCCTTCAATCAATTGTTCCATCATCACTCTTGCTGTGAGTTTTTTTCCTGAACCAGTTCCATTTCTACGGATGCATCCAGATTCCATTTTGGTTAAATAATGGCTTCCGGTTCTACAGCTGTACTCACATGGTGAAGCGGCATGCTTCTCTGTAGAGAGAGCTTTTAAACATGACTGGTTTTTCACCTTCTACACTACTACTCATTTGCAGTAAATTCTGCCCTTGCATTTTAGCTGCTGTAGCGGAGGAGGAGTCAACTTATAACATCAACAAAAATGTTATTGGGATACAATAAGCCATTAACATTAAAAGGTACAGTGACAGCACTTCATTTTATCTTGAATAGTTGCAATAATGTTGCTAAGCAAACCAGCATGCCTTTGGTACCTCCTAAGCCATCAACAAGCCCGTTTCAGTCTTGCATCAAATCCAGATTTCAGTCTGCAAAAGAAGGGTTATAAATGAAGACCCTCTGATAATAAGCGAGTAAGGTTCACAAAATATAAGCTGTCAGCAAGAGAAATGTTCATTCTTTTTTCAAATAAATTCCAATGTCTTAAAAGCTTTTTAAAAAAGCCTTAACCTACAGGAGACTAGGTCTATGCAACTTGCTTTGCAAGTAGTCCTTGATTACCACCACAACTGGGACCAGGATTTCCATAAGTGATAAAGTCCATTAAGTGGAGTTATATCCAATTTTACACTATTTTTTTGGTCATGATTGTTAAGTGAATCATGTTGTTTGCATGGTTGAGGTCCTCCGGGAAGTTCATAAACGGCAATAACATGAATAAGGGATGCTGCTACCATCATAAATCATAAATACGTGACAGTTGCCAGTGCCTAAATTCTGATCACATAATGGTGGGAATGCTTGCAAGGATCATAATGTGAGGACCAATTTCAAGTCACCTTTTTCAGCACTGTTCTAACCTCAAACAGTAATTATACAAATGGCCATAAGTCTAGGACTACATATGTCCAAGATAGTTTTTGTATAGATGTTTTCAGAAGGCTTCAAGCAAATAAATGCTTGCATAAAACGTGCTTACTCCTGTCTTTAAACATCAGTTTAAATACCAGAGTGTTTTTCCTTGCAGAGGAAAATATGCTAAAATTAACAATTAAATGGTTTATAATAATTTAATAGATTATATTTAGGTAACACTAAATTTTTTGATATATCTTTTGCAATTTATGTATTCATCATGTAGGTTTTTAAAAAGACAAGAAGGAAAACCTTTATCTGCTGAATAATTCAAATAATTCTTTGCACATTACTGCACTTTAGTGCAAAATAATCTACAGTTTGATGATAAGAAATTCATACATAAAAACGAGCTCCAGTGCATATGCAAAGAACCAAATCTGCTTCAAATGCTTGCTTGACCTCTTGCCTAAACAGTCCCTAAATCACTTTTAAAAATATCTCACGTGTTTATACAAGGCAATTTTAAATATTTTGACATTCTTTGTGCATAGCAATAATTTATCCATTTGAAAAATGTCCCAAAGATATGATAAAAAGAAGCTGTCTCAAACAGAACAGAGTGTTTAATTTAAATTGTAAGTCAGATTAAAATGTAATCATAATATGCAATTGGTGTAGTGGTTACGGCACCATGCTGGAAACAAAAAAAAAAATTGAGTTCTAGTCACGCCTTCAGTCCAAATCCAGCTGGGTGACCTTGGGTGAGTCACAAGCAGGTGGTTTGAAAAAACCTTGTCAAGACAAACTAATCCAGGAAATCACCAAAAGTTAACAATAACTCAAAGGTACATGCACACAGAGAGGGTGGGGAGGAAATGATTGAAAGGAATTGAATTATACATTATATTACATAATATGTAATTATGTGTATATAATATGTATTTAGGAAATCACCTTACTTTCACTGCAATTTACACTTTCAGTACTTTTATTTCACACTAAATCGGTTAAAGATTACCACATACGGTTCATTCTGGGAAGACTTCATTTCTAAATCTCAGTTTGAAACATTGTGTGCAGAGTATTCCTATTATAAAATCCAGTAAATCCTTCTATGATATAACTACTATCTTTCTTTCAGGAAGTAAAAAATAAATGCCACACCCTCTTCTCAAAATCTTCTGTGTATCATTGAAACAGACTAGAGGAGTGTTTCTCAATTTTGGCAACTTCAGGATGTGTAGACTTCAATTTTCAGAAGTTGCCATGGTTGAGAAACAGTGAAAGAAACTCACAACAAATATTGAAGGTGCAAAGAGATCTATGGAGGGAAGCAGCACTCAATTTCTTATTTTTTGGTGATTAAAGTAGTTCCGCCATAGGAAGACTGCATTTTTCATATTTACATAGAATTAAGTCTGCTGAATGAGACTTGATTTCTGTAAACAACACTGCAGTCCTTGCTACCTAGGATAATTTTCTACTAAAGACAAAACTATATTTCATCACATACATTCTATAAGGAGGAATTTGGAATAGCAGTAGTACTTAGAGAACTAATATCACCAAACAAAGTATGTATGAGGGTGTGTTCCCACATATCTTTGTCTTAATTAGATCGGGGAAACAATGGTTCAAATATTTGCTTGGTTTTTCTGGAAGCTTGATGTTTATTTAATCCAGTTATTGTGCTTTATTCAATAAACTATGGTTAGGCTAATTACAATTTAGTACAATGGGAAAATATGTAATAAGTTAAGATTCTTTAGGAACAAGTCAGTTGTACTCATTCTGAAGCTTGTATTTAGAAGATACTGGGCTAATATATAATAAAACATATGATCTAGAAAATTAAAGAGATTAGTAACATACTTCTTAGTCTATATGATTTTGAAAGCTAGCATTGCTATGTTTCGTATTGTATTTTTACATGATGGAACGTACTCATTACTCTGAGCACAATAACTATTCAAATCTAGAAATCTGATTTACAGAAATAAAACTGAATAAAAGAAGAGAAGTGTTTCCAAACATCTCCAAAAAATGCACTGAAAAATTTCAACTACTTAAGGGTAAGTACCTTTTCTGAGCTGGAAAAAAAGGCTTAATCCAGTCAATTCACAGACCTGCCAATTATTCTAAAAATAATCTAATATGAAACAGTACTCTAGCTGTGTGTTGCACACATTAATCACATTCTATTAAGTATTTTCAACATTCTTCAGTGACTGGATCTGCAACAAACCATAATTCTTTCATATCCGAAGAACCGCAGGCTCTTTCCTTCGCAGTACATGAAAAAAATGGTATTAATTATACAAATAAAGACAGCTTTTCACTGCATTAAACCATATCTGATTTGTCTGGTTCTGATTTAAATGGCTCAGACACTGAATTCTTAGTATAGCAGTATACATAAATCAGATCAGTTTATTTCATTCAACAACCCTCTCAATATTTGGTTCTGGGATAATGAAACACTTTTTCAGCTCAACATATTTCAGTGGCTATGCTTTAAAATTTTTCAACCAAATTACTAGGTGTTTAATGATGGTATCATTCCTTATAGACACACAGAACACTGTAAAGTATAAATGAATCCAAAGATTATCAACAATGTCAAATAACAGTTTGGCAACTTGCAATGACAAATTGTTTTCAGTGGAAAAAAAGAAAGGTATCTGCTATCACTGTTAATAACAAGCTCTAAGGGGTGTCAAACAGGCGACCCATACGCCATGCCCACCCCAGCTCCCCAAAGGGAAAAAAATGTTGCAATACATGTGATGGCAACATGATGCTATGAGTTGACACTCATGCTCTAAGACAATGTTGGAGAAGTTTCTTTGCCTTGGAGCATACTAATTTATACCATCAAGCAGCAGATATCAGGTGGGAAATTAGCATATCTTCATTTTAAGAAATAAACGTATAGAAGATTATATATAATTTTTTTGGAATGTCCAATGAGCTAAAGGTTAATTTGAATTAACAAAAACCTCACACAATATTCATAAAATATTTGTGTATGAAGTTAAAAATTCACAGTAAAAAAAAAATCTAAAAATTGATGTTACCTCCCCAAAACATGAAAGTTTTCCTTCCAGCTTAGATATCAACCCCACTGTTTGTTACTCAGGAAGCAACATTCTTTATAAAGTAGCACCTACTTTACATTGGAGGTGTTAACAACTGTGAATTAAAGTAGAGCATGGTGGGTAATATGCAGAAATGTGTGCTAAAATAAACCAGTGTGATCTTACCAATGTGCGCTACCAGTCACATGGAGATGCTTTCTTATATAATTCATACTACTTTAAAAAGTCAGAGAACAATAAATGCAGTTTCTATCTTGGGTAAAAACAACATCTTGCCTAACAAAATGAGGGAAGCTGAAGGAGGGGGGAAAGACGATGAATAAATGGTTAGACAGAATCAGGAAACCACTGCAGTGTCCTTTCAGATGTGAACTGAATTCCATCCACTCTACCACCTTAACCAGTGGTGAACAATTACAATAACTGCAATCCAATACATATGGAGGCTACCTCTTTAATGGGTAGAGCTTTTTCTTTAGAGTTTTTTAAAGTCATCCAGCTATATGGGGACTTCTGGAGACCTTCACATCTTAAAGTTACTGAGACTGAGAAACACTGTTCTATACTCTCTTGGCTGTGGACACTATGTTTTAAACTAGGGACAAACAATGAAAACAAAACATGTTGAATTAACTAGAAAGTGTTAATTTCATAATTATGAATATGTATTGAAGAAGTTTTAATGGTCAATACTTGATCATTTAATGTAGGCTAGATTTAGTAATTCTTTTAGGATTTGCAAAGTAGAACAAACCATTGATTTTTAAAGACACCAAAAAGCATTCTGTTAATGAGTGCATTTTAGTTCTTGAGGGTATAGAATTGAAAAGCTAAAATACAGCAGCTATAAAAGGACCAAAGCGTCTCCACTCACCCAGATTATATGTCCACAAAAGCAGCAATTTTCTTTTCTAGTGTTATTGTTTACTGTAAAATTCAGTTGACTTCAGAATATGAATTAATTCTCAGAAGTTGCTATCACTTCTATCTGCAAGCTGCCATAGATTCTTCATCAAATAAAATTCTTTTTTAAAAGAATTATGTACATGCACCTTATCAGAAACTCAGTTAATGCACAGCACAATCCATACCAGAACACATTATGTTTAAAATATTGTTCATGCCACAACCATATGGACAAACTCCAGTAAAGAAAGGTGAAATTATAGGAAATCGTGCATATAATCAATCTAAAATGGGTTTTCTCTCAAATACTGTGCTAATTTGGAGGGGGGATGTACCAGAATATGCACTTGTTCCCTGTGTATCATCAAGATAGCACGATTATATCGTCTAAATGCTGAATATACAAGAATTCAGTAGCAGGGCCTGAACCCAAAAGTCCAGGATCGGAATGCTAAGGCACTCCCAATCTATTGGCTAAGGTATAAGCTATTCGTCCAAAACCAAGGCTGCTTTATGGATAAAACGAGGAATAACAAACCACGTCGATCTACGAGGGTTGGGGAAGAAAGTCTTAAAATGTCGCTTCGCTAAGTGTCCTCACTCCCGATGCCCAATCCCTTCTTCCCTGACAACAAGCCCTCCCATCTCTCCTATCCTCCCGTTTCCCTTGTCATCCCCAACAGCCGTTTCCCTCTCGAAAGGCGCTCGGGCTCTCGAGCTGAAGAGGCGGCCGGGTTCCAGAATACCAAAGCTGAAGGGAACGGCGACAAGAAACACGGCGGAAAACAGTCACGACTCTCTCCAGGCCTTACCTGCTCCAGCCCGCGTTACCTGCCTCCCCACCCGGCGGGGGCCCGGCGCCGACTAGAACGAAGGCGGAGCGGGGAGAACAGCAGGTGCCGGTTTGTGCAGAGGGAGAAGCCGGATTGGCTGATTGAGCCAAGGGGCGGAGCTAGGAAGGTACATGCGGTTCCTTGGACAACCCGGAGAAAAACAAGAAGGCTCGGCCTGCGACGCGCGTGAATAAAAAAAAAGGGAACGAGCGGAGGAGCAAAGATGTGAAAGCAAAGCCGGCTGAGTTGACTCCTTCGGGGGCGGCGATTTCTCCCTTTGTGGTCTACCAGCTGCCTTGCCATAGAGAGGAGAAGTAACGCGTACCTATTAAAAAAAATATTGCAAGACAGAATGGATTCTTTCTAGCTTCCACAGTTGTCTCATTCAAGAGCTAGTGTTTTAATTCTCTGGCGGAAGACACCGCTGGGGCTTTCTTTCGAGGGTCACCCACAAAACAGAGGGCTTTTTCTGAGTTGTTGTTATTCTTTATTTACTTTATTCACTAAACATGAAACTCCGTCAACTGAACATTCAAAAATTCATCACAAATACTATTGACTGGTGCTAATGGTTGCTATGGATTGCTGCCAGCGTCCTGGGTATCAACCAAGTATCTTCTTAAAATATAAGATGTTCCTAGAAGCACAGTTTTTTGCAGTTCTATGCAGGAAGCTGCAATTTCTTTATGTGTTTTGTAAAATTCTTGGATGATGATGATGGTATTAGTATTAGATTATAGTACAACCCTGAGTGAGGTTATCACCTTCTTTTTAGTTAATTTCTGTTTCTTTTTAGGGATTCCACCCCCCCCCCCCAACTAAAATCAGGACAATCAGAGCTGAGCTGCAAAATCTCAGAGTAAGGCTAAGTGGCAGCAGAGAGATTTAGATTCCCCCCCCCCATTATTTTCTTACACTTCATTCCTTTTCGGGGGGAGGGGTTACGATTGGATTGCTAGCTAGAGGAATCTGGAAGTTGTCACCTTTATTAACAGTATTCTTGACCTTGGCAATTGGAAGATTTGTGGACTTCAGCTCCCAGAATTCCCTAGCCAACATGCTGTTGAAAGTTGAAGTCCGCGCATCTTCGAGCTCCTAAGATCGAGAAAACACTGCTCTATTGTTTTTGGCCACAAAGAATGAGCTCATGTTCAGAAAATGTTCCAGGGGGGCGTGGCTTTCCCAGCTGATTCTTTAGCTCTATGGCAACCTTGGGGTTGCTTATGTCAACCGGCTTCAATAACAAAGAAATGTCCATAATCAAATTCTAAACTTTAAAGGAGCTGTTTAGGCAACCTAGAACATCTTTCCTTTTTTCAGGGATTCAGATTCAAGCACTATATCCCCAACATCAAATATCCCCTGTGCTTGAAAATATCTAGTGAAGGGAAGATTACAGTCTTCCTCCGGAACTGATTCTGCTGTCAAACTGCTCCCCCAGATGGTTTGGATTTTTCCCACCTAATTTTAGTCAGAATCTCACTTCTGTATCTTTAAGTCCATCATTCTGTATGCTCATAAACACATGCTATTAACTCTTTGGGGACCTTGTAACACCTTTTCTAGTGTCTATAAAGTAAAATTGAACTTCCCCAGCTCCTTTAATTCTCTGTATAGGATTTATTTATCTTTCTTTGACATAGTTCCAGTTTCTGATTTCTAAAAGTATAGCTTCCAGAACTGATACAGAACCCAATATAGAACCAAACCAACACAAAATTAAAACAGCTTCAAAATGAAATGAATACATTAGAGGCCAGGCATTTCTTCAGTTCATTATCTCACATCTAGAATTAAAAGCAAAGAATCTCCAGAGCTAGAAACCCCAAAATCTACAGCTACTCAGTGACCTGTTCTCCCCATCCTTTCAGCCCCCTCACTCGCAGCCCAACCCACCTCACGGGGTTGTTGTTGTGGGGAGGGGGGGTAGGAAGAAGTAGGAATATTAAGTATGTTTGCCGCCTCCAGTTATTTAAAAATAATAAAAACAGGATTTAAAAAGCACCTTCTCTCCTCAACAGTTTTCAATCATTGGGAAAGAAACTTAACAACATCTCTTGGTCAGCCTAGGATGGGGTAGTAGAGTAATGTTTCTTAAGGTATAGTCTGAGGATTCCTGGCGAGTCCCCCAAGACCATTTCAGAGAGCCACAAAATTATTTGCCAGATATTGCAGGTATTTGTAAAATGTAAAACATTTTCATTCTTTTTACAATCCATGACATTTTTCATGAAAAATATTTAAACTATTATATCTAATAGTTCTAATGTTATTCATAATTATTCAACAAATGCTTGCATGAAAACATACATTTTCATTTTTAATACAGTAAATATCAGTAAATACGATATACATGAACAAAAGCTCTTTGGGGTCCTCCATAATTATTAAAAGGGGAAGAGTTCCTAGCAGCAAAAGTTTAAGAAATATTGATTTAGAGCAGTGTTTCCCAACCTTGGCAACTTTAAGTCCTGTGGATTTCAACTCTCAGAATTCCCCAGCCAGCAAGAGCTGGCTGGGGAATTCTGAGAGTTGAAATCCACAGGACTTAAAGTTGCCAAGGTTGAGAAACACTAATTTAGAGGAGTATGAGGTAGCTTTGAAGAACATATGCAGCAATACATAAACATCAACTCAAACCCAAAAGATAGGAAGCAAGTTTAAAAAAACACGATTGGGCCACCTCGACTATCTTCAGTACAGGTAGTCCTCAACTTACAACAATTCATTGTGACCATTCGAAGTTACAATGACACTGAAAGTAGTAACTTATGACAATTTTTCATTTATGACCATTGTAGCATCCCCATGGTCACATTATTTACATTCGGGTGCTTGACAACTGACTCACATTTATTATGTGTCTTGGAGCCCTTTTTGTGACCTTCTGACAAGTAAAGTCAATGGGGAAGCCAGATTCACTTACCAGCCATGTTACTAATTTAAGAACAACAGTGATTCACTTAACAAATGTGGTGAAGAAAGTCATAAATGAGGCAAACTCACTTAATAGATTTCTCACTAAACAACATAAATGTTGAGGTCGATTGTCATAAGTTGAGGACTATCTGTATAAGAAGGCAGGAAAGAGAAACTTCCAGGCTTTCAAGATTTGGTTCTTATCCTCCAGTTACATTAATACGAATAGAGTCAATATTTTCTGTGAACCTGTTTGCTGACCTGATCTGCCTTGAAGGTCTGATATCTTGAAAGCCTGACAGAGTTACTTTTTCCTTTTCTCTTATACCAAGAAAGTCAAAGTAGGCCAATTTTGAACTGTTAACACACCTTTCCTTTCACATTCTGACTAGCCCTATGGCTTAAAGAGTTTCACTCATAAAAAGCATTCTCATTCTTCTTAAGCATGAACTGTGATCAAGTGGCCCAGGAGTTTTGAAGAAGGTTATTTTGTTTGGGTTAAGATGGGAATTGATTAAAGGTTAACTTGCATACAATACTCAATAATCAGTGGGGCTCCTTTTTATCTTTTTTTTAAAAGAACTGCTTAGAAAAACATCTTTTAACAAGTTATGAGCACAAAATGTTCCATTGGTTAAAAAAAAGCTTTATTGAAATGCAATATTCTTGTCTTCGCATTCACTGACATACTCATTTCTTCAATCACTCATCTGACTCTCACAACATCTGAGTAGAGATGTTCCACTGGAATCTTTTATTTTGGGTCTTTTTTATAATCTTACCAATTGTTGGGCCTTGCACAATGGTGATTGTGCATTGCTACTTTAAATATTTGCCTAGTCAACCAACATCCTCAGTCTTCCAGGATCTGTTTCTCTAATCCCAGAGTTTGTTTTCCTATTCTCAGGACTTTCATACAGCAATTCTTGCTAAGATGAGGAAGTGTGTCTTTCTTTTCCAGGTAATGGTGTCTGGAATTATTTTTCTTTTTTTTTTTTTTTTTTTTTTTTTTTATTTTTTTTTTTTTTTTTTTAGTCTCAAATAAAATTTTATTCATTTTCACATTCCATTTGCAATCATTTATATACAGGTTACTATAAAAAAAAAAAAAAAAAGGAATAAAACGAACAAGTAAAAGGAACACAACTCATCATTCACAACCCCACCTAACCCTTGCATCCTCCATACACCCCATCTACCCCCTCCAACTTCCTTTCTCCCTCTAAACCTCCCCTCCTACTTCCCTTTCCCCTCAAACCTTCCTTCTCCCCTTACTCCCCGGACACCCCTCCTTACTTCCCCTTACTCCTTACATTCCCCTTCTCCTCTCCTACTCCTCCCTCTTCCTTCCCTCTACCTCCCTCCTTGTGTATGCCTTTATTGAATGTTGTTTGCTCTGATAAAGTAAAATGAACCAAGGAAAAAAAAATATAATAATAATAAAAAAAAAAAACGGACCACCGTATATAAATACATTCTTGTTCTTAGTAAGACTATGTTAACACCACCCCCCCACCCCACCCCCCACAATCCCATCCCTAATCCTCCCGACTTCCCAGGCCACACCTGGCATTACCTTCTATCTAAACCTATCTTGTATCCATATGATTAAAAAATAAAAGTAATATATCAAAAAAAAAAAAAAGAAAAAAGAAAGCAGAGAAAGAAAAAAAAAAGGAAAAAAAGAAAAGAGAAAAGAAAAAGAAAAAAGAACCACTCTTGTGTTGATCTCAGCCCCCCATCTTTATCTATGCTTAAATAGTATAAATCATTCTATCTATATTTTATTCTCATCTCTTACTTTCTTTGCTATTTTACCCCACCTCTGTAGCTCTCCCGTTCCCTTCCTAAACCTCATGATCCCTTCCAATAAGATTTAAGCAGCGTGGTTCATGCCATATCAATATACTTTACAGACAGTAATCAAACTTTCCCTTCTAGTACAAATTTAAACAGCGTAAATGATCTTTCTTTACCCCTTTTTCAAACAGTAATTCAAATAATCTACCAGATTTCCCCTTCTAGTAAAGTTAAGCAGCGTAGATCAATATTACTTTTACACAGGAATCAATTTCTATCTTAAGATAATTCCAACCGACTTCCCTTCTAATGGAATTTAAATAACTTATTTCATTCCACGTGTAATTTTACCCTCACCCCCACTTGTCCGATTCCACTATCAAATTTATACTACCATTTGTTTTAAACTATAACTCAGAGCGATTTGTAGCATAATCATTCCACATATTCCAATAATACTTTCAGCAAGAATCAGTTACCTTCTATTTAAGGTAGTCGCTTCTAACAAGTTTAAACCTAAATCATCTTCCGCATTCTTTTTACAGTTATCTTAAAATATCCCAAGCGGCTTCCTGTTTCTAATAACTTTAAACAACGTAAATTTTGCCCTCTTCCCTTGCTTTTCTGCTATTTACCACACAATAACGTATCATTCCAATGCATTTTACCCTCATCTCTTGCTTGTCTATTTACCACTATCAAATTTATACAACGTTATTTGAAAAGTAACTCAGAACTATACACCACATTTCCCTTCAATAAAAGTTAAATAGCAGGATCATATTCAAATAATACTTTCAGCAAGCAGTCGTGAACCTTCTATTTTTCAAAATATCCCATCAACAAAGTTTAAACAACATAGATCATTCCCCCCATGCTTTTAACCACTAATCAATTTATGCTAACTTACTTTAGAATCTAGCTCAGAGTATTTCCCCCAGCTTTCCCTTCTGATAAAATTAGTCCCTTTTTCTACCGGAGAGGTCTCAAACCCCCATTCATCCTCACTTTAGGAGTCTTTTGAAGTTCTAATTCTCGATCTGCGTTCTTCTGCTTCTCCGCGGGAGGAGGGCTGCCCCCTCCATCTTGCAGCCGCATGGCCAGCCGTTTGCTTTCTCCTCCGCTTGTCTCTCCTCTCTTCCAAGCGCGTCAGGAAGTCCCGCCTTCAGAATCCTAGAATAGAAATCTTGAGCCTCCGAAACAGAGTTAAGACGAAATCTTTGATTCTCAAATGTAACCGTGATGCCGGCAGGGGCCTCCCATCTGTATCGAATCTGTTGACTCCTAAGCTCTTTAGTTAAAAAGTATATCCCTTCTGCTTCAACATGTGGAAAGGTATATCTTTGAAGACAATCACGTCTTGGTCATCAACTCGGAGACTGTTTATAAAACTTTTGCACAATCCGTTTCTAGAGTTCTTTTGTAGAGAAATGTATAATTATGTCCCTCGGGAGCTGTCGCTGTTCCGCTATCAATGAGTTCTGGCGATAGATTTTCCGAATCTGCCAATCAAAGTTAAGTCCCTTCCCCAGCGCATGGCTGAAGGCTTCAGCAAAGTCTGTTTCAAATTCTCTTGTTCCTTTCACGGAATCCTCTGACTCTTATTGAAAATGCCTTCCTATCAAAATTTAGCATCATAAGCTGTTCTTCGTTATTTCTAATTTTTTCTTGTAAAATTTGAATATTGGTAGTCAAATTAAAATTAGCCTTCTCCAGACTTTCCAATTTGTTCTCTATTTCAGCAGAGTAATCTGACAGGGCAGACACGGCTGCAAACGTATTCGCCTTCATTTGATTAACTTTAGATTTTAGATCATCATAAAGTTGCAATACAAATTCCTTAAGTTCTTGCTTAAAGGCATTAAAGATTTTAAAGAGATATTCCTGTGTTAAAACTTCTCCAGTAGAGGGCGTAGGAGACAAAGGCTGTGTTTCCAATAAAAATTCTTTACATTCTTTAGACACATTTGTAGCAAGACGCGCTTTGACTTGGGTGGCATAATAGATAAGCAAGTAAGCAGAGCTTCGCTCCCCTCTATTTCCAAAGAAGAAGAGTTTTTTGTTAAGGAGCGGTCTGCAGGAAGATAACACCGGCTGAGTACAATCATCCACGGAGAGAAATCGCCATTTTAAGGTCTGTTTAGACAAAGAAGTCTCTAAGACGAATGGTGCTGGTATTTACGATAGTAATGAAAGCATAAATCTCACAGGGGTGGGACCCGCCCGTATCAATTCTAGCTTGAGAAAACTTTATTTTGTCCTGGGGGGGGCTAGCCTGTCTGGGGCTGCCAAAAAAAAAAAAAAGGCAGCTGAGAAGAAATGGCTGGAGATAAACGCTCCGCTTCGGCTGGATCTAATCTCTTTCCACAGCCAAAAAGAAAAAAGGCTGTGGCTTACGATTAGACCCTAGCCTACGGAGCTATCCTCCCTGCCCCTTTCTTAGCCAAAAAGGGGTGCTATCTATGATCTTAATTAGATATACAGACCAGATCTCTGAGGAGCTCGGTGGAGCCCTCCTCGGCAACAGGCCACGCCCCCAGGAAGTCAGGAATTATTTTTCAATGACCCTGACTCTTCATTTAAATTTTATCACTGACTTTTTTTCTCACTCCTCCCTGCTTTTCTGGGATAAGCTGGTAATATCAATAGCACTTAGACTTATATACCACTGCATAGTGCAGGGGTGTTAAATCAAGGCCTGCAGGCCAGATCCGGACCAGAGGTGCTAAGATCTTGCCTATAGGGCCGCCCTGGAAACAGTGAAGGACTGCCCTGCGGTGCCTCTGCCAGCTCCACTTTCACTGACAGAGGGTGGCAGGAAGCCGTCACAGCCAAAAATGGAGCTTAGGAGCCCATTTTCGCTGTCAGAGTGCTCAGGCCACCACAGGTGCCACCAACAAGAGTGACATAGAGCTGGCCACAGCTACCCTGGCCATGCCTACCCTGAGGTCAAACACAACCCTCCTAAGGTCAATACAGCCCTCAATGAAATCAAATTTGACACCGCCATTGTGCTTTACACCATACTCTAGGAACGGTTTATATGTTTTCCAGTTTAGTAGTGAACTATTGTTTCTCAGTGTCACAATGCTGGGATTTTTTTTTCTGAAGTTGAATCTTTCTTTCCTCAGAATGAATTATACGGGACCCTGTGCTGCATTTGCTCTTTTTCTTTAATCCACATGTAAAGATTAGATCTTATTTGACCCTCATTCCTCATCTTTTTTCTTATGGTTTTATTATTTTTCTGCCAGCTCATGCTTTAATTTTATGAAAGAAAGTACACAGCATCTAAAGTATCATCAAGAAATATAGCTCAGCAAAATCTACATAAGGACACAGTGGTAGAGAAGAAAACCCTTCTTAAAGTGCTTTGAAGCGAAATAACTACAGGGCCAACAAATAATTAACATCTATGGAACCTATTAAGATGATTTGGGACAGGACAAGGCTCGGGACAAGGAATATTCATACTGACTGCTTTCTGCTTAGAAACGACACTCTCCTCGAGTTCATGTATGTACATGAAAAGTAGTCTATGGTTGGGGGGAGGCAAGTAGTGAAAGAGCCGGACAATGCTGCAAATTCCATACATGTTTGGCTCTGACTCCATTCACTTGCAGCAGTCCTAATAGAAGTTTTCCATTGGTCAAGAGCTCTTCAAAGAAAAAGACTTTCCATCCTACTTATAGAAGGCAAAACAGTTTTATCCTACCTTATCACTAATTCCATCACATGCAAGCATTTTCCATGACCTGGATTCATTCATTCATTCATTCTACTAGTCCTGCTCTTACTTCAGTCACAAGGTTAATCCGTATTTATTTAGTCATTAAGTAACACCATAACTGATTAGGTATAGGGAAACAGCCATCAACTAAGGACGGCACTATTCATAGAACATTCACAGAATATGTTAAAACACTCCCAACGCCTCACAACATGATTTAACTTTATCAAACTAGGCCAGTGAGGTGTATCTCCAAGTCAACAACAATATGCACAGATTTAATAGTTTGTGCTTTCTAAAGCTCTTTTGCTGCCAGAGGCCTGGGAGAGAAGCCTTAGTTGCCTTGTACTCTAGCATCAGCACGAGGGAGGGGAAGAGGAAAGAAACACAGCTTCAGGCAACAAAACAAAACAAAACACCAGCACTGTGACACTGTGCAATAGAAGAAACAATACTTCATTACTAAACTGGGAGAACATATGAAATACACACATGTATTCTGGCAGGTATGTGACTGAATTCACACAAGTGCTAGATTACTTAGCCAAGGTTTGTTTAAGTCATAATCGGCTGAATTGGCATCCTAAGCAATGTCATTGTCAGGTTCCGATGTTAAAGTGAGGGGAAAAACCCAAAACCACAGTTCTGAATTGAGTATTTTTTATCTCCCTCACAAACTCCGGCACGAACTGACATCCATTAACAGACAATTCAAAGTCAGGACTAACTGTCCAGTAACTGTCCCACCTTTTTAAACTGTTCCCTAGCTCTGCCCACCCTATTCTTCCCTAAGCCAAATCAGTAGCCATTTAGCATGGAAGCCAGCAGAGTTCCATCATCAGCCCCACTCAGTTCGCATGCCTGCAATTTTGGTTTCAGCCTTTTAGCCGCCCATCAGCTGTTCAGTGTTGATGTCAGCAGTGGTGACAGGTCTGTTGTGGGCTTTGCGGTTGGGTGGGTTTAGCGTCTTGGTGGCCGTGTCCCTATGTAAAAGGCAATCTCTGCTTCCCGGTTCCCCACCGAAATGGCAGCCCTGGGTTGCCAGGCACACCAGGGCTGACAGTCATCTTTTATGGGCAACTGTGCTTGTATTCACAAACATGCTACAGTTAAGTCAAATTGCATTCTAATTTGGGATGATGTGGGAATTAGGTCAATGTACACTTATCACTGAATGTAGCACCTGCAGGGAAAACTGCATCAAAGCTAAATATATTTGTTCAATGTTGAGTCAGAGTGATATATCAGTCAACTTTAGTTTGATAAACAAAACTAACCATAGGTTAGTAAACTGTTCTGACCCTCTCCTCCGTCCAGTAATGAAAGCCGAGACAAGCTTAATTAGAATGTCCTTTAATAACAAGACCAGAATCTCGGTGGCTGAAAGCCAAGCAAACAAACAGATAAGGACCTTGGCAGCAAGTCCGACAAACCTTGGCAGCAATTCAGACAAACCTTGGCAGCAAATCCAGCCTGCCAAGTTAGTTACGTTCTCTTTAGTCAATGCATTGACTTCTGCAAGAAGGGTGTGTCACAAGCAGTCTTTTTTATAGTCTGGAGAGGAGCCTAATGACCATCAGCTGAGTGCAATTACCTCCTGTAATTGCGTAATTGTTCCTGACACTGAGTAGCTCTTCGATGGCGTGCATCCAGGAATAACTCACTGCTGGCTTCTGGATCACTCTCCCTTGTCTCCCCCCACTGATCCAAGACTCAGGCGCCACCTGGTGGCCAACCAGTCTCTCTGCGCCCTGCTCAGAGTCGGAACCCTGTCCAGGGTCCTCCACATCCTCCAGGGCCAACTCATAGGGCCCCTCGCTGTCGGAGTCTGGTGGCAGCTCCAACGGCTCCTGCAGGGCCACAACAGGTTAGTAAGCTATAGACCTAATATAGTGAAAGGCAAAGCATCAACTGCTTATCTGTTTGCTTTAGAATGACTGAGTTCATACCATATTATAAACATAATATGAAATACTTGTTTATGGCTTAGCATGTAAATTCAGTCTGGGCAATTTGTAGATTATGATTTACAGATTAATATGTTGGGGGAACCCATCCCACTGGGTAATATTTAATAAAGCCATTATTTTAAAGATGTCCGATAATGTATATCATACACAGACAATATGTCTCCTCAAAGGCACCTAGAGAAAAGAACATAATTTTCACTGTCCTTAAATGTACTGCAACAGAGTAAAATAAACAAGTGGCAACTACATCTGCTCTTGAAAGTTGCAGATTATGCCTCGCAGAGAAAAAAGCTGAATAAAGCATGGTTAGCAGAAATGAGTATGGCTCTATATCTTCTCATTGTTTTAAATGTAATATGTAATCTCACACTCCTCATCCCAACCCTATCTTTCAGACAAGGGAAAAGATTTTGAGGGGAAGAGATTCAACTCTTTAGAACACAAAGCCTTTAGTTAGCATGGAAAGGGTATGTTATTCTATGCAGAATTTCTGTCAATAGACAGGCAAGACGACTTCTCTGGGCCAAGAATCTGATGCAAAGAGTCTAGTAAAAGTGTACCATCTAGCGGTGAAAGGAAGAAGAACATTTTGCACTCTCTCTCAAATCTTCTCCTTGATCCACTATTTGAGGGACTGCCTCACTCCATTCACATTAGGTCCAGCAGGAAGGACATGTTCCAGGTCCCATGTATTCAGGAATGCTATCTGGTGAGGCCCAGAATCAACCCATTCAAGGCTTTTCTCCCATGGGAATTGGTTACAATTCCCAGTTTCTGAGAAGTGAGAGGGACCGAGTTGTAAAAGCAGATTCTTCATGATGGCCCCATCACCCCAATGAGATATTCTGAGATTCCCATTTTAAGGATATTCCATAGCTTGACATTGTCAATTCAACCAAAGGCTTCCCAAGGATCAATTACCAGTAAATACATCTTGACTTATTTGTTGCATTATTTGGTTTTACCTAATTAACCAGATTATAGAAATGATTTTTCTTGTTCCTCAGCCTTTTCTAATTCAAGCTTGAACATTTTCTTTTCCATATCGGCAGTAGTGTACTGGAGTCAGTTCATACTAGTTTGTGAGCCAGTTAAGAGCAGAGTTAAATCAAGATTCCTGGTACACAAATTAGCTGTTCAGCAGATAACAGCAAGGTATGGTGGAGGCAATGGATAGAGATTTCTTTTTGCACAATTAGTTGTAAAACATTTAGCAGCATACCACTGCATGTAGATTCTAATCTTGTTGGATAATGCTACATATTTGCTAGCACGTGGAATTAAGTGCATGTGTGTGTGTGTGTGTGTGTGTGTGCATGTGCACATGACTTCAAGTCAGTTTTTTACTTCGGGAAACAGCCTGGTGGAATTAGAACTGCCTTAGCCCAGTGGTAGTCAACCGGGTCCCTCCCGCCCACTAGTGGGTGTTCCAGCTTTCATGGTGGGTGGTAGGGGTTTGCTGTAACTCTGCTTTATAAATTTTATAAAGTAAAGTTACTTCCCTACTTTATAAATCACCATTACTGTGAAACTGGTGGGCGGTTAGAAAATTTTACTACTAACAGAGATACAAAAGTGGGCGGTAGGTATATAAAGGTTGACTACCCCTGCCTTAACCACTACATCAAACTGGATCTTAATTAATTATGTTAAATGCCCTTTCTTTAATATTGATAAAAAGACACATATTTTCAATCTGTTGGCCAGTCTGACTTCATCTTCTAGTACTAGAAGTTCTTGTGAGTAAAAAGTAACTTCAAAGGTTCTTGCAAAGTAAAGAATACGTTTAAAGGTACTTTGGGTACTGACATTCCCCTGAACAGAATTTCAGTATCCCCATTCCACTTTCCTTTCATCTTCTCTAAATCAGTTACTATCTGACAACTGATACCATTCAGCATACCAATTAAAGATGAGAACTTGTCTCTGAGTTTGGAAATCTTTTGTAAGATGTTCTTTGTTTTTCCGTTTACTGCTTCTTTTCTAGGAGGACTACCTATACTGTACATCTATTCACATCTGAAAGGGCTGTGTTCAGGGGTGAAATTAAGCAGGTTCTGACCAGTTCTGGAGAACCAGTAGTGGAAATTTTGAGTAGTTCGGAGAACCAGCAAATACCACCTCTGGCTGGCCCCAGAGTGGGGTGGGAATGGAGATTTTGCAATATACCGTATATACTCGAGTATAGGCCGACCCGAATATAAGCCGAGGCACCTAATTTTACCACAAAAACCTGGAAAAGTTATTGACTCGAGTATAAGCCTAGGATGGGAAATGCAGCAGCTACCGGTAAATTTCAAAATAAAAATAGATACCAATAATGTTTTTGAATATTTATTTCCTCCCCTGGAGTGGGGAGGAATTGGGGATTTCATAGTATCCTTCCCCTGGAGTGGGGAGGAATTGGGGATTTTGCAGTATCCTACCCCTGGAGGGGGGGGGAAATGTGGATTTCAGAGTATCCTACCCCTGGAGTGGGGAGGATTTGGGGGATTTCATAGTATCCTTCCCCTGGAGTGGGGAGGGAATGTGGATTTCATAGTATCCTACCCCTGGAGTGGGGAGGATTTGGGGGATTTCATAGTATCCTACCCCTGGAGTGGGGAGGATTTGGGGGATTTCATAGTATCCTACCCCTGGAGTGGGGAGGATTTGGGGGATTTAATAGTATCCTTCCCCTGGAGTGGGGAGGGAATGTGGATTTCATAGTATCCTACCCCTGGAGTGGGGAGGATTTGGGGGATTTCATAGTATCCTACCCCTGGAGTGGGGAGGATTTGGGGGATTTCATAGTATCCTACCCCTGGAGTGGGGAGGATTTGGGGGATTTCATAGTATCCTTCCCCTGGAGTGGGGAGGGAATGTGGATTTCATAGTATCCTACCCCTGGAGTGGGGAGGATTTGGGGGATTTCATAGTATCCTTCCCCTGGAGTGGGGAGGATTTGGGGATTTCATAGTATCCTACCCCTGTAGTGGGGAGGAATTGGGGATTTTGCAGTATCCTACCCCTGGAGTGGGGAGATTTGGGGATTTCATAGTATCCTTCCCCTGGCAGGCTAGGAAATGGAATGAACGAGGGGGCAGGCAGGGGAGGGAAACAGAACGAATAAGTGGCCAGGCAGGCTAGCAAATGGAATGAACGAGGGGGCAGGCAGGGGAGGGAAACGGAACGAATAAGTGGCCAGGCAGGCTAGCAAATCGAATGAACGAGGGGGCAGGCAGGGGAGGAAACGAAACGAATAAGTGGCCAGGCAGGCTAGCAAATGGAATGAACGAGGGGGCAGGCAGGGGAGGGAAACGGAACGAATAAGTGGCCAGGCAGGCTAGGAAATGTAATGAACGAGGACAGGCAGGGGAGGGAAACGGAACGAATGAGTGGCCAGGCAGGCTAGCAAATGGAACGAGGGGGCAGGCAGGGGAGGGAAACGGAACGAATAAGTGGCCAGGCAGGCTAGGAAATGTAATGAACGAGGACAGGCAGGGGGGAAACGGAATGAATGAGTGGCCAGGCAGGCTAGGAAACGGAATGAATGAGCGGGCGGGGCGGGCGGGCAGGCGAGGAAACAGTCCAGCGGATGGAGCAGAAGCAGCCCCGGGGCTCCGCTACCGCTCCCCGCATTTTTCTGGACGGGGTCTCGCAGGAAGGAATCCCCTCCTCCTCCAGGCAACAGCACTGCCGGATCCAGTTGTAGACTCGAGTATAAGCCGAGCCGGCTTTTTTCAGCCCAAAAAGTGGGCTGAAAAACTCGGCTTATACTCGAGTATATACGGTACTTTCCCTGTAGTGGGGTGCAGTGACGTGCGGTGAGTTTTTTGACTGGTGAGGCAGCTTTTTAGACTTGTGGACTTCAACTCCCAGAATTCCACAGCCAGGCATGCTCAGTTACAGGAGGCGAGAGAACATGTGCCTCATTTGCATAAGGAATTCTTCACTTTTTAACCCTTGGTTAACTCTTAAAAGGCAAAAAATTCCTTATGCAAAATTCCTTATTCTCTGGCCTCCTCCTATAGTTAATACTAAGCACTGTTGCAAGTTACTTAGAATCTGGTAGCAACTACCTTGGCTTTAATTATTTTTAAAAAATTCTTTAAAATTCTTTCCATTTCCTCATGACTGGTGAGGCCACGCCTCCCCTGGCTCTAGTGACTGCACGTCCCTGGTGGGGTGGAAAAGGAGATTTTGCAATATACTTTCCCTGTAGTGGGGTGGAAAAGGAGATTTTGCAGTATCCTTCCCCTGCCATGCTCACCAAGCCAAGCCCACAGAACCGGTAGTAAAAAAAAAAATTGAATTTCACCACTGGCTGTGTTATAAATAAGTGAAGCCCTTCAAATAATACAAACAATCTAAAAATCTAGTATTATATCTAAGGTTTTTTTTTTAATGCTGTTTTTGAAAAAATGGTTGTTGGATTCTCAGGAATGAGAATTCGTTGTATACATGATGTACAATGACAATAAAGGCTATACTAGAATGAGTCAGCAATTAGGTAATGTCATCATGATAGGATGAAGATTCAGTGATTTTTCAGATGTTTATGAACTTCAGCTTTAAACAGCTTTGTTACAGCTTTTTATAACATCGCTGGCAGGCTATACACTGCCAGCCTTGCTTTATTGGTCTTGAAACTTTGTACCTTTATTTCTCTGTACTATGTCTGCAGCAGTGGTACTTGGGATCCCCCTGACAGAAGCCAATAGCTATGTTTCTATGACACTCACATACTTACCTATTCTTCATGGCTTATTCAATTAATATAGTTTGGGGAATCTGCATGACAAGACAGCTAGTCCCTGGGATTACATATGATATTTTAAATCATAAGCAATTGGACTGAGCAGGGCACCCTAAAGGAAAAAGGATTTTAAAAATGTCAAGATAACAGCTATGACCATGTGATTAAAGCTATTCCCCCTTTAAAATATGTATTACATGATTGTGGGAACCATCTTGGCTTTTTAATTTTTTTTTCCTAGGGATGACCTGGGGCTATGTTCATGCAATATGAGAAGACAGAATGTAGTTTATAGTTTAGGGTGTCATGCAAACACAGCCAACAATGGTATCTACAAGCTGTACAGTAAGTTGCTCAGTCACGTGGATGAGAAGTTATTAAAGTTGCTTCCTCCAGCCCAGAGCAACAGGCATCCAGACAACCCATCAGGACAGCACAAGCATCATCAAATGAGGCACATGCCATTACTTGTCCTCCTGTGGCTGCCATGTAAGTCTTCTTCCTCAGCGGCAGCAGTCCTGCCATATTGACTCCCTTAGAATTATAGTTTAATATTTGCAACCATTTTTTCTAATGAACGTTCTGAAAGCTTTAAAAATCCCTAAAAAGTCCTTCATTTCAATTACCCCAACCCTTAGCCTGAAGCATTCTCTGTATGTGCACATGCATATATTCAGGTAGTTGACTTAAAACAGTTATTTAGTGACCATTCAAAGTTACAACAGCACTAAAAAAAGTGACTTATGACCATTTTTCACACTTATGACTGTTGCAGCATCCCCATGGTCATGTGATTTACATTTAGATGCTTGACAACTGACTCACATTTATGACGGTTGCAATGTCCCGGGACAATTTGGTTCCCTTTTGCAACCTTCTGAAAAGGAAAGTCAATGGGGAAACCAGATTCACTTAACAACTGTCGTTACTAATTTAAGAACTGCATTGATTCACTTAACAAATGTGGTGATGCGGCGTTGTCGCCACACTGGAGGGCTCATGTGTCCTTGCCTAATCAAAAGGAAAACACCAGACAAAATTCCTCGGGATGAGCAAAAAGCCTCGAATGAACTTCGAAGGGCTCTTTTATTAGAAAAAGTTAGTTACAGCGTCATCAAAAAGGAGCGTATCAAAAGGCATATATAATCACACATGGTACAAGTAAACTAATGAAAAATCACAGCATTCTACAAATAAACCAATAGAAATCACATCATGGCAAAGGGTGGGCAAAGGGGGAATAGAAAGTTACAGCACAGCATAGGTGGGAGAAAGGGCATGTGTGGGAGTAGCTGGCTCACATATTTCATTGTTACATGAGACTGCATAGTGAGTCCTGACCGTTAGGCCAGAAAGATGTTTCTGGTGCGATGTTTTTGCATCCCTGTGTATGTGTGTTTCAGGCAGCAGAAACTGCCCTGTACACAAACACCCGGAATGAATTCCAACATGGTGAGAAAGGTTGTAAAATGGAGCAAACTCACTTAACAAAAGTTTCACTTAGCAACCTAAATGTTGGACTCAGTTGTGGTCGTAAGTTGACGACTACCTGTACTCTGTGTGTATCCCACTGGCTCAAGGTCAGCCTTCCATCCTTCGGAGGTCAGTAAAATGAGAACCCAGATTGTTGGGAGCAATACTCTACAAACAGCTTAGTCTAAGTCTAGCTGCAAGTCTAAGTGCTATTGCTATTGCTATCTGTCTGTCTGTCTGTATCATACACACCAATCTCCTCAAGGCGTATATGCTGTTGCTATTCTTGTAAATCTTTCATCTTTATCAGGCTACAGTAATTACTATGCAACTCCTGCGCCCGCATGTTGCATCCTTATACAGCCACAAGTTGAACAGGTCGCCCCCACCAGGCCTGCAGCCGCTCCTCGCTTTCCCCGCGGATATTCCCTTCCCATCATTTCAATTACATGTCTATCGTTGCAAACCCCCTTCCCACCGTCTCCATTCAAGTCCACGACACCCACGGGCGAGGGCGACTTCTGTCCCTCCCTGCCTACGTCAAAGCTCTGGCTGCGCTCTGGTTGGCTCCCGGTGTCCTTAAAAGGCGACGAGCGAGCTGGAGGGAGCGCGCGAGTGGCTGCCAGAAGCTGCCTCGTAGGAGCGACCTGTTTGCCGCGATGTCGGGCACCCGGGCGGCTGTGGCAGCTGCAACGATCGCGCCTCTCGCACTGCCACCGGCGCTGTTCTCGGCGGTCGGTTTGAAGCGCTGCGAAGTGAGCCGGGCGGCAACCGTGCGACTGTAGTGCTGGCGCTCAATGGGGCGACGAAGGGAAAGGGAAAGTGGTGGATCTCCTGGCCCACGCAAGCCGACCTCGTCTGTAGTGCCAGGTGAGTAAGGGCTGACCCGGGACAGGACGGCATCACCCCGACGGTCTCGTTGCCTGCTGTCTGGAGCCAGTTTCCCGCTCGTTTTGCTGCTGGTGGCTTCAGGATGCCCTTGTTCACCTGCGCAGGTGAAACGTCCCCTGGAATGTTTGAACACTGGTGTGGATAAGGTGACAATGGAAAAAATAAAGAAACAAGAGCATACTGAAATATTGTAATTACATATGCTTCTCTGTTCTGAGTCTTCTTGTTTCTTTTATTTCAAACGTTTTTTTATTTCAAAATTTTATTTAAATTTTATTTTAAAATCTCCACGTTGTCCATTGCATCCTTCTCCTGAGCTCTTCAGAATATTGGGGTAACGTAGACCATCATTTCCAGATACTTACCCAGTTATGAGTTGTAATTGTATAAGGGAGAGAAATGGATTCCTGACTGGTGGGCCTAATGTGTGTTTTCTTAAACTTTCTGGTAATTTTTTCCCTGTCGCTAGATAGTATTTTCTGTTTTGTTCTAATCCTGGCTCATGGGCTGGTTTTGTTCAAAATTTATTTCATCATTATTATTATTTCTCTTTTTTTTCTGTCTTTGACTTTTGTCATTTCTCTGCGACTAACATTTCTTTTGGCCTTTCTTGTAATCTTCATAGCAGCTTTGTGAAGTGGGCTAGTCTGAAATGTACCGTTGGTCTAAGGCTACCTCTGCACATAATGCACTCCCATAATTTGAACTAAGTTCATTTAGTTTAGTTTCTGTCATCTACTTCCTTTTTTGTTTTTCTTTTACTTCTGATGCATGTCTTTCTTACCCATGTCTAGAATGAAGCTGCAGTAGAAAGGGAGGGAGGCTTTTTAAGACTGGCTGCAGACTAAATGTAGGGAAGTAGAAGGGAAAACAGTTCTGGTTATAAATAGAAATAGCTGAGCCTTGGTGACAAATGACATAAGATCTGGAAGTACAGACAAGCATGATGAACCTACCAAAACTGTATGCGTCTGGAGAGTGGCGCATTTGTCCGGGTGTCTGGTGACGGCTGTCTGCAAGAAAGGTTGAAGGTGAGCAGAGGAGCATAGTGGAAATTTATTAGGTGTTGCTTTGGACTCATTGGCTTCATACTTCTATGCTATGATACATTATTTGAAGCCAACTTTGATCACTTGATCAACGTTTGTATGGGAAGTATGTCTCTCTGAGCCCTTGGATTTTACGGAATATATAAGTGTAGCCCTGGAGGGATGCTATTTCAGTTTGTTCTGCAGTCCCAGGGGAACATACTTTTTTTTTTCAGACTGAGTTCATACAATGCGCTAAACCAAACCAAATAAATTCTACTGCAGCTTGGTGTAGTTTGTAAGCAGCAGCTTATGGCAAGACTTTGTATGAATGTATTCTTTTGTAGTTGAAAAAAATGTGACTTAGCTAATGTATGAATTCAGGCTTGGTGTAGTTTGCCCCATACGTAGATTATTGTGAAAATGTATATTGCCCTGAGCAGTTTGGAATAATTGTGAAAGAAAGATTAAAGGTAAAGAACTGAACTCACATATCTTTTTGCATAGTTTCTCATATGATCATTTTTCGCCATCATGCAATGCCTCAGTGGCTAAGACGCTGAGCTTGTCAATCAGAAAGGTTGACAGTTTGGCAGTTCGAATCCCTAGTGCCACGTAACGGAGTGAGCTCCCGTTACTTGTCCTCAGCTTCTGTCAACCTAGCAATTTGAAAGCATGTAAAAATGCAAGTAGAAAAATAGGAACCACCTTTGGTGGGAAGGTAACAGCGTTCCGTGTGCCTTCGGCATTTAGTCATGCCTTCCACATGATCACAGAGACGTCTTCAGACAGCGCTGGCTCTTTGGCTTTGAAACAGAGATGAGCACCGCCCTCTAGAGTCGGGAACGATTAGCACATATGTGCAAGGGGAACCTTTACCTTTAAAGCAAAAGAGTGCAAAGTAACCAAAGTGGACAGTGTGTGTGTAGGTGTGCCACACACATATGGCAGGACTTTGAATAATAAACATGACTACATTTCATCTAGTTCTGCATTCATTCTGCTTTAAATTAATTGCAGGTTCTCATAAATAAGTTACATTTATTTATTTTATTGTTTTAAGATCTAAAACAATTGTTCTGGAGTTATTCTAAGGAACTGTATGAATAATCTAGTTCAGTCTTTCCCCACCCAGCAACATATCCTACAATATACCTAAAGCAGCAAAACAGCTTTCCTATCTATTTCTTTGATTCAAATTAGATGCGTGAAATATCTGCTTATATTCTAGAGATTGGTTCAGAATGGGAAGCTACCATGTGGCAATGGATGGAGTATAAAACAGCATATGGAGAAAGTAGTTGAACATTTTCTTCTGTGCTTTCGCTGCCATGAAAATTGCCAGCAATTTTATAGTTGTAAAGAAAAGTTAGCATACACAGTATCTTCCAGGGCAGCATTATGAGATTGTAGTAAAATGAAGAGAGCACCGAGTAACCTTGGATGATCTCAAAAGCTAAGCAGGGTCACCCCTGGTTAGTACTTGGATCAAAGACAGACATGAAACACCAAGGCTTAGGATAGACCAGGAAGTAGAAACTGTCCCAGCAGAAGGCAATGACAACCACATTCCTCTTCCTGACAAGACAGAAAAAACAAACACCATGATCCATCTGTGTAAATCATTAAGGTCATGTACAATGCAGTTCATGTGCAATCTGTTCTTGGTCTGTGTTTTTAGACAGCCGTTCTAAAACAGGAATGGGGAATTTTGAGTATCAAGAACCATCCTTTTTAATTTTGGGGCGGGGAGCTGGGTGCTGGCAATGTGGCAAAATAGGTGAAGCTCTAGTGAGAAGTGTGGATTTGGGGGGGAGGAGAGGGTTTTTGGATGTCTACCTTAACATTCCTGTTATTATAAAATGTATGTGATGCAACATTGGGCTTTGGGATTCACTTTTAATTGCTTTAAGTCAGGGGTACAAAAGTGATTCTTTTGAAAAATAGAAGTCTTTGCCAAGCAGGAAATCAAAAAGATAACTTCTGGCTAACATTTTGTTTTAAGATACGCTGTTTTAAATGCAGATTATTAACCTAGCAGGTTTGAAAAGTGGTATGCATATGATAACAATTTTTAAAACCTACAATTCAAATGGAGGAGAAACTGTTGGTACAAATGAAATTTAATATTTATTTATTATTTATTTATTATTTGACATTTATAGGCCGCCCTTTTCCCTGAGGGGACTCAGGGCGGCTTACAATTTGTAGGAAGGGAGTGCAAGACAAAACACAAAAAGAAAATGTGGAGTATAATAAAATAAAACGATAAAACACAACATTCATTCAACATTCGGGTGGGGCGAGATTAGGGTCTTATCCCCAGGCCTGACGGATAGCTAGATCTTGAGGGCTGTGCGGAAGGTCTGAACGGTGGTGAGGGTACGAATCTCCACGGGGAGATCGTCCCAAAGCGTCGGAGCTGCTACAGAGAAGGCTCTCCTCCGCGTAGTCGCCAGTCGGCACTGACTGGCGGATGGAATTCGGAGGAGGCCTACTCTATGCGATCTGATGGGACGAAGGGAGGTAATCGGCAGAAGGCGGTCTCTCAAATAGTCAGATCCACTACCATGGAGGGCTTTATGAATGGTAAGTAGCACCTTGAAGCGCACTCGGAGATCAATAGGTAGCCAGCGCAACTCACGGAGGATCGGTGTTATGTGGGCGAACCGAGGTGCGCCCACGATCACTCGCGCGGCCGCATTCTGGACTAGCTGAAGTCGCCGGATGCTCTTCAAGGGCAGCCCCATGTAGAGCACATAATCACAGCCCCATGTAGAGCACATAATCACAATAATTGTGATACAATTGTTTATCTAATGTGGTGTTACCTACTCCCTCAAATAATTTTAGCATTTCAAATAGCTCCAGAAAAAAAAAATCAACACGAGAGAACAGTGTGGAACAAAGTTAAAATTCCTAAATCTTGTAGGCTAACAATATAGATAACTCACTTAGTCTACAGGTGTAATCCAGTCTTTTGGGGTCCATATTTGCTTAGTGTAGAGCGCATTGCTGAATGGGTGCATTATTTGATAAATCTGATTGATCATCATTGGGCTTTCTCTTTAGTAAGGAGACTGAAGTTTTAGATTTTGGCTTCTGAGGATCATCTGTTTGACCAATGTGGGAATAGAATTGTGATTTGACATGACTCAGTTCTTGCAACAGTACTATGATTACTTATTATCAGCTTTTTAAACTGACTTATCTTAAACTGACATGACCTTATATAAAATGAATCAGAGTAGTAAAGAATTGAAAAAGGAACTGGGCATGGCAGTAGGGGAGCAGGTATGAAGTGGGTAATGATGACTTTGATTTTAAAAAACATACGTTTCAAGCTTTTGTCTTTGGATGTAGGAACCTTAATTTTGTTAGTAAAACTAGAATGACTAAACACTTTAAATAATGTACTACATTTTAAACATTCTTATTTATTATGACCTGCTTTTACTTCAAAGTCTCAGAGGTTTCTACTCATGTTAGTCACATGTTGATTCTTTCTAGTCCTCAGATGCAGTGACAGATAACGATTGGTGAATTTTATGACTTAGTAGGAATTTATTTCACCACCAAGTCCAATAGATTCTTGACAGCTTACAAAATCTAATGCAGAGTTGAAACAATTAAAAACAGACAAAACAAGATAGCTTGGATTAAAAACAGCCACAATAAACTATGACACAACAATCTCTCTCACACCCAAATACACTAACCCCAACCTTGGGAACAGAACCAGGTTTTAAATGTTTTTCAGGACCCCCAGGAGAATGGGTGCCCATTCATACTGCTGATAGGATGCTGTTCCAGAGAGCAGGAGCAGCAACAGCAGCAAAGAAGGCTGTTGTGGCCCGCCAGCACCAGTGGAGGGGGCACCAGATTTGGCCAGTGAGGAGGTTGGGGAGGAACATGGGCCAGTCCTGGAGTCTGGGGAAGGCTCTGATGAGGGCTCTGTGTCAGAGGCAGAGAAAGGACCAGAGCCATGTGCCAGTTATCAGCTGCCTTCAGAGTCAGACATCAGTGAGGCAGATGAACAGCTGGAGCTGTTCCCAGTGTGCACATGCGCAGACGAAGGGAACAGCCTAAAGAACAGGAGTCGACTTGGGAGTAAGGCCAAAGTGGACAATGAATGGCCCTTCCCAGAGGAAATAAAAGAGGAGCGAAAGTGGAGTGGAGTTTGTAGGAGACAAGTAGTTCGCTCAATGGTTTGTGACTCTCTTGAGTCTTGTTGCCAAGTTTTGCAGATATCGGCCTGTCAGCTCTCCAAGCCAGATAAGGTATCTATGACTGTAAATCCCCCTTGAAAGACTTTGCTGGAAATGAATGAGCAGAATTCACAGTAAAATGATAAAAGGGTTTTTTTGTCGAGACAAGGAGGTTGCTTCATGCTCTTGGGAAACCTAGGTCAGAATAAAGGCTGAATCTGAAAAATAAAGGAAATTCATATCCCAGTCCTTTATTTGAAAATTGTGCATTTCACACAATGCACAACATTCAAAGGTGGTTGGAATAATAGGAAACATTGCAAAATGCAGAGGCTTTGAACAAAGTCACAACTTCAGATTGGAAGTGTTGTATTGTGCCTAACCATGACCAGCAAGGTAGCTAGGTATATATAAACACTAATACAGGTGGAATACAAACCAAATACATATATGTTTTGTACAAACATGTAGCACACGCTGCCATAATTGCACACGTTACCATTTGCAACCCATAAAGTTTTGCCCACATTTTAGGGGGACTAGGATTACAACAATAATGTGAATAAGATGATTTATTTCCCTTGCTGCTTTTAAAAGCCAAGTAAACTGATACAAAATAGAAACTTATGGACCTAGCATCTGTTAAGCACCTGCTTGTGCTAAGAGGAAAAAAAAAAGGGTGACATTGCTATTTTAAACTTGGTTTTCTCCTTGGCTACTTATAAATTGCAGCAGGATCACCCGTATTCCATGAAAAGGTCAAGTTTAAAGTTACCGAATTCTCTATCAGAAAACAAGGTTGGTTTCCTTGGCTCTTGTTTTGCTTCAAGCTCTGCTATGGGTTTAAATACAATAAATACATATAAGTCTGCTGTTCTGTGTAACAGGTGAAGCAGTCAACTAAGTACAAATGGCATTTGTTTAATCTTTCTCCTTGCTTTCTAAGATTTGCAGGTAAATTAATAGCAAAATGTATTACTTTGGCTACTTAGCTCTCTGAGAAAGTGGAAGTTGACACAGTAGTGTTAATACTGCTATAACGTCAGAAAAGGATTTTTTTTTGCAGCAGTTTTTGTTACTGTCTTTTAGTGCTTGTGCTGCTGCTGTAGGGACATGAAATTGTGAGGAAATAAGAGCTTTTAAGTAAATCCTGAGTGTATTATCAGCATAGTCTTTTGATCTGACATGCAGATATAGAAGACACAAAAGGCCCAATTTATGAAATCAAACTGTGTACAGTGAACAAATCCCCTGGACCATTTGCTGTTGATTTAAAACTAGCCACAGCTAAGTTCAGATCTAGGTGGTTTTGCAGCTTTTAACCATTTAGGTTTAACATTGACATTATTGTTCTGAGCTGACCTGATCCTGCAGGCAGGTCTTTGGAGCCTTTTGATGAAAAGTAGTCACTATGGACCTCAATTAATATGTTTTCATTTAGGTGCATCGCACGTTGCTCAAATAAACTGTTAAAAGAAATATTTAACAGGAATTTGTTTCTCTCTCAAAAGGTTAATTGTAACACTATAAGGCCATGCTCTGATTCGTAGTTTATCAGGAGACAGTTATGCCCTGGCAATGCCTGTTTTTCCATGATACAGTACTGCTCTCATCTTGTCCTAGCCCATGGATGAAATAAGCTTTAATTATATCACAAAGTCTCCTGTTTTTAAATACTATTTTTTCCTTAAGCCATCACTGCTATACCACAGCTTCAGGGTGGTAAAATCAGTAATGCTGTGTTGCAACTAATCTTGAAGCTGAAATAGCCAACTTCTTGTGAATGTCGTCAACTATATATGTTTTGGGACATTACTGCTTATTACCATATTAATTTGAATTTCATTTAAGATCAATAAATTCTAAAGTGTGATCATAGTTCAGCCTCCACTGTAGCCATTCTTTGCAGTATTCTGAAAATAAAAGGTATCAAGCTTTTTGTTGCTTGTGGTTTCCCCTTCAATTGTCAGTTTCAATCACTATAGTGTGTGTGTGTGTGTGTGTGTGTGTGTGTGGTGTTCCAGCATAATTCTGGAACGCCTCAAGCAATTTCAACCAAACTTGGTACACAGATGACTTACTCTCTGGAAACAAATACTATGGGTGGTAAGACACCCCTAACACCCCTTGGGGTGTGTATTCTGTTATGATACAGCCTGTTGTGCCTTAAAATGGATTCTACTGTATTGCTGTAAAATGGCTTCTACTGTACAGTGCAGTGGAGTTGCCATTGGTAATGGTTCACTGTATTCTATAAGGGGATTCCCTCTGGTAAGGGAAAAAAATCCAACATTAGAAATTATGTTTCATCCGGACATTTCCCCCCCTATAAATAAATACCTGGGCAATGCCAGTTATCAGCACTAGTAGAAAAATATAAAAGAGTAAGTTGGTCTAGTCTAGTGGTAAAGGCACCAGTCTAGAAACCAGGAGACTGAGAGGCCTTAAGTATAAAAGCTGACTGGGTGACTTTGGGTCGTTACTCTCTCTCACCCCAACTCTCCTCACAAATGTGTTGTAGGGGAAATAGGAGGAGAGGAGAGGATTAGATACATTCACCACCTTGAGTAATTTATAAATATAGTAAAGGTGAAGTGTAAATAAATAAAAATTAAAAAATCGCAATCACCCCAAGTTAAACAGCTAGCTGGTTTAAATTTATAGGAGTAGCTAGTTGCACTGTCTCTTTTCTGTCTGGAACTATTTCCACCCTATTACTATCCTTATATCTTCATATTATTCAAGAAACCAGGGTGATGCTCAAATGACGAATGAAGGAAGAGTAGACAAGGAGCCGAAGGACATAATATCTATCTCTGTTGTAGTACCACAACAAAATTTTGTCTGCTGGCAGTAGATATGTTCTTCACCAACAGTAATAAATGAAAAATTATTTAAATATCTTATTTTATTTTTGTAGGGTGGAAATAATGCAGGTCACACTGTCGTTGTTGATGGGAAGGAATACGATTTTCACCTCTTTCCTAGTGGTATAATTAATCCTAAAGCTGTTTCTTTTATTGTAAGTATTCCATTCAGATTCATAAAATCCAAACATACTGTACATTTATTTTTTATTTCAGCAACATTTATCTATTATTCTTTTCAGTATGCAGGAATAAATCTGACTGAATTCAAATTAGAGATAAAACAACCTGTGCATTTTCTTGTTTCATTTTCAGATTTTGAGGAAACACTGACCTATTATCTGTGAAGAAATACTTAAGATTCAGCACAAGTGACTGAGATTTTTTTTATATTCAGAACATAGAATAGCTGTTAAAATCCCACTTTATGTCTAATTTTCATACATTTTAGTTACATTTTGCCATACAGGGAGAAGTGGTCTCTTCTAAGCCAGTTGCCCCAGATCTGGACCCAAGTGATGGCACTATTAGGTGTACTGGCCTCTAGCTGCTGCTGGTAAATGCCAGGTCAGTGTAGAATAAGACTGTGTCCATCTACATTATTGTGGTGGATAAATATATTGATCTGGCATGTGTTGCTAAGACCAAATTAGGCAATGACAGGATAAGTCCTATCAAAAATAATCTCAGCTTATTTTCAGGTTCTGCAGTAACTGCAGCACATTGGTCCAGCAGAAGGGATAGTACAGAGATTTTCTCAATACAGTACCAAAGAGAACTTCCTTGTTCTCCTCAATACAGTACCAAAGAGAACTTCCTTGGTGTCTGGCTTATATGTGGAATTGGGCCATAGAGATAAGTTAGCTAGGAGGCCTGCATGAGTTTTCTGGATGTCATCTCAAGATCATCTGCAGCTCCTAAGATTGGTCATCTAGGGCATGGGTGTCAAACTCGCAGCATCACGTTACCATCACGTGATGTTTCGTGATGTTTTCCCATTGTGGAGCTGGGGTGGGTGTGACCTGCACATGATGCATCCAGCCCACGGGCTGGCAGTTTGAAACCCTGATCTAGGGGGACTTCAGTCTCTTTGTCCTGGGAGAGGAATCTATACAATTTATAAATGTCTGGGCTCCCTGGCAACCATGGACCTGTTCCATGTAATCCTGGCTGCAGTATCCATGAATGGCATATGCTACATATGTATGGACTTGTGTTTGGAGCAGATGAGACATGATCTGGAGATGAAGGACTGTGATGCACCTGCAGTTGTCACATCTCATTGCTGGCTTATCTTATACTCAAATCTTCATGATGTAACCTAAACAAACATTGGGGAGGGCAGGCTATCTTTGCTGATCTCAAGAAGCTGAAATTTAGTTTAGATTCTCTTGGGAATCTTTCTGCCATAGGAGAGAAGGAGTGATGGTACCCGTATCTAGGAAAGATGTTGGGATACTGGGTCAAGAACTACTATTAAGAGAATGGTCAGGTAAGATACAGTAAGCCCACAAGTGGTTTGAGAGCTTGCAATGTCTCACATTGAGAGTTACAAGATTGATGTCAGTCTTGTGTGGAAAACAAGATAGAAATTGCAACAGGTTGAGCTAATTCTACATTATTGTAAAGTTATCATGTAAGTCTGAAAATACATGTCTCACCACATCTCCTTTATAGCCCAAGAAACTAGGGAGGGTCACTTCTGAGCCTCTTGCCCTGCCCACTCTCCAGTTGAGGGTTATGCTATCTTTTATCTGACCATTCCTTTGACAACATATCTTGATTCAGTCTCCCAAGGTCTTTCCCACATACCACATCACAAAGGAGGAGATACTGATTAAGCCGGCTTCAAGTCATATAAAACATCAGAAAGACTTCTAGAGGAATGGAGATTCAGATTAAATTGGAGGTAAACAATAAATGGCTGTTGAAGATAGACTGATAGTTATGGGACAGAGAAAAATTAGTTAGTAAGCTCAAATAGTCTGCTTAGTGTTAATACTGCTGAAAGCTCATTAGTTCCAAAGTAATTCAACGTTCACAAAGCAATCTGGGGAAGTGCACTAAAGACCAAAAAAGGATGAATGGAACTGTGGGACAGTCACTCACCAATGCAGAGGGTATCCAATGAGGGTGGCAGAATGTGCCAAAAGGTAAATCAAAGCCTTCCAGTTAGATAAAGGCCAGCTGTAGATTTTCTGAGAGCACAGAAAAAAACATCGCCATCAATCTTTGTAATCCTTTCTTGGAGGAGAAGGCAGAGAGACACAGCAAAGTGAAACCTTATAATATGTATCCTAACTCAATAGTCCATTCTCTAATAATTCCATTTTAAACTTTAATTAGAAAAGTTGGAAAAATCCAATCTGTTGCAAATTCTTCTGATATAAGAATAGCTGTATTTGCCTAATCCTTACTCTTCTAAGGAGATATTTGATGTCTTGATTTTACAGCAAAAGTTTTGTGTATACCTTTTAGGTAATGGAGTGGTTATACACTTACCTGGCTTATTTGAAGAAGCTGAAAAAATGAGAAGAAAGGTTTGTACCTCATATTTTTCTTTTAATTGTTTGTTATATGGCTTGTTTATAAATAGTGGCATTCATCCTTATTTTAAAAGGATATTTTAATGTTCTGAAAAAAAGAAAAAATGGACCTACTTCAGTTATTGTGGACAAGAGATTAAGGCTGGAAAAATTCCCAAGAGATGGTAAATTACATTTATTTGAAAGACACTTTTTAGTGATTGTAAATGTGTCACTGATGGCGAGCAGGCTTTGGCCTATGAGACTGCGATAATATGGCCCTCTGCATGCTACACTTTGAGTATTATTGCTCTAAGAGCAAGGATTTTCATCCTGGGTAACTGGCATGAAGGGTTAGTTGGGGAATTCTGGGAGTTGAAGTCCATACATCTTCAAGTTGCCACTTGAGAAAGATTGCTGTAGATTGTTCAGTCCTCTATAGCCACATTCTTCTAACTGGTACATGTTTCTTTTGATAGGATTAAAGGACTGGGAGAAAAGACTTATAATATCTGACAGAGCCATCTTGTAAGTAATAGTCAGAGACAGAAAACAAATACAACTTTTTCATATTGTTGTTAATTTATTTGTACTGGGAAGGATTTATATTTTTGTATAAATTTTATTAAAAGTTTTTACAAGGAACATAAAAACTACACAAACTAATACAGCATAAAGAGAACAAAGAAAGAGAAAAAAAGAAAGTGCAGAAAAAATATAAAAAGAAATTGAAAGAAGCTTATTAATCATTTGAAGCAAATACAAGTTATCTCTTACTCTATGATTACAAAAAGCTTTTTAATTACCCAATCTTTCTCTAATCATGAAACATCCAGTCGTAATGCATTTTTTCTGTTTTAGGCAAAAAGTCTACAAGAGTTTTCCAGTTAGCCATAAATATATATACTGTCTTTTCTCTAATTAAAAAGGGTAATTTAGCAAGCTTCATATTTTTGCCTATGAACAAATAATTCTTATTTTAATATATTGATACAACAAATGGTAAATTACGATTAAGGTTGTTTTGACCTGGCAATTTCTTTATTTTGAAGCACAGTGCTGCTAATAATTACACCAGCTTGATTTCTTTATTGTTAGAACACTAAAAACATAATTGTATGAAATATTTGAAAATCAACCTTGTTTTATCTCCTCAAATCTATGCAGTGTTTGATTTTCACCAAGCAGTTGATGGACTTCAAGAAGTACAGCGTCAAGTACAAGAGGGGAAAAAGTAATTATATATCTTGGTATATTTGAATTCTGCTACTAGATGTGGGCATAAGCCTGGACAGAAACATATACAATGCAATGTAATGCAACAATTCTGTTAGTTTTTTTGGGCTGTTCTTGTTTAAAATATCAACTTACACAGCATGCATGAGTTTCAAATGTGCAAGAGTCAGAAATTGTATAAGAGCAGTCTGATCCCTATATGTGTCATGCATATATGTCACATAGACTGTGCTTGTATAAAAGGGATGCACTGATAAAAGCCATATCTCTATACATCTGGTAACTGCTCTGGAGAAAATACCTACGCTTTACAAGTAGTGCATGAGGAGACAGATCATGTGGTTAGGTTTTATTATATGGAGGCCAGTCCAGGTCTGATGCCCATATTTATTTATCTTGCTGCCTTCTTCCTATCTACACATGGGGCTCTGTTATAGAATCTGCACTTTAGAACATGGCAGCTCTTCATGACATACCACACAAATAGAAATCTGGCTGTTATCTCTTCGTGAGAATGATGAAGTTATGGGAACACTGACTAATGTAAATTTAGACAATGAATCATATATATTATTATCTTTCCTGAGGCAAATTTAGTGACATAGCATTATCACCCAGATTATGTGTGAGAATCTCTTCAGGTTTGTTCAGTTATACAACTGCCACTGCTGAATTAGTATTAGCATTACAGTAAGGTTGTAAAAGCTGAACAATGAACAAAAAGGCATCTTTGTATTAGGGATTTGGATTCTAAAAGTATTTTGAACTGCCAGAATCAGCCTCAGACGATATTAAGGTTAATTATGAGGTGACATGTGATACAAATGGATCATGGAGTAGAAAAATCTCTTTTAAAGCCAGGTTACGCTACTGTGTATTTACTGATGATGGGTAGGAAATCAATTCTGAGTAAAAGATAGTTCATACTCAAGTAATTATTGATAAACTTTTCCAATGTTTTGGGAAAAGACGATATAGTTATTGACATGCTTTTTCCCCTTCCAGTTGACCACAGTCATGTCTCTGTGCTGGAGGTTATATTTGATAGGTCACTGAGCTGGAAAACGATACCCAGTTAATCTATTTAGAACAACTCTGAAAAATCTGGCAGTGAAGTAGTGAAAGGAAGCATCCTCATAGCAACCTTGGCACACAGTACAGTATGGAAAAGTACTTGTACATGCATAGCATTCTGGTCCAGTTCAATTAATCAGTGTGGGGTAATATAGCTACTGCTGGATTCCCTAAAAGAACGACATTGTGATCTTTGAGATGATCAGAACATCCCAAACATAGATGACTGAAGTTTGGAAGATGCGCAGTCGAGAGGAATAATGCCTTTCAAAGACAATATATCGCTCAGTAACCTTAAAGAAAATGGGGGTGGGAGCATTATACTTTTCCAGTTATATTGTTATTTATCTGGGTTGCCTTTTGCTTGAGAATCTTCAGAAGAGAATATTTCCATTTGCATCATTTATTTAAAACATTTATATAACCTTTTCTTAAAGGCAAAAACTCTGGTGAGGCTCACCATATAAAAATTAAACAATGTGTAGAGCAATAAAACAAAACTAAAAATAAAGACCAGTAAAACCAAAGTAGAAAAATGTGGTGCCAAAATCACACTTTTAACTTTAAAGGGATAACTACGTCCCTCCTTGTTTCTGTTATCCCTTTATTTGTTGCCTCTTTTCAATTGGCGAGTTGAACTTTGACTTAAGTCCTTATATGCTACCACTTTATTTCTTTTAAAGAGAAATGGAGTTGGTAGTTGATGCAACAGGATATAATGTTGTTATTCCATTTCTATCAGCCTTCCCCAGAGTGCTGGATTTTGGCATCCAACTTGAGTTTCAAAATAATAATGTTCAGTGAGAGTCATATGTGCAATCTATACACCTTTCTTCTATTCAAGCATGAAAAAGTAGTTTTTTTCCCCAATTTTGTTTGATTTCTCAAAAGAAATAAATCTCTATCTGTTCTGAACCTGAAAAGATCAAAGACCTCATAGGCGAATATTCTTTTCTAATGCATGCATGCATTCATGCACGTCCAGACTACTCATTTTAACCAATTTCTATTACAAGACATTTGGAAATATTGTACCACTAAATAACTGAATAGTTCAACAGTTGATTCCACTCAATTGTCTTTTTTCGCTAGCATTGGCACGACAAAAAAAAGGAATTGGACCAACTTATTCTTCCAAAGCTGCACGGACAGGACTTCGGATCTGTGATCTTCTTTCAGACTTCAGTGAATTTTCATTAAGGTATTCTTGTCGAGTGCACAATAAGGAACTTCTTGGATGGGAACTTTTGTAGACTCTTAAGATATTGTACAGAAGGGAAAGTATGTATGAATGTGCTCTGTGGGGAACTGTGAAGATAGTTGTGCAAATATTACTGAAAACAGGCTGGATTTGGAGAAATATTTATTTCATTGACTTAATTAAGATAAATTCTGATTATCTTTGACACTTAAAAAACCTGTTGTTTGAACATACAACCTGGTCTCCATGCATATTTCACCAGGTATTTTTTGCCTGTGATTTTTAGGGAAACATACAGTTTTAAAATATCTATGTACAGTGTATGCTGCTAATTGTTGATGTTTTGCAGATTTAAAAATCTGGCTCACCAGTACAAGTCAATGTTTCCTTCTTTAGAAGTTGACATAGAAGGACAACTAAAAAAACTGAAGGTAAACCTCTAACATTCCATCTTGAAATTTGGAATTTTAACAGAATAGATAAACCTAGATTGGATTATCTTTCCAGGAGAATGTCATGATTAATGATGATGGTGAAAACTTCTGAGATGACTAGAACTAGTGTCATTATGACTGGAAAAACTCCTTCACCTAAAAAGAATTTATAACCTCTGGACTCAGCTGAATATTTTTGTGCTATATGCAATTACAGGTAGTCCTCAACTTACGACCATAATTGAGTCCAAAATTTATTTTGCTAAGCAAAACATTTGTTAAGTGTGTTTACCACCATTTTGCAACCTTTCTTGCCACAATTGTTAAGTGAATCATAATGTTGTTAAGTTAGTAACATGGTTGTTAAGTGAATCTTGTTTATCCATTGACTTTGCTTGTCAGAAGGTAGAAAAATGTGATGACATGATCCCAGGACACTGCAACTGTCATAAATGTGAGAAGAGTTGCTAACAATCTGAATTTTGATCATGTGACCATGGGAATGTTGCAATGGTTGTAAGTGTGAAAAATGGTCATAAGTCACTTTTTTCATTGATGATATAACTTTGGACGGTCACTAAATTAACTGTGTAAGTCCAGGACTATCTGTAGTTATGAGACATAACTATTTCAGTCTGAATGGTTCAAACTTTTTCAATCATCTTGTTCAGATCCTTAAATGCCAAAGTCATCCAAAAGGATCTGACAAGATGCCATTTATTCTCCTGCAGATTAAACTGGCAAAACTTCAGAGTTTGTCATGATAAATATAATCAACCTTATTCTTGTGTCTAGCCAGCCTATCACAGTTAGCAACCTGTATATTTCCTCCTTAATTGCCTAGAAATTGTGTTTTTTCTGGTTTGGCTTCTGATATGCTTCTATTCTTAACTTTCAGCCAATATAGGAGAATATAGTAACTTTTCATATATATATGGAATATTGCAGGGATACGCTGAAACAATAAGACCAATGGTCAAAGATGGAGTTTATTTTATGTACGAAGCACTACACGGCCCCTCCAAAGAAAATTCTGGTGGAGGGTGCCAATGCAGCACTGCTTGACATTGATTTTGGTATGTCACTTGGTACAGTATATGGTTGTCTAGCTACATAGAAATCTGTTTAATAAATTACTATGTACATAGATATGAGAAGGGTTAGATTATTATTTCATGAGTAGGTGCATATTGATGAGAAATAATAATGCATACAGATGAGAAATAAAGCATGTATTTCCTGAAGCCTGACAGGCCACTGAGAGAAATGGTGATTAGTTTACCCTTTTCATACATTCTTAAATATTCATAGTTTGTATGATCGTGAGTCTTAATCATGCTGAGAAATTGATGAGACCCCTGGTGATTTCAATGGCCATATTGTAACTATGACTTAATTTGAATCCAACCATATCAGAGTTGTTAGGTAAGCTCCCCATTGGGAGAGCAAGTACGTTCAGCGAAGCGTTGTGAGAGTTTTGTTGGAGCACACACAAACCAGCATACAGAGACACTGCAGTTTAAATAGGCTTTTACTTTCGTGGAAATAAGGTATCAGAGTCCATCAAATAGTCCAAGTCATACACGGATAAGACAGTCAGTCATCAGTGTCATCAGTTAAGGGATAATCCAAATAACATAGTCCAGTATCATATGATCAGTTCAGTACTCAAAGTTTGCTAACAGTTGCAAAACTTACAATAGCTCACGACACTCAGATCAGATCAACCCAGCATCTAACGAACAGAGAGCTAACAGTCATTTTGGCTCCCTCTTATGGCCGATTGAGGAAAAACAGCAACCAATCACATTTTACAGTATGATTTAAAGAAACAGGTATAGCATTGCTATATGATTTATATATTGCCAATCCAACCATTATATTCCTAACATTCTTCCCTTTGGGTAGGACAAGATATAAATCTTACAATCTTAATCCGTATTCCTCGCAATAACATTTATGCTTTATGTTACCTTGGGCCTTACTAAAATGATCTGCGATGTTATCTTCAGATATACAATACTCCAGTGAAACTAATTTACTATTCACACTTTGCCGTACAAGAGTATCTCAAAGTGTATCTTATTAGGGGTCAACATGAGAGAATGTACTACCTCTTTTAGAATGCAAGTGAGTAAAGATTAGGAGCAGATTCCAAGAAGGAATTTGTTTTGTGCTGTACAGTTTTGCATTCTTCTCAGTTGGCTTATTAAACCATTTGTTTAATTTGTTGCCTTCTGGAACCAAATGTACAGTATCTTTTACAAGCATGTAGTTATTCCTCATTTTATAACCATAATGGGAACTGGCAACTCCATTGCTAAGCATGACCATACCGTCTTACAATAGCAGTTGCAACAGTTTTGGTTGCCATTGTTAAGCAAATCCCACATAGTTGTTAAGCACAATATCACATGATCACCATTTGCAACGTCTTGCTGTCTTCCCCATTGACTTTGCTTTTTGGAAGCCAACAGTAATGCTGCAACCATCATAGCAGATTTTAGCAATAGCAGATTTTTTATATACCGCTTCATAGGGCTTTCAGCCCTCTCTAAGCGGTTTACAGAGTCAGCATATTGCCCCCAACAACAATCCGGGTCCTCATTTTACCCACCTCGGAAGGATGGAAGGCTGAGTCAACCCTGAGCGGGTGAGATTTGAACCGCTGAACTGCTGATCTAGCAGTCAGCTGAAGTGGCCTGCAGTACTGCACTCTACCCACTGCGCCACCTCGGCTCTTAACTGCAAGCTACTTGTCAAGTGCCCAAATGGTCATCATGGGACCTGGGGGACACAATGAGTATGAGGAATAGTTGTAAGTCTCCTCATTGAGCATTGTCATAATTCTGAACAATTACTGAGTGGATAAGTAAGCACTACCTGCATATGGATGTTAAATGTAACAATATTTACAGAGCAATGGTGGTGCAGTTTTGAGAATGCAGTACTGCACGCTAATTGTGCTAGCTGCCAGCAGTTCGGCAGTTCGATTCTCACTGGCTCAAGGTTGACTCAGCCTTCCATCCTTCCGAGGTCGGTAAAATGAGGACCCAGATTGTTGGAGACACTAGGCTGACTCTGTAACTGCTTAGAGAGTGCTGTAAAGCACTGTGAAGCAGTATATAAGTCTAAATGTTACTGCTAAGTGCTGTTTAATAATATAGAAGAGCATAATGTGCTTGATAAACCTTCTGGATTATGCAAGTTTCTCCCGCACATTTTCATGTGATTCCCTGATCTTTAAAGGTGATGTGTTGAACAGCTGTTTGAAATAACAGCACTCTTTTTTTTTAAAGCAGGATGTACCTATTTTTTGCTTTTTGATAGGCACATATCCTTTTGTGACATCATCAAACTGCACCGTGGGTGGTGTATGCACTGGATTGGGCATTCCTCCTCAGTATATTGGAGAAGTTTACGGAGTAGTAAAAGCCTACACAACAAGAGTGGGAATTGGAGCCTTTCCAACTGAACAAATAAATGTAAGTATTATAATTAAACTAGTACAAATAAATTAAAATAAGCATAGGATAATACAGACTTGAGTATTTTACAGCCTCCAGGCCATATCTGACCCTTTGGTTGTCCCTATCCAGCCCATGTGAGGTCAGTCAGAAATTAGAAATAAATGTAAATAATTGCACCTCAGGGAGCAGGAGAAACTGAATCGGGTCCAGTTCTACACTTCTTCAGTCAGTTGAAAGCCATGGGAGTGGGAGGAGAGAAAGCACTTTTCTGTATCTATGCAGCACTCACCCCTTGCTTGGAGCAGCCTTAGGAGACAACAGCAACTATGGTTTAGGTGGGGGACACAGGCTCGTCGATCAACCACCGTCTTGCAGGCAAGCAGGAGGAGTACATCCAGGATCTAGCAGGAGAGCAGTGGTGGTGGCAGAAGCATGGCAGCTGAGCCAGGTTGGGCTGAGGTGAGGCTCTACATTCCCACCTCCCTCCAAATGTTAGTTCCAGCAGCCAAAGTCACCAGAAGGAACTCAACTCTAGACAACAACTCTCCGACAAAGAGCAACAGGAAGCCTATTGGTATGGCCCTCCACAACAGTCCCAGTTTCTCATATGGCCCCTTGGGAAAATTAATTGCCCGCCCCAGGATAATGTGTTGTAATGATCCTGTGCTAATACATGCAAGTATTATGCCACTCAAACTTTATTATAAAAGAGAAACTGTGCGGATGATATTAACCTGCTCTCCCAATTGTCTTAATTTTCTTTGGAGTGTGATTCTCCACCAAATCACAGCTCCATTCTATAGCATACTTTCAAATGTCTTTTTACAAGTTATCCTGATCTGAATCTAATTTTAAAAATTGTGTCATCTCCCAAATCCACTCCCTGATTCTCTCAATTTGGAATTTTTAATTTGTTTAAATTATTATTTTTTACTGTAGCGTATAAATGCCACTGGATAGTGGACAAAGTGGTATAATAAAGTAATATAGTAAAGTAATCCAGAGTCACATTGCACACAGATTTAATCAATAAATAGACTATCAGGGGGGGGATGAGCATCAAAGAACTGCACCCCAAATTCTGCATTTAGGATTGAATTAAAAATACAGAATACTCTAAATCCAAAGTATGATTTCAATGACAAATGAGGATTAGATTTTGCATTCTTTTCTGCTTTCTTACGTACCTTTCTTTCATGCATATATTAAATGCTTTGATATATACATTTACATATGCTATAATCTACAATTATTACAATACATCAATGGTAATTTGGAATAAGTTTCTAAGTCTGATTTTAGGACTAAACACCAACCATAATTTACCAGCTTGGAACGTGAATCCAACCCTGATTAATGCTAAATGAAGAAAAAAAACTGCCTTTTGGGGAGTTTGGAAAATTGTTTGACTTAGTGTGCCATGTTAAACATCGTTTGTCTTCTAAATGATTTAAAAAAAACATGCATTTTTGACATGACAATAGTTCATTTACTAGTGGCTTTGACACTTGGCTATGTCTACTGTTCCAATCTTTTGGGTATCTTTGTCTCTGGTAGGAAATTGGAGACCTTTTACAGTCACGAGGTCATGAATGGGTGTGACTACAGGCAGGAAAAGACGTTGCGGCTGGCTAGACCTTGTCATTTTGAGATACGCTCATATGATCAACGGCTTTACTGCGTAAGCATCACAGATTTTGACCTACACTTGGAACTCATAACTTTTAACCCGGTGGAGTACAAATATGTAGGTAACATTATAATTAGTCTAGCAAAATTATGTTTATATTTTGATAAGAAACAGTAGCACTTTATCCCAAAGAAAATAAAATTTCAGTGGGCTTGAACGTCTTGGGTCAATAGTACTGTACAATAAACAACAGTCATTGTAGGGGCTGTAAACCAGAAAAAAGCAGGAAATAGAAAATGATATTTACATGGTACATACTTGCTATTTCTGCCTCATCATAAAGTTTTGCATCATTGTTTGGTCTTGCAATCTGAAATATATCAGGAAGGAGATACAGAGTGTTTATTTTAAATTCTGACTGATGTGGAATGTCGATCAGCACAAACTAAAATTAATGGAATTAAAGGCAGGCCAAGTGATATATGTGATTGGCCTGTAAATTGCTCTGAACGTAGTAGGTTCTGAATTCTTGAAGCTTAAAAAAATAAGTTTGATATCTGTGGATTGCTCTTACTTGAAAAAAATATAACCATCCACACTGTGCACAAGTTTTTAAAATATGGAACATTTAATTCTTAAGTGCCATACCTAAATTCTCATCATTTGTATGTAGCTAAAATTTACTGTGTGATACAGACCTGAGTATTTAAAATGCTTCTTAACATGTGTATTAATTTAAACTTTATCTGGTTGTAACCTTTTTTGTGTGTGATTACTTCAGAACAGTTCATGCTGTTGGGATATCCCATAAACTTAAAAAAAAAAACCAGGTAGAATGAGGATTGAATGAGATGTTGAATGAGACTAATATCTATCTAATATTTTCTGGGCAGTTTGGCATTAACAAAACTTGATATTCTGGATGTCCTTGATGAAATCAAAATTGGTGTGGCTTACAGGCTGGATGGGAAAAGAATTCCATATTTTCCAGGTATGTTATTAACTGAATATGTAACTTTGAACTAGGCTGAAAGTTTATTAGGTCAGGTGTCCCCCAAATTTCAGGCGACAAACCTGATGAAGATTTTGCTGTCCACTTTCATTTCTCTTCCAATTTTCTTGCGTCCTTTGGGAAGATTAAAGACAATTTCTAAATAAACACATGACTACAGCCCAGTGGTAGGTTTCAAAAATTTTTAGAACCTCTTCTGTAGATGTGGCCTGCTTTGTGGGAGTGGCTCGCTGGCCATGTGACCAGGTGGGAGTGGCTTTCTAGCCATGTGATTGAGTGGGAGTGGTTTGGCAGTCATGTGGCTGAGTGGGCGTGGCCAACTTGTAAAATGTGGTGAAACTCACTTAACAACGCTCTTGCTTAGCAACCAAAATGTTGGCTCAGAAACTCTGGCATTTGAAGCACGCAAATCTTAAAATTGTCAAGTTACAAGACCCTTGCACCCCAAACCCTTTAGAAAAAAAATTTCAGGGGTATTCAAACTTGAAAGCTTTAAGACTTGTGGACTTCAACTCCCAGAATTCCTCCTCCAGTCATGTTGGCTCAGGAACTCTGGCATTGAAGTGTGCAAGTCTTAAAGCTGTCAAGTTGCACGACCCTTGCACCCCTAACCCTTTAGGAAAAAAACCCCAGGGATGTTCAAACTTGACAGCTTTAAGACTTTAAGGTTTAGATAGGACTCTTAGAGACGGGTGGGGCGATTGGTGAGCCAGCCAATGAGTGAGCAGTGGGCGGGGCAAGCATGGTGCGGACGGGCAGTGGGAGGGAGCTGGAACTGGTTCTAAATGGCATGGTAGATTTGTGGAACCTATAGAAGAGGTTAGAACTGGCAGGAACCCACCCCTGCTACAGCCCTTCAAAACTTTTAATTTCCAAGAAAGCTTCAGAGCTCATACAGAAATTGTAGCTGGGCTTCATAGCATGCCAGTTTTCCTTTAAAAAATAGAAGAAGAAGAAAAATCTGAAAGAAATTTGAAAGGACATGTGACACGGGAACCTGACAATTTTCAAAGGACAGGTTTGTACATGTGCATTTTGACATCTTTGTGTACCACGTATACACATTCTGTAATGTTAATAATTAAGAACTGAGAAGATCTGGTCTTTTCTTCCTTTATCTATTAACTATTACAAAAATTATATATAACCAGTGACATTGCCACTTATGCGAACTAGCCTACAAACAGACTTCATATAAGTAAAATGAGTGCCAATAATTTTCTCTGTTATTTCACTAAAGATACAGTCCAGACAAATAGATAATTGTAGCATTGTTCTGTCTTTCTGAAGTCAGGAAAATGACACCTAAATGCTGTGAATAAAGTAGGGCAATTGTTCAATAAAGATCTCACCTGGTGGTTCTGTATAATCTGATTTATTCTAAAAGCGAAGATAATCATTTTTGAGAAAAAGAGGTTTTGAGAGCAATAGTCACCAAAAGAGCGAAAGCTTCCAAGATTAGGTTAAAGAATTGTTTATTATGTTTTTAAGAGTAAATGCTAAATTATGATTACATGATTCTTATAACCTGAATAGTTACCTTTTCACTTTTAAAGCTAATCAGGAAATATTACAAAAAGTGGAAGTTGAATATGAAACAATGCCAGGTTGGAAAACTGACACAACTAATGCCAGAAAATGGGAGGAACTTCCATCTAAGGCACAAAATTACATTAGATTTGTAGAAAACCATGTTGGTGTGTCAGGTATGTATTTTCATCATGACTGTTCTTGCTATGTTTATTGTTGTAAATAGACAGGTTCTTGCCAATTAGAAAAGCAGCAGCTTTCTGGGGCTTGAGATAGATTAGGGGTCCTAAGCAATTCCTACTGCTAAAGAAAAATTAACTAGAATCATTGTCATTCCTTTGTGAAACTACTGTATGGTAGATTTCTTGCTCCGCAGGTATTCCAAAGATGTTTAGTAGCTGCTTATGATCCCTAACTGATAAACTTCAACCTAATCCATCCCAGTATTGATGGTATTTGTTAGAGGAGACTTGCTGATTAAATAATACCACTGCTAATACTTCAGTGCCTAAGAATTATATAATATAATGTTCAATGCCCAGAATCATGGTTGTAAATTATGGTGGTCATTAAGCAGGTCACAAATAACAATTTTACAACCATTTTGTGGTGGTCATTAAATGAATGCCATGGTTGTTAAGTAAGCACTACAATCATAAGAGAAACCTGTCCTCCCCAATGGGTAAGTTGTTTTTTTTTGCCAGAAACTGGAAATAACCCTAGCCCTCACACCAAAAATAATGACTGTGAGATACTGCAAATGGCCATAAATGAAAACAAGTTGCCAAGTGCCCAGAAATGCAGTCATGTGAGCATGGGAGTTTATGTGTGTGGCCATTGGAGGTTTAAAAATGGGTTGAAAGTACTCCTGGGGATAGGTCCATCATAACTTTGAATGGTCACTAAGTGACCAGGACTACTTGTAATATATTTCATCATGTTATTTATTTGCTATTTATTCATTATGTTATTTCTAATTATTTTTCTTTTTTTCCTCTTCAGTTAAATGGGTTGGAGTTGGAAAATCAAGAGAATCAATGATCCAGCTCTTTTAAGTGGCCCATAGAAGAGCTGCACTGAGAAAGGGTTCGCCTAATCTTTTCTGATCCTAGACGAAGATGAAGATGCTTTTAAAATCAAAATAACCTTCCTAGACCATGATTAGAAAAGAGCATTTTCTCTTATTTTAAAGTGTTAAAATAGCTTGGAAACTACATAAAAATAATTGGAGTGAATTGGTTGAGGAGAATATTAAGATGTATATACTAATAAAACTCTCCTGTTCGTCTGTTGTAATCTTCTATTGGGCGAAATGGTGCCTTGTAGGGCAACCATTTTTTAATCACTGTACTTTAACTTAAAGAATGCATCCAAAATCCAGAACTCATTACTCCTATGGAATTGAAATTTGGCAAAACTGTGGCCATTTCAGCGCCACAAGACTGCCGTGGTCAGTCGAAGCCACATAATCATTGTTTCCAATGCTCCCTGCCAAATTCCCACAAGGAAAGTCAATAGGACATTAGCAGGTAATCGTTAGTCACTCACACTCCAACTGAATGTTTACCTGTACATGATCATTATGTTTCTCTACTGGTAAAGAAATGTCTCTGGAACAATAACCCAGTGGGTCACAGGCTGTGTAGTAACTTTTTAAAAGTATCAAACACATATGGAATTATTTTTTGAAACTGCTATCAAAAACAATCTACCATAGTGTTCCCATTCGTATGTCAGGAAATGGTGAGATATGCATATATGTTATGCAGTGGTGGCGCAGTGGTTAAATGCAGCACTGCAGGCTACTTCAGCTGACTGCAGTTCTGCAGTTCGGCTGTTCAAATCTCACCGGCTCAGGGTTGACTCAGCCTTCCATCCTTCCGAGGTGGGTAAAATGAGGACCCGGATTGTTGTTGGGGGCAATATGCTGACTCTGTAAACCGCTTAGAGAGGGCTGAAAGCCCTATGAAGCGGTATATAAGTCTAATTGCTATTGCTATTGAAAACAAACTGCCTTATAGTGCGCTGAAAAGATAGTAAAACTAAGCAACTCTTTTTAAGTTTGAGAGCCAAAGCAAAATTATCTTGGACTCTACATTTCTTATAAATAAACATTCTTCAGATATCAAAAGACAAAGGGAAGCAAAAGAGATTATGTCATAGAAGAAGGAGGCAAGCCAAGTCATTTGATGGCAGTGGTCAGACTGGAGTGGAGCTGTTAGAACCTAAGATATAGAACTTCCCTTCATTCAATATTTTCTGGTAGTGCTCCACATGAAGCCCTCAGAAGTTCTGTACTTTTAGCTCATTATTTTTAGCTCCTACTTTTAGGAGCTGAGGTGGCACAGTGGTTAAATGCAGCACTGCAGGCTACTTCAGCTGACTGCAGTTCTGCAGTTCATTTGTTCAAATCTCAGAGGCTCAGGGTTGACTCAGCCTTCCATAATAGCAATAGCAATAGCAGTTACACTTATATACCGCTTCATAGGGCTTTCAGCCCTCTCGAAGCGGTTTACAGAGTCAGCATATCGCCCCCAACAATCTGGGTCCTCATTTTACCCACCTTGGAAGGATGGAAGGCTGAGTCAACCCTGAGCCGGTGAGATTTGAACCACTGAACTGAAGATAGCAGTCAGCTGAAGTGGCCTGCAGTACTGCACTCTACCCACTGCGCCACCTTGGCTCCATCCTTCCGAGGTGGGTAAAATGAGGACCCGGATTGTTGTTGGGGGCAATATGCTGACTCTGTAAACCACTTAGAGAGGGCTGAAAGCCCTATGAAGCGGTATATAAGTCTAACTGCTATGGCTATTGCTATTATATTTTAGGCAAGAAAACAAAGAAAAGGCAAGTAGACAAACTTATAGCAACGAAAATTTATTTTAAAATACCATAGCAAAATATTATCTTGCTGCATATCACCATGAAAATACCACCTGTAAGTTCACTTTTTTTTACTATGCTCTCAGATCATATTTTTCACTGCTGCTTATTACTGCTTGAGTTTCAGCAGAATATAATATTTTTCCATCACTCTTCACAGAATAAGCAATTCAGCATGTTAGTTTATCAAATTCTGGGTAATAAATTATTTTGGAGCAACCCTTAAAAATGCAGTTATTGACAAAAAATAAGTAACATATGCAAAGGAAGTGTTCTGGTGGTGAATCTGGCACCATGTAGAATAGAATAGAATAGAAGTCTTTATTGGCCAAGTGTGATTGGACACACAAGGAATTTGTCTTTGGAGCATGTGCTCTCAGTGTACATAAAAAGACAAGATACATTAGTCAAGAATCACAAGGTACAATACTTAATGATAGTCATAGGGTACAAATAAGCAATCTGGAAACAATATCAACCTAAATCATAAGCATACAAAGTTACCGTCATGCAATGAAATTATACTATTTTGAAGTAGCATTCCTGAGAAATTGAGGCTCAGTTTCAATCTTTTATGATGTATCCCTTCATTGAAATGGGAAACATGCAGCAGAGTGCCAAATGCTGCTGTTTTAAGATCACTGTTTTCAATAACAAAGGCAGTTGGGAAATGAAAAGGGGGAAAGCAATATAGCATATGTTGTTTTTTGTTGTATTTGCTGTTTGCTGATTTTTATAGGCTAACCAGACTCATGCTGTCTGAATTGGGTGGAAATTTTAATGCTATAAATAAATACATGACACACTTGTTAGCATACCTGACTGGGATTTGAACAATTGTCAGTTTGGGTACTGCCACATCGTAAATGTCTATTTGCTAGTTAGGAGTAGGATCACAATCATCATAGGACTTAATAGCAGTTCCTATATAGATGCTGGTACCTTGATTGCATATGCTAAGTGCTTACCAGTCCCTGTTAAGATGTTACACAAGTTGAGTATATGTATTAAAAAGTCTAAAGAGTTTGAGTGAGAATACCTTCCACATGGCCAAGTGTTCTATCCTGTTTTTCATTGTAGCTCTCACATGTTAGATAATGTAGAGTAAAATCTAACTCTTTTGGAATACTTTGTTCCTAATTTACTGAGAATGTGGTCTTTTCTTAGAAATACAAAAGATGATGGAAAGTCTCTTTCCTGCTGATCAGTAGCAGTTTGTATACAGGCAGTCATTGACTTTTAAGCACAACTGAGACCAGAATCCCAGTTCGCACAGTCCTGAGCAAAGCGGTCATTAAGAGAGGTGCTCACATGACTACTTTGCTCAGTGACTGCAATCTTGACTCTCCTAATTGAGATCATTAAGCAACAGACCATTAAGCAGAGAACCAGAAATAGGGCCCATTCCACTGTGCCCAGGAGACCCAGGCCCTTCCTGGGTCTACTTTTTTTGCTTTTTTCAGGCATACCCAGTCGATGCAAGGAGGGGCATTCCTCCTGAGACTGCCCTGCATCATTCTGCATGCGGACCCCATTCTAGAGTAGAATAGAATAACAGTGTTGGAAGGGACTTTGGAGGTCTTCTAGTCCAACCCCCTGCTTAGGCAGGAAACACTACACCACTTCAGGCAAATGGTTATCCAACATTTTCTTAAAAACCTCCAGTAACATTCACAACTTCTGGAGGCAAGTTATTCTCATAATCTTTGGATGACTCCATCTCCAAATCATGCACTTTGGAGGAGACTTCCAAACGATCACAGGAATGATAGTGTTTGCTAGCCTTCCTAAGCATTCTAGCCCTCCTATGGCTAGACAGCTAGTAAATGCCATGGTTCTGGAACTTACAAATCTCTCTAGCCTTCAGAATGGCGGGAAATCCTGGAGAGGGCTAGAAAACTAGCAAATGCCATAGTTCTGAAGTCTAAACAATTTTCTAGCTTTCAGAACCGATAGTGGTTCGCTAGTTTTCGAATCAGCATCCACTGAGAGAAAGGCAAAAGTGAAGTCATATCATAGTTCAAATGATATACATATAATTTGCACCATCTTCATAGTGATATGGCATGTATCATGATGACTTGTATTTATGTATATGCTTGGTCAATACCTCTGCCTCACTTTTCCCTATATTAGTATGGTAGGGTATTTTGTAGAGAAAGTCACCCATCCTTAAGACCCAAGAAAAATAAAGCTCTTTAGGGTGCTACAGAATTCTTGGTATTTGCTGCAATATAATGCTCTAAAATTTCCTAAAATTTGCCTTGTCTTTGTAAAAATACAGGCAATGTCTAGGCAATGTTAACAAGAGGTCAATGTTTTCTAAATAACTTTTTAAAAATGATTTGGTGCTGCCCTAGGAGGAGCACCATTAATCAACTTGCATTTCAGATAGATTTTTAGTCCTGTCAGAAATGATTCAAGACTTTCCTTCAACCTACCATACCTCTGCACATACTATCTGACCAAAGTTTACCAAAGTGGCCTTTACCCTACATTACATATCCATAATACGTTATCAGTTATTTGCTCACTACATTTAATTATTTGTTTTCTGTATCTCTTTAAAAAGTCTAGCTTTGTCTTTGCTATAACTTTTTGTTCATCATGACATTTTTCCACTGCCCAGCTGTGCATTTTCTCTCAAGTGAGTTTCTGTTGCATGGAAAGCTAGCTATAAGCACATACAGTCCTGCACATAAGCAGCTTAATTTCTTTAGCAGCCACAAACAATTGGCAAATACTTTCACACAGTTCCCATCTATATGAATGGGTGCTATGCTAGAACACTTTGGTAGCTCCCATTCATGTCAGTGGATCTTCCTTAGGCCTCTTAGTTTGCACGTTTAAATCAATATTCATAGATAATCTATTAACGTTGGCATATTTTAACAGAAATTGTTCCCATAAAATAGCATCAAATGAAATTAAGTATTTAGTAGTCAGGATTTGTTATACTATAGTTCATTCTTCATGAAATATATATATTGTATTTTGACTGTTTCCTGGGATACTAAAGCTTCATGTGAAATTTGGCTTAATAATTTAGTACAACTTTAGTATGCTGTTTAAATGCAATTGTTATCTAAAATACATTATGACTCAATGTGGGGAACAGCATAAGACACCGAAAATGTCTTAACTGTACATCAGGCAAGAATAGGTCAGGTTTGGGGCCTAATATTTTTATGATGCATTGTGCCACACAATTCTTGATATAGCAAGTATAGACCAGATGATCAAAATGCACTAAAACTGTTCTCTTGATTATTTTGTATATTGTACAATGAGCTGTATTTATCTTATAGCTCTTTATTTACTCAATAAAGCCTTATAACATTGTCTATTTATTCTGAATCTTATGAATCACTTCTGGATTTAATACAGAACTGATAACATCAGATTTTATATTGAATTTGGTCCATAGAGACTAGTAATTGAAGAAAGAGGTCTCTTAGTTTTATGACACATTTGAAAGTTCAAAAATTACAATCTAAGTCTCATTCTAACGTGTGATTTTATATGCTATTTAATCAAGATCACTCTTCTATTAGCATTTTCCTTGAGGTTGCCAAATTCTTCAAGGCACTCAGACATTACTCTGTTATCTTTGTTCTTCCAGTAACAGTTCTTACACTAATGCAAGACCCAATTTTGTACGTCAAATAATGTTAAATTTGATACAATGTTTGGGGTACCTGGGTTAATTATATTTAGCTTTTTTAAAGTGCATCACTGAAAGACATACACACATGTATGAGACTACGTTAACAACATTCAGCAGCAACATTTGTTAGATGCAAGTCATATTAATTTTATGAGAAAAACAGAGGGTAACATCAACAGAAAGCACCACCAAAGCAAATATGTTATTGCTGGTTATTTCCTGCTTTCTCTCTGAACCAAGTTACATAGTAATACCAAGCCAATGTGGATTGAAGTCAGCAGAAGTCAACCTGAGCCCAGGAGCCATATTTTATTCTTCACCTTACCTTCTTCCTCCCCCAAATTTATGACAGGGAAATATATTGGCATCTTATCATCATGAAAAAATAATATTGCACATGACATTCATTTCATAGCCGATAAATCCCACTACTTTCAAGAAATGTACTAAGTGAAGAATTTGATGACACAAGAGTGAAGGCTGCAGTGGAGTAAACCTGCTCCTTAAATGTGTTTGTTTTTCACATATAATAGTTAAATTTCTAAATATTAAAAGTTACATTTTTGGTTAAAATCATTCAAATGTAAACCACAATGAGGAGGTAAATGCCCACATCCTTTGTGTTTTTGATGAAGTCTTGACTCCAACATTGAATCCTAAGAGGTTTATTCAAGAACACTCAATAGAGCCTATATAGCAGTGGTCCCCAACCCCCGGTCCGCGGACCGGTGCCGGGCCATGGAGTACCTGGCACCGGGCCGCGCAGCGGCCGGGGGCCATGATCGCTGCAGCGGCCAGGGGCCATGCAACGGCCGACTCTTCACTCATGCAGCGCCATCGCCGGAGGGGGGGAGCTGCGCGGAAGCACAGGAGCAAGTGAGGCAAGGAGGAAGAATCCCCCGCTACTACACCACCTCCGTCCCCTCCCCGAGTCAGCCGTCCCCTCAGTGAACGCCTCCGCCTCTTTTTCCTTTCTCGCCTCAGCCTGGAAGCGAGGCGAGGAGGGGGCGGACCATGCGCTGGAAGCGGAGCCCTTGGAGGCCCTGGCGGCTTCCCCACCCGGCCTTGGCTTGTGAGAAGGAACGGCGGGAGAGGTAGAGAGAGAGAGAGAGAGAGAACGTCGGGCAGCCGAGGGCGGGGGGGGTCTTTTGAGGGGAGATGGGGGGCAGCGCACGGTGGAAAAGCGGCGGTCTTGCCCACCCCTTCCCTGCCTCCCGCCCGCTCCAGTTGCCGCAGCCAGGGGTGGGGGCTCGGTGCCTGAAGTCTCTTGCCTCTCTTCCAAAATTTCGCCAACGGGCATCGAATATACTTTGGTCCTTGAAGCGCTTTTCCTGTTATTTGGACATTATATATATACGTACGTACATACGTACGGTATGTATATATGCATGTATGTATGTATGTATGTATGTGTGTATATATATATATATATATATATATATATATATATATATATATATATATATATATATATGTCTGTAGTCCATAATATAGTGATGATTTTAAAAAAAATTAGTTGAGCACATGGAATCTTTTTTCTTTTAGTATATTTTGGAGGTGGGGGCCCACTTTGTTATTTAAGATAGTATCTCCTTTTATATATGGTAGTGAAGATACCTAATACTCCCACCCCCTATTTCCCCCACGACAATCAATGTGTCGTCGCGAACAACGCCCCCCCACCCCTGCGCGCGCTCAGCGGGCCATGGTAAAATTATCAAAGGCTGACTGGTCCGCGGCGATAAAAAGGTTGGGGACTACTGATCTAGTCCAACTCCTCCCCCATTCAAGCAGATCCTACACCATTTCTGACAAATGGCAGTCCAATCTCCTTGAAAGCCTCAAGTGATGAAGCTCCCACAACATCCGAAGGTAAGCTGTTCCATTGGTTGATTGTTCTTACTGTCAGAAAATGTATCCTTATTTCCAGGTTGAGTCTTTCCTTGTTCAGTTTCCATCCATTATTCCTTGCCTGGCCTTCAGGTGCCTTGGAAAATAGCTTGACCCCTTTCTCTCTGTGGCAGCCCCTCAAATATTGGAACACTGCTACCATGTCTCCCCTGGTCCTCTCTTCAATAGACTAGCCATGCCCAGTTCCTATAACCATTCTTCAAATGTCTCAGTATCCAGTCCCCTAACCATCCTAGTTGCTCTTCTCTGCACTTTTTCTAGAGTCTCAATATCTTTTTTATAGTGTGGTGACCAAAACTGGATGCAGTACTCTATGTGTGGTCTTACTAGAGCTTTATAGAGTGTTATTAGTACCTCACTTAAACTTGATTGTATCCCACTGTTAATGCAATTTAGGATGCGGCTAAATGCGGCTTTTTTGGCTGCCGCCGCACACTGCTGGCTCATATTTAGATGACCTACAAGGTCCCTCCCAACTCTGCTAATCTGGTTTAAAAGCGGACTGCTCCAAAGCGCCAACGCCAATCCTTGGACAGTTTCCTCCTCCTCGCCGGCGCGCTTTTTCGACCCAGCCCCGCCCCCGCTCCCGTCACATCCCTCCCCACCAATGCCAGCGCCCACTAGCAGAATCCCAGGGTCCTCCCTCCCCCATGTCGTCATCTCGCTTCCCGATTGGCCGAGGGTCCGATGACGTAAGCGCGGGTGACCAAGCGGGCGGGCGGTGCATCCTCCGGGAGTCTTGTTTACGCCTCTCAGGCTCCTTTTTGCCGCGCAGAAAAGGCAGGGCTCGGTTAACCCTTGGCGCGTTATAATTGTTCCCGCTACGCCGGAGCTGCGGGTGCCTCGAGCCACGGTGGTCGGCGGTGGTGGGGGAAAGAGATGCCGAAGCGCTCCTGCCCGTTCGCGGACTCGTCCCCGGTGCAGCTGAAGACGCGCGTGCGGCTGAAGGAGCTGAGCCAGGGCGTCATGGGCGAGAGGTACCGGCGCGAGATCTTCGGTGAGGCGACACAGGTGGTGTGTGTGTGGGGGGGAGGACAGAGAAATCGCTCGGCGGGGCTTGTCCTCGCGGGAATCCGCGCTTCGCTGCTTGAGGGCGCGTTTCCCTTTTGCCCCCCGCCGCGGGCCCTTTCCGCCCTGGCGCGACCTGGACGCGCCTCCTTTCTCCCGGTCGGCCTCCGGAAAGGCGGCTTTTCGGAGGAAGAAAGCGGAGCTCCCCTCTTTCTTGTTACGGCGGCACCGGCCGCTCTAACTTGGCTGGTATGTGACCCCCCCCCCAAAAAGCGCTCTGTGTATGCTCAGAGGTGCTCCTCCTCGCCTTCGAAAGCGTGGGACACACAAGCCGTTTAATAAAAAGACGGGGCTCATTGTTCATCTGTCAAAAAAGCCCGTGTCATTTGATTGCCTTGCTTTCCCTAAGCGCCTTCGGTTGCAGAACCTGGGTCTGTTTCCCCCACAAAGCAAAGTGTCCTCGGCTATAGTCCCCAGTGTTTCGTGCTTCATCTTCGAGGCTATTTTATGTTCTTGCTGTCTTAAAAGACTTAGGCAGTTGAATCTCCAACAATTCAGCTCGGTTCAACATTTAATTTGTCTGTTTAATGTTGCATATAGATGAGTACTGTCACTATGATACTGTGATAAGCTCATATCAAACCAGCTTGAACTGAGGTATTTAGCATTTAATTGGCATATATAATTCTGACCTCACTGAAGCAATATGGTTTGGTTTTAGGTAAATCGTATGTTGGTGATTTCCAACAGCTAGAAATTCTTTGCAGGAAAAGAGATTTAGGAAGTTGCTCACACTTTTCTTTCTTGATTAGTTTGGAGGGTACAATATTTGGGGTTGAAAAGTTCAGCCAGCCACCAGAAGGCAGTATGAGTAACTGAAATCATATTTGTTGCTATAAATTTGTACATAAGAGGTTATACAGTAGACACAAATTGAATAATGCACTGTAGTGTCACTCTGGACAGTACAGTTAAAATATTAATAACATTGTCATCTTTGTTCTTCTTCTCATTATCACAGAGAAAACCAAACAACTGCTCTTCAAAGGTGCTCAGACATACATGAACAATGCCTGCAATGCAAGTGCAGTGGGAACATATCTAATTGCACAATATCCAGAATCATGTATAGACAAATCAGAAATTTGTTCCTTGCACAGATGTAATGGACAAATGTTAATTGGGCAGGATGGAAAACTTCGACAACCCTGTGCAAGTGAAATGGGTAAGCATTTATGTACTATTAATTTTCCATTTTCAGTTTTCAACCTGTTGTATTTATATCTAGACATGCTGTTTGCTCCAGTTGTTTTCAGTGATAAGAGAATTTAGAAGTTGTACTTGTGCTCATATATTACTATCATTGGATCATGTTGGTAGTAGCTGCATTTTAATATTTAAGTTTGTGGTGAGAATTTTTCCCCAGTTGTTTAAAATTACATTATGTGTTCTGGATTTTTGAAATATGAAATCATAATTGGAAAAAGCCTCAGAGGTAATTTCATTTAGGCAGTGCAGAAAGTACAGAAATTATAAGGCTATGTAGCCAGCCTTTGTCAATTTTTCTGTTGTTATTCATAGTTTATTTGTATCACAACTAATCATCTGTAGTTTCCAAGAATACCCCAAGAACCATGCAACTATATTTATACTAGGAGAAGAATATATTATCAAGTTATGCTAATTGAATGTTTTTTCATACTCAGGGTAACTGCGTGTGTATGGTTAACAACAAACTATAGATTATTGCCAATGCAATTTTAATTGGTTGGTTTCTGATGAAGTGTTTATGAAAGAATACCCTCCTGTGTTTGTGGATGTATCTAGCTAGTTTTCCTTTTAAAAAGATGAGACAGCAAATTATACAAGGCTTGTTCCTGATGTATGAAGTTTTGTATGTATATAGAATATTGTATTGTTATAAATAAATTTCTGAATATATTGTGTAAAAGTTAAATGCAATGTTGTATTCATTGGATAAATGCAATTGATCCTGAAATTGTAATTAAATGATCTTATCTGATGTAGGAATATATATGAAAAGTAGTGTCACCTGATTTGCATATAGAAAAAGTCCCAGGCTCCCTCCCTGCTAACTTCAACTCTATTAAGTGATACCTTATCTATTGGATAAATCTATTTTGATCAATATAAATGATTTTGTACTAGAGTCCAAATAATCTGATCATATAAAAGGAGATGCTTATGGCAAACAGTGCTGAAATCTAATTTACCAATCTGTTTGTTTATATACAGTTTTGCCGGTAGGAGTGTCAAAAGCCTGTTCCTCCTGTATAAGAACAGTTGACATCAAAGATGTTTGCACGCAGTGTGATCAGTACATATGCCAGAACTGCAGCAAACTCTGCAGCTGTTGCAGCACCATTGTCTGTTCATTATGCTCAGTTATAGAGTAAGTGCCTATCCAGATAAGCTTTAATTTCATTTGGTTGTATTGAATTGATAAATTCTGGAGGGATCTATAGTTGTAACATGACAAAAACTAGATGCAAATTTAATAAAGGTGATATGAGATGAGACTGCAGAAAGTTTTGAATTTAGAATTTTAAGAACGGATACTTAGAAATCAAATTCATTTTTGACTCTTGACAGAAGGGAATGTTTTATATGCTACAATTTATTACTTGAATTCAGTAACATTGGAGACTGTTAGATGTGGCTGAATTAATTACTATAGCATAGCTAATTCAATCTTTTATATCAGGATTATCTAGTTGGATCTTATTTGAATTCAGTATTTCTCTTCACAGTTTAATTTTGTTACAGCATTATGGTATGTGGAAGAGCCATAACAGAAGTTGTGTCCTCTTTGAACTTACTAATCAAAAAGAGACATTAAACTAACTTTTATCTTTTTTTTTTAGATTGGACGATGTTGGAGATCAAATCTTTTGCAGTGGCTGCTCAATGTACAAAGAATAAACAGCTGTTTTTAGGAAATGGTTGTCATTAGTATTGTAAAGAAAGTATTGCTTTTAAATAATTAGGTTTTTGAGATACTGGAGTGCCTTTTTCTAAATATTGTATATTCTGTAATTGTAGTTTAATATAATAAATATTTTCTATTTTGATAAGACCTGATTTTTGTGTTGCTTGTTAAAATAAGGATAATATATTCCTTGTAGAGAATATAGAAGGGATTCTTAGTATCTCCAGACAAGCCCCCAGATTTGGTTTGGAGACCTTGGAGACCTAGTGGAGTACATTTTTGCAGTATCCAATAAAAGAAAATTGTTTACAGATTTGATTTCTAATTGAAAATCACTATCCTAATCTTATAATTATTCATTTACCTGTAATCTGCTAATTCATTTTTTTTAAATCCTGGGGCTCATGATTGTATTTTAACACTTCTTCTATGTGAAAGAAACTTGATATCATATTTAAGAAGTCAGCATTTTTTATTTAAAAAAAGATGCATGTATTTTTGTATTAAGCTGAATGATACTAGTACTTGCCTTACAAATCCAGTCTTCATACAGTTTAAGCTAAACACATTGTCTCATTTTTTATCTTATATAAAAGATACCAGCTACACTACATAATTGACACAAGCCCTTAAAATAATGCATGCTAATTTGTATGATATGCAAAAATTAATTATAAGGACATGTTATAGGTTAGTATGATTAGCTTTATTCTATTTTAAGATCATTACAACTTTAATTTCAATGTGAAATTAATACTGCAAATCCCACATTCAAAAAATATTGCTTGTTTCCTTGTATCCCAGCAGGTATTGCATTCAAATATCCTTAGCATTTTTAATACTGTGTTTCTGGGGACTGAATTATCCTACTGAAATAGTATTTCATATCTGCAACTAAATCCTTAGGTGAGGAAATATACTTCACTGGAAAATATGGAAAATACAGTTTGATCGCAGTCAGGATCAGCAGTGAAATTGCCTTGTGTGATCTGAACTGCCCTAGAGAGACAATATGACCTAAATAATTTAGGGTGGGAATGGGGAACTCTTACCTGCTTTCACTGCTATCAGTAATGGTGTTCCTGCACAGGACTTTTAGTGTGGAACTGTTTCTAGACAGTAATGCTTTCAACCACATACTATTTAAATTGCATGGTGCCATGATCTGTCTCAGCACTCTTGCCATAATTCACACATATTTATGGAATAATATTTTTCAAACATTCAAATTAAGAATCTAGTACTAACTCAACAATCCCTACTGCATATGTCTGAGTTCCAAATGACGTAAATTGGATTGTTTAGATATGATTCTGATCCTCTTGGAAAAAAATCAATGCAGAACTTCAGGAATGGCTGCAGTTTTATTACCTTTTTTTTTACAGAATAACTGCAATTAAAGTGACTGTCCTTCATTAAAAAACAATATTACCTTTCAAACACCTTTAGTGTTTAGATGTGGCTTTATACATGGTGAAGAATGTATTTATGCTAAACAACAGCAAGGCAGAGGCCAAATCTGAAATATTACCTGCAAAATGTTTTGAGCTTTAACGGTAACCAATCAATTGAAATTTAAACATTTAATTGGAATTGCAAAACACCTTGGAAAGAGGTAATAACTATTCATTCCACCATGAAATAGGAAGTAGGAACACAATAGGAGAGGAAAGAGGGGTTTGGCCTTCGTGATTAAAAACACTGACTTGCATTTTTCCATGCCATTTAAATTTGAGCTACCTTGTGACAAAGATTGATGACAGAAAGCCACACTTTCAACTCCATTGTGACAGGAAGGAAGCCTATTATCTTTTTGGGTGCATTGGTAGGCAAAATCCTAAAATCATTCTTAGTAAGGGAGAAGAAATTTGTTTTCTAATTTTCTCTGCAACACCATGGATGTCATTTTTCTGTATTCTAATCGCAAATGACGATCAGAATACAGGAAGGGTATTATGCACAAATGTTTGTATGTTTTGAGTGCAGCCTAATACATTCTCCCAAATTTGGGTTGAGCCTTGTTCTATATAACCAGCTCATCTTCTACCAGGTTATAGGAGAAAGTGAAGGAGAGGAGCATAATTTTTCTAGGAAAATATGTAGTTGTTCTGAATTCATCTTCCCTGTAACAACTTGCCAAGTGATTTTCCTGAGTTCTAGGATTTTGGTTAAGAAGCTCCTGGTTGTGTAAAATCCAATCTCAGCCTGGGAGATTATATTTATTAGATTTCAGTGCTACATGGTTTCTCCAGCCTTTTTTATTGATAAAAGTCAAGGTCTGTGGCAATAACTATCCATCAAGTTCTAAAACCAATCTATGAAAATGAACAAAAAGTTAGTAATGTTCAAACAGGAAGACTGTGGGTTGCAATAATGCCTCAGCCACGAAAGCCGGCTAGGTGATTGGGCCAGTTGCTCTCTCTCAGCCCAATCCACCTTTTGCACTGTCCCATGTTTGGGTTCAGCCTTTTTTGTGTTTTCTGACCTCACCCAATCTGCTAATTGGACCAGGCCAATGAGCTGCATTTTTTTTTCTTTTAAACCCAGCCAACTTTTTCCTGTGTGTTATGTCCTAACCTGCTGGAATCTCTTCTATCTGGAACTTTCTTTGAAAGTGTTTTGAAGTGAGAGTTAATGCAGAATAGGGTGAATAGGTTTTCTGATTTATAAAGCCTTATGTAGCTTAGAGCCAAAGTAGCTAATGAGCAGCCAGGCTCTACATGATCTTGCTTCTTGAAGACTGTCCCATCATCCTGAAGTTAAGTGTGTGGTGACTCATGAGATCTATTAGGACCGTGATGACAAACCTATGGCACACGTGACACAGGTGGCATGCGAAGCCACCTGTGGACACGCTAGCCATCACCCCAGCTCAGTTCCACCGCACATGCGCCTCCTGACAGCCAGCTGATTTTTGAGTCTCTGCTATGTATGTGGGAGATGCACATGCATGCGTGAGGAGTGGAGGGTTGCAGCGGGGATGCAATGCCCCATTTTTGGTCCCAGAAGGCTTCAGAGAGTCGTGCACACATGTGCGGGGGGCGGGAGGTCCATGTGTGTGGGGGTGTCACACGTGCATGCGTGGGGGAGTCCAGAGGTCTCATGTGCATGTGCAGGAGAGCGGGGCACATTGCATTATGGGTGTGGGTGCATTGTCGTGTGCGCGTTCGGCATGCGAGGACAAAAAGGTTACCCAACACTGTATTAGGACATTCCTCTTGCCTTGTATCCTGACTGATTCACTTGTAATATCTCTGTATGCCTTTCCAGTAGAAGCTGAATCTTCCATTTATTTTCCAGAAGCCATATTTTACTATATACATTTAACTGTTTTGAGAGTTCTATCAGGTGTTCCAATAGACCAAGCAAAAAGAAAACAAAGCACAAACTGTCCTGTTTCTGCTTGCAACAGTTTACAGTTTAGGTGTTAATGCATCACAGATAAGAGTTGACACCAGCATCCATCAGTCCTACTAGGACCGACTGCCAACACTTAGCCTTGAGGTGCCTCCTCACTTTTTTCTTCTTACCTGTTATACTGAGAAATACCTGGAAGCTTAATTTAGTGTGGTTTTTTTATTTCCCCCAAACACTTTTCTCATCAACACTCAGCACTGGAAAAATGTAAAACAAGAACAAATTGCTTTGTGCACAACTATTGCATCACAATTAACCTTCCAACTGGGCTAATAGAAGATCCATCAAGTAATACTTTGCCATGCAAAGCTCCAACTTTGAAGTCAGCCAGGTAATTAAACCATTTTCTTCCCTGCATGCCTAGTGTTACAGAAAATCTTCCTTGGGGACATTTCAAATTTATATTTGGCGGTAAGGTCCCTAAGACAGAATTTTTAAGAATAAAACCAGAACTTTGTAGCTCATTCCTGTGGAAATATACCCTGCTCTTTTTAATATCAATTAAGCAGAGTTTATTTAAGAAATGTCTTAGTTAAGAAGATTCTTTGCACAATGTTACCACTTGTCATATTTGTGTGTGTGTGTTTGTGTGTGTGTGATGAAACTTAACATTTTAATAAAGCGGAGGACACAGTATATTAGCTTCAGCTGGACAAATCAGTATAAGAGTTGTAGCAGAGTCTGAGATTCAAGCACTCAGGCTGCTTATAGCTGACAAAAGCACATGCAGGCATGGTCAAAGGCAAACTATAGTTGGTATCAACAAATGCTGGACTGCAAACTTTTGTTTTGGGGTGTCTGAAGTCATTATCAGCCACCGAGAATCTTCTGATAGAGAAGGATGTACATTTGATTAGTAAATCAATAAACTGTCAGACACAGCCAGGAGTAAATTAGTGGTTAAGGATGGAATCTGCAGTCCAATATAGAGGCTACAGATTTTTGAAGCACATGACCAGTGAAGCCAAGCAACTGGGAATGAACGTGAAGAAGATAATTTTAAATCATTCTTTTTTGTCATCCAGTTTACTATTCTATTGTTATTAGACTATTGAGGGTCTAGAGCTTATGCTTTCTGCAAAGTATTGCTGAACTTATTGCTGTTTTAAAAGAAATGTGCAAGCAAGGTATGAGGCCAGGAGTTTGTTTCTGAACTCGTCACTAAATTACTTTTGCACATTCCGCTTCTTGCAACTGAAAATACAGAGATAACCTTCATACATTTTCAATGAAATCAAGATGACTTTGTCACGATCATAGGACTAAAGAACTTACCAATTTCAGGATACTTACAACCCAACAAACTGAACCCTCCCTATTTCTTCCCTGCCAACTCCCCTTTCCACTTTAAATCCCTGCTAATATAGATCAACTTTTTAAATAAGTAATATTAATCTTCATAGCTACTGTTCATCCTTGGTTACTGAGAAAACTGCATAATATAGAAAAGTCTGCATCAATTTTGCTTTTTTAATCCCCTATACATTCTACCAAAACCAAGACAAAACTAACTTGTTAAAGCACATTTTATTGAAGTACTTTTGAGGGAAACTTTCATATCATAAGTAAAAATACTAGAACTGAATGTTGTTAAAAAAAAAAGTACAACGCACACAACAATGGAATTCTGTGTAAAGGGAAAGTTGTGGGTATTTTAAATACATTCCCTTTCAAATAAAAAAAAAGTTAAGGAACTGCAATATAGGTCTTTTTTTTTAAACAGGTAACAGAACAGAAACACAAGCGTGTCTAAAAGAACATAAAGCCACAACTGAATAAACTCATTCACAGTACGAGAGCTTAAAATTCTGGCCCGTGTCAAAAAGCAAAAAGATAATTTTGTCTGGTAAATCCACAATAATGTGGCTATGAAAATACAAAATGAAGTGACAAAAAGGTAAAAAAAAAAGAAATGAGAGGGGAGAAAAAATCTTGATCGTATAAAGTTTCACCTTAATATTTTTTTTTTTACATATAGCCATTGCAACCACTGATGGACTTTCTCCCATACATCGTGGTACCATCCAGCTTGCCCTCCCTCCCCCCTATAACCTTTAAAAATGTACATTGAAGAGTGGAAAACAGATGGACGGGATTTCAATGTGAGAAATATCTTGCCATGTTAATGCCTCTCTAAAACCTGCTGCTGCAATCTGGTGCCCTCCAGATGTATCAGGATTACGCACTGCAGAATTCTGTGGCAGCTGAAAGCCCATGCTGCACAGAAATATTCGGAGCTGTGACCCTCTTCTGGAAGGCATCAGGCTGGGAAAAGATGTAATACACATATGAGCAGGGCCTATCGCTTCACTGCCAAAAATATGACTCCACTGCCAAAAATATGACTTTTGCTCAGTAAGATAGATGTTTCTTCACTTAAGACTATTGTGCGTGATTTGTTTTTTATTGTGTACAAATCCTGCCCTCTCCCCCTGGTCAATTTTTGTAACTTGAAAGTGTTTTCAGTTGAAATAGGTAAAACTGATTTCTTTCTCTAAAGTGTAACTTCCCAGAAACATGCTGGGACAAGAATGTAACATAACTAATGTGCTGTCTTCAACAGGACATTGTGTGGTTTTAAAAACAGATCATTCAGCTCTGTTTGATATGTAACATGTAGTAGCAGTTGTGCTAACGTCATTTTCTTCTTGACTCTATCTCTCTGAAGTCCCACATGCCATTCCTATAAAAGGCTTCCTAGAATTGCCAGCAGATTTCTTGGGGCCTTGATGGCCCAGAGTTTGTTCGTTTTTTGTGTTGCTGCTCTAATTATTGCACTATCTAAGTCTGCCTCTCATCCTAAATAAATCTAATTGTTCAGAGTGCAGCTTTTCTACTTACACATAATGAACAGTATGAAATAAATAAAAAAACAGTTGTGTTTTCGTTTTGTTTTTTAAATGGTCAACATTTGCTTTAGACTTTTTGAAAGAAAAATTTTGGTGCACATTCTTAAAAACCTAAAATGTCCTTTTGTCTCTCCAGAAGAAAAAGTTTTTTTTTTATATTTATAATGCATTAAGAATGGTTTCTTATCTTCCTTCTCAAAATTGCGGAGATTCTGACTCAAAAATTCATCAGGATTGTTTTAAATACATAGCCTGTGAGGCTTCCTACAAATTCAACTAAACCGTAATACAAACATAGTTTGTAATTCATGTAACGTAGAGAGTTCTCTAGTGTCCATTGAAATTAAAGGTCCCCAAAATGCAGTCTGATTGGTTGACGTTATGGACAAGTGAAACATTAAGCTGTTCCACTGGCCGAGTAAGAGAACTGAGGGAAGTGTGGCCGCCGTTCGTTATCAACACAATCCATGCTGTCATCTGAAAACAGAATGAAAGTATGGTTAAACCATTGCTACTGTGGTATGGAAAGTACACTATGCATCTTGAGTGTACACACACACACACACACACACACACACACTTGCCTATTCACAAAATTACAGTTATGATAGCATGGTTACCCACAAAACATCCATTTACCAGAAAGTAAATCAGAGTGTTCTCTACCAATGCAATGGGACTCAAAAGCATTTTTTTTCAAACAATTAACAATCCTAGAGTCTGCTATGGGTTTTGCACTTTATCAGCTACTTATTCATTTATTTTAAATGTAGCTAAGAACTGCATTAAAAAATTTTTTTCTGTGTCTGCTAGCTGATGTCTTATTATTTTCAATATTTATGTTCTGTGAAAATTGCGGTTTATGAAAATTTTATATTACTTCTATTGGTTGGTAAAGAGTTCAATGGCAGTATGTGATCTGCTTAGAGGGTTATATATGGTCTACAGTCCTTTATAGCTTTTTATGGGAGAACCTTTTAATTCACAATCTGTGATCTGAACTCTCTCTAGATTTATCTCCCTTGCCACTGAAAGCTTTATATTAACAGCTGAGTAGGAATGTTCACTTTTTGGTTTTCTTTCTTTAGAAATGAAATTTAATTCTATTTATTCTTTGTGAGATTGATTCATCTGTCACAGGGAAGAAGTGATTTCCCTGGTCACAGCCTTTAATACTAGGGGCCAAGAGATAACATGACATAATTTATTTAATTTTTACCAGATGCTTTCTCTTTTACTTGTCAGTAAGATGCATCGACTGTCTGAGCTCTCTTTATCCTGAATGCTGGAGTTAAGGTAGAATAGATAGTTGCAGCAGGAACTACTACATCAGGGGTGTCAAACCCATGGCCCATGGGCCGGATGTGTCACATGCTGGCCATACCCATGCCTGGTTTAGCAAAGGGGGAAAAAGTCGTGATAAGTCACGTGACAAAATGAGTTTGACACCCCGTACTACATCAAGGCAGAAGACAGAGCTGCAATATATAGACTAGAGGTTTTTGAAAAAGGACCCGAGAACTGCAAACTTTTATCCTATGGATTAGTCCCCCAGTAACAACTACCTCTGAAGAACAATCTCTAACTACAACACTTCTGCTAATTGTTTAACACTGTGGTTTTCCTGGATATTGCAGTTTACCGAGGCAGCTATGAATTTTCCGTTGAATTCTCCCATCTACTGTACTAAATACAAGACTACAATTCTCAGCAATCTCTGGGAGAAAAGGAAATGACAAACTCTTATAGGATTGCTAGCGATGCATTAAGATTACCAGCTAAATCTAAGATTGCCAGTGGTATATTAAGATTGTATTAACCCTTGCTACATGGCTCAGAAAAAAAGGCAAAGAAACAGCTTTCATTTACTGATGAAATTTACATTCTTTTTTTTTTTTAAGCAAATGGCACGTGTTAGCCAGGAATCACCAACATGACTGGCTGCCTCTGTGAAAGGATTTTTTTGGGCGGTGTTATCTTTACCCACGGGACACCTGAATGCAGGTAGGCAATCGGGGGAGGTGCCTTTCTTGTCCCTACGCAGTTTATTCACTCATGGGAATCAAGCCACCAACTTCAACGGTGGGTGCACAGGCCCAGCGCCTTACATGAGGCTCAGCAGCCCCCTACTGATAGGGAGGATGGACGGACAATCTGTCTATGGCTAGGAGGATAAGCTCTTTTTTTTTAAAAAAAAAAAAATCAATTGCTGTCAGTATGGCTGTGACATTTTGTATGGCATATTTTTTATCCATTCAGAAAGATATACCTAATGTTTTTTTCTGTCATTTTCCACTGAAATTAGGCAGGAAATGGTAATGCTGCTGATTGGCAAATCTAGTGGATTTTAGTCTGTGGAGATTCTCTGTCATCCAGGTCATGGTTATCCCAAAGGTGCCTTCTTCAAAAGGCAACTGGACTTTCTTAGATACGTCTTTTTTCCCCTGTTCTTTTTAGAAAAAAAGTATCCTTGGGGTAGTGGGTTTTACAATTTGTCAAAAAAAGGGAGACTTCCTGCAGTCCACAGGAAGGTTAAGTTTAAAATCTGTTTTTAAGAAAAAACCTCCAGTACTGCTTGAAACAAGCTCAGCTGTCACACTTAAGTCTTCTTGTAGTTCCACCTTCTGCCTTGATGCAGTAGGTTGGTAATTGTTGCTGCCACTATCTAGTTCAGTGTTTCTCAACCTTGGCAACTTGAAGATGTCCGGACTTCAACTCCGCTGGCTGGGGAATTCTAGGAGTTGAAGTCCGGACATCTTCAAGTTGCTAAGGTTGGGAAACACTGATCTAGTTTACTTTTATCTTAACACCAGGATTCATGATACAAAAAACTTTGGCAGCTCCGAGAGCTCTTTAAAAAAAAAGGGTGTTTTTTTTAAAAAAAGAAACAAGTCAAAGGCAATGTATGCTCAGAGCCATCATTATCCAGAGTCTCAGGCAAGAATTTATTAAGCTTTCAGTTGAGCCATGTGTCCTGTTGTCCAACTGAAGCACTTTCAAGCAGTATTACCTTGATCAGGGGGGGTGATAGTGATCATCTGTGCTGTGAATTCTTCATCAAAATAGCGTGTATCTGTTTCAGACGTCACCTGGGGTTTAAATGGAGGTACCAGCTGTAAAAAGAAATAAAACCTGGAATTGAGTTGTTAGCATAGGGGAATCTCAGCAACCCTCCCCAGGTAGCCGAGCCAGCGTTGCTGAAATTTGGCAGCCAAATAACCAACTTTTGGCAGTAAAACATTTTTATATTCTTTTAAAAATGTAGGATAGGGATGGGAAAGCTTCTATTCCCACTCAGATCTCTAATCCCATATCGCATGAACTCATCGATGCTTGAGCCAAAATTGACCTTATTTTCTGGCTTTTAGTTAACTCTCAGGTAAATTGTTATAGAATAATAATAACAATAGTAGGGCTACCTCGCTGTTTGGAAAATTTAAATTTATCATTCTGACTCTACAAAAAACCCATCCTACTTGGAACAGCTTATATCCTCAACGTTACCTTAGCAGTTCCTAGGTCCTTGGTTAGGACTCGAGCTGTTGAGCTACCAACCAGCCCCAAAGGCTGTGAATCTCACCAAATAATAATAATAATATAACCCTCTTATAAAGGAGAATAATATAATTAAATGAAAAGCCACTTCTCTGATTCTCTGCTGGTTGGTAGTTTTGATCTCAACACATCTTAAAAATTCTCACCTTTTCTCTCTACAGACATGTATCCCAATCTCTCTTCAAAGAGTCAGGTTGGAGCCCCTAAGCTTCCCTAGGCTCTGTTTCCTATTCTGCCTGCCATTAGTGTTAAAAGCTTCTTAATTCCTCAGCTGCTGCGCCCTCCTCGCACCCCTGATTATGTTATGAGTACCTAACTTCAGAGTTGGCTGTGAACCATTGATTGAGAACCCTAACCCTAAGACATTTGGTGGTAAATAAAGGGTGAGATAAAAAGTGGAGACATGATCAGCTAGTGCATGACACTCATTAGTGTGCAAAAGTAGAACAAGAGCTTCCCTATTTTTAACTTGATTGATTTTTCTGCTAAAACATTCCTAGGGTTATCTGAGAACTTGATGGGGTCTCGTCAAGGAGGGGGGATGAAACCAAAAGGTGTTTATAGCTGTTTTTTGGGTTACAGCAGAGAAGATGTGCTTCCAGTAAAAAAAATGTCCCTGTCATTTGTGGTTTGGGGGTTCTGGGTCTTTTTTAAAAACAGGTTCAGCAGCTTGAAAATTCTTTAAAACCCCTGTGTTAAGACATCTTGCAATGATAATACAGAGACAGAGCCTAGCGCGTTGAGAACTGTGATTAGGTACTAAGATATACTTTGCAGTTTCAAATTATTTTCTGTGAAAAAATAAGTATTACATAAATGGGTGGGATGGGGTGTTGCCTCTGATAATAATCGGTTATAAAAATATAAAAGGGAAATGCTTTGTTTTGCAAAGCAGATCTTCGTATTTTATTTTTTGCCATTATGCAAAAAGAAACTTAGCATATTGTCACATGTATTTATGACAGGAAAAAATATATAAAACAAAATTGTATATATCCAGGAGGCAGACACTCATCCTTTTCAAGTATCTCTGATGACCTTTAACGCCTGCCAGCTACCATCTTTCTTCCATAAATTAAGGTCTAAGAGACATAACCTAAACAGTGCATTGTTTTAATTCAATATCCATTTTTCTCTCTTTTTAAAAAAAAAGCGCTATTGGATTTTGCGCCAGAAGTATATGTTAATTGAAAGTAAGCTTTAATCAAGGAATTTGAGAAGATGATAATATTTTCTTAACTGATAGGCTGAAGGGTTAATGCTCTGGCAGCATCAGATGGTGGCTTGGCTATCATTGTGCTGTGTTTTTCCCTAGTGAACGGGATACCAAAACTCTGTGACGGTAAGTGCTCTTACCAATTTAGCACCAGGCTGGAACAGCCAAAGTGCAGAGACTGGACTACTCTGCCCTGCCCTTATTGCTTCCCAAACATGGCAAACAGGGATCTGAAGCAGTGGTGGGTTCCGGATCTCGTTGCAACTGGTATGTTTGCAACAGGGCCCGGCGTCCTCCCCATGAATGTGCACAGCGCGCACATACATCTTACTGTCTAGCGACGCCTCCATGAGCTTCCACAATGCTCCAGCTGCTCGGCGGAGCTGTATGCACTGTGCGCATGCGCGGAAGCGCCAAAGAGTTTAAAGGCAGGCGGGTGGGAATGGTACCCGGTGCTCCAGGCAGGCTCCAGTACACCTGTACCGGGGCGTACCTCCTGCAACCCACCACTGATCTGAAGTCAGCGTCTCTTGCCGATCAAAAAGAAAGGAAGGGAGGGCAATAAAACCCCAGTGACTCAGCACCTTCCATCACTTGGCTCCGCTGGGTTGTTTTTAAAATCCGTTACTCATCCTGCATTATAATAGGATGGGGCAGAGGAGAAGAAGCTGAAGAAGAAAGCCTAGAATGACTGTGTCCTGCAACCAGACCGGCCTCAGGCCTTCTGCAGAGCCATGACTGGCAGATTTATTCCTGCCAGCTGGACATAACAGACAGAACAGCAAAACCAGCATCCTTCTTCAGTGAGTCACAGCTGTTGCAATAGTGGCAGTGTAGTTTGGTGGCACGGACAACAAATGTTACACTAAAGAATCAGTGGATAGCATTTTAATTCTGCAGTGGGGAAAGGTCCAGACTTTTCAAAACTGTCTTTTTTTTTTTAAGCATTTAATGATGCGGAAGCTCAGAGTCCAATTTCATTGGCTTAGGGTAGAAGGTTAATGAAATAAACAAATTTAGCCTTTCATTCTCAAATTAAAATCAACCATCCTCCAGTGTAGCATTTGCCGCCATCCCCAACCCGCAATTTGGGAATTGCTAGCTCTTTCAGAAGCTTCAAATTAGAAGAATAGTGCTTATTGCAGATGGTTTATTTTTTAAAATAATTGCTTTGATGGCCTGAACTACTTTGAATGCTGACAGCATGTTGTAGAATACTAGAAATATCCACATATTAATTTTAAAAAAAGCATTACGTAGAGGAAGTCAACCATCCTGAAGGCCAAGTTACAAAGAGTATTTAGAGGCAGCAGTACCTTAAAAAGGTAAAGTGAGAATACTATTAGCTTTATAAAGCAAGAAACTATTTTTTTCTTTTGATGTTTCAGTGGATATGTCTTTTGTCTTGAACCATCTGCAATACTTTTTGTATTTATAAAAATGCTGGATATATTCTCCCATGGAGAACTGGGGATGTAGAATCTATATTCATAATAAGTTATCAGCAAACTGAAGACATGGTCATTAAAATCTTGATTCCAATACATTGACCACAAGGCAGGCTAACAATGCCTGCTAAAGAAAATGAGTCTTTTATATATACATAATACTATTAGCACTTTGGAATTACATCTGCAGGGAAATGCAAACATTGAGGAGAAAATGAGAGTCCAAAATAGCTCTAGCAGCAATGTGATTAATGTTGACATTTAGATACAGGGGGAGGGGGGGAATATAGTTCAGATAGAAGGTCTATATAAAAATGCACAGAATTGGCATGTAATTACATGATCCTTGAATGCCAATCCTCTTTTCCCCAATACAATTAGACTAAGGATAAAACAGTAACCCAAGATATAAAGACAACAGGTTTCAAAAAAAAATTTTTTTTCAAACCACAAAACAAAGCTGAGGTTTTCAAAGATGTCTTGGGGCATTAACTGAAATGCATGCTAATCAGACAACATGGCTAGCTCTTTTCTCTTCTTCATTTTTCTCTTTTAAGTTCCACTGCCAGAATGGAGGGAATAGTGGAGAAAAGAAAGTGAACCTCGGAGCAAGTTTATGAAAAGTGGAAGCACGTTGCCAAGTACTGGTAAATTTAACTACAAACATCTTTTTCATCTTAATGCATTAGGCTCTTTTTAATTAACCCGAATGACAATATGCTTGGAAGTGTTCATGCTGACCTCAACATTCAATAAAAGATTAATGAAAAAATCAGCTTCAAGGGCCCTGCATCAAAGCATTCAGTACCCGAGCCAAAAAATCCATCTCAATCAGCAAAAAGTTGGTGCAGTTGAATGCAGAAGCTAGGATCATTTATGTGCAGTGCCACTAAGGGGAAGCAGAGAGCTATTCTAGGAAGGATATTAGTTGTGCAGAAAGAGAAAGAGAGAGAAAGAGAGAAGCCTAGACTTCTGGGACAGAACAACTCTTGCAATGCAATATTTGCAAATCTGGGGGACAGGCTGGAACCTTGCAATTTTAACTTGTTGATGGGAATCTTTTGCAAACTGAGTTGCATTCAGGAAAATTTAAAAAAAAGACTGCAATAGAAGAAGGGCTGAAAGAAGCACAGAAGGAAAATGACTCTTTTGGATAGTTTTGTAAGCTGATGAAATTCTTTTTGTTAATTGAAGTGGCATAAGACCCACTTAGAATCAATCAACTCTGCAGTATTATATACAAAGTACATATCTGTACTTTGGACCATATCTAATTTGCATCATGTCACTTTAGGTACATAAAATTTTAAGACACAATGAAAAGTTTAGGTTTTATGTGCAAGACAATGTTTTTAAAAAATGGGAATTAGGAATGAGAAGGAGACCCATCTTCTCAAACTGCAGCATGCTAGCTGACACAGAATTTTAAAGTCTTTTATACAATCTAAAAAAAAAATCTCATCTTAAAAACTGTAAATACCTTTTTTTCATATACATCTTGCCAAACAATGCCAGAAAAAAATTTGTGCTGCATAATCTCCTTTGCATCATCTGGTCCACCACCTAACCTGTTTTTTTTGGGGGGGAGGGAAATCACCAACATTAATACGGTGCATTTATTTTAAATTCATTGCTCTGAAGTGTTTCTAATGGCATATTTTCATTCACAACAAAAGTACAACTTTGCTAAGAAATAATGAAGGAAATGCAAGTTCTAACAAGCCTTAAAAAAAAATCTTTGAGGAGTTTCCTGGAAGTGTGGAACACATGCTACAAAAATTTAAAGCAAACCACAATAAATCCATGCAAACCTGACCAAAATATTCGACTGTGGCTACCCACAGACTATCAAGCTTTTGAAAATCCACTCTTCCCACATCACTGCCCTGCTGCCCCACTCACTGTGGCCTATGATCACCCCTCAAGATACAGAAGATTTTGTTCTCTATCAAGGAGAAAGACCTGAAACATCCTTTACTGTTTATTCCCCAGGGATAATGAAGAGTTTTCACAACAATCGTTTCTTTAGAAGGCAGCTATGTCCCAAACATAATTAAGGAACAGCATCGAAACAAACGTAAACACTGTATTTGAAATGAAACATGTAGTACACGTAGTGATTTTATGAGAAAAAGCATCTTCATTTGCTCTAAGAGTTTCTATTTCCCCATTACCTATACAATAGAGTTTCTCAAATATGTATGCATTAATTGATACACTACTAAAACTCTCGTGGTGTTTATCTGTTTGAACCCACAAATTAGTCCAAACATTGCATTATACTGCAACACTTTCTGAATCACAGTACCTAAAATCTGCTAAGGGATGTGTAAAAATCTTATTACTATGAAATTGAAATTTCCACCATATTCAGGCCAGTTTTTATTTGTAAAGTTATGGCCATTGCAGTGTCCCTGTGGTCAACTGATCATGATTTCTGACACTCCCTGTCAGCTTCCGCAAGCGAAGTCAATGGGGAAATTGGAAGAAAGTCTGCTGTTTTGCCTACCCATGATCACTTTGTTTATGTACCGTGTTTTTCGGACTATAAGATGCACTGTAGTATAAGACGCATCATGATTTTGAAGAGGTAAATTTTTAAAAAAAGGTTTTGCATTCTGCAGGCCTCCCAAACTCTCTGCCCGCTTTGCGTGTCTGTGTGTATGTGTCTGTGTGCACGTGTAGAGTGTGTGTGGAGACTATAAGTTTGAAACTTTATCAGGGGACATAAAACAGCTAAATTATAACAAAGAATGCACCTAACAGACTTGGATATATGGAGAAATCAAAATCACAATGAATGGAATAATGGAAAACACCTGACTGGTCACTCAAGAATCTGGGAAGCGTTCAGGTCAAATGCATTAAACCTTCACCTTTGCTTTGGATCCTTCTTCAGCAAACCTGACAGAAGAGACTTTGCTTCGGGTGACAACGTACGTGGAAACCTAATCTCTTCCATTAGGATGAGCTCGAAAAGTTTCTCGTGGTCCTGATTATAGAAGGGAAGACGTCCACACATCATTTCATACATGACAACTCCTAAGCCCCACCAATCCACTGCACGGCCATAGTCATTATCCTCCAGCACCTGTAGATAACGGCAAGAGTTCTAGATCAGTGGCAAGCTTTTCACCAAACAAAGTAAAATGGAATTGTTTCCTCTAACAAGTTGGCAACTTAAAAGGAAAGCCTACGGAACAGCCATCTTCAGACATGATGAAGTAAGTACATCTCACATTAGCCTGTTATATTGTCTAAGATGCCATAGCCTCCTGGAAAACTCCCATCTTCCTCTTTAAGGAAATGTCCTTCAGAAGTCTGGACTGCTCATCGTTTCCAAAGAACAACACTGATTGTGCTGGTTATCAATGATGGGTATTGCAATTTGGAGGCACCAAATTGGGGAGAGTCTGCTGTAAGACCCCTGCAGCAGACTGGTTATTTCAAGGGTTGTGATCCTCCCTCCCCATGAAAAGTTATTGAACTTCCAACTCCTACAATTTCTGTTGCCCAGGAACAATAAAAATTGGAGTTCTGCAACTTCTGATCAGTTTCTAACTGTTTGTTGGCTGCTGCCTAACTTGCAAAGCCACATTCATACTTAATAACAAGTACAACTAAAACAACATGGTCACAATGAAGATCTCAAACACAGGACACTGAAAGCATCAAGAGCAGGGATAGAACATCTTGGAAGTTTGTTCTCTACTTATTAGTGCCTGCTAACTGTTTGCTACTTTGCTTTGGGGAAAAAAAAACATTGGAACCTAGAAGATGGCCTGCAGCGAAAAACCAAAGGCTGCCAGGTATTGGATTACCCCACGCAGGTCTATTTACAGCATCTTTTGCTGTATGATTCACACCAAGCGACAGCTGGCTCTGCAGCTGCCCCATATATGTAGAAGCCCAACACAGCTGCTTCATCTGCTAGGATTCCAGGAGCCGGGCTCATCAGCCTCTACGAGCAATCCGGGAGCAGGGAGGAGGGGTGTCACGCTTTTCATGTGGGGTTGTGCAGCATGCCAGTTGACCCCTGCTCAACCAGTCACACTCTTCCCTGGGAGGACATGTCGTCTCCCTGGACAGAACTCAAATTAGGGCTGGATTTTGCTAGTGCAGGAGACACAACACTTTATCACCCTTTTTTTTTTGGCTGCTTACTCCTCCCTGCCAACAAGACTCAATGTATTTTACAAGGCCATTTAAGAGGTTTTTTTAAAAAAAATCTCATTTCTCCCTAATATTCTTGGGATGGTCTACATGATTTTCTGGGATCATTTTTGAAAGAAGAAATGTTCTTCCTCATTTTTTTTTTAAATGAAAACATTGAATAGTTTGTTAAAAGGGCATACATGATCCATCAAAATAAACTATCCTAAACACTAAGCAAACAGCTACATAATTTATTTCAATGATCAGCAACAGTAGCCAGAGGGCAAGAAACACTCTTATACATGGATATGGGGATCCATCACAAGGAAATGCAGTTTTATTAAAAGTGAATTTCCTGCACTGGTTCTATAAAAGACATTATGAAGACACACAGAGGACATCTTATAGTATAGTATCTACACTCTTCATTAATACTTCTAAATCTAGAACAGTGGTTCCCAACCTTTTTTTGGCCATGCCCCATCTAAACATCTCTAAATCCTGATGTCCCCGTCCCCCCCCCCCGTGACATATAATTCCTACTTTACTCAAAAAGTGAACTCTACTCACGTGGAGGAAGCCTAAAAGGCTATTAACTTGGTTTAAACAAGGTTCAAATTGCCCCCATTAAAAATCAAATTGTCCCCCTGTGGGGCGTGGGGCCCACGTTGGAAACCACTGATCTAGAAGAACGAATACTTCAATGACCAAGACCAGCCCGAATACACTCCTCAACATTATGTTTTAGACTTCTTACTGGCTATATGTTTAGTACATCTGGATCCTGCCAAGTAAAGGAGATTTTGAACATGCAGAACTATTTTGTTGAGCCTCCTAAATGGAAAGTAGGTGTTAATGTTTTTTTTTTTTAATTGTGTTGATGGTATTTTTTTTTAAAGAAAGATGGTAAATGTCTTCAATATCCAAAGCCAGATTTTCTCTGACTAATGGTCCCTTGCAGTAGCTTCAAATAGTTAGCCTGGAAGACTATCATCAGCCTGCAAGAGTTCTCATAAGTACCGTATTTTCACGACCAAAAGCCGCACCGGATTATAAGCCGCAGTATCAATTAACGTTAATTTTTCAAACTTTTTCCACATATAAAGCGCACCGGGTTATAAGCCGCACGTTTCCCGACGCTTCTGGACATCTGTTGCAGTCGCGAGGAGGAGCGGAGAACAGCGCGAAGGTTCTTGGCGCTCCAGGAAGCCGCGAAAGAGGCTGGGGGAGGCGCACGGCTTGGTTTCTCCTCCCTGGACGTCGCAGCAGCAGCCCCAAACTCACCGATCTCAGTGTTTTTCGCATCGGGGTGTGCTGCAAGAGCATGCCCCGATGCGAAAAACACAGAGTTCGGTGTGCTTGGGGCTGCTGCTGCGACGTCCAGGGAGGAGAAACCAAGCCGTGCGCCTCCCCCAGCCTCTTTCGCGGCTTCCTGGAGCGCCAAGAACCTTCGCGCTGTTCTCCGCACTCTCCTCGGCTCCTCACAACTGCAATAGACGTCCAGAAGCGGCAGGGGCTATCGAGCTGGAAATCCAATCCCCATTAGCCCCAAAAGCCGCTTCTGGACATCTATTGCACTCGCGAGGAGCGGAGAAGAGCGCGAAGGTTCTTGGCGCTCCAGGGGGCCGCGAAAGCAGCTGGGAGATCTTTTTCCACATATAAAGCGCACCGGGTTATAAGCCGCACTGCCGGTTTTGGATCAAATTTTAGGATTTTCAGTGCGGCTTATAGTCGTGAAAATACGGTACTGAGAACCTAAGATTTACAAAACAAAAGCATGTTCTACATCAAGATGCTATTTTAAGCTTGTCAGTGTTTGGAAGACAAATGAAAAGGGAAAACATCTACATATGGTAGTAGGAATATTTAATGCCCTTGCATGTTTTTTAATTGGAGGAATAAATAAGGATAGGATTAAAAAAAGGTCATTTTACTTAAAATAACTGACTGGTCAAGTTGGGAGCCAACAATGCTGAACAGCTGCATGGTTGGAATTTACAAGAGGAGGCACAACAGCTGTAAACACCTTGGTGATCAATACATCTAACACATCAAAGCTGACGTGGTATAGCCGCAGCCTTCTATGTACCAAATTCCAGCATGACCCTAAAACAACTATGCAGCAACTGTACAAACAAGTTCGAAGGCCAGGTTCCAATTACAAACAGATGACAACAAGGCAAGCCTCACTTTCCACTTTTTAAAAAAGGTTAAGTGACTTCATTGATATGGGACATTTGCTAGTACATGCTCATCGGCTGGTTTGAAAGCCAACTCAGAAGTTGAACATGCCCCCCACTCCCAATGAGATATTGTTCCCAAACCCAAGTTATTTAGTACTCTTTGAAAATCCAAACATGCTCCCCATATTATCCAGGTAACTCTTTCTACATTCATGTAAACAAGCTATATTGTTAGTTCCATCTTGCAAAGTTGCACGGGGCCTATGGATTGAAATAGAGTAGCTTTTCTCTAAATGTATTTTCCCCCCAGATATGCTGGACTGTAATTCTTGTCACACTTCTTGTAATTCTTGTCAGCACAGACAGTTGTGGGGACTATGGAAGACAAGAGTTGGAGGAAAATGGAACTGGATTTGGAAAGACCAACTTCCCCAAGAGAAACCTAGAAACCATCTCAATCTTATGTGCGAGGTAACTGTGAGGGTTACTGTGAGGACCAAATGAGTACAGAAAAAAGTCACGTACAATGTCATGTTTCCCTGGGAAGAAGGATGGGATAAAAATCTACTACATAAATAATTTGGGTTAGACTACACAGCTTGCTGAATATATACACCACATGGTGTGTATATTCGCATAACTTCTGGAATCATTAGTCACAAGGAGAAAAAGCACAAACACTTGGTTTGAACTCATGACAGAAAATTAATTTTGCTGATGTAATTCATTGCCATAATATATATTCCCAACTGCTAAAGAGGGGCTGGTTTTTATTGTTCTTATAGCTTAGTGTCCCCACTGACTCTTGTGAAATGATGGTCTATGAGTCTAAAAAAAAGACTAATTTGATTCCTGGAAATTACCAAAAGTAAACTAGATCAGTGTTTCTCCACTTCAGTAACTTTAAGATGTGTGGACTTCATACTTTCAGAGCATGCAACCTGAGGAATTATAGGAGTTGCAGTCCATCTTAATGTTACTGAAGTGCAGTAAAATAATAATAAGGTAAGGTAAAGGTTCCCCTCGCACATATGTGCTAGTCGTTCCCAACTCTGGAGGGTGGTGCTCATCTCTGTTTCAAAGCTGAAGAGCCAGCGCTGTCCGAAGACATCTCCGTGGTCATGTGGCCAGCATGACTAAACACCGAGGGAGCACGGAGCACTGTTACCTTCCCACCAAAGGTGATTCCTATTTTTCTAGTTGCATTTTTATGTGCTTCTGAACTGCTAGGTTGGCAGAAGCTGGGAGAAGTAATGGGAGCTCACTCTGTTACACAGTACTAGGGATTTGAACCACCAACCTTTCTGATCAACAAGCTCAGCGTCTTAGCCACTGAGTCCTCTACAGAAACAATAGATTAGATTAATTCTTTGAAGGCCATTAATGTGGCATTTTCACCACTTGATCCTGCTGCAATTATAAACCTATATATTCTCATTCATTCATTCAATTCAAGAATGGCAAACATACCTAATACTCTATATTCTTTTTTCTCCATAACAACAACCCTGTGAAGTGGATTGAACAGAGGAACAGTGACTAGACAGTCACTCAACTGGCTTCCATGCCTAAAATGGGTTTAGAACTCACAGTCTCCTGGTTTCTAGGACCGCACCTTTATAACTAAACCAAACTCTCTCTACTAGTTCACAAGATTTGGACAATGCAAATTCAGAAAAGCCAAACTGAATTCTCAATAGCTTCCATTTAGCTTTCATCTACATGTCTAGGTAACAAATTTCAAATCAGATTAAGACTGATTTATTATGCTCATTAAGGCAACCCAAGTTAATCAGAGAAAGGATGCTTTCTCTGCTTTTATCCCACTCCCCAATTTTGTATTTTCTCAGATGCAAGTAAATGGCTATTCTTTTTTATGGGAAACACTAACTAAAGACACAGGGTATGAAAAGCAAAATCTGTTTTTTGTGCATTTCAAAGTGATTAATTTATTACATTTACATCACACTATAACCGAATTAACTCTCAGCAATTCACATATAAAGGTAAAGGTTCCCCTGCACATATATGCTAGTCATTCCTGACTCTAGGGGGCGGTGCTGATCTCCGTTTCTAAGCTGAAGAGCCAGTGCTGTCCGAAGATGTCTCCATGGTCATGTGGCCAGCATGACTAAACAATGAAGGCACATGGAACACTGTTACCTTCCCACTAAAGGTGGTTCCTATTTTTCTACCATAAGCTCCTTCTCATGAAAAGATAATGGAAGTGCCAATTTTATTAGAGAATGCGGTCCTGACAAGAACCTGATGCCAAGCTACTGTGGACTTTATAGTTAAAATCAACATTTTACACTGCACCCAGAAGCTTCTTGGTGACCAGTGCAGGTGTAACGTGCTCCCAACACCAGGTGTTAGTGAGCTCATGGACCACTGTATTCTGGACCACAGGTTCAGAAGCTTCTAAATAGTTCTGAAAAACACCCCCTTGTTACAGTTCAAACAAGGTGTGATAAGAACATGAGATACTGCAAGTTTTTTCCTCTCATGATAGGGCTGCAACTGGCACACCAGCCAAAGCTGGGCCAAGGTCCCAGGCCATGGCATCTCCTTACTATTGAGCATATCCACAAGGACCCCAAGTCATGGACCTGCTCCTTCAGGGATAGTAGTTTTCCATCTAGAGATAATTTTGGAGCAGACAGAGACCTCTTGCTAGGAAACAACTTTAGCTTGTTCTCTCCCATCCAGAAAAGTAAAGTGGCTTTCAATAAAAGAGATACTTTAGTAGAGTTAATTCCAGCCTCTAGTGTGAAGGCAACATACAAAGCAGAATTCATGAACACTCACAACACTTATGGTACTTGACTTTGGTACAGTAATATTTTGGGAAATATCTTAGCATCTATTTTTGATTAAGGAAAATCTCTTGGGATAATATGAATATAATATAAAAGATACCTCTGGGGCAAGGTATTCTGGTGTGCCACAGAAAGTCTTCATTGTTGCTCCATCCTTGATCCCTTCTTTACATAACCCAAAGTCTGTTATCTTTATGTGTCCATCTTTATCCAGCATCAAGTTTTCCAACTTAAATAAAAAACATATAAAAAATTAGACATGAAATCATCCAGATAAGTACTGAGAATCTTCAACATATTTGTAAAAGAATCTTTAATACGCTTGTAAAAAAAGTGTCCTAAAATGATGTTTTTTGAAAGAACTGCTACAAATCTTACACTTACACTTTTAAGTGTTCATTACTGTAACACTAACGTTCCTCCATGTCCAATGATTCTGAGCAGCCTTCCATATTAGTATCAGAAAATTAAAACCAAAATCATATGACTATGGGGTTGACGCCTGATTTCAGAAGTTGTTTGCCACTGCCTGCTTCCTAAGGCTGAGAGTGTGTGACTGGCTCAAGGTCACCCAGATGGCTTTATGCTTAAAGTGGGATTAGAACTCTTGATCTCCACGTTTGTAGCCTGATGCCTTAACCACTATACCAAACTGATTCTCACAGCCTTACTCATTTCCAATGTCTTCTGAAAACTCATGCTTTTATGGCTGTCCAAAACTGTGGTAACCAGAAGTTGGACTGGATATTTGGTGTAAATTATAATCTCTCCACAGTAATTTTTATTTATTTATTTATCTTTCATATTTCTACACTGCTCATCTCATCTACCTGGCTTTTTTAAAGCCATTTTAAACATCACTATGATAACATTATGGCAGCTTTTTTCAACAGATATTCTCTGGCGTTTTAGGGGAGTCTGGGAATTGCAATTCCAAAACATCTGAAGATATCAGATTGATGATGATTTTATCAAGAAAACCAATGTTATCTCCATACTTGCTTGATCCTGTATTTTTGATTGGGAGCCACTCAAGAGTTTTTTACAAGCTGGGTGGATACATAAATGTTTTGAATAAATAAATAAATGTTGCAGATATGGGATTTGGAGATTAGAAGAATAGTGATCTACTGTTGTATAAATCCGTCAAGAAATTAGGATTGGATGGAGAATTTTCTGGATTATGTTATAGAGGACTAATCACCCAAGGCATTGGCTATCCATGCTTACATCCCCTGCTTCAAAGATGCCGAAACAGAGAATCAGGACTGCATTATTTCCTTCAGAATGATGAATAATGGAGAATAACCCTTTGCTAATTTTTTTCTCTCCCAGAATAAACAAATCCTCATGCAAATAGTAGCTATTTAATATGGGGAAAACAGGGAGAATGATAATGGAAATAGCATGGAGGGATAAGTATTCCAATTACACCATTCTTTACATGTGGGAGTGTGAGAGGAATGAAATGTCAAATAATTTCCACTGTCTCACCTATATGTTGTATAAGAGCAATCCAGGCATATATTCTAGGAAAGAGAGTTTTATAAAGTATTGATTCATTGGGAGTCATTGGAAAAAATATCTTTAGGATAATGTAACTGCTCTAACTCTAACTGTCCAGTGTCACTAGGAGTCAGGCAGCACCAAAATGTAATAAATAATAATAATGATTGCTATACTTTTTGGAGTATAAGACACACTTCCCCCCCCCCCCAAAAAGAGGATGGAAATTTTGGTGCGTCTCATATACTGAATACAGCCATTTTTGGACTCCCGAAACCCCGCCCTGAGGGTCCATTTACAGCAAAAATGACACACACAGAGGGTTTGGAAGGCCTACAGAGTCCTCCAGTAGGCTGGGGAGAGCAAAAATGCCTGGGGGTTTGAGAAACCAAACACAGGGCGCACAGAGGGTTTGGGAGGCCTGCAGAGTGCTCCTGGGTGCTGGAGAGAGCAAAAACAGCACTCCTGGGAGGTTTGGGAGACCAAAAATGTTTGCAAAAATAGGACACACAGAAGGCTTGGGAGGCCTGCAGAGTGCTCCTGGGGAATGAAGAGAGCAAAAAAACCAAATGCGTGGATGCCAAAAAGTATTTTTTCTTGTTTTTCTCTTCAAAATCTTGGTGTGTCTTATACTCCGGTGTGTCTTATATAGTCCGAAAAATATGGCATATATGTTACTAGCCTTGCATAAATTTAGAAGAGGATTCCTTCTTCCTTTCAGATAGGGAGGGCTTATTTTTTGAAAGATAATGCATGCTATTTTGACTTTTTAAAAAAATTCTAGAAAAATACAATGACCAATCGTCTCTGTACTATCAACAAAACCTTTTATCAATGCCTTCATTTAACCATCAGGAATCGGGCTCAACTCAACTTAGGAGTCTTTTCCTTTAACCATGGTTGCCTATTCAGACTGGCTGCAATTCTTCAGAGTTTTGAATGGAGAAATGTCCCTCCTATCAGTGTTTGCCTGAATTTATTAGGCTTAATATAGAACAGCACTTTATAAAAGGAGGGGAGCTGTAAGCAATATTAAAAATGTGATCAATGAAATGTGATCATCCAATACAATCTGACCTTGGATGAGGCCAAATTTAAAAGTTCAGAGCGCTTTGATTTATTCATTCTGAGGATGATTTTCAATTTAGCTTCTTTAAAATGTTGGTGTTTTGTACTGCGACTGTATTGTACAAATGAAGACCTCCAAGATCTCTTCCAACTCTGTTATTCTGTATTCAGCAAATGCATTTGAACGTTGATTTTGTATTGGTTTTCAGTACAAACTGAAAAAAAGAACATACATAGAGGTGTTTCTAAAACTGAATGCGATTTTTGACATGTGAGGAGAGGAGCCCTGCCTTATGCAGAGATGGGGAATCATCAATCAAACTAGCATTTTAAAAACAGATTTAGCACCACTCCACCTCCAATCTACATACCTTTAAGTCTCTATATACCACATTTTTCTCTGAATGTAGGTAGTCCAACGCCGATACAATTTCAGCTCCATAGAACCGGGCACGATCTTCAGAAAAAACACGTTCTCGTGATAGATGGAAAAATAGCTGGAAAGACAAATAGCTTCATATCAGAAGAAATTTATGCAATGTCTATAAAGGGAAGTCAGTGAAAATAATTAACATGCATAGCTTATTTCATGTTTCTGCTTGGCATATTTCCTTCTGGTTTTGTTAGGTCTTTAAGTGATTTTTTTAAAAGCACTGTTGTATGTGTTATAATAGAGTCTAGTGCAGTGGTTCCCAACCTTTTTTTGGCCATGCCCCACCTAAGGATCTCTAAAATCCCAAATGCCCCCCCACCCCCGGTGACATATAATTCTTACTTTACTCAAAAAGTGAGCTCTACTCATGCAGAGAAAGCCTAAAAGGCCATCCATTAACTTGGCTTAAACAAGGTTCACATTGCCCCCATTAAAAATCAAATTGTCCCCAACCTGGGCCCCACGTTTGGAACCACTGGTCTGGTGATTAAGGCCCCAGGCTAGAAACTGGGAAAGTGTGAATTCTAGTCCTGCATTAGGCATCAAAGCTGTCTCAGTGGCTTTGGGCCAGTCACCCTCTTTGAGCCCAACCACTTCAAGAAAATAGGAAGAAAAATAAGTGCCAGTTATGCTCAACACCCCGAGTTATTTGTCAAAATAATAAAAATAATGAAGGCATAAATTTATGACAAAAATGCCAAAGAGTAAAACTGCCTCCTTACACACACAACGCTTCTGCTCTATCGTTAATTAAAGGCCTGATCTTTGCAAGCTTTTTAAAAAAGTTAATAGACAAACTGAGAAGTTTTCCAACCATTAAAATGACATCACTTAATAGCATTTGATTTTGAGGAACATGATCCTTACCTCCCCTCCATTAGCATATTCCATAACAAAACACAAACGGTCATGCGTCTGAAAAGAATATTTCAATGCCTAAAAAAAAGTAGACAAAAATCTTACTTTTACATCATCTGTTATGCTTTATAACCAACCAGGAGTTTACTGGAGTTGGACCTGTGCCCTGAAACTTCACAAATCGCATCTGCTGTAACAGGAAATGATGAATCCCTCTCTACTGAATAAACCCCTGCCCCTTTCTAAAGGGAACACTTTCAGTATACACTATGAATATTCTTGTTTTAATTGCAAATTTCCTTTTTCTTTTCTCTTGCTTTTTATGCATATTCCTCATGGCACAGTCTTTTAGACTGTATTGAACAATACAATGCAATACAATAGCCAAACTGAAATAGCAAAATTTGTAGAAGAGTTTGCAATGCAACAGAACAGTTGTCAACTAAGATTGCTGTTTATATTGGAACGAAACAACTTTAACAATATTCAATAGTGTTCAATATTCTCCCTAATTTAACATTTACCTCTGATGATTGTTACATGCATATTATCAAATAATGGAATAATGGTAGCAGTTGTAATAAAAGTAAAGTATATAATAAAGGAAAAATGAAATAAAGTAGACATTACTTTATTTAGCTTGGACATGTCTTACAATTCAGTAACGACATTCAGCTAAGCTTGAAAAGTGAAGGTAAGATAGATACAAGAAAGATGCTGGAGTATTTCATAATACTGAAGATTATTCCCAATTCTGTTTCCAAAATTGTGCACCAAGAAGACATCCTAACTATGATACTTATTATTTATTTATTCACATTTATATAGATGTTATTGAGTCTTTAATTACTGTTAATGTGCTTTTAATGATTTTTGTTGTATGATTCTGATTTTTTTGTACTTTTCTATGAGCTCAGAGTGATGTGTGTGAGACTGGTGGTTATATAAATTGAGCGAATAAATACACAAATGAAAGAGCTCTACTATATCTGATCTAAAGCTCCATCTAGCAAGTGTTTTCCCTTCCACTAATGATTCATTCCCAGCAACCAGAAATGCATTGCTTCTGAATGGGAAGCCCCCAAGTGGTGATGCCTCCACTCATCATGCAGACTTTTGCAGCGCAAAGAGTGCCAGCTTGGTTTGACATGCTCTCTATTTCGTTTTGCTTGGGCTGCAGCCCAGAAGTTACAGCTGGGGTTTCAAAGCCAGAGAAGGAGTCACAACGTTGGCCTTAGATAAAAATAAACATATCCATAAATAATAATGGATTGTATAAGACAGCATTTTCTGGATCCAGAACAAGAACTCTCCCCCTCCCAAAGCTCTGGCAAGTCCTGCTGAAGATCCATTAGTTGATCATGAATCACCTGGTTCTCTTAATGAAAGTAGGATAAAGGACTTCGTATTACAAAAGTTAAGGAAGTCAAAAGTACCGCGGATCCAAACTTTTCACTTGTTTATTTACTTTGCTTTCTATGCTTCTCAATTCCTATTTGCGCTGAAGTAACAGAACATACGATTAAAACCAAACTAAGACAAATACATGTGTTAATCTGATGTGCAGGAGTAATAACAAGCTTTTTAGATTCAAACTTGTGGTGGGTTCCAGATCCGGTTGCAATCAGTACGGTGCAACAGGGCCGGGCGTCCACCACATGCACACGTGCGGTAGCACATGCGTACTTACCGCCCATGATGGCTCTGCAACACTCCAGCTGCTTGCCGGAGTGTTGCGCAGGCGCCAAACGCTCCGTGCACGGAAGCCCCAATCGGCTCATATACAGGTAAGGACGGCGGGCGAGCAGGCCCTCCGAAGCACCGTACTGGAACAGTACCTGTTGCTCCCAGCAGGCACTGGTACACCCGTACCGGGGCATACCGGTCGTATCCCACCATGATTCAAACGCTCTTCTGAGGAATCATGTTTTCACTGCTCGTTGGAAGAAAATTAAGGGGAGGTGATCCAAATGTCTAGGGTCACATGTTTCACAAGAGGGAGGTATGATTACATGACTGACCTTCCAAGCAGCTGTAGCAACCTGAGTTACCATATGCTGAACCATTTGAAGGTTCTGCATAGTCTTCAGGACAGCCCTATATGCCGTGAGTTGCACATATACTGGGTGACAAACGTCTGAGCGAGCTGGGAAGACAAGAAAGGGGAGCTTTCTTTTCCCTATAATTAGGGTAAATTCTGCAACAATACTTACCAGGTGATCAAGCACAACTACAAGATTAGTTCTCAGACCTAAGGAGACCAGTGAGGAATTAAGGACTTTTGAAATGAAAAGGGATAGGCAGAAGATGATTTTTTTTCATAGTAATTAGCCTCAATCAAAAATGATTTTTTAACAAACATGTTTTGGAATACCCTATTAGAAGTGTGTTCCCAAATAAATAACACTAGAGAAATGTTGGTATCTCTGAAAAATTGCTTACATGGTATTTGGGTTGACTGCAAGCATCCTGCTATTTTCCACAGAAGGCTGGAAAACAAATGTGTTCGTAAGGAAATGCATGCCTGGAAGAGTATGAAGATGACAAGATATGATGCTGCCTACTGACTTGTTTGGATTCAGAAAGGGTTGGACTAATTCACAAAAGTCATAAAGACCAATGGCTATTAGACTTGATGGCTGGTTGTCTCCCTCTGAAGGCCACCTGTAGGGAGAAATATGGGCTTCCTTGTGCGGTTGGTTAGCCACTGTGAGAACAGAATGCTGGACTTGATGGATCACAGGTCCAACCCACCAGAGAACTGCTGATGTTATGTTCTAAACTTCTGCCAGGTTACATATTTTATAAGCTTATTTCCAAGGCTGTACTAAAAAAAAATACCTCTGATACTAGACATACTATTCAATCAACATGATGGGCAGGCACTAATTGCTTTATCTAACATTTTCCAAGTCCTAGAACTACTAAGTCCCCATCTGTACCTCTTTGGATGACAAAAATAATTGTGTGCGCGCGGACATGTAACCGTGCATGCACATTGAGTAAAGTTCTTTCCCTTACAATTGGCATCATAAAGCACCATTTGCTCACAAATTGACTCTAAATTGTACTGCATAAACTGGATTAGGTTGTTTATCATATATTCCATCCAATTTGGAGAAACACGTGCCAATCTGCTTTTGTTAGTGAGAACAAACACAGAGGTAACCATTATTTCTCATTCATAAGAGACTTTTAAAAAATTACAGAAAGAATGCTTACTGTTAAAAATGGATGCCTAGAATTCTGCAAAACCCGGTTTTCTGTCAGAGTATGTGCTACTTCATCCTGCAGGACAACCGAAATAGTAAAGAATATGTGACAATTCAATTTTACTCATTAAAAACTACTTTTGACAGAAGAATGAATAAAACAGCCTTTCTAAATGTCCTAGAAAATGAAGCAGAGCATTTAAAAGCCAGTTTATATAATACAGGTGAGAATAATGTGGAATCCTTCCAGACTGCATCTCAGAAAATCATCAATTTGGAAAGGGCCATTTAGGTCCCTGAGTCCAATCTTCTGCTCAGCTCAGAAACCCAAATTCAAGCATCTCTGCCAGATGGCTCTCCATCCTCCTCAATCACTCTCAAAATAACTGGCATCACTGCTGAAGGTTACTGCTACTGTCAGAAGACATTTTTTGTGCCTTACAGTAACATAAAACTATTATTGTATGTTTTGCACTCTGAAGTGTTGAAGGTCATGAACTGTGCAAACATCTTGTCAGAAAATGGAAAACCAGCATTTATGCCCTGACCTCAGACTATTCAGACCTTTTAATCTCTCTTTCCTGGACTCTATTTCTAGTATCCTGATTGTCTTCATAGTGGTTCCCTTAACCTTTTTTCCAGTTTGTCTGAATCCCTAAAGTGTGGTGCCAGAACTAGAGAGAATACACCAGGGGTAGGAACTGACCAGTACATAAAGTGAAACTATGATTTCCCATTGTTTAGAAACTATAGTTCTGTTGATGTACCTTAAAACCTCATTTGTCTTTTTGTAGCCGCAACTTGTGGCTGTTTCATACTCAGTTTGCACTTAACTACTACTTTCAAATATTTCAAAAGTAATATTGCCAAGCCAGATGCCCTGCATTCTGTTCTCCTGCAATCTATTTCCTGTTTTCTAAGTGAGGAAACTTGCATTTGCTTCTAGCAAATGTCTATGGAGATTCTATCTTGCTTCTATCAAGTTTTATTTTATGAGCTTGAGCCCAATTCTGTAAGATCATTTGAATTTTATTTCTGCCTTCTAAAGCATCAGCTGCTATTCCACAAACCTGATAAGGCTTCCTTCCCCCTTTTCATCCAAATAATCAATAAAATCCTGTGGAGTGCAGAAACATGGCTGCACTAGTGTAGCTCACTTGATATTTCAATTGCCCAGCTGATGAGAACCTTGGGTAGTATGATGTTTGAAATAGCTACAGTATGTATCCACTTAACTGTCACTTCATTTAGCTTACACTTAGTCTGCACTAGCTCGCTAATCAGTATATTATGCTTTGTCAGATTCTTTGCTGAAATCAAAATACATTACATCTCCTGCCATTCCTTGTCATTGACTTGGCTGGCTAGGATTGATGGGAGCTGGAGTTCAATGCCTGGAAGGGCACACATTCACCATAATATAATTAATTTATATTTCAAGGACAAATATTTTTAACCTATGTGATATGGCCAATTTTAGCCAAAATGTTAGGAAAAGCGCTAACATCAGGAAGTTTCTTCAAAAAAAGATTACGATAAATCAGATGTTGTCTGTCTGTCTCTCTCTACTGATCTAGGCAACATGGGTGGGTTTCCAATTAGATTTGATAACCACAGATCAATTCAGGTTGAACAAACTATTTGTTTATTTGGGGAATTGATATTGCAGCCTATTCGCATATAGCAACTCAAGGCGGCTTACAGAATATAAAACTTTATATAAAAACAACAGAACTAATAAAAGAAGAGTCATATAATAAATTAATATAGTAAAATTGCCCCCTGCCCCGGTGACAGCACCTCATTCGAGCCATTTAATGGGCTCCATCCTGCTCTGGGTTCCCCAGGCCCACTGGCAGAACCAGGTCTTCAGTGCCTTCTGGAAGAGCATTAGAGTGGGGGCCATTCTAATCTCTGGGGGAATGATGTTCCAGAGAGAGGGGGCCACCATGGAGGTGCTTCTTATGGGTTCCACCAGGTGTATCTCCCTAAGGGATGGGACCTGCAACATTCCCTGCTTCCCCGCTCTGATGGGTTGGGTAGATGTGACTGGCAAGAGACTGTCCCTCAACTATAGTTGTCTAACTCACGTATAATGCCAATCCATAAAGTATGGGTTACAAACCACTGCAGTTGGGTTCAGATTTCATCCAGAACCAGACCAAAAACAACTACACTGACTTAATTTTATGTATGAAGTTTGCTCAAATTGACAATTTCAGCTTTTATTAATTGACTGGCTTCAGTTACAGTGTTCTGCAACATGTTTTCAAAGAACAGAACAGATTCTCACATCCCAATGTTATTTCCCGATTCTTTTAATTGCCAAATATAATTGCACAAAACATAGCTTGTCTAACTCTGATATTAAGGCTTGTACAGCTAGTACTAATCTATGGCTTCATGTCATATTAGGGAAAAAAACAGTGATGAAATTAAAAAAATTCCTTACCGATTCTGTGGGCGTGGCTTGGTGGTAGGGTCATGTGACTGGGTGGACATGGCCAACTTTTAAAAAACTTTTAAAAGCATTTTTTAACTACCAGTTCTCCCGGTAATGCTAAAAACAGTAAATAAAAAAGTTCAAGCGGTCAGCTGTGTAACAATCAGCTGTGCCGCACAATTGTCGGAACTTTTTAAAAAAACTTTTTAAAGCATTTTTTTATAGCGGTTCAGGTGAACCGGTAGCATTTCACCCCTGGGAAAAAATGATCTCAATTCTCTGAGAATTTAATTCATAAATGAGATGAAATGCATCTTGAGGTTCAAAAACCTCAAGTTTGAAAAAAAGAAAACAGTCCTGACATATTCAGCATCCCTACTGTTCTAGAAGGGTAAACCACAACAATCTTACCTTTGCAACAATTACTTCCTTCTTCAAAATTTTCATGGCATAATAGCGTCCAGTTGCTTTCTCTTTCACCAGAATGACCTTTCCAAAAGTACCTTTTCCCAGGAGCTTAAGGTACTCAAATTCATTCATTGTCTGTCGAAGACAGGTTTAAAATGTTATAGGCCAATTAAACAGTAAATGAAGGAAAATAACTGACAACTTAGATCAACTCGTTCTCTTATCACATGAATCCAGGATTTTCAAAAGAAGAATAAATCATAGTGGCTGAGTTTGCACGTTACGCTAAAAGCCAAAAATAAACTGAACAAATTAAGGTTTAAAAAGATGAATTAATCCAGATACTCTATGCATTTATGTAGTGATATAAAGAAATACCTTACTAACTGTATTCCAGAATTATCTAAATGAACAACTGTTTCAATGTATGTCACTATCTAAGGCAATGTTTGTCAACTTCAGCAATTTTAAGCTGGGTGGACTTTTAATTTCCAGAATGCTGCTGGCTGGGGAATTCTGGGAGTTGAAGTTCATATAGTCTGAATTTGCCAAGTTTGCGAAACATTGGCCTAAGTAAATGAATTAAACTTTCCTATTTGCTACAGAAAGTACAACAAATTTAGTACCCTGGATAAGCTTGTTAAGATTATAACTTAACAATAGCAATAGCACTTACAATTATATACCACTCCATGTGCTTTAGAGCAGTTTCTGAGAAGTTTACAAATATGAACCTATTGCCTTCAACAATCTAAGTCCTCATTTTACTGACTTTGGAAGGATGGAAGGCTGAGTCAACCCTGAGCCAATCAGGTTTGAAATACTTCATTCTAACTACTGTGCCACCAGGGCTCTTTAATTTATATTTAATTTATATTAAGCTATACCTGCCTTACAGTCTAAAATGCAGATATGGTTAAATATAATTCAATTTCCAGCCTTCTAGATATTTCCCTGCCTGTTGTAAAATTCTATTAGAAAGCATTGTATCCAACCATATAATTTGTCCCTCACCTCTACAAGGGCTTGGCACTACCCCTCAGAAAATGTTAAACTCCTTTAACTTTTGAAGAAGAAACTCATCTAAAGTTACCCCAGGCATTCCTGCAGCAGTTTCTAAACCCCAACCAACACAGCTATTGCTTAGGGATAGTAAATGCTGAAATCAAAATAACTTGAAGAACACAAAGCTACAAAAGATATTCAAATTGATGCTCTCTCAATTTGATGGTTTTAGATGCATTGAGACTACGTGAGAATTTTAGAAACTGGCAGGTACCATATTGAAAAAGGCAGCTTATGACACTGAAGGACATGTGGAATTCACATGAGTGTGTGTGACTGAAAAATAATACTTACTACTTTGTGTTTTGGTTTTGTCATTGAAATTTCCATTTCTTCAGCACCTGAATTATCACTGGGCGAACCAGATCGAAAATCCATGCTTTCTTCCTCTTGCTTCTTAAGGCTGTCTGCTACTGTTTGGATGGCTTTTGTCCATTCTTCCCTAAGAAAATATAAAAATTATTTCATTGTGATGTGTGATTTTGGAAAAGAGTAGGGGGAAATGCAAAGCTTACTTCCAAGCTTACTTTCCAAAAAATAATTGGGCTTCAATCATGTTTGGAATGTTAGAAAACAGGAATAGGAATACTGTTAGGAACCACCATTTTCCTTCCTAAGATATTTTAAATTCTGGTCTGGAGTAAAATGTGTTCTTCTGGTTATTATATAGGACAGTAGGACACCTGGTTGGTAACAGATGACAGAAATTTCAGTCCAACATTCTTGAAAGCTATTTTTTGGGAGAGGTAGAAATACTAGACCAGTGAAGATGAACCTTTTATCCACTGAGTGCCCAAATTGCATGCATCCATGCCCAAACTGAAAGGTGTATGCACGCAAATGTGTGCATGTGCGAACATGTGCACATGCATACATGCACACATGTGCAGCAGAGACCCAAAGCCCAGCTGGCTGGCGGGAGGAAGGCATCCCAACAATGGCAGCGCAGCAAGATCTTTTTCTTCCGTGAGCTTCTGTTTCATCGTTTGCAGGGAAACAAAAGCTCACGGAAGGAACGCCACGAAGATCTGACCTGGGGCGATGGCGCTAGCAGAGAGCGTTCTGTGTGCCACCTCTGGCACGCATGCCATAGGTTCGCCATCACGGTACTAGACTATGTTGTGTATACATGCAATGCACACTTTTATTAGTGATGCACAATTGCAAGCAGTTCCTTCTATAATACAAGAGTTCTTTATTCCCTCCCAACCTAGTCTGATAAAAGTGAATTTCATGGGAAATGAGACTAAAGCCCACAGCACCAAACCAATAAAAAGGGAAGCATTTGAGAAGATGGAGCTCTCTAATAATGCTGAACATTTACATCTGCTTTTGCAAGTTGTTTTTGTATTTAAGACTGAAGGAAACATACCGCTCCTCTGGAGTCTCCACATGAAATGTTCTTTCAATTACTGTGGTCCACTGGAGGCATCTGATGATGAATGTGTTTGGTTTAGGTCTCTCTGTCTTCATCAACTGGCACTCTAGCACAGATTGAGGGAAGAAAGTCATGGTACGTAAACAGGTTTAAATAATCATTTGTCTTTATTCTTATCAGCAAACAGTTGTGATTAATCAGGCATAGAAATCTCTGTAAGTACCGTATTTTTCGGAATATAAGACGCACCAGAGTATAAGACGCACCAAGGTTTTGAAGAGGCATTTTTTTAAAAAAAGTAGGTAGGTAGATAGAGGATAGAGAGGGAGAGAAAGAGAGAGAAATACAGTAGGTAGGTAGGGAGAGGAATAGAGAGAGAAATAGAAATAGTGTAGGTAAGTAGGTAGAGGGATAGAGAGAGAAAAATAGAAAGAGAGAGAGAGAGAGAGAAATATAGTAGATACGTAGGGAGAGAGAGAGAGAGTGTGTAGGTAGGTTGGTAGGTAGAAGAATAGAGAGACAAATAGAGTGAGGGGGAGAGAAATACAGCAAATAGGTAGGGAGAGAGAGTGTGTAGGTAGGTACATAGATAGATAGAGGGGGGAGAGAGAGAAGTACAATAGATAGGTAGGGAGAGAGAGAGTAGATAGGTAGGTAAATAGAGTGGGAGAGAGAGAAAGAGAGAGAGAGAAATACAGTAGATAGGTAGGGAGAGAGAGAATAGATAGGTTGGTAGGTAAATGTTTCCAGGTGTATTTATCCATGTGCTAGAGAGTGAAATCGCTGACAATCTGCAGCACCTAAGACTTTGTTTTTGCAGGCACAGCACTTGATCAATGTAATTCTCATCAATCAGTTAAAGAGCTTTCCAAAAGGGGAAAAAAAGTTTTTGAACTCTGCAAACCTCCCCCAAAAGGCCCATTTTTCGCAAAAACAGGCCTGTTTTTTTAAAAAGGCATGAACAGCCTTGGGGGGCCTTGGGAGTGCTCCTGGTGGGCTGGGGGGGGGAATGAGCAAAAAATGTTTTTTTGCAAAAACTGGCTCATTTTGTGTCAAAAAATTGTATGCATAGCCTTATGGAGGCTTATAGAGTGCTTCTGGGGGCTGGGAAGGCAAAAAATGGCCCGTTTTTTGCTCATTTCTGCCCTCCCCAGCCTCCAGGAGCTCTCTGAAAGCCTCCATAAGGGTATGCATGGCCATTTTGGTGAAAGGGGTGGGGCTTCGTGAGACAAAAAATGCTATATTTGATGTATAAGACGCACCCAGATTTTCAGGCTCTTTTTTGAGGAAAAAAGGTGCGTCTTATACTCTGAAAAATACAGCAGTTCTTCAAGAAAGAGACTAACAGAACAGATTAAAGTGGGACTTCACTTAAAGTGGCTGCCTTATGATACGGAAAGCCATCAGCACTTTCGCCTGGCCCCAAATCAAAATGACATGTTGTGCTCATTTCACTAAGCATATAAAAATTAAAGAGTATGAAAAAAAGCGTCCCTATTTCTGACCATTTAGTATAGGTAGACCGTGTATAATTGACATATCATAAATTTTAGTTCTTATTTATTATTTTATACTAGAATTTATAATTGTACATTTACTGAGTGTTTTTATTTGTTCTGGTCTCTGGTCTATGACTGTAATAAACTAAATTGAATTGAATATTTCTGACCAAAATAAATAGCTCGCCAAATAAGCCACCTGACTTTGTAAAACGCACAACTGCCTTCACATAACTTAAATCCTGCACAAAGAACTGATTTCAGCTCATTGGCATTTTTATACTGCACCTTTTACAGCTTTCCTAATTCACCCTTACTCTACTACACGTATTGCTTGAGTTACAAACAATGCCTGCAGGGCATGGAGAGGCCCAGGGAAAGAGAGTGCAGTATGTGTACTCTATATGTATGTGTAAACTCAGGAAGGCCTAGGAACAGTGTGGTGTGCAAAAAGGCAGCAGGGGAAGGGGAGACTAACCACAGTGGACGTGTGATTCTCCCTGTTGGGCTTCTCCATTGATTTTGCTTATGAAAGGCCAGCAGGGAAGATCACAAATGGCAATTGTATGACTGTGGAATGCTGCAACCACTGTAAGTGTGAGCTGGTTGCCAAGCACCTGTATGATGATGACATGACTCTGGGAATGTTGCAACAGCCAGAACCCCAAGGCTGGCTGCAAGTATCCCTTATTCAGCACATGGTTGATAAATGGAAGGTCGGTGAGCGAAGGCTACTTGTAATCAGATGAAGAGGAAGCATCAAGATGACCATTTCACTGAAATGTCATCTTCTAACACCATTCTGGTTTCACTCTTAAATGGCTTTATGAAGTTCAAGAGCTAAAAGAGCCTCTTTTAAATTTAAATACCAAATGCCAAAGCAGATCTGCTTACTGAAGTCCAAGTGTTAATAATGGGGATATAAACATAGTCTACTATCAAGAGAATGTAGCACATTTCAGTTGTAACCATTAGATTTTTGGTTGCTTTTGTGTTTATACTCTGGTATTATTAAGGCAGCAACTCAAAGTTCAGGCTTCCTTTTAAAACTAAAAGCTTCCAATTTGCACACTTACAATAAGATTAAGTATTCATCATCACTGGCTGAATTTTTTCCCCTCTGTCTTCTCTTTCTCTCTTTCTACGCTGCTGCATTTGAGGCCATATATTTATGCAAATTTCCTTTGCTTTTTTCTAATGAAATGAAGATTTAGGTCTTCATTCAAAGCGCACCAAAGATACTCTGTATCCTACTGAAAGAATTCAAGTAGATTTAAAAGGAAAGGGTGCATTACATGACTAAAGAAAATAAGTTTTACCAAGAGAAGTATACATTTTTAGGCGAGGAAATGTCACTGTTTATATTTGTCTTAATTCTGTGGTTATGGGCATCACTTTTTAAACTGAACCCAAATTCATAAAACAATTCTACCAGAGTAGATAACCTGGCATTATCCAGACCATTAGGAATATAACTTCAATAAGCTTCAGCAACTATAAGAGTTGCATTCAAAAACATCATCGGGAAACTACCAGCTTGCCTACTGCTCATTCATGGCTGCCAGATCTAAAGAAGCTGCCTTTTACAACTTCTGTCCAGTAATCTATTTATGGAAAAATTGATGGCTTGGCTAGAACAATCTGAAGTCCCAGGACATGGTACGGTTGGAGACACAGTAAAGCACCTGCATCCAAAGTGAAGCATGAAACCTTGAAAAGTGATTATCACAGACTTACATGAGTGTCAACCTGATGGCCTTGTCTGAGATAGAAGAAAGCCAGAGAATATCTATCAGCTGCTGTCAAGGGGCTTATTTGTGCAGCTCACATATGTGCAAAAGAACAGCCTTGAGGCCAAAGGTCAAGAGGAAAGCCTCAACAAACCCTATCTCAAACGCAAAGAAAATAAAAAAGCTAAGGATAGAGGGGCAACCAGGAAGAATGAAGTAACAGAACACCAATGGCTGAATACTCAGCAGTAATCAAGGCACTTCAAAACATTGCCAATGTGGCAGAAGAACAGAAGCAGGGGAATATCTCACAGAAAGGAATGTGCATTAGAAGATCAGTTCCATCATAATGCTCAGCTTTGGGACTTTCCTAGAAAAGTCAGTACTGAATAGATCAAAGTCCCATAAATGTGATGCACAGAGACAATAAAGAGTAATTATGTTTCCTATCCATGAACAAATGCTAAGCCAGACATATATGGAAAATTAAATGGAAACAAATGAATAAAGTATATATAGGCAATCTGGTACCCTCAAAAAGATTTGGACTACATATCCTACAACCCTGAATCTGCCTGGCCAATGAGAAGAGACTAGAGGAGTTACAGAGCAATACAATTCAAGGGTATTAATTATTAACACAGGGGAAAGATGGCATAGATTACCTAAAATGATGGCATGAAACTTTCACTCTCTCACTTTTGATAGTTGCTGGGTATCTGTGTATCACTATAATCCAAATGAAATCCAAATCCAAAGGATACAGGGACAGCACTTTTCTTATTGTCACACAACCAACACATCTAGTTGTAACTACAGTATATTCTTGGAAGGATCAGTCTCCTCAACAAGAAGGAAAAGGGGGCAAAAAGAAGACTTGGACCTTCTGACTTGTATGAATCCAATTCTTTAATAATACAATGATAAAAAAATCTAAATTAATACCAAATTCTAGTTGTTTTTGTTGCCTGCCTTGTCCTATGGATTTATGTTTCCCAGAAGCAAGGATAAGCCTTAATATACCAACCAAGAACAACAACCAGATGAATACTTTTCTGGTGTGGGACAAAATTATTCCGTCCTCCCCAGAAATTGTTGACCCCAACCCGATTCATTTGCAGCATTTTTTGAGTAGTCTAATAAGAAAAGACTAGAAGAAGTCTTCAAAGTCGTAAGAGAGTTAAAATTATTTTGACCTCAAATGTGACAAACTGTACTATTATTGCTGTATGCTACAAGCAGTGGAATAAGACCAATTAAAATCGACATGTTTCCTCTAAATCAGCACTCTCCCATTGATATTTGTTAAGCTTGCTGATCTAGCAATCTTTAAAAGTACACAAGAAGATGAATAATAAGAGATTTGTCAGTTAATAACCACTATAATTCAAGAATGTCACAGAGAAATGTTTTGTTTAGTGAACAATATGCTGTCTAATTACCCTGCTCAATCATTACAGAACACATCAAGAAGCAAAATTTATCTGGAAAAAAAATCTTGTAGAATGTTTTAAAGAAAAATAATCATACTACATTTCACCAAGATTGCTTCTTGCATCATCATCCTCAACTCCATTAAGTTGCTTAGAATCATGTTATTAATTAATTTATTCATTATGGTATCAATTTATTTCCTCACTTTTAACGTATCAGACAAAGGGAAAAAATATAACAAACTGGCAAATTATTATTTAAAGAGCAAGGAGCTACATCTGATCTAAAAGCAGACAGGTAAAGGTAAAGGTTCTCCTCACACGTATGTACTAGTCATTCCCAACTCTAGGGGGCGGGGCTCATCTCAGTTTCTAAGCCGAAGAGCCAGCGCTGTCCGAAGATGTCTCCATGGTCATGTGGCCAGCATGACTAAACACCAAAGGCGCACGGAACTCTGTTACCTTCCCACCAAAGGTGGTCCCTATTTTTATACTTGCATTTTTTACATGCTTTTGAACTGCTAGGTTGGCAGAAGCTGGGACAAGTAACAGGAGCTCACTCTGTTACACTGCAGTAACTGCCTAACGGCCAACCTTCTGATCGACAAGCTCAACATCTTAGCCACTGAGCCACCCTTAAAAGCAGACAGAGTGATGGCCAAACAGAACCTCAGTAAATGCAGGTTAGGAAATGTGCCAAACACCCTTTTTCATATTTACAATAAATAGGTTGAGCTGAAGAATAGTGCAGGAAAAGGAAGGCCCACAGGAATAGCTTCTTACAATTTTCAAACTTTCTAAGGCAGGATCTGAAATATGGGTAGGTCCAAGGCTGCAGCTGGAAAACCATCACCTGATCTGCCATTGCTTAGCTGAACCACTGTTAAGTATTTTGCGTTTCCATGATTTTATAGGGAAAGCAGCTTCAGGCTCCTCTGTCTAGATATCCAATATCATCAAAACTGAACAGCAAAACTGACTGGATGTAGACCATAAAATACAAACAATATGATTTCTCTCCAGAAGATGTAGCACTTACCTGGGAGACTTTTAATTTTCTATTTTATCAAGCTACTTAATAAAGTAAATAGTCAAATTTAATTATCATAAGCAATGGAAAAGCAGCATTTAAAAAGGGCTGGGAAACTGTTTAAAAAACAAAACAAAAACATCTGACCCCTATTGCCCTCAAATCTTCTTTGCAACTTTGTGGATAAAAAATAATACTATTTCAAATGTGGGAAAATAATACATATAATATCTGCAAATGAGGCATAGATTTCTCCTTCCAGTATGCTATAATAAATCTTTCAGACAGTTCCCATTTCTTAAAAATCACCATTCATGAATCTTAATACATTTCAAATACTTCAGTGCATGCCAATAAGATTACATGTATCTTTAACTCAAAATGACTGAACAGTAACTCACAGTCGTTTGAACAATTCTATTGATTTCAATTCAAAATGTGGCAACAAGATTTAAGTATAAGGAAAAAGCACTAACCTTCTAAGGGGTTAATGACATCAACAACAGATTTAGATGCTGAGTTTTGAGAAGGGGAAGGAGATCTGCTGGAAAATATTCTAGACTAGTCTATCCATGAGTCTTTCCCCATGGAAAACAAAGGATGCAACAGAAACAATTAGCCAATCACAAAGGTAAGCTGGGTCTGACTTGATTATGGGAGACTACCAAGAAATTTGAGCCTATTAGGCAAGGAAATAAAACTAAAAATCCTGAAAGAGGATAGCAACAAACCACTTATCTAGTGTTGCCAAAAAATAGATAAGACAATTAAGTCATTAGGACTACAGTAGTGGAAGCTGAATTCAAAGCACATTGACTTCTTCAGAGATATTGTAACATTCCAAAAATTTGTCTTGAGGGGAAAAAAACAACAATCCATTCCTGAATCTTGCAGAGACTTAAATTGTGCAGAATTTTGACTGGTAGTGCACAAAACGCAAGCAGAGGCAGAAAATGATCAGGAAATATTTTGCCAAAAGATTATGTTAGTAGATTGATATTTCGGAGGAACTCTGACAAGCTTCGTGAAACAATTTGCCAGAAAATATACAATGCAAACCTGTGTATTAGAAGAGGTGAACAGGTAGAGACAAATAAGTTGTGGGTTTTTTCCTGTTGTTTCCAGCAGATCAACTAGACATTTTTGACAACAATACACCAAGAACAAAAAAAAAAATAAGGCAAAGTCTGCACTAAATCATAACCTTTATAGACCAAGACTGAAACAGTGTTACTGTTTGATTAGCATTATGTTATGATCCCTGCATAATGGTCTAATGAGATATATGAACCCAGAAACTATGGCTTATTAAACGAACCCAAATTAAGCAAACAATAGCTGACAAATGAACCCTATCTTATTTTTTTATGAAGAGATAACAACTCCAAAGTTAGCTTCATCTGGAAGACCTTGTAGTTTAAGTGACAAGCTGCGACATTTCTACAAATCTGGTATCTATATTATGTTTTAAAAGCATCAGAAACTAATCATGTTAGGTTTTGAATGGGGAAATTCCCAGATCAGAATGCTAACTAAATCACAGTTGGGGACTGTACGGTGCAATAATATTTAACATAGCTGGGGCGCTTGAAGACACCAGGTCATGGTACATCACCTGATTTACCTATATAAAGTATAAATGTCTTGGATCTTCAAGGAGGGATGGAACAATTTTCTGAAACAATAAAAGACAAGTTCCAATATTTCTATGTTGCCTATAAATGTCAAGTGCTTATACCTAGATATGGAAAAAATACATATTCTCAGATGTACTTTTCTCATTTAGTTATCTTTGTATTACCTGCATTTATAAACCTGCATCACACACACACAACTAATTCCTCATTTTTCAAAAGAGAACTAAATCAGATGAAAATATCATTAATTCCTATTTGTGATCAACTGTTCCTTCTTCCCCAAATACATTTCTTCACCAAAATAAGGAAGTTCAAGTGTATTTAAAAAGTCTGTTGTTAGGAGAACTCTAAACTCCAATTCATTCATGGTGGCTGGGTCTTTGAAATATAAGTAGGAGGTGAACAATGTTTCTGACATAAACAGATAGCAGTGCATTCAGATGCAAATCACCATTATGTGGTTGAGAGGCACCCTAAATTAGCCTAGTATCTTCCTAGAATGTCAAAATATTTACTCTACCCCAAGCACTTAAAACAAGAAAAGAGTCAGATTTCACATGACATGATGGAAGTGTCAAACACCTTTCTCTGCCTTTGTTGGCATCACCCCACAGACTGATAAATGTCGAGAAAAGAACCTTCCATCCATCTCCTTTTATCTGTAAATGGCTTTCTAGGAAACTGAGGGAAAGGACAGCGGAAATACTATGATAGAGAACATGACTTTCAGAAGGACAAATACATGACAGAATTTCAAGACTACTTGCTATGATGCTTCAGAAACATCACTTTGCCTATAAGAAGTAGGTTGTTTATGGCTATGTTGCAAACTGGAGAGCAGCTTCATAAACAAGAGGTGAAATTAAAAAAGCAAAAATAAATAAATAAAAGGGAGTGAAGGGGAGTGCAAAGGAGCTTTAGGTTAATAAAAATATGCAATACCCATTTTGTTAAATAGTTTGCACATTTCTATCTGTTTCGCTTTCCTTTTAAGTTAGGGCCATCAATAGACTAAAAATTGTTGACACGCCGTTCTGACGCTGTGTAACAATTGCTTAGGTATTGCTAGGTTTGTTTCTTTAAAGATGTTGTATTTTTTTACACAGGGCTTTAGAGCAGATAAGGTGCAAATAGATCCTGCAACATGCTTCTGTTCAGGATTTTGACCAGATAAACAATCCATTTTGCTAGCTTTACCTTCCCTCTTCCCAGACAGATTTTTTTTCCTGGGCCTAATAAACAGATTCCCCTATTAAGGATTGCTTGGAGGGTTTCCCTCTTGCTTCTTCTATTTATTGCCTATTTCTACATTCCCACCCCCACCCACTCCCCGCAGCTCCCAAACTTGCTAAACTTTCCTCTTAAGCAGGAAGGGTCATTTTTGTTAAAAAATGACTATAAAAATAATGATTAGTATAATGTAGTAACCAAATCATCATTCAACTACTAAATGTTACATGATAAGAAAAGAAATTCCCCCACCCATTTATCTTGGAAGTGGAGGGTATATTCTTTTATTCATAAGAGAGGTAGAGCAGAGCTTGCATATCAATAAAAGTAAAGACTTCCAAAAACTGCCTGTGGAGTCCCTGGATGGAAAGTCTGGATTCCACACATATTTTAGTAAAACTTTAACCCTCTATGAGACAGGAATGATGGCAGCAGCTCAACACCCACACCCCTTATATTTTCTTTCCTTTCTACCTCTTTCCTCCTCTCCTCTCCATCTTTTTTTTTGTTCTTTTGTGGCTGTTTCTGGTGGAAGGAAGGAAGAACATGTATGTACTTGTATGTTTTGTGTGAGAATTATATTTGTGCATGTGCAAACATGCTTTTATAAATTGATTAGTTTCATTTAAAGGGGAATTAATTTTAAATCAATACTAATTATTTCCAAACTATTAATTTAGGGGTATGTGTGTGTTCCTTTTGTTTTGAAATATGGTTTGGCCATGAACATATACACGTATAATAAGTATGTCATATATATGTTAGCGGAAAAATGACTTAAGTAGCTAAAATCATTTTCAAAAGTACAATTTGTTAGGGACAGATCTTGAAGCCTGTATATTGTAAAATACTTACGAGCCACTGAAAAATTATTTAAGGGGGATTCTCGCTGGTCAACATCTTGAGGTCGCTCTTTATAGCCAATAAATGTTCCATCGTTCTTCAACAGAAAGTACCTTGGCCTCCATGTTTTAATGTACTCTCCTGAAATGGAGAAAAGAAGAACCAGAATTAAGAATGATTCATAAGTTTGGGATATTTTCTTCATACCAATGTTACTGCTACAGGATATATTAAAAAAATGACTACATCTCCTATATTTCAGAAAGCTGACTTTAGATTTTATTTTTTTAACTCACTTTTGCCCTTTGTTTTGATCAGTTAACTTTTACTATATAAATGGTACGATAATACACACGTTGATTGCAGAAATCCTTTTTAATACTTGCTTCTCCCCACCACCACTTTTGTTCAATCAGGTTCCTTTCTTCCTTTCCCCCTCAAAAAAAATATGGTCGCCATACATTGTTTTGACCATCCCCACACATTAAAATAGAAAACATGATTTCAAAGAGTCATCAATAAAATCTCTTAATATTGTCATCCAAATCTTTTTCTTTTCCATTTTTCTTTTCCCTCTTCTAACATTTCAGAATTTGACCCTAAAGTAATTCAAAAACTGCATGGACTGTATAGGCAAATTTCTTACCTTTTTAATACAGACTAATTAATTGATAAATAAATTGATGCATAATATAAAATGCAACAATGAGCATATCTGCTTCTCCATTCAATACGAACTCCATGATAAACAAATATTTTTACCAGGTTTATTAAAGTCAGCTTCAAAAGGGAAAGCATACTTTCTTCAGCTTCTTGCAGAAAATATTATTTACTCGGTGTGTGGTCAAATATTGTATTTATTTAATCATCTTTTTAAAAACATATTGAAGCAGAATGTTACTTGAGAATTTTTACATACTTTTTTACAAATAGCAAGAAAAAACAAAAATATTTGTTTTAAAATATTATTGAAGATAATTTTTTATTTATTCCTGTTTCTAGACTATATCTTTTGAGTGAAATTCCAGTCCATATATTAGAAATGAACTCCCTCTCTGATGCATCACGCACAGGCCACACGCACTCCAGTTCTGCAAAAGTGAAAAACTCATGATATGTCACATGACGCGATTGAGTTTGACACCTGTGATATAACTATAAGTCTTCTATAAATGAAAAATCAAATGCATCAATACATGCTACACATATGCTAGACAAACTGAGAGGGGTGGAAAGAGAATCTTGCCGTTCATCTACTACTGTTTCTCCCATTCAATAAGCCAGGACTGTCAAACTCATCAAATGCGTCATGGGCTGGCCACGCCCACGCCCAGTTTAGCGAAGGGGGGGGAAGTCCCAATAAATCATGTGACGACACGCGTTTGACACCACTGCAATAAGCAATAGCTCCAGCAATTATTCTGCTAGGCTGGCAAAAAGTTATTAATTTATCACAAGATACAACTGGTACTGATTTAGCAACTGGAATTCATGACTTTCAAAGAAAATGTTCAGTGTTTCTTGGACATGCCCAGATAACTCACTTCCATCTGTGATTTAATGCACTTTTTTCCATTGTAATAGAAAGGTTTTTGAAAAGCAATTTCATACCAGATAAGGCTTTAACAATTTCACAATAGCATTAACTACTGGACTTGTAAAATGTTAACACAGCTTTGTTTTACTTTTTAATCTGCTTGCAATTTAGGGTTTGAATTCTATATTATTTTCCTGGAATGCATTTTAAAAATCCCGTGTAACCTCAAAAAAGAAAAGAAAAGTCAAAACAGATGTCCTACATATTATTTTTCTGTTATTGTCATTTTTCATTCTGACAAGTGAAGGGTTTTTTTCACATTTACATTTTGCAGTGCAAGTATTTTAAAACAATGGGTTGTGTCACTAATTAGCCTGCTGTTTTCTCAAAGCAACAGCCTTATTTAAGCAAATAAAGTGAGAAACCTGACCTTTTGGGGCAAAAATACTCATTAAGCTTCTCTTTTTTAAAAGCATACTTATCTTAATGCTGATTGCTGTTTTTTTCCCCTTTTTTAAAGAACAAGCAATTAATTGCATATCCTTATCTAGATTGATGTACTTGAGGAAAGGTTTCTTTTGTGAAGAAGCAAGGTCATACTTTGGAAATGCTCAAGAATACTATATATATAAACACACACCTTACTGTCATTTTCTTTTTTTAGAATAGAACCCAGGTACATTAACTGACTAAGAAGTAAATATAGAGCGCTCATTGGAACATATACCTCCTCATGTGTAAAAAATAAAGCCTCTTTAAGGTCACATTTGAAGTAACTAAAGGCAACTTTCACTTACTGATCCAAATAAAATTTCCTAAACGCTCAACATAAGTTTCTCTAGTAACCAATTTCTGCTGAAGCATCCATTTCACATTTTATTCCTTATTTTTCTAGGAACAACTGCCCAAGAACTATTGTGCAGCAGCTGGTACATTCATCAGTAGCAAATACTTCACACGTGGAATGAAATCAACCAACATAAATTTTATATTGCCAAAAGTAATTATTTACAAACAAGTTAAACCCAGTGGAAAGTACCAGTTATACTGAAAAGTGGTGACTTATCTCCTAGGCAGCTGAGCAAGTAATTGTTATGGTTGTTAAAACAGGATCAATTGGGGACAACGAGGAGACACCTGAAAATAAAGGAAACCTTTAGTACTTTCTGGGGACAAAGGAGAACTTTAGGTACTTTCTCAAGGTGAAGAAAAAGAGTCTATGCAGCATTGCAGGCATTTTTTTTAAAATCCAACTAATGGCCTATTTAAAGGATAGGAATGAGTTATTTATTCACAACCCAGGCAAAATATTCTACTTGCCATCCCAAAACAAACAAACAAACAAAAATAAAATCTGCCACTGATTGATTGGAATAATTATTGCCCAACTCAATTTTTATTTATGAGCTTCAAAACCAGGCTTCGATCACATTTATTTCTGGCTCTCCATCTCAAACTCCAGCTGTTCTACCTTCTTCCAAGAAATGTCTCCCTTGAGAATATGGATTGTGCCCTAGACACTCCTCTGCAGATGGACTCTCTTCCTCTCCCCATCTCACAGACCTCCTCTCCCTCTGTAGCACAGCCTGCCACCACTTCTTCCACCTGCTGTAAGGCAACTTCCTCCTCATCAATGCTGACCTTCCTCTACTCCCCCTCTACCCACCCCCCAAATACAGAGAACCAGCTGGCTTGAGTATCACATTAGTTTTCTTTCTAAGTTGCTCTTAGCTATAATTGCACATAGCAGTTTCATTTGTTTGAATTTTACATAGCGTATCATAGGAAAGACCAAGATTGAAATTCCTTGCCCAGATGATAGGTGTATGTTCATTCCTAGCCATGTAATTTTATTTGTTAAATAATTCTTGTAGAGGCAGAAAAACTTAAGATTTGGCTCTCAAAGTATCACAAAAAACTGAAAACTCCTCTGCTGTCTCTATTAGGAAACAATTTAGTACAATTAATCCAGTTACTATTAACTAATGTCCCATTCATGCATACTTACCAAATGAATACTCTCTCTTGATTTAAAATAAAATAATGACTTTAGTAGGTAAAAAAGGATACCTTGAAAGAAAACAAATAGATGACTACAAAAGTGATAAAAGCAATGTATACAGGAAGTCCATGACTTACGACCACAATTAAACCCAAAATTTCTGTTATTGAGACATTTAAGTGAGTTTTGCCCCATTTTATGACCTATCTTGCCATAGCTGTTAATTGAACCACTGCAATTAATAAGTTAGTAACCCAGCTGTTAAGTGAATCTAGCTTTCCCATTGACTATGCTTGTCAAAAGGTTGCAAAGGTTGACCACATGACCTTGGGATACAACTACAATCATAAGTATGAACCAGTTGCCAAGCATCTGAATTTTGATCACATAATCATGGAGATGATACAAAGGTTGTAACTGTGAAAAATAGTCAGAAGTCGTTTTTTTCAATGCCATTGTAATTTTGAAGAGTCACTAAATGAACTGTTGTAAATCGAAGACTCCCTGTATGGAGAATATTTCTTTTTAAATTGTCTTTAAGTCATATTGACTTTTGGTCATTGCACAGTCAAGTCCATGTCTAAGTGGTTGGCCACTACCTTCTTCCTACAGCTTAGAGAAACTGACTTGGTTACCATTCTAGCATGTGGATCAAATTCATGACCTCATAACTAAATTACTTCTTTGGCCCACTATTAGCAACCAGAGCAATTCATTGGGGCATCTGACCTTTTAACAGTTCTGATTTCCTCTACATTGTACGTAAAACACAATTCATTCCCTCTTCTTGATATAGAGTTTGTATCCCAAGTTCTCTCTATTGTTCCAGATAAATAGATGTTCCATTATGGGCGTAAAACATGGAGATATTTATGAAAGAGCAGAATGAGAGGAATGTGAAACTTAAAAATGAAGTTATGAATGAATTTACAGTATAAAAAACCTTGTGAATTTTTTTTCTAAATGCATCTCTGATTCCAGGCAATATTCAGAAAATACTTCTGCATTTATGACTATCATAGTAGAAAACCAAATGTCACTCTAACTTGTTTAAGAATCTATTGACAACCAAGTAAGTCCATTATGCAAGTAAGTCCATTATGCAGTTTTGAATGTTGGCTATCTCGTATATTGAAAAGATGGAAAATTATTCACAGGGAAAGGAAAAATACAAAGCTTTTCCTAATTGCTCTGTCCGACTTAAGATGTTGTAGCAGTGTAGAAATGCTTTTGGGGGGGGGGGTATACTTACCCTTGATGAAATAGATATATACCCTTAAGTTCCTCTTCTAGTCATAAATACTTTCAGAGGAAAAGAGAAGTGGAACACCCACCCAATAGCCATCTGTATTCAGAAGGAAGCACCCTTTAATTTTAAATGTTAAAATAGCCACATTTGTACTGTCCTACCCTGAAAATAAACAAGCAAAAAAAAAAAGATAGAAGATAATGAATACCTAATGATGGTTACAAAAAATATCTGCTTCTGTTTCTTACAGATTATTCTACAAATAATATTATTTACAATGGTGCTTTCACAGTAGAATACCAAATTTAGCATATATCTTGCACATTCTTGCTTTTTAATTTTAATTATTTTATTCTTGTTTTAAACCGTTTTTAAATTTATATAAAGCTTTTATGTTTTTATGTATATTTAAACACTGTCCAGAATTGCTCAATGAGAAGACAGGTGGTTTCTAAATTAGATAGACAGACCACAGACTATAAAAAGTGTATATGCAGCATAGACCAAGTCAACCTATACATAACATACTATGGCAAAAAAAGTGAGAGTTCTAACACACTTGAACTTTCTCTAGCATTTTGGAAGGAATAGTATGCATTAACCATCAGAAGCAAAAGTATACAGAAATTTTGGTTCATTTTGTATCTCAAGGCAAAATTTCATCCTCAGAATAAATCTTACCCTGACACCTTTGCTGAAAAATTTCCCACTGCAATTCTAACCCACAGATCTACAAAAGTTGCCTTAATTGAATGACCATCACCAATATGAAGACAAGTACTCACACGAACAATTTCTTGTAAACCTCAATTATTACTCTATCAATTATCTCAGAAAGTAGGAGCAACTAGATGACGTCCTGTCCTTTCTGAATGGACTGAGTTGAAAGATGGGGGAACCTAGCAACAAGGATGTGTCTTAACGAGCTTCAACAGACTCAGTCCTATCAGGAAGCAGGACGAAGTCAGCCCATGCCTGGATGTTATCTCCACCTCAATGGAGAATAAGCCCTCCCCGAAAATACTGCAACACAGCAGCAGCCATGAGGTGACCACACTCTCCACCTCCTGTACCTCAAAAATAATAAACCCTCCCCGAAAATAAGGCCATGCACTTATTTCGGGGGGGGAGAAAATAAGACCCTGTCTTACTTTCAGGGAAACACGGTACAGTATAAATCTAATGCTTTAGATAGGGCAGAGTCAATAAATTCTATCTGAAAATATACTAATTTTGGTCACATGTGCAATACCAAGCAATTGATTTCTACTTGATTCAATTACTATCGTGTAAATTACATTCATAGTTTTGCATACATCTCTATTTACGATCCTTTTAAAAGTTGGTTATGGCTTCTTCAATCAGAACCATGGCTCAAGCATTTTTTTTCATTGAAGAGTAGTGCTACTTATACAGACATATTGAACAATTACGTTTTCACAATTCAATTGTGGTTTAAGCACTTGAATACAATTGCTATCAACAAAGCTGCAACAAATCTTCTAAAGCCTACCTAAGCAGCATAAAAATAAGAGGAGTTCTCATGTAGCCTATTCAGTCTGCTGTATTATTTTGACAATCCTCTGAAACCTGATGCACTTCAAGTTAGTTGAATTTTATTTTCAATAATTCCAAGCCGACACTGCCACAATGATAGGAGGTTATGTGGACTAAAATCGGAAGTACTTTGGGTTAGGGAAGGCTGATGTAATAACATAAGTCTGTTTCAGCAAGCATAATTATATAACGAGTGGTCTGCTGTCTACCTTCAAGGCAGCAGATCTTGCTGCTAAAGGAAGGAAAAACAAAGCAAAACCAAACCAAAGAAAAGGCTATTAATTTTAAAACCAGCAGTTGAGTTAAATGAGTAATTCTTCCCCAGACACACATACCACATCTTTGGATTGGAGCCACTATATTGTAGGGGATATAGGATGAATATGGCAGCCAGTTTCTTTCCCCCCTTTTCTCTTTATACATTTACAAAATATAAAGTATAAAGAAGTATAATGTACCAAAGTGGTATATTCACCACACAAAAATATCATAGAACAAAAATGATGTTTCGCTGCTTCACATGGAATTTCAATATAGCAAGTGAGGCTAATTCTTTTTCACATCCAGGGAAAATGACTCAAAAGTTGAGTTTACATTATGGGAATGACCATGGCTGAACGATTCAGCACATACTTTGCATTCAGGAGGTCTTAGATACTACCTTGAGTTATCTTTAAAATGTATCAGATAGGTGATGTTCTCTGCTTAACAGACTGATGTGCTGCCTCAACAGAAGAAATGTTGACTAGATAGACAAGCGAGTCACATCTAATAAATGGAAGATTTTCATGCTCCAAGAACAGTTTCACATCAACAGTACACTGAAGTTTACTCAAAGCATCTATACACAAAGGGAAAAGCTTTGACAAATACCAGACAGGTATGCACAGATATCACATTTTATATCTTTATTACAAAAAATGTTGATACTCCACCAACCAAACAAGAGTGCCACATTAAGCAGGGAAATATTTTGAATCTGGACGCTATTATCCTTGATCGTTAAATTCTTACATTAGCAATAACTTAGAAATAAAAGGTATTATTTGAAAAGCAGGACACTGCCTGATGTTTAACTTGTATTGCCTTCACTGATGCAGCTCTCTGGATTTCAGACTAGGATTTTTTGATGAATAGCATAAATTCTAATATAGAGCCCCAGTCTATTTTTATAATAGCCCTGATATGCTGCATTCATTTAGACATAAAATGAACATCCCAGAACTAGGAAAATGCATTAAAATCTAAGTACAAATGCATTTTATGAATACAATCCAACTATGTTAAGCAATTTAAAATCTGTTCAATTCTAATGGATTTAAAGACTAAGGTAGCCCTGCTATAGAAATCAATGGAAGTTTATTATAAATACAGGTAGATCTTACTTCCCAACTCTCTCGTGCAATCATTCAAAATTGTGGCAGTGCTCAAAACTGACTTTGCAATCAAGGCAATATACAGTATATGACATTTAAAGTGTCCCTCAGTCATAGTAACATGATTGTTACTATATAATCAGTATACATTGTCATGTGCCTGATCCATTGGTTATTCTTTATTTTCCCATCACAAAATGAAAACACTTGAAAGGAAGAGATTACTTAATAGTTTGCACCTATGTGCTTATATTTGCGGGTCCCAGCGATTAAAATATGTAAGATGGATGTTATTCCATACAATTTGAATTAGTTACACCCGATCAATAGAAATGAACTTTGAATAATTTAAAATTGCAAAGGCATGTGTACATACTGTAAGCATACAGTACAGGCACATGGAAATTTATATAGTAATTACTACATATGGAAAAACATCAAACACAGCTATGTTTCTTTTAAATGCATACAAGAATGCACATTTATGTATTGAATTCTGGTAATAAGAGAAAGTCTGAGGGAATATGTGGAAGGAAGGATGATTTATTTATTTATATTTACATGCCACCAATCTCACAGAAATATGACTCAGGGTGGCATACAATAAAACTACAAAAACAGTTATTACAAAAACATTCCACAACTATAACATGAATTCTATTATTATGAACAAAAGGACTTGGGAGAGCAAAAGAGCTTTAGATATTAAATACAATGTAGCCACTCATTAAATCTCCAAATGATAAAAAAAATCAGTTCTATTGGTTGATGAAGTAGTTCTGATTATTTTACATGTACTAAAAAGTCATATTATAAACAAATTGCCAGGAAAGATGAACAGTTTATTACGTATAGTTTTATTGAATGATTCAGCGTTCGGTAACATCTTAGTTTATGTTCTCAAACAAAAGATTAACTGAACAAAGATACTTGGATTAACAATTCAAGATTATAAAATGCTTTCTTTGAAATCTATTCCTCTCCCAAACTGCCTGCTTTTAAGCAGACAATTTAAACTCTTCCATCGGTTGCCCCAAAGCATTTTCCAGATAATGAGCACAATTTACAATGGCTTCTCATGTGTACAGACTTCATGTCCATTGTTGTATCAAACCCACATGCACAGCACATTAAAATTTCACATTTGTACCGTCTTACAATGCCAACCCAAAAAAGCTCCCCTTGTAAAATGATCTTTTTTTTTAAAAAAAAAGTGTATATGCTTTTAAATATTTCAGAACAGGAAACCCTTTTGTTTCATGAAAAGTTAATTCTGCGGAGAGCTGCATTATGGTCTCTTTCACCCAACTTTCCACCAGTGTATTCACCAAATTGGGAGCTGTCTACAACTGATGGAGTGCTGAACATCAGAAACAGCTGCCACTCCCTGGGAAGTAAGTAGAGAATAATGAAGAGCAAAGCACCAGCAGAACAAAAGGAAATCCATCTTTATTTACCAACTGCTGCAAGCTTCTTGACGCATCAAGCTTATTTGAACATCAGTATCCAATTCATAGCAGAGTGCAATTAAGAAATAGCAACTTAACAACCATATTATCACTATTTTGGAAGGACTTTTTTTTAAAAAAAAAAAAAATTCAGCAGCAGTTCAAAGCACCAGTAGTCGGCATAGTCTAAATGTTGCAAGCCTGAAAGATCCCATAAAAGTCTACAAAATGTTTCAAGGTTGGAAAAAGGCACATCAGAGTTTCAACTATTCAGGTGCAAAATGTTTTGCATACCTCTGTGCAGCAATTCTATGCAGGTATGTCAGTTTGGCATATGTGACCCATCAAGAATAGATAGAATTTTCTGTTAACCAGACAGTTCAAATCTCCACAATATCTTAAAATAAGGAGTTCCTTTAGGCAAAACAGCTCCCGTCCCATGCCATAGTTGTCCTAATACATGAATAATAGTAGACTTTTTACATGGTTGCATTAAGCATTATGTATGAACCAACTTGAGGATTCAGAAAAAAAAGTGCTATATAAATGCTAAATGTGAAAAATGCTACTTGCTTCTCTAGTATGTGTTCCTGATTGAGATGTCCCAGTTTTCTTTCACACATAGGCATTCATACACAGGAGGGATCTCCATCCCCCGGGTCCCCCAATGCTGGGTTGCAGCCCATTTGGAACCAGGCCAAAGAAGTGGTGGGCAAGTGTGCATAGGCGCATGTGCAGCTGCATTTGTGAAAGCAACGAGCCCACACGCATGAAACCATCCCCTCCTCCCTGCTGCTGCCCCCCTTCCAGTGGTCCGGAAAAGTTGGAGACCTCTGATATATAGCATTCAAATTATTGAATCCAGAAATCCATGGACTCTTCAAATACTAATTCCAGTACAAGTTAGAGACAAGTTTTTTTTATTATTTCAATTTAAGTTTGTTTCGCATTTAAGTTGTGGTGAACTAAAACTCATGCGCAAACTCAAACAGAGATTGATTCATAAACACATTCAAAATCAGCAAGACTTGGAACTTTCTGTACATTCTTTTTCTAAATCTCTTAGAATAATACAACAGATGGCTATGAAGAAGTCAGATTACTACAATTCAGATGTTATCCATAATTTCTGATGTACCATATTTTTCGGAGTATAAGACTCACTGGAGTATAAGACACACCAAGATTTTGAAGAGGCAAATTAAAACGAAAGTTTTTGAACTCTGCAGATCTCCCAAAAATGACCTGTTTTTTTGCAAAAACTGACTTGTTTTTCTTTAAAAAAGGGCATGCATAGCCTTTAGGAGGCTTAGAGAGTGCTCCTGGGGGCTGGGGGAGGGAGAACAATAAAAAAGCAGCCCAGTTTTTGCTCATTTCTGCCCTCCCCAGTCTCCAGGAGCACTCTGGAAACCTCCTAAAGGCTATGCATGGTGGGGTTTCGGGAGGCAAAAAATGTTGTATTCAGTGTATAAGACGCACCCAGATTTTCATCCACTTTTTTGAGGGAAAAAGGTGTGTCTTATATTCTGAAAAATACGATAGTTAGACATACAGTATATATATTTAAAGCTTAATGACAAAAGAACAAAGAAATAGATGGTACTAAATAGTTCCTGTATTAATTCTGGAATTATAAAATTACTAAAATAATAACTTATTTAATTAAAAAGGGCATAACATATTCTATTCAGCAAGTTGTGTGTTTACTTAAGGTTTAAATTACCAAGAAATGTTGACTGCTGGGGTCGTGTTCTTAACTGACCTGTATTATATAGGTAATATGGGCCTTGTAACTAGTGTTTCAGTTCCAGAATTCACTACTACTTTGAAGGAGGATTAAATCAGCCTCCTATATTGTAGTGACATCCAGGTGTGACAGTCTTCACATCTGGAAGGAACCAGGTTGGGAAAGGCTAAATCAGACCCTTTCTTCAACTTGGCTGTTATTTTTGTGACTTAAGCTGGCCCTTCATTCACAGCAGAGAAGATCAGAGCTAGAAGCTGCTAGTTCCCAGTTCAGGTTTCTTAGCTGCAAAACAACTATTTTCAGTTTTTAAAAAGTCCACTCACCCTCATGTCTACTTTTATTTTTCTATCCTAGAAACCCTAGAATAGGCATGTAGCTCATTGCCCCTTTTAGATGATTAGAGCAGCTGGAAAAAGAGAAAGAAATTCCAGTTGAGGAATCTATTCAGCAGAATTTTGTGGGATAGGGTAGAAAGAGAGAGAGAAAAGGAAAGTGGGGGGGGGGGGAACGGAGAGAGAATGTGAGTGCAAAACCCAAAGTATGCTAATGTGGCCGCAAATATGCTTTTGAGGAGATGAAGAGTTCTGGGTTGCCCCTTGAGGAGAGGCACACAAAAGCAACAATCCTGCAGATTATTTTGTTATTTTTTCCATGCCCAGTCACTCTTTGGGATGCACATTCAGACTCTGCCTCCAACAGACAGCTGCAGGAGACTGGACTGTGCTCTGCATTTCAATCAGCCCGTAGAGACTCCCGTGGAGGATGCTCCCCAATAGGAGAGGTCAAGCCCAAGTCAGCAGACGGTCTGCACCCAGACCTCTTGCTCTGGCAGCTTAGCTTTCACTGACCATATATGGAAGGCTGTTCTGATGGCAGCCGTACTCCGAGGAAGGCCAATTAACAGCAACATGGATCTGCCTCCGCCTCCTTCCACAGGCTACTATGGAGAGGACCCCAACCGCTTTCTCAATCTCCCCCCTCCCTCCTGCAGTTCAACCCTACATGGCAATGATTGACAGGAATGGCAACAGGTTAAGAGTGGCCTCTGCTTCATGTATTGCTCTGAATTGACTGCTGTTTCTCACGGCCAGCAGAAAACTAACAATATATTTGGCACCTGCTTCATTATCGTATCTTCAGGGAATTTGAGGGCGGGGAGTGTAAAGAATGATTAAATAGTCTCATGTTTAGAGCAACATTCATATAAAGGACAGATGGGAGGAGAAAAGGTTTTGCCCTGTATCTGAAAACAACCTCATTAAAAAACAGAGGATTTTATCTATCTGGACCCAGCACACATCTGCACATCAAAATAGAATAAATGGCCGGTTGATTAGACTAACCTTCTCCAACTCGGAAACCCCAAGATGTGGCAGGCTTTAATTTTCATAATTTCTAACTTCATTCGCATAATTCCTAACGTCCAGAAGTAATGGGTGGAAACTTATCAAGGAAAGATCCAACCTAGAACTAAGGAGAAATTTCCTGACAGTGAGAACAATTAATCAATGGAACTGCTTGCCTCCAGAAGTTGTGGATTCTCCAACATTGGAGGTTTTTTTAAAAAGAGACTGGATAAACTATTTGTCTGAAATGGTCCTCCTGCTAGAGCAGGGGATTGGACTAGAGGATTTCCAAGGTCACGTCCAACAACGTTGTTCTGCATTCCTCCCTCTTACACCAGAAGAAAAAGAGTAGTTTCAGTGCAGAAGAGAAAAACCACAAGTGTTTTATACAGAATCACAAAGATGTTTTTATACTGAACTTACAAAACTTCCGGAATTTTAAAAACACTTTACGATTACCGTATATACTCGAGTATAGGCCGACCCGAATATAAGCCGAGGCACCTAATTTTACCACAAAAAACTGGAAAAGTTATTGACTCGAGTATAAGCCTAGGGTGGGAAATGCAGCAGCTACCGGTAAATTTCAATAATAAAAATAGATACCAATAATGTTTTTGAATATTTATTTCAAAGAAAAACAGTAAACTAGCGGTGTATTCAATGAAATACTTCACTCACCTCATGATGCTGATGTCCCGCTGTGATGATGATGTCCCGTGCAGCCGCGGGAGCGATGTCCCGCCTCCTATGACACACGGCACAGTGATTCCTATCATTGGATCACTGTACCAGAGGAGGTGGGACATCGCTATGTGGCTGCTTGCCATAACAAGGAGGAGGTGGGACATCGTTGCAGAGCGGCAGGAGGGGGAGGAAGGGGAATCGTAAGACAGCCCTGCATTACATTAGAACGTGAGGAGGGGGGATGGTGCGGTGCGCGCTGCGCGGCAAACTGACACAGAGGGAGGGGAAACTCACAGGGGCACTGGGCCATTCACGAGTGTCACCCAGCGGCATGGCCCCGCCCCTTTTTCTCCTCCATTTCGGGCAAATTTTTCACTGACTCGAGTATAAGCCGAGGCGGCTTTTTTCAGCCCAAAAAGTGGGCTGAAAAACTAGGCTTATACTCGAGTATATACAGTAGTAGTTAAGTGATTTAAACTGCAAGGGAAAGCTATGTCAAAAGTACTTAATTAAAGTAAAACATTTAATTAAATATGGATTCTTCACATCGAACTTTTACGTTTGAGAAAAAGGTGGGGAAAACCCAAAGCCTAAATTCCCAATCCTAATTTAACTGGCCTTAAAATCAAATCTTTGTTTTGTAGCAAACTGGAGATGTATCTAAGTAGTGTGCTTAGGTTTTTGTTTTTATTTGTCCTTAACAGTCTTTTGGGTACTCTCCGAATGCCCTGGACTACTCAGCCAGCATGGTCATGGTAGTCTAGCACACCTGGAAAGCACTAGGCTGGGAAAAGATAATTTAGCAGGTCCAAACAAACAAACAAACAAACCTTCCACTGTATTGCTTACAGCAATTAATTTTCACTAATGCAAGATATTCCCAAAGGAGCAAAAGAGAATTAATCAGCATACAAAATCCCTGATGCTCTCCTTTGGCACAGCTTACTCAAACAGCTTCTCAAGCTACAGCTGCCTCTGATGGAAAAAAATGCAAATGAAATCTTATTAAGTGCAAACATATTTTAAAAAAGCTTTAACAGCTCTCCATTTTTGTTATTTTGAAAAATGATCTAAGTGTCACATTCCAAGATATTAAGACATCAGGGTAAAGGCAGGGTACCATAATCTGGTTGTGCTTTATGGAAGTTGCAACTCATTGTTATCTGGAGGAAGAAATCTCAAGTTATGCTTACAGTGCTAAGATGTTTAATTGCACTTATCCATTTTACTCTCAATGTGCTTTTCACCATCCGTGCAATTTAAGTTGTACGTAGCTTTGGGCAGAAATGATTTGGGGAGCCTTACAAAACCAGTTTGCTGAAGCTACACAAGATCTGAATGGTGTCAAACTGGGAGAACATGTGACAATTGTACTTCTTGCCTCATATGTATTTCATCTTGATGCATATCCCATGAATTATGGAAGATCTAACATAAAGTTGCTACATAAGACTGATATAATGTGGAAGATTAACCCTTAATAAACTCCTGTATTGAGCTCACTTACATCAACTGATATCTTCTTCCTTTCCAGGTGTTTCTGCCAGTACTATAGAATTACTAATAATTCATGGATAAATTGCTAATTACTACGGGTAATAATTTACCCATGTTATAAACTGAATACAGGTAGTCCTCGACTTACGACCACAACTGAGCCCAACATTTATGTTGCTAAGTGAAACATTTGTTGAGGGGGTTTGCCCCATTTTACAACCATTCTTGCCACAGTTGTTAAGTGAATCAAATGTAGTTGTTAACTTTAGTCAAACTATTGCTAGATGAATCTGACTTCACCATTGACTTGGCTTTTCAGAAGGTCGCACAAGGGGATCACATGACCCTGGGGCACTGCCACTGTCATAAATACGACCTGATTGCCAAGCCTCTGAATTTGGATTGCATAACCATGGGGCTGCTACCACGGTCAAGTGTAAAAACTAGTCACAAATCACGTTTTTCAGTGCCATTGTAACTTTGAACAGTCACTTAACAAACTGTTGCAAGTCGAGGACTACCTGTACATGAAACAGACTAAATCAGTATTTCTCAACCTTGGCCCACCTGAAGATGCGTGGACTTCAACTCCCAGAATTCCCCAGCCAGGAATGGCTGTGGAATTCTGGGAGTTGAAGTCCACGCATCTTCAGGTGGGCCAAGATTGAGAAACACTGGACTAAATGCTGGGAATTTTGCAAGGCTAAAGGAAAGGCAAGAGGGAAAAGGGTATCTCAATTCTAAGTGGCTCAGTGGCTAAGACGCCGAGCTTGTCAGAAAGGTCGGCAGTTCAGCGGCTCGAATCCCTAGCACCGCGTAATGGAGTGAACTCCCATTACTTTTCCCAGCTTCTGCCAACCTAGCAGTTCGAAAGAACGTAAAAAAAATGCAAGTACAAAAATAGGGACCACTTTGGTGGGAAGGTAACAGCGCTCTATGCACCTTCCGGCGTTTAGTCAGTCCGGCCACATGACCACGGAGACGTCTTCGGACAGTGCTGGCTCTTTGGCTTTGAAACGGAGATGAGCACCGCCCCCTAGAGTCAGGAACGATTAGCACATATGTACGAAGGGGAACCTTTACCTTTTATCTCAATTTTCCCCCGCCCCAAACTTTTCATTGCTTCTGATCTGTTCCTGCCTTCCCCCATTGCAGCTGGTGAAGTCTTAACTGCTGTTGCTGCTGCTGCAAAGGTCAAGCTGAGAAGAGGCCACCCTGGAGAAACTCGCTGGTGCCAGCAACTTCAAGGCAGTGGAGGGAAGGGTGTTGAGGAGTGGGGGAGAAAATAAGCCTAACAGAGATTGACTAAGATATTCTCCAGCTGGGATCAGCTGCACTGCAGCTCCTGCTCTGGATACTGAAAAAGGAAGAAAGAATGAATGTAAAGGGAGTGCCCCCCCCCTTACTCTCCAAGTACACACACACACACACACACACACACACACAGACATATGATGTCATTTTTCTGGCAGCACCTGCTGCCACTGCTGGGATCAGAAGCCATGAATATATAGCATTCCTTCCTTTGAACATCAGCTCTCCCATCCTTCTGGGAAGCACGGAGAGGAAAAAGAACGTATAGAAACCTATCTGCTGACCGCAGCAAGAATTCTGCTAATGAGAGCACAGAGAACTGTGCTGTTTGTGTATAACTCAGTGCATGGTACAGAAGATCACATTCATCTCTGGGAAAGGAACCTTCAAAATCACCAAGCACTCTTTTTCATTTTTTTTAGAAAATGTATCCTGCCCATACAATACAGTTAACTAGCAGAAGTAATGACAACCTAGATCTCAAGAAGCCTTACGGGATGACTTGGTATAAAGATGGAGGAGTTCATTGCTGCAACGTTTCTTAACCTCAGCAACTTTAAGCTATCTGGAATTCAACTCCTAGAATTTCCTAGCTAGCATATGTAGCATAGCTGGGTGGGGAATTCTGGGAGTTAAGGTCAACACAATTTAAAAGTGATGAAGCTGAGAAAGACTGCATGTATAGGAGTAGGAGAGAGGGAAGGGGAGGGAAGTGGAGAAGAGGGGAGATGAAAAGAGGAAAATGGAAAAGGAAGTAGAGAGGGAAAAGGAGAGAGATGAATAGATATAATGTTATGGTACAATTATGAAAATAATGTCTATAACTATGATGTACAACATTACTTATTTAAAAGAGATTATAAATGTATAATTAAGAGAATATTAGTTATAATCAGGGTGTATAAAACTATGGTGTATACACTGTATAGGGTGTATAAAACAAAAAGGACAAGATACAGCCAGTACACTGCTAGTTGAAAACTGGAAATGTGATATATTATAAAGAAAAATATACAATAAAAAAGAGAAACGCTGCATTATAATAGAATTTTAAATCTGGTATCTGATGATTCCACTCCTGCCTACCAAAATATATTCAGCAGACACTCAACCCCACCTTTCTCCACTTGTTTCTCTCTGTCCCCATCAGATCTAAGAAGCAGAGTCATGCCCCCTGAGTTGATGAAGGGTGCTCATCTTGAGGGACCCAAGAAACGGAGCTTTTCTGTCACAGATAAGCCCTAAATCCTGTTGGCCTTTCAGAAAGATCTTAAGACCTGACAGTTTTCCTGGTACAGAGAGGTCAGGAGGTTATGTTAATTTACTGTTGATAGGCTATGCTTGATTAGTATTTTATGCTGTTTTTAAATTATAGGTTTTTCTTTTTATTCTTCTATCTGTATTTGGTCTTCTAAGCTCGGAGTTACCATGGTGGAATGAAATTCCATATAAATGAAATATACATAAATAAATGCATTATTTAATCTTTTTTTCTTTGATATTTTAATGCTTTTAAACCTTCTCACAGCCTTCATATACCCCTACAGAAAGAAACACTCATTTTAAGTACTTTCTCCGTCCCTGCAAAATTTTTTTTGCTCAGCAACTAAGAAGGGATAGACACAGTACAGTACTGTGTACCTAGGAAGATACCAAGGTTTCACACAGCAATTGTAATTAAATTCTATTTCCCATCAACTTCAGTTGGGGCGGATGGGATTGGTAAAATCATTTAGGGAACAGGAAAACTCTCTTACAGTCAACTTCATGGACAAACTAGCTCAACCCAGCCACATACTGAGCATTCACCAAAACAATTCTTAACGTCATCCATGCCAGCATGAGAAATCTGTAAATGATAGATGCAAAATAAGCAGACATTCCAACCTCAAGCTTAGCAACAACAAACCCAAGGCCAAGAGAGGAGGGTGTCATCTATTCCTATGAGATTTAGCGATTAAATGGAAAGGCTCAGTCAAATCTTGCTAAAATGTATAGTTTAATATTTAAACAAGAATTTTAGGGCTGTAGTTGGGCACAATTTAGTGGGAAAAGTTTCATGTTTCAATTTATTTTTTCAAATCAATGCCCTCTTCAAAACTGATCCGCTCCCAGACTTAAAATATTTTAATTAAACTATTTAAATTGATGTAACTTATTTTCAAAAGGTCCCCACACAGACAACCAAAGCCAAATTTGATGACTTCAAATATAATCATTTTCCATGCACATGCTTTACCATTCACCTCTACATTTAATATAAAGACATAATGGAGGTGTGGACATTTGTTATGGGTATGCACCAGAATCTGACGAGTGTCAGGAACTACAATGGAAGCTTTAAAGGCTGCAAGTTGTGGCAAGGGTATAAAGGAATGTTTCCCAATAAACAAACAAAGAGAAAGGATTCTACACTGTGACCAGTTTTCTTGGGGAAAAGAAAACATAAGATGCAAAACAAGCAAGCAAACAAGAAAGAAACAGCTTTTATTCCCATTCTCTTCACTTCCTTATTGAAGTTTAATACACATTATTGTGGAGCTACCAGTGTTAAGAAAATTGCTGGATAAACACTTGTGTTAAACTCAGCGGAATGGCTTCATGCCAAGCATAATGCTAAAGTTCCCCAGTTGTGAAATGAGCTGTTTTTACACACCAAAGTAACCACACAGCAGGCCTGTGGAGCCTGAAGACAGCTGACAGAGATGACTGTGGCCATCCCCCTGTTGTACAGACAGCCACCCAAATACCAACATCTGCTGTGGCACAATTTACTTTTTACACAACATTTAGCAAAACAGTGTGTTACGACTGCAGCATCGTTAAAAGAGAAGGAACAACAAATAAATCGCTAAGATGTGAGTCTCATCAGACAATCCCAAAATTAAAGAGCAGTTTTTCTTGTGCGAGTTGAGCTTCAGATTCACATTTTTTAAAAAAAACTTTTCAAGTCTTAAGCAAGAGAACTGGTTTTATTATTACTTAAAAAAAGAAAAAGAAATGATTGGATTGAGGAGGTGAAGGGGGGAAAAAAAGGAGGGGAGAATCAACATGCAAAAACCAGATTTCTATCAAGTATGACAAACATAATCCATCATTACAGTGAAAATTACAGTTTGGAAGAGAATGAGGTTGATGCAATCGGCAGAAAAAACAGATGTTGATGAGGCATCTCGACCAGTTCCAGCTTTCTCTTTGTAATACTAAAGGATGAAAAGGATTATACAGTATGACTGGAAGCATTTGCAGGATGAGGGAAGATGAGTTAGGAGAGAATAATGCCTATTCTTTCACCAAACAACCTAAAGACTTTAGTTTGTGAAGTAAGGAAGTTGCAACTTTAAAATTCTGTTTAGAATCAATATATTAAAGCAAAGAAGGAAACCAGACCCTGTATCCACAGGTATTGTGTAGGTGCCCAGCCAGAGTTCAAGTACTCATAAGTGTTCCTTTGCACTCACAATATTGCCACAGAAATGGCCAAGGCAACCTACAGAGCAAGACATAGGAAGATGGAAACTCCCTATCCTGACTGACCATGACTGGACACCCTCCAAAACTTAATTTGCAAAGGCATCCCAGTACAGAAAAACATGCTAATTCCACCTGAACACTATGCCAAGTATTAAAATCTCAAACGTCCAATGCATGCCAATATTTTATGTTCATGATTGTCGATTCAAATGGAATTCAACCCGGAAGCACTTCAGCGCTCCCAGCTGTAGTAGTATCCTGTTGTGGCCCAGCAGGAGCCGTTGGAGGTGCCACCAGACTCCGACAGCGAAGGGCCCTATGAGTCGGCCCTGGAGGATGTGGAGGACCCTGGACAGGGTTCCGATTCCGAGCAGGGCACAGAGAGACTGGTTGCCAAGTGGCGCCTGAGCCTTGGATCAGTGGGGAGGAGACAAGGGAGAGTGATCCAGAAACCAACAGTGAGTTGTTCCAGGATGCACGCCGTCGAAGAGCTATTAGGCATCAAGAACAACTACAAAATTACGCTCAGCTGATGGTCATTAGGCTCCTCTCCAGACTATAAAACAGACTGCTTGTCTGTTGCAGAAGTCAACGCTTGGACTAAAGAGAAACTAACTTGGCAGTCTGGATTGCTGCCAGAGTTTGTCTTGAATTGCTGCCAAGGTTTGTCGGCCTTGCTGCCAAGGTCCTTATCTGTTTGTTTACTTGGCTTTCAGCCACCGAGAGTCTGGTCTTGTTATTAAAGGACATTCTCATTAAGCATGTCTCGGCTTTCGTTACTGGACGGAGGAGGGGGTCAGAACAGTATCCCAATAAACATCAGGATTACTTACTACTAAGACATGTAAAAGCAACGAGTCTGAAAAACATGTGGGTTTTTTTGTTTTAATTCTTTTTAAATATGGTGGTAGTAGACAGCAGAAGCATTCATAAATGTTTTGAGGTCAAAAGTTCTGATCCCAAATGCCCCCTTCTGACTGAGAAAAGATACTCCAACTGCACAACAGATGTTCAAATAGCTCATTCTAACACTGCATCACTTTGAGTGAAAGTGTAATAAGACTTCTGAGGTCAACATATTTGGACCTCAAAACATTTTGCACACTATTATTGGATAGTCTGTGCAAAGTGGTAAAATCATGAGTTGCCGGATTTTCTTTATATCTGGCCTTAATTTTGTTTAAAAATCCAATCTCAAATCCAGCTTCCTTCTCCCCCAATTCTGTTTCCTTAACCTTGCTCTAAAAGACCGGGAGCAGTATACAAGCAACAAAGAGAATCAACATGTTTATAAACATTATCATAAAAATAATGGTATCTTGAAGCTGCCAGCAATGTTCAAGATGAAGGGATAGAGTCCACCTTTTTAGAAAAGCAACATTATATCTTGTGATGAAGGATATATCAGTTATCATGAGATGAAATACAAGATTTCCTACAGAAAACACATACTCTATGATGTTCCTTGAATGTACGCTTTTGTCTTTGCTATAACAAAAATAATAAACACAGTAACTGTAATAGGTGCCTTGGGAGCTACCACAAAACAACTCTGCAGCACCACTTGAACATCATTGGCATTGATAAATTCACCATCAATAATTGCAAAAAGCAGCTTTACACAGAACAGCTTATATCCTGCAACAATACCTCTAACACCGTAAAATATCAACATAATCATAAAAAGGTTCTTGGGAAAGACTTGATAGGCAGACAAAATGCCAAATCCAGTGTGAACAGCTGCTTACTTTGCAACAAACCATAATAAACAAACAAACAAAATGGGGTAGCACCATGCAATTTCAGAGCAATTACTTGCTTACCAACAAGTTTCAAATTGCCAACTAATGTGGTACAGTAGCTAATGCAGTCCAACAGCATCTTGTTCAAAACACAGCTGTAACAGTGGACTGGGCTCAAATAGAATTAAAATCCCTGCACAAGAAGACCAGAAAAATAATGACAATGAAAGATGCCTTTCATCTGCAGTAATGTTGATAGACTCTGTTTGCCAAGGAAAATAGGTGAATGTGTACCAGAGGGCTGAAAAAAAAGTACAAAGCTATGGGAAGAATATCCAAAGGACAATGAATAAGATGCACTGAAGCTGATGTACTATGAAAGCTTATTGAGTACTGGAGAGAACTCTGTGGATCAAACTGGAAAGTTCAAATGGAGAAGAGAAAACAGATATGAAAAGACAAGTATTACATGGCCAGTAAATTAAAAAAAATTCAGGCAAAGTAGATAACAAGACCTGGCAATGGCTAAGAGCAAGAAAATTGAAGAAAGAGACAGAGTGGATATATCTGACTGTAAAAGACCAAGCCTTAAGAACAAGTGCATACAAAACCAGAATCAAGAAGGCTGGATAAAACAGCAAATGCCACCTCTGCAAAGAAGCTGAAGAAACAATGAACCACCTAGTTAGCTACTGCAAGAAAGATTGCACAAACTACTAGAAACGATGGCCTGACAATGTAGCATTTGGAAGATCTGCAAGAAATACCATTTCCTGCAAGCAAGATCTGATGGGATCACAAAATAGACCAAGTAAGGAAATGAAAAGCCAAAGTGATCTGGGATTTCAGAATTCAAAACAACAAACACCTGCCACATAATCCTGCAAACTTTCAAAATTGTTGATGAGAAAGACAAAAAAGTCTGGACAGTGGATGTGGCAATATCTAAGCGACAGTCTCTTGCCGGTCACATCTACCTGACCCTCAGAGCGGGGAGGTAGGGAATGCTGTGGGTCCCATCCTCAAAGGATATACATCTGGTGGGACACAGAAGAAGGGCCTTCTCTGTGGTGGCCCTCTCTCTCTGAAATATCATTCCCCCAGAGATTAGAATGGCCCCCAATCTAATACTCTTCAGGAAGACGCTGAAGACCCGGTTCTGCCAGCGGGCCTGGAGAACCCAGAGCGGGATGGAGCTCATTAAATGGCTCATGTGATTTGCTGTTGCTGGGATGGGGTAGGTGGGAGTGATTTTGTTATATTGTACTATATTAATTTATTTGATTCTTTTTGTTAGTTTTTGTTTCAAATGTGGTTTTATATTCTGTAAGCCGCCTTGAGTCGACATGGGTGAATAGGCGGCAATATAAATTCAATAAATAAATAAATAGACATCTAGAGACAACAAAATAGAAGACAAAATTACAAAATACAGGTAGTTCTCAATTTACAACAGTTCATTTAGATCAATCAAAGTTACAACAACACTGGAAAATGTGACTTATGATTATTACAAAAGTACTACAAAAGCAAATACCTCAATTCACTTTATGGGTTAAGAAGAACACTTAACGAAGAACACAAGAGTCATACTTGAAAGCAAAATTTATCAAACTCTGGAAGTATGGGTTGCATTTTTTGAAAAGTTTATCAGGCTTGTGTAGACAAACCAGGAGCGTTTAGAGCCTGCTCCTACTTAACTAAGTTAGGTCTGTTCACGATAAACAGGGGAACAAAGCCCGAAGTGAATTTTGAGAGATGGATCGAACCATCTTAAAACCATACATCAATCACAGCAGGGCAATAATTGGGGGATAGTACCCTGCTACTCAGTATGTTCACTGTCACTGGAGTGTCCCTATAAGGCAGGGATGGGTTCCTGACAGTTCTAACTTCTTCTATAGAAGAGGTTCCACAAATCTACAGTGCCATTGAGAACTGGTTCCAGCTCCCTCCCCCCACCCCGTCCATCCGCACATCATCAAGATGAAGAGCGAGAGGAGGAATTCTGGGAGTTGAAATCCACAAGTCTTAAAGCTGTCAAGTTTGAACACCCCTGGGGGTTTCTTTTCTAAAGGGTTAGGGGTGCAAGGATCTTGTAACTTGACAGCTGTAAGACTTGCGTGCTTCAAATGCCAGAGTTTCTGAGCCAACATTTTGGTTGCTAAGTAAGACCGTTGTTAAATGAGTTTCACCACATTTTACAAGTTGGCCACGCCCACCCAGTCACATGGCTGGCAAGCCACTCCCATCCAGTCACATGGCTGGCAAGCCACTCCCACAAAGCAGGCCACACCTACAGAAGAGGTTCTAAAAAATTTTGAAACCCACCATTGGTATAAGAGTATGTACTGTAGGTATAAATCCTTATGTGGATTAGTTGACCCTTACGTTTGTAATCAAAATACCAAGGAAAATGCACCACCCACGCACAAGACAACCTGCATTTTTCCATGGCTTTTTAGTTAAACTTTTGAAGAGCAGCTTATCTGCAGATGGGCTTGTATGTGATATATTCAGGAAATATGGGTACTTCAAAAAAAAAGTATTACCATGTATATTGAAGATAAGCCTACCTGTGGATAAACCATACCTGATTTTTGGGGTGTACCTCACCATCTGAAATTTTACTATGAGCATACATGGTATTGATGAAGTTCAGTATGCTTATCCACTATTTTAGAAATGAACGGCATAAACTGAAATAATAATTAAATAATTACCCACTTCATTACAACTTTTTGTTACAATGGATTGCAATCAATTAAATTTATGCCATAATAGATCTGTTAATCTTCAAGATTCTTAAAGACTCCATTGATTGTGTTGCAAGAAACAACCAATAGATTATTAAACAGAGATCTCAGTCTGGTTCTGTTAGGCCTGCAGAATTCGGACTCAAATGATCTTAAGAAAAATCCAACTCTTCCCCAAGAGTTAAGAGTTAAACTTAAGAGTTAAACCCAAGGTTTGCAAAGGCATTTTAACTAATATATACTATAGTTTTGCCTAAGATTTCTTGTTAACCTTACAGTTCATTAATAATGTCTATCTTGTGGACAAAAAAAAATCAGTTGAGGAAGTACATTTCAACCGAAGTGGTCAGATATGAATGTAAGCAGTAATGGATTCTGCACTGCTGACCACCAGTATTTGCACCAGCTTGTATTCCAACCACAGAAATCCATGATAAAACACTAGCAGAAAGTATACTAGTATATCATATGAAAGATACATAAAGATATGCAACACAAGTGTGCATTTCTGAACTACCACAACCGGTTGTAGGCCATTTTACATCTAAAATGGAGCATGGAAAAATGAAGACTTTGGGACCACAAGAAATCGTTCCAAAGTTACACCCTGCTAGCCAGACTATGGAACAAATCACTCACCAGGGTGAGGTACCAGAGGGCAAGTTTGTGAGGAAGCAGTCTCTTCGACAATTGGCAGCGGTGCAGAAAAAATGCTGTGTAACTATGGAAACTCCAACATACGTCAAGAGGGCATCACATGAAGCAGGCTTTATTTAACTCACTTTTAAAATACGAGAACTCATCAATCTTCCATTCATACATATACACATTTCAAGGCAATGGTTCCAATCTACTACACATAGGTCTGCAGCAAAAAGGGTTAAATGATGCCTTGAACAACTAAGCGTGGTTGAAGGATGCAGCATTGATCCCTTCTCTGCTTCCGTCAGAGCTTCAGCCTAGGCGTAGCAATAAATCTCTCATGAGCTCAAAAGATTCAAGGTCAGAGTTCAGATGCTGCTATTACTGAGATGTGAAAGATGCGCTCATAATGACTATGATTAGCTACTGCAGACTCCAGCCACATTTACATGTCTTTCTACCTCCCTTACAGAGTAATGGACTCTTCACCCATGTTTGTCAACCTTTGAAGGTGAAGGCACCTACACAATGTTTTCCTAACAGTCTTGTCAGATCTCAGACTCCTTATTTCCTGCCTTGCTGGATTCAGCCCTCACACCTTCCTAGCAGACATTATCCTGAGAGCGGAGTAAGAATGCACTGAGATTGTCTTGATGAAGCCTTGCCAATGCTGACAAGCATGGGAAAATTTCAGACGATCTCATTCTTATCCCCAAAGCACAAACCCATTCCTGATCTCTAACAGAGAGAGTGAAGTGGCTGGGATCAACATTAACGAGGATCTCCCATGTGTGCAAATATGTGTGGTCCTGGTCCTGGGAAGTGAATGGATATTTCTTTTTCTATGTAAGCTGAAGTCTATTTCCAACTTGAATCCAGAAATGGATATTTTTGCCTCAGTTATCAAATCCCAGGAGAAACAGCCCCTGACCAACACATAACAGCTAATGTCTGTGGCGTTCACAAGAATGAGAAGGCTAACCAAGCATTCTTGGATGAAAGCAAAACAGGACTACAAGCGTGCCTGAAAATAAGTTCCTAGGCTTCAGAATAAGGTGAAGTGCATCTAAAAGGATTGTCATGTACAATATATATGTATAAAAGAAGGAGAAAACCAGGGAGAAGCCCCTTAAGAGTGATACAGGATGAGACCATTTAAAAGCAGCTTCTTTGGGGGAGCAATTCGTTCTCCTTAATTAGTTTTGAAAGTATAAAACAAAAATCTAGATGCTAAACTAAAACATTTATTTATGATGTCAACATATAGAAAGTATTTAAAAATGCTGAAAGATAACTTTAGAGCCAAATAGACCAATGATAAGATATTAACTACTAAATGTTATTACTAAAACTAGACAGAGGTAAAGTGTACTCTATGACAGTTTATTAAGGGAGTGTTAGAGCCCAAAATTTCTGCTGCTACACGAGACACTTGTTAAGTGAGTTTTGCCCCATTTTACAACCTTCCTTGCTACAGTTGTTAAGTGAATCATTGCAGAAATTACGTTAGTAACAAGATTGTTAAAGAGAATCTGGCTTCCCCATTGACTTTGCTTGTCAGAAGGTCGCAAAAGGTGATCATATGATTCTGGGACACTGCAACTGTCATAAATATGAGTTTGATTATGTGAATGCTGCAATGGTCATAAGTATGAAAAACAGTCGTACGTTATTTTTTTCAGTGTATGAACGGTCACTAAATGAACTGTTGTTAAGTCGAGAACTACCTGTACATGTCAAAAGCAGCAGTTGCCACTAGAAGCAATTTTAATGCATTCTCCACTTTTGCAAAAATACAGTTGAGAGTTTATTAAATATTTTGCCTTCAGTTTAACATCCAGCATTCATAAGATCAGGCTAACACTGCTGCTCCAAGAAAAATAATAAGCTCTTTTCTTGAATGATGCAGGAAAGCCATAAAAATTGTACTACAAGACCAAAACCATTAGCAGAATGTTTATGTTCAAATTAGCAACATTGGATGAATGGCCAACTTCATTTTAGCAATGAATGTTTGCATTGTCATTTGCTTTTTTATATTAAAAAAAAAAAATATGCCATTCTATTCTACTGTGTTTCAATGCTGAAAAAACTGTAACAGAGGAAGGAACTGTTCCAGCAGCTAGAAAACCTACAAAATTCTTACCATAACTTTGGCACAGTGCATTTTTTAGCATCACAACAGTCTCTTTATGCTAGAAGATTTGCTTTTTTCTTCATAAATTTACCATCTACTCTACCCCCTTCACTCCAAATGTTAGTTTTATCTTTCTTTATTAAGTTAGAGGATGGGGAGAAGGATCAGTCCTTGCTTAGTAACTGCTATGCTAAATGGACAGGCTAAACCATTGATTGTTATATCTATTTCCACTTCAAAGGGAACATACTTTTTTAAAAAAGTACATCTATTTCTTGGCCTCTGAGAACCACAGTGAAGTGACATAATCAAGAATAGACAAGGGCAAAATTTCAGCCTTCAGAACACTTTGGTGGAAGAATTACTTATATCTTTAAAAAGTATGTTAAGCATGCCAGAATGTTAATGCACCAATTTTGTTTGTTGTTCCCTGCACTGGATTTGTCTGCGTCTACTCTAAGCTTGTGCTGTATTGCCATCCTTGGAATAAAGAAAGAAATCGATGTAAATTTCAATCAGGATGATCGCAAAGCCTTTTTGGCTTATTTATAGCCATTCAAAACATTTAACTAAGTTACAAAAATATGACTGAGGCCACACTCAAAAATGAAATTCAAGAAGCAAGCCAATCAAAGTGCAAAGCATTATGCACACTGGAAGCAGTAGCATTATTCAGAATGCACATACATATTTTCCGTATCTCTAAAGCAGAGCGTACCAAACAATGTCTTGGGTAAATCCTGGATTCTTCAAAATCTGGAATTTGTCTCTATTACTTTTCTACATGCAACTTAAGATTTGGGAGCAGACCCTGGAATTGGATGTGTCTTCTATACTTGAATACCATGCTCTAAGACAGAGGTCTTCAAACTTCAAACAAGCAGAGCTGGCTGGAGAATTCTGGGAGTTGAAATCCACAAGTCTTAAAGTTGCCAAATTGGGGACTCCTGCTCTAAGAACTTCAAATCAAACCCAACTTAAAAAGGCTTCTATTGAAAAATTCATTTCATTCATATGGTCTTCCCCAGGCTTACAGCTCTTGGTAACCTTACAGCTCTGTGTACTCTGTGTTCATGCATAGCACATGAAATGTGGAAGCTTTTTTTAATTACTGGTTTGCAGAACCAGGGACAATTGTCCCTACCGGTTCGGCTGAACCGTGCCGAACCAGGAGAATTTTACCCCTGGGCTGGCCACCTTACACAGCACAGTTCCTGGTGGCTCAAAACCATAAGAGTCTCTCCCCCAAATCAGAATCTGGCATTTCAATCACAGTCTCCAGTATAATCCCCAAGCTCAACCTTACCTTATTCTCAATGCTTAAGGAAAGACCAGCTTTTTACAGTTTTTAGTTATCTAAAGGAGATATGCAACTTGGGCTTGAATGTGGAGTGCTGGGTACTCTCTGAGCTTGTTGTCTGCTTGCAGACATTTTATTAACCAATTAAGTAACATCATCAGTGCAATAGCAATAGCAATTAGACTTATATACTGCTTCATAGGGCTTTCAGCCCTCTAAGCGGTTTACAGAGTCAGCATATTCTCCCCAACAACAATCCGGGTCCTCATTTTACCCACCTCGGAAGGATGGAAGGCTGAGTCAACCCTGAGCCGGTGAGATGTGAACAGCCGAACTGCAGAACTGCAGTCAGCTGAAGTAGCATGCAGTGCTGCATTTAACCACTGCGCCACCTCGGCTCTGTGTGCAAGTGTAGGGCTTGCTGCATTGGTGCAGGTATGGTTTTCTTTTCTCCTTGGTAGTTCCTTGATTAGTTTTTTTTTTCTGCTTGATTTTTTTGCAGGTGTATCTACTGTAGGTGTTGGCTGCTGAAGGGGATGTGTTTTGGTCTTTTTTCCAGGAACTCCCTACTGGGTCTATTAGTTTACTTATACAGTTTTGGAGAGCTTTAATGTGCTAAGGTAATACCATGTAATAATAGTAATCTGTTGATTGTTTCTGAAATGTTTTTTGATGCATAGTAGTCTGGCACAAAAACCAACTAAAGCCTTCTAAAACATCTTAAGTAAACCAAATCACCCAGTAGCCCAAGAAGAAAAAACAAGAGTCATCTTCAACATACAAGGACCATAATAGTCACTATGTAGGACTGACTGGCAGAAAATCAGTAGAACTGATCTATCAGTCTGTTGGTGGCTAATTTGTCTGAATGCAAAGCTTCCAGTAACTCCCCAGTGGGAACAGCAGTCAGAAGACACAATGAAAACACATGGACAGACTTAGTAAGAGTTTCGTCTGAGAAACTGTGAGCACCCTAAACCTAGACAACTCCAAAAACACTAGGGAATTTCTGGAAGCTTTGCATTCAGACAACTTAGCCACCAACAGACTGACACAAATAAAGCATATTACATACCATTCAAAAGAGGCAATAGAAAGCTAAAAAGGAAACAAAAAAGTTTCTCTTTAGGAAACTAAACTGAGACTAGACTAAACCAAACTATGTCTCTTTTGGTGAAGAAACTACAATTGTCTTCCCCACACCAAATCAGCAGTTAACTCATACTATCTCACAGACCAATGGAAGAATGGCCGGCCTCTACCACAAGCTTCAGGGGTTCTTTCAGTTATTCCTTTTGTGAGTCAGTGTGGCCACACAATTTAAGATGATTACTCAGTTTATCTGAGCTTCCACTGCATATGCCACAAGCTGAGTAACAGCTGGATTTCCTTGCATCGTTCTCTTATAAACAGCATATAGTAACAATAAAACTGGTTTTCTTAGCCTCCTATAACTACTTTCATATTTTCAAATGCTTTCGGTATTTATTTCTCTATTCAAAAACTTCCCTAATTGTTACAGCTCTCTGCTCTTAACATTTGTGGTAAATCTGCTGTGCAGTGTATTTTGAAGCCCACCTTTAAATACATCTAACCAGGGTGTTTTGCAAGCCATATGTAAGCAAACAGTACAACAAATATTAACAGAATACAAAATAAAATTTCAGCTTCCCTCAGTTCTTAGAAAAGAGAACTTTTAAAAAAGTGTCCCGGATGAATGTAATTTTGCCCTGGAATTGCACAATTATGATACGACTTCAAAGAAGGCCTATGTTGGCGTGCTTTAAGCAAAGACAACATATAAAGCAGAAGCACCAGCAAATTTATATGGGAGTAAAAAGTCCTGTAGCCAATAAAGTTAAATCTATGAATGTCAAATAAATTGGGTTAAAAGCCAACTGGTAACCACAGAATTCCCTGCAAATGGTTTTGGTCCATGTATGTGGTCTTTGACAGTCAATACCTTAGAAACAGTCCCTTATGTTACAGTTAACTGGATAAAACAAAAGTGCACATCACCATGGAGAAATCATTCCTGTTCAGAACTGGTAAACTATCCTGAGCTGGAAAAGATTATATCTAGCTTCTGCCAAACCACCCAAAATTCGAAAATGCAGCCTCAGAATTAAGGATATCCAGAAGTTTTCTCAGCCTAGGACATTTAGCCTTTTGCAGTAAACCCATGACAAATGACCTCTCTTCCCACCAAAGAACAGAAAAAATACAAAACACACTGAGGCATCTGCACTTTTTAGGGCTGTTATTGTTTTAATAATGTTTTAAGCTGGCCTTTATTTTTCATTTTCAATTTGTTACGCTTTAGTGTAGAAATATTTTTTTTTTAAAAGGGAAAAAAAATAAGGCAAAAGTAAATCAGATAATTCAATAGCAATTGCCTCAAGGAGTACCATAAAAACCCAAGAAATAAGAGGGGAGGGGGTTTACACAAAAATGTTTTTAAGATCAAAGTATAAGCTGAAATGCATTGAGCCCCACTATTAAACTTCATGAGATTTTTTTTGGGGGGGGGGAGAGATACATACAAGATACAAAAATGCTTCTTCTCCTACCATGTACCAAACTTCCTCACTTTTAGCAGCCGCAAAACATTGCGCACTTGCTTTCCTTGTAATACACAGCTTATGCCACGCTTTCATGTCTTGTGTATAAAACACGAGCAGCAGAGGAAGTCAGTTGTAACTGCTGCTGCTATTGCAAGCCCAAGTCACTGCAATAGGAGTCACAAGGCTACTCAAGGTCCATTGAAAACTGAACAGTTCATTCATAAGATCTGCAAACTGTTGGCTTGAGGTCAGATAGATGACTGTTTTTTCCACGAGCAAAACATCTGCTGTCCTGGAAGTAGCACTTCCTTTAAGTGACTGACTCATGGCATTGCCAGGAACTACAAAGACTTGACACAGAGGAAGGAGTCTCATTTCATTTCCCCATTTAGTGCAGGCAAAAGGCATATAGGAGGCCACAGTGGAAACTTCATACACTGCCACACAGAAAGATCTGCAATATATTTAGATGTTCAACCCCTCTACTGCTTCTAGCTTTGTAAAACATTTACATCCCCGCAATGGACATCAGGCAATTGCAAGCCTAGGCATCATCAGAAGCCTCTAGAATTTAATTAATTTGAATGCCCAAATAAATGGCCATTGGGAGACAAAGAGAGCCTCTATTTACTTCCTTGATGCAAAACTGCAATACTGAACCTCAAAGGGGGCGGCGGGGGGGGGGGGAATCCTATGCAGGAACCCTTGTAAAAAGACAAATTTCTCATTGTTTTAATGAAATCTCAACTTGCTGGGGAACAATCTTCACCACAAAGTTGCAGTAGAAGCATCAGAACCTTTGCTGATGTTTCTAGCACTCTGATGGAGAACCTATGGCACGGGTGCAAGAGGTGGCACGTAGAGCCCTCTCTATGGCATGCACACCATCTCCAGCTACTCTTCTAATTTCCAGTGTGCACATGCACACTGGCCAGCTGCTTTTCTTGGGTGCTGGAGCGCCAGAAAATGCCCCCCCCAAACAGCCACATTTCAGGCTGTTTTTGGGCCATTTTTCAGGCTGTTTTCAGGCTGTTTTCAGGCTGTTTTCCTAACTCAAACTCTAACCCCCAAAACAGCCTGAAAACAGTCAAAAAATGGACCGAAAACAGCCCAAAAATTGACCTGAAAATTGGCCAGAAAATGCCCAAAAAACAGCCATGCACAAGCCAGCTAGGTAGTCTTCGGGTTTCTGGTGTTCTGGGCCCACGAAGACCAGCTGGCTGGCATGCATGCTGGAAATCTGAAGACCAGCTGGCCGGTGCATGTACACTGGCCAGCTGGTCTTCGGGTTTCTGGTGCTTCGGCGTGCGCACATGCACGTGTGTTTGGGCACTCAGTGCTGAAAAGGTTTGCCATCACTGTCCTAGCACTTCCTCAAGGTACAGAAAATTATTTTGATTTCCAGATTTCTCTTCCTACTAATATACACAACCTTCATCAAGAACAGGCAATGTGGTATCCTCCAAGCATCTATCAGATTTATATCCTACGAAAGGTACCTTTTGTGGGTAGCTCTCTATTTTCCTTGTCTTCCTAGTCTTTTAACTCTTACACTACACTGCAATTCCCACATGCCTCAGCCACCTCAGCTGGTGGTCGAAGATGGCAAAAATTGTGCTTCAAAGCATCCAGAGGCTACCCCACTGCCAACCTTATACATGGCATTGTGCATGTAAGAAGATATTAGAAATACATAAGCATTTTAGAGCTTGAGCTATTTGTAAACTTCCCTAACTTCCTTTTTTACGACCATCTATTCCAGGGGTGTCAAACTCAAGGCCCGCAAGGTGCTTAAATCTGGCCTGGAAATAGCAAAGGACTGGCCTGTGGTGCCTCTGCTAGTAAAAGCAGGACACAGGGTGGGGGTGGGGAGGTCACACGCATACCCCCCCCCAAAGAACCTGTTTTCGGTCTGGACGGCCCCCTGCACCAGTCTACTGGCCAAAACGGGGCACGGGAGTGGCTGGCAGATTGGTGCCTTCTGCTGCACAGAAGACCCCTTCGTTTGATTAATTATGTGCCATGAAATCAGTGTCAATTGTTAACAACTATGCAGATAGACTTTCTCCAGGAGGATCTATTGTCAATCCCATTGGCCATGTCTTCCAATGAGGCACCCATTGATGCTGTAACTAAGACCATCCGCCTTGCTGTTAGTTGTCCTCTTGTTCTCTTACCTTCCATTTTGCCCGGTATTACAAAACCTTTTCAGAAAGCTGTATCTTTGAGTAATGTATCTGAAGTATGATAATTTGAGACTGTGTCTGGAATGAGAACTCAGGGTTGATGTTTTCAATGTTCCATTTTTTTTTGTTTTCTCCATTATCTATAATAGTCTCAAGAAACTTCTATCACACAAAAATTCAAAAGTATTAACACTCTTTCACTTCTGCTTCTTCAAAGTCCAACTTTCACTTCCATACAAGTATAATGGGAAATCCTATTTCTTGCACAATTCTAATCTAATTCTATTCTAAATAATAACAATTACAATTGGTAGTGTATTACTTGATGTTGCTTCCTGTCCCGTTGACATCTGACCATACAAGGCAGAAGCATTCTATCACTTCAAAATCTTCATTGTCAGTTCTAAGAATGGCTGCTGTACCTGTTGTCATTGTTTTTCTATATATTTTGGTCTCATTATTTTTCCATTATGTACCTTGACTTCCATTACATAGGGCTTGCAGATCACTGTATTTCAGCTATCAGTTATTGTTACAAAGTTACTGTTATCAGCATAGCATAGATTGTTTGTTCTTTTAATTTATAAACCAATTTATAAACCATCTTCTTCTAATCCAGTTTCCAATAATATATATTCTGCGTATATGTTGAATAAATAAGCATATACAGCCTTGTCTCCACTCTTTTGCCAACATGGAAACAATGGAAGCAATCTGTTTGTCCTTCTTCTGGTCCTTCTCTGGCTTCCTGACATGTGTATAGGTTTTTCATGAGGGCAATCAGATGGTCTAGGGAGTCCAATTTTATTAAGCATATGGACATAACTGACACAATTTAAGATTGCTCTGTGAAGCAATTGATGATAATGATGATGTTACCCATTCAGTTGTATTCAACTCTCGGTGATTCTATAAGCCAAGTCTCTCTACATCTTCGGATCTTGCACTACTTCTCTGAGTTGTTCTATGCTCTGGCTGGTGTCTTTTAGGTATTATTTGAATTTCTCAGTCCCAGATGCATCAGCTTTAATGTCTTATGTTCTTCCTTTTCTTAACCAAGTTCAACATCTGGTTTCTCCCTTTCCATGTAAAGCTCTACTCTGCAATGGATGATCATAAGCATTCATTTACTAGCATGTGAGAAGGTCTCTTATCCTATTGAAATCTGTGAACCACTAAGGCAAACTTAAAATTCAGACATAGCATCCTTTCATATGCTAGAAATCACTTGATGTTTTTACGCATCAAAATCAATTCAAGGAAGCATGGGAAATTTACCGCTCCCCCCCCCAAAGTTAGTATATAGGTTTTCATTTCCTTTTCAAGAAATGAAGGAAGAGATCATTTTTAAGAAATCATATATTTTTCTGTAGATTTTCTTTTCACAAGTTTCTCTTGTTGTAATTATAGCCTGAATATGTTTCACAAGCTCACAGTATCAGACACTGGTTTTGGAAACATCCTGTGGTTAGTTTACTTAAAACCTTTCAAAGTCACTTTTTTTCCTCTCCATTCTCAGTTTATTTTTAAACTGCCACTATTGTGAACGGAAAGACACTATTAAAAAGACATCCCAAAGTGCAAAACAAAATAAAAACAAAGGGCACAATCCTGATATTGTCACACATGAAATTATGGTAAAAGACAATAATTGTTAAAATCTCCAACACAACAAAGCGGTCAGCAGTCAAGCTGAGAAAAAACAGCAGAGTTTAGTATAGAGAATGCTGGATTAAGACAAGATCTGGGTTTAAATCCCTTCTCAATCCTGAAGATTAACTGATTCTCAGTATGACCTACATAATCTTGTATAAAGATATGCTTTGCAAGTTCTCAAATGTTTTCATTCTCTGTGAAAAAAACCTCTGGCCATTTTCCTCCTTTGTAGGTGTTTAGGAATTGCTTCCAAATATTCCTTGGTAATGTTTCTCAGTTACTTTATTGTCAGAAGTGGCAAAAAGTGCTACTGCTGTTACGTTTTCAGATACATATTTTTTCATCACTGTGAAACATCCAGGGTACTCATTCTTCCTGATCTCAAAAAGGCCATGAGAAGAGTTTTATTGTAATAGCTTTCTCCTAAGGCAGAGGTGTCAAACTGGTGGCTTGCGGACCAGATGCATCACATGCAGAGGCCACACCCACCCCAGCTCCGCAAAGTGGAAACAATTGTGAAACATCACGTGGCGGCAATGTGACGCGTCGAATTTGACTCCCATGCCCTAAGGGTTTAAAGTGAAGCCTTAAAAGCCAGAGCAATCATCTGCTGAAGAGCAGCAGTAGTAGAGCAAGGAAGAACCTGACATGCACACCTGTCCCTTGGCCTCTTTGTCACTAAATAAGTAAGAGTAATTGGGCCTGTATGTAACACTGAGCTTTACAAACAAGATGGGGCAGCTGTTTGTGGACTAACTGCCCCAATATTTAGCAGCAGCCATCCTTCAGTTCCTGGAATTTATTGCAAAGTTGATGGTGGATCCCTTTGCTTTCAGTTATGATGGATTTCATGTAAACCTTTGCATAAGGTAGTTGGAACCAGGTGCCTAATGAACACTTTAGACTGTCAGAGACACTTACTAATTTCATAGGAAATATGCGGGCAGCTTTGGCATTTGCCTTATTGATCCCTGGGTCAGAGAGATTACAGGAAGAGATGAAGCAAGTAAAGGAGTGCCTGCAGCAGTGATGAAGAATGAATTCAACGAATCATAGTGTGCCCATGGGATCTTAGCTTATAGTATGACAATAATTCTGACTTCATTGTGTCTGTGTTAACTCTCCTCCGAGCTGCTGTAGCATGTTTGCAATTTTCTCCTCTTTTTTTTTGCAGACAAAAAGCCTTGCATTTGCTTCTCAGATGTTTTCAATGATGACTCTAGCTTGTCTGAAAGTGCCGGGATTTGGAGTTACTGTTTTATAGCACATTTATTGCTTCCTATGCAGAGAGTTTCGGACAGTATAGATGGGGAAAGTGAGGTTATGCCTGTGGAAGCTCCAACTGGATAAGGGTTTGTCTTCTATACCAATGATTCTCTCTAAGTGTGATCTAGGAACAGACCCAGAGCTTGCCAAAGGCCCCTTGATCAGTCCAGGGGTGACTGAGTTGTACATGACAATGAGGAAAGCCTGCTGGACCAGGAAAGGGTGCAATTGGCACACCTGTTAAACCTGTGCAAAGCTCCCACCCACTTTCAGCCATAGCTTCTACTTGCGACAGGAACTGCACAGGAAGACTTCCAAATTCCAAACCAACAGTGTCTGAGATTGCTACCTTGTCAAAGTACCTTTTTATTGATTTTTTTTTGCTTGAAACAAACAAAATGAAATTATAAAACAGATAATAAAATATAAATATTGTAAACCAATATGAAAAAGTAATTTATAACTGCTGTAAAAGAAAATTAATTACTTGTTTTTATTTTCAAAATATCTCTAGAGTACTATGTGCGACCTAGAAGCTCTCTTAGAAATAGAGATTACGTTGAGGGCGAATGTTTTGTTTTACATCATGACAGCTTCCCATTAATGAATCTTTTAAATAGTGATGTTTTGAGGAAGTAGAATTGTACAAAGAAGGACATAGAGAAGTAAGTGCAATATGATCTGGGGTTGGGGGAAGTTAACATCACTTCCTTGCCTCTTGGCTCTAGAATTCTCTGTAGTCAACTCCTACTGTAAAGGGGAAGGGTCTATTTAATGAGCCTATCCCAGATTACTGGTGAATCCACCAAGACAGGGATGGGGAACTATGGCCCTTTTATGACCTGTGGATTTTAACACCCAGAATTCCTGAGCCAGAATGGAATCAGGAATTCTGGGTGTTAAGGTCCACAGCTCATAAAAGGGCCATAGTTCCCCACCTCTGCACTAAGGTATCAGAGGGAGTTTGGAATTATTCCTGAGGTGCCTAGTCCAGTTGAGGTCAAGGTTGCAACTTGGAATGAACATGTGACAAGGGACTTGGATAATCCCTATTTGAACTTTCTGTGTTTGTGGATCTCATAGAATGGCCTAGTTTACAGAATAGCTACAGGAGAAAAGACAGCACGAGTAATGCCTAGAACATTTCTGGAGGAAGACTAGGATCAAAGCCAGTCAAGCACAAGTGAGAACCTTTGTTAGGAGTTATTTTATGGTGAAGAATAGTCTACTTCTCCACTTTTATGGCACCAACCTAGCAGGTGACTACGTCTCTTCTGGGTAAGTTGATTGCTTGGAAGTATACCCACTTGTTCAAGATGAGAAAGGGAAAAGAAAAATTCTGGGGTGCTGAAGGGCTAAAGAGATGAGTTATTGCTAAATGGGTTTATTGTGATTAGTCAATTTGCAAAAATGAGCATGTTACTCTCAAAACCTCAAACGCATCCTCTGAATTAAAAGAATCACTGAGCTCTGCTTCAGCAGCCCATAAAATCTAAGCACTCCCTTTTCTACTGTTCGTTTTGTTTTCCAGAAAAAAAAAATCTTGCACAAAACAGGAAGCCTCATTCATACATCTGTGGTTGCCAGCTTTAATAGATGTAACCTGTTTATTACAGTAGCGCTACCAACACCCAATTTTCTTGCAACTGTAATAAAAGAAGCAAATATTCCTTTCCCTCCACTTGGCTACCATTCGTTATTTGGGGACACATTTATCTAAACAGCTTCAAGAGTATCCAACTTCAGCTTCTAAAGACTAGAATTTTACTATTTTACTGGGACACTGAAGTGTAATAAAGCACTTTTATGCTGGTCTATGACTGTAATAATTTTTTTTTTAAAAAAAACCACAGCACTGTTGTTTTAGTGACTTTTAATTGAATTTCACTCACTGCTTTTACTCCTACTGTTCCTCCATCACCTGGTGTTTAAGGCAGCTTACAAAATGTGACAAAAAGACAGGTTTAAAGGGACTGAAAGTAGCATGGGATCCATAGGGGTGGAAAGGGAAAATCAGGATTGTCACAAGAGCAGCTGTGGCTGCACGATCAAAATCTTGCTCCTTTTTTTTACACGCAAGAAGGGGCAAAGTTTTGATTATGTAGCTGTGACCACCTTCCTGACCTTTTTGGCAATAACTGGTCTTCCCTGAATAAGAACGAAGGGATGGATGCTGAAGATGCTATGTTCAGGTGGGTGAACTGGCTTACCCCTTTTGTGCAGCCATCCCTCCTTCACTATGGCGACTTCATTCATAATGGCGGAATTTCAGCTGTGTTGGTTGGTGAAAGTTCCACCCCTTCGCTGCAGGTAAAAGGATTCAACTCCTCCTCCTCCTCCTCTACTTCTTTTTTTCAGCTACACCTAATGAAAAAGAAAAGAAATAGCACTCTATCAATCTCATGTAAACAAAGACATAGATTAAAAATAGAAATACCATATTTTTCACAGTATAAGACGCACCTTAGTTTTTGGGGAGGAAAATAAGGGGGGGGGAATTCTGCCTACCAGGTATTCATCTGGCTAGTCCTTAACCTGGTCAGTTTCAGCACATTAGTTTGCTCGCTGGTTTTGAGGTTGGGGATGGTGTGTGCTGTGCTTCTAAAGCACAGCTGATGGTTGGAGAGAGCAGCAATTAGAAAAGCAGGCAAAGCATGGACGATCTCTTAGCTCGTGTTTGGTTTGAAAAATAGCTTCAAAAGCACAGCTGATCCTCAGAGGAGCTCCAATGTTTAAAGCAGGCAAAGCGGGGAAGGGGTAAGAGAAGCTTACCCCTTCTCTTACCCCTGTTCCAGGTAACCATTTTGGGCACCACCCATCGAGCATTTGGAGGCTGAAAACGCAATGTGCGGAGCCCCAAAACACAAACCATTGTCGGTGGCAATCTCTGCAGCCAGGAAGAAGACGCGCCAAGGCTGAAGGGAAGGAGCATGCACATGGGTGGGGCTACGTTGGGAGTATAACACGTACCCAAATTTTCAGCCACTTTTAGGAGGGGAAAAAGTGTCTTATAATCCGAAAAATATGGTATATGATGATTTATTTTGCCTGAAACACATGCTAAACACACAACCAGAAGGAAAAGAAACCGCAAATGCAGTGATTTGTATTTAAGGATCCCACATATTCACAGGATCAGCAAATATGGAAATGATTTCAGTAGTAAAGATGCTAAATCATCTGCACAGAAAGAAATCAATCTCAATAAGATCTTGAACTATGGAGAATTGTTGAAATGAAGATTTTCTCAGTGTTACATATAAATACTAGTATTTATATTTTAGTTTACTTAAACGTTCTGTTATCACTCATTACTTAGCTGTTTTGGCACTTTAGATACTGACTCGTATCTCAACACTGAAAACATCTGTGTGTAAAACCTAGATCTGAGAGCTTTCTGTATCACAACCTAAGTCACTTGGGCACACTAGCCTTATTTTGTTTTACTTTGCAAAACAAAAACAGAGCCCAGCCACAGGATGCACATATTTGCTCCATCCTTGCAATCAGATAAATTCTTGAAAACACGTAAATAAATATTGGAGATTCTGTGGAACATAAAACAAAGATAAGATTCATCTACTTAGTCCAAGGGATTTCTTTGTTCCCAGTTCAATGCAACGTGGGAGCCCAGCCACTGTGGTGTATAGGCATGATGGCGAACCTGTGGCATGCAGAGCTATATCTGCTGGCACACGAGCCATCAGCTCCAGCGCACATGCGTGTGCTGGCCAGTTCATTTTCGGCCTTCCGAAGGGCCAGGGGAGACTTTTTCTGCCCTCCCCAGGCTCCAAGAAAGCCTCCGGAGCCTGGGGAGGGTATAAAACAGGTCCAATGGGCCAACTGGAAGTGTCAAACTGCTGGTTGTCCCGTTGGACCCGTTTTTCACCCTGCCCAAGTTCCAGAGGCTTTCCTGAAGCCTGGGGAGAGTGAAAACAGCCACCACCGCCCCCCCCCAGAGGAAATACCAAGGTCAGCTTAGAGGCGAGCAGTACGATGCGCGTGGGAGGGCAGGGGGGGTTGTGTGCATATGTGTATGTGGGGGGGGGAGCGTTTTGCATTATGGGTACCAGCACGCACGCTATCATACGCGTGCCCTCGCATTTTTACCACCCAACAAAAAGTTTAGCCATCACTGGTATATAGCTTATAAACCATGGGTGAAAGTAGCCAACTGGGTCTGTTTATTTGGATAAGGGAAATTGCATGTTTGTTGCTGTTGCTCTCATATTCCCCAATTTTTGCTTTGGATACTGAAATCTTAATTTACCAGACTTTGATATAACAGACTTCACATGCAACAGACTCTGTTTTGTAAAGAGAGTGATTGCCTCTGCTAGCTTTCTGGTTTAGAGAAAGCCTCTCTAAGCCTTCAGAACGATCTTTCCAAAGGCTAGGAAGACTCTTTTATGGCCAGGAAGCAAATGAATGTGATTGTTCAGAAGGCTAGAAAAATGCTTTCATCAGATGCGTGAAAAGGCAAAGATAAATGGACCAGGCATGATGGGGTGTAAAGGTTTCTGCCCACCAGCGAGCCCGTAGCCCCTGAGGCACCCCCAAGTATTGCTTAATGTCCACAATTGGGAGAGCTGGCATTGCATCTGCTGAACAAAAAAGTAATATGGGTGTCTTAATGACCAAGATTCCGGCCCCAACTGTGAATGTAAGTCGAGAACTATCTGCATCATGGAAGGTTGGGACTGTTTCAAAACTCTAATTCAAAGCTGAGTTTTATTTTCCTATTTTGTACATAGGTGGGGACAGGGGACAACCTCAATTAACTGACAACCACAGCCTTAATCAGGCAGCAGAGGAAAAGATTTAAAAGCAAAGCCATCACAGTCAGTGGTGGGTTGCTGCTGGTTCATACTGGTACGGCCATATCAGTAGTGGCCTGGACAGCTAAGAGGGTACCGGTACGGTTGCACATTTGGCCCACCCGCAGATGTATTTATGCCAAAAGGCACACTGTGCATCCGCGCACAGTGTGCGGTGCCTGCATGAGCCCCAATAAGCTTTTGTTGTTGCGGGGGCGGTGGATTGTGCATGCATGCGCAGCTCACGTCAGGCGTGTGCACGAACGGACTGCAATCTGCATACCAGTAGCGACGATAAGAGCAACCCACCAACCCACCACTGTTCACAGTACCAAATGAAGTAGGCATCACTCAGTTCAAATTACAATTTCAGGTTATTAAGCCAAGACATGTATAAGCCTTAAGTGTACAAATACAGCCCTGTTCTTCTTTCTTTACTGCTCAGTGTTTTGCTGGAAGTCTTCAGGGTTATGGGAAATCAGACACCAGGTTTAAAGTTTCAACCTTAAACCCATTTCAGACTATGGTTTGGTATGATAGTTTGTTCTGAAGCTGGAATTTATTGTTTCTCAGTTCAAATACAAGAGGACTATGAATAAATAAAAAACCTCCAGAACCAATCAACATGAACCTAAGTGCATCTGCCAGTCTTCTTGCCCCAGAAGAAAGTTTTGACATCCAACAAGAAATTGGCATATTTCAAAACGTACCATCAATCTTTGCTATCGACTTTACAGGGTCTGCAGACATTGCTGGAAAATAAAAATGGTGCATGGCTGCAACCTAATGCTTCATAAAGAAAACTACTTGTACAGAAAAACAGACAAGGTGAGCTCAATTTGTGGGCATCTTTATCTTAGGATGATAATGGAGCAATGATGAGAAAAACTGAAAAAGCAGTATGGTTAATATATGGATAGTCCTCAACGTATCACCGATTACTTATCATTCAAAGTTGCACAGACCTCCCCAGAGCTACAAAGCACCCTTTTTTGAAGTTACAATGGTCACCCACACCCTATGGTCACATAATCACATTTTGGATGCTTGGCAATTGACTCACCTTTATGGACATTTGCAGTGTCTCATGATCATATGGCTGTGATTTGGGACACTTTTTGCTGGTCTCCAATGCTTACTTCCAATTGTCATCAAAAAAATTGATCATTGGAGAAAATTGATTCACTTAATGACCACAGCATTTGCTTAATGATCATGGCGTTCAATTAAGTGCAGCAAAAATGTTTAAAAAACCAGGTCTGGGGGGTCACAGGATGCCATGACTTAAGACCATAATTGTGCACTCAATTATGGTTGTAAATTGATGACTACCTGTAAGTTAGTGAGACCCACTGATAAAAGCTCTACCATCAATTCAGTTTAAAATTTCACCATATATTGGATCATAACTTCCATGATCATAACAAGTCCCACAACAAATCCTCAGTTAATGACAATAATTGGGATTGGAATTTCCATCACTAAGCAATGTGGTTGTAAACTATGATACCCATGACTACATGCTGAGTGATGGCAATTTCAGCCAGGACATAAATTGTTTCAACTACTTCCCTCAAAATGACGTTATAGAGCGTTTCACACCAGAACAACTAAGCACAAGGACAGTTTTTTCCCCGCATGCCATCACTCTGCTAAACAACTATTTCCCAAAACACTGTCAAACTAAGACTGTATTACTATTATTCTTCTCATCCTTCCTATTACTATCTCCTTTTCTACTTATGACTATAACTTTGTTGCTTGTATCTTTACGATTTATATTTTTTTATTAGTTTCCTAGTATGAATTTGAATGCTTATTTAGTATCTTATGACTATCACTAAGTGTTGTATCTTATGATTCATGATGAATGTATTTATGATTATGATCATGATTTATCACTTATATCTTTTATGTACACTGAGAGTTTATGCACCGAAGACAAATTCCTTGTATGTCCAATTACACTTGGCCAATTAAGAATTTTGTTCTATTCTAAAATGTGGCTGCTGAATGCTGTGTAGGGTCAGGACAGCCAGGGTTGGGGATTAGCAGGTATTCAAGACACCCTGTGCTCCACTACCCCAAATTCACCATCTTTTCTGTCCTGCTGACAAAGTGTGTCCAACTGGCCATTCGTAAGGCAGCTGCTGGCCATGTGAAACCTTCTCCCTAAGGCCTTGGGTGACTTTGAGAAGCCAGGAAGAAAGCCTTGCGAAGGGCCAGGCCAGACATGCCTCATCAATAGTGGGAGGAAGAAGATGGCAAAGATCAGCTATGGGCAATTGTGGTGATGGAGTGTGCAGGACCACAGGGTGGCAGAGTGCAGAACGGCCAAAAAGATGAGGATACATAAGCAGTGGGGGAAAGTTGCAGCCCCTCCTATGATCGCAAATGAGGCCATGATGCCAAGTGCCCAAATTTTGATCACAAGACCACCAGGGCACTACAACGGCCATAATTTCAAGAACTGGTCATTGGTGCCATTCATTCAATGCTGTCATAACTTTGAACAGTCACTGAATGAATGGTCTTTAAGCGAGAGATAACCGTACAATAATGAAGCTGAATCCAGCCTAGGAAAAAGCTGTTGACTCCTAACTAACTATACTGAAAATTTCAACAAGAAAGCTTCTTTGTTTTGGAAGCAATAGTTAATAAAGTAACATTAATATGGACTGTTCTATTGTAGTAAAAAAAGAAAGCTGCTATCTACTGAGTTCAAAAGCAGCAGTTCAGAGAAAGCCATATCTTTTCCTGGTATTTATTAATTAAGAAAAACACTCAGAACAAAACAAAAACTTAGCACCTTAGCAACGAACTTCTCACTGTAGTTATTTTTCCTTTAAGGAAATGCCTTATCTGTTCCTTGTTAACAAAACTGAATGTAAATCTATGCAAATTCACCAAGGAAGTGAAACAAAAGTCTATTATCAAGAGAGAAAATCCCCACTTCCAAGCACAGCATTGTAGCTGAAGCTGAAGTATCTTTCATATCCTCAGTTTTAGCATTTTCCCACTCAATGTTTTCTAAAGCTGCCTTGCACTGACTCACACAGTACTTCTGAATGGATGACTGCGGTATCAGGCAGTACAGGTAGTTCTCAGTTTGTGACCACAGTGGAGCTCAGAATTTTGGTTGCAAGTTGCAGTTGTGAGTTGCTTTTACAACCTTTTTTTTACAATAGTCATAAAGTGAATCATGTAGTTGTTACGAAAATCAAATTTGTTATTAAACAAATTCATTCTTTCAAATGGGCAACTGTTCTTAGAAAGCAAGTAAAAAATATCACAAATTATAGTGATGTGATTGCAGGAGAATGTTGAGAATGTTGAGAAAGTTGTAAATGGAAGCCCGTTGCCATTTGCCTAAGGTGCAATCACGTGACCAGTAGCTTTTTTAGAAGTCTGTCATAAATTTAAATAGTAGTCAAGGACTACCTGTAGTTCACATTTGGGAATATAGCCATTGTTTCTTTTTTTTTCTTCTTCAACTGAGTCCACTCTGCAATTAGTTAAATCAGTTGACCTGGAGGCATCAAAAAAACTAGGGGAGAAATCCACAAAACCATGGGCTATATGATGCTTCAATGTAGTGAAATTGTACCACTAAATGCCCTGACACTGTTTTTCCAACAATTCTGAGATGCAAAATAATGCAAAAATACAGTTGCTCACCTTGTCCCCAAATAAACACCCACGCACCATCTAAGTTTCACATCTCCAATCAGAAAGGACTAGCCTATTATCAAATACAAGTACAATGCAAGAAACTTTGAAGAGGTGAATCATGTTAAGAGGACAATCTTGTAAATAAGCCTAAACTTGTTGGAAACCTGGTAAATCTGGTAAATAGCTAATAAAGGTAAAGGCAAAGGTTTTCCTTGTCCAGTCGTGTCCAACTCTAAGAGGCAGTGCTCATCTCCCGACTCATAGGCAGTGTTCATGCTCCCTTTTCCCTTAGCCAAAGGAGCTAGAGTTGTTTGAAGACATTTCCATGGCTATGTGGCCAGCATGACAGTATGACAAAGGCACATGGAATCCTGTTATCTTCCCACCAAAGTGGTACCTGTTTATCTACTTGAATTTTCATGCTTTCGAAGTGCTAGGTGGGCAGAAGCTGGGGCAAGTAATGGGAGTCCACCCTGTTGCATGGTGCTCAAACCCAGCTTTCCAACTCACAAGCCCAGTATCTTTAATCACTGACCCATGGCATCCCCTATAAGTAGCTAGTAAAACAATACAAATTGCTACCAAGTAAGGTGAGGAAGGAATGACATCAATATCTCTGTTCTTCAATGTGGTGCTTTTCTATGGAAGTGAAATAGAGAAATGATGAAACAAGCTGATTGCCCTCCACCAAGGCTTGGTGATTTACTGTAAAGCCACATCAAAAGGGGACTGGATTCACATAAGCCAGAAGCAATTTGGGGTCTACATGCGACTTTTTAGCAGTCCCAGCTCTCATCTCTAAAGGAACTATGGTGATCCTCAAATAGCGGAGCTCAATGAATGATAATAATGATTGGTCCATGAAGTTCCAGCCATCACAGTGCGTCCCGCAGTCACAATACAGGTACTTGGCAACCAACCTGGATTTCCATCCAATGCAATATCCTATGGTCACATGACAGCAATTTGCAACCTTCTCTGCTGGCTTCCCTACAAGCAAAGTCAATGGGCTGGCAGAATGAAGCTAGCAGAAAGTCATAAGTCTCAATCATATAAGCTCTTCACTTAACGATTCATGATGATTCATTTCATAATGGTAACGGGGGACTGCCAGAAGTCCTGTCACTAAGTGCCATAGTTACACGACATCATGATTTGCAACTGCATCACGTAGTGATGGAAATTCCAGTCTCAATTACCACTGTGAATGAGGACTACCTGTTCAATGCCAGAAATTTAGTGGGACTTTTTTGTTGTTTTTCTACAGCTAAGATTAATGTGCTACATGACCAAGGTCAATAATTTCTTGAATCAATCAGAGATATTTGCCCAAGCTTCTCACAATATAATAGCTAAGAAATGACTTCATTTATTGATTTTTCAACATTGAAAACTCCCTGAATGTTAAGCCTCACTTTTTATTTCTACGTTTAAGTGTCAGTATCAGAATTCACTCGACAATGCAAAGCCAAGGAAAAGGTAACACCACTTTTAGGAATGTGAGATAGCAACCTTATATGCAGGTTTGCAAAGATGCTATGGAACTCAGTGGCATTTAGGTATGAACACATGTGCATGGATTGCACCACTTCATCTTCCCCATTCTACAAAGTTTAACTCTACAGAGAGAAAACAAATCCAGAATACCTTTGGTCTAAATTAAATAACATGCAGGGGTCAAAATAGTTCACATTCAAGAAGGAACAGAGCCAGAGCAACAATGTTATAGAAGCAACATAACTTAGTGATCAACAATGATTTATTCTGAATAGGCTATAATGGAGCATGTTTGTTAATATGCAACTATGCAAAACTTAGGTTTGCACCAGAAAACACACAACGTATTTCCAAAATGGCCTAAATTACTAGAGGTTTTCATCCCAGTCATCATATATCAAAAATAAAGAAAACAATTTTCCTTGATAAGTGATTATACAAATTATAAAAATTAAACCAATTAAAAAATGGGATGCAAATACCTTCATTTGGAAAATAATTCGTAGAACTGTTGTGGACACGGGTCATTCAAGGTGACAATATTTTGTTTTCTTAGCTACTGGCCACGTGATAAAAGTAAATCAAAGTACAAAGATGTGAAAGTTTATACAGTACCAGAAATATGCCACTTTGTAGATTAATAAAAGTACAATAAACATTCACTAGCATTTCTGACTTAATGAAGTTACATTATATATTTATTTATACATTCATCATAATATTTAAGCCACTCATATCCAATATAATTCTGATGAGAATTGTTGGAATCCCTTAAGATCAAGGGTGTCAAACACAAGGCCCACAGGCTGGATCCAGCCAGTGATGTGGTCAGATCCAGCCCATGGAGCCATCCTGGAAAATATAAGGGGCTGGCCCACGTCGCTTCAGCCCAGTCTACGCAAGTTGTTTATTCAATGCAAAGAGGAAACATTAAGCCAGTGTGGCTTCGGACTGGTCTACCCAATGCAAAGAGGAAACATACCAGCGTCAAGCTGGCTAGACCACCCAGTCGGCCACAACCACCCAGTCAACCACACCCAGTAAGTGGTGTCAAAGATGGCCATGCCCACCCAGTTGACCACACCGTCGGCCACACACCCCCAGGTCAACTACAGCCCTGATGCAGCCCTCAATGAAATTGAGTTTGATACCCCTGCTTTAGATCAAGGTAATTGTATTGTAAACTGGGGGTGTAAATGGCTTAGTTGGTAGAATCAATAAATCCATCCATCCATCCTATGCAAGATGCATTCGGTTGTATGCTGGAGACAAATCTATTTTTATTTTTTTAAGCCTCCTTGCAACATCTAGACAGTGCTGTGAAAAATTATTCATGCCTACTTGGATTTTCTGAATTTTTAAATGCGACTGCCACTTTAAGTTAGCAGAGCTCCAATGTGGGTCCTATTGATATAGAAATGGAGTTTGGGTAAACAAACACTTTCAGAGGTTGGTGCCAACTGCATTTGTTTCGTAAACAAAGTAATTCAATGTGTGATATGCCAATGGAAAAAAGTAATCACTTCCTTAATAAATGGCTGTACAGACTCATCTTTATTTGCAATAAGTACAGTACAACCAAATATTTCTTGTAATTGGTAATCGGTCTCTCAGTGTTCTACAGGTATTTTGATCCATTCCTCCATAGAAAAGTACTTCAATTCAATTCAGTTTCTAGCATTAACTTTTTTAAGTTCTGCAACTTCTTGATGATGTTTAAGCTTTTTTTTTCTTTCTCAACTATTTTCCTAGACTTGCTAGATCTGCAATAACTATCTTGTTGCAGAATCCACTTACGTTTTACTTTCATCTGATAGACAAACAGTCTGATAGTCTCTTGTAGAGAATTTTTCAATACTGTAAAAGGCAAAGTGTATGCTTTCTTCAACAATGCCACTAATAGCAGACAACCCATTACATTTCATATAGTCTAGATGAGAAAATTAAGTTTACATTGATTTTATGATTACAACATCCACATAAGATTCTAAGCAAATAATATTTTTTTCCCAAAAAATTACAGGTAGTCCTTCATTTATGACCATAATTGAGCTCAAAATTTCTGTCGCTAAATGAGACAGTTAAGTGATTTTTGCCTCATTTTGCAATCTTTCTTGCCACAGTTGTTAAGTGACTCACTGCAGTTGTTTATTTGTAACACGGCTGTTAAGTGAAACTGGCTTCTCCATTTACTTTGCTTGTCAGAAGGCCCCAAAAGTGATTGTATGACCTCAGGGCATGGCAACCATCATAAATATGGGTCAGTTGCTAAGAGTCTGAATTTTAATCACATGACCTTTGGAAAACTGCAAAGGCCCCAAGTATGAAAGAGAGTCTCAAGACACTTTTTTCTGGGACATCGTAACTTTGAACAGTACCTAAATCAGTGTTTCTCAACCTTGGCAACTTGAAGATGTCTGGACTTCAACTCCCAGAATTCCCCAGCCAGCGAATGAGAAACACTGACCTAAATGAATGGTTGTAAGTCAAAGACTACCTGTACGTAGGCATTTTAATGGATAGTTGAGATTAACAGGCACATCTCCGTTCCGTTAGCCCAGCAAATCAAACCCTCACTGTAACTCAGAACTGGCTAATTCACAAAGCTGAGTCAGAAATACCACAGGATGATATGGCTAGGCAGAACACTTAGGGGAAAGGCATGACCCAAGAGCTACAATGCAAAGCAGATAGCTGGGATTTCCCTGTTTTCGCCTAGATTTAAAGTGAACAGAACTGGGGGTGCTTTATTTTTCAAAAATTGCAGTTTCAGGTACTACGTTGTATCTCAAAATGGTAAGAATGCACACCTTTCATTTTCAATCAAAATCGAGGTCCTATAACATGTTCCTCATTCTGAAAGACCAAAAAAAGAGTTTTCTACAAAATACCTCTCAAGAGATTGCAAAGGTAATATGAATTTTTAAAATATGCATGAAAGCGAAATATAATTAAATTACAAATATAAATAAAAGATTACAGGATTGTGGTGCAGACCATATTTCAGTCTGCCAGTCATGCTCTGTGCCAGGAAACACCATCAATTCGGGGTGAAGGACATCTCCTCCCTGAGCCGAGAAGGAGATGCAGCAAAGTTCTTAATGTAATGTTTGATGGATGCTAGAGATTGGAAGGGATGAAACTGTATGGCTGTTATCCAGAAATCTCTCTAGTTCCAGGTTAGTCCCACTTTTGGTCTTTAGAAAGAGCAAGTGTGTGATTGGAGGTTCTCTTAAGACTTCAGGTTTCTGAATAACAGCAGGTAGAGACTGATGCCAGAACCATTCCTCAACTTTGACTGGTATCTCAGGTGAACTTTTTTTAAAGAGATACCCTGGAGGTATAATCACTCACATTCTTATCACTTTACCATTGGACTCTTGCAGTGTGGTCTTCATGAAGCTGCCTTTGAAGACTGCTTGGAAGTTACAGAAGGTTCAAACTGCAGCCGCCTATTTGCAGCTGGGCAACAGCCATTTTAGCAGAATAACAGTTACACTGTGGGGCTTCACTAGTTGCCAATAGGTTTCTAAGTACAGGTAAAAGTGTTATCTGACCTATAAAGACCTTCATGACTTAAAGGTCCTTGTCATCTTTGGATTGTTCCAAGTACAATTTGTTTCTCTTTATTCAATTTGATAGGGTGTGTTTCTGATTCTTACTTTCCCATCTGGTTGGTGGTGGTGCTGGACAATGGATGTTGGATGAATACTTTGGCATTTTGGATTCCCCACTGGACTCCCCCTCCCCCCCAAATCATAAGAGCCCTTTTCTATTGTCTTTCAGGGAAAAGATGAACACATCCTCTTGAATCAGGTTCTGGGATTACATCTTGGGCTTGTTGCTTGCTATTCCTTTTATCCAGTGCTCTTAATTCATAATTGTATGTGAAAGCGTATCATTTTATATATTTTCATTCTTTAAGTCTGTGCCTGAGGTGGTACATGAATTCTGTGTAATAAAGAATAACTTTTGTATTCATCCTGCCATTTTTGAAGAGAAATTTCTATTCTAGAACCATAAACCTTTACTAAGGTGACAAAAACTTGCTTTAGTCTTGTTTAGATTCACATGAAATCTACTCTTAAAGTACAATACGATTTCATTATAACCTTTTCCCCCTTTAACCCCCCCCCCCAAGCTAATGTTTAGAAAAGTATCCTCAGAAAAAAGGAGAGGGAAAATCTGAGTTATGGATGAGTGGGGCAACCAATAGGTCACATGGAACTGTCCCACAAAATGCCTTTTTTAGCACTTTTCTTTGGTAAAATCAAGAATAAACCATAACTAGCTCTCAATCCCCATCCCACAGTTCCAAATTCTACCACAAAAATTCAGTGACTGTACTTGATTTTTTGCTTTTCCTTTTGGGGAGGAATGGGAAGAGTGGAAATGGAAATGATTTGCCTCCCAAAGGCAAATGCTCCCATTTACTGTGCATAGTTAAAACAGCACAAAACCTACAAAAACAGCCAGCCTTGGTTGTATGGCAGCCTTTTCCCACTCAAATTCTGCCCACCTTCTACATAATAAAACTAAAACTTTGTTTTACAAGTGAAAAGGGATCTATTAAGCATGTGTTAAAGGGAAAAAAAATACAAAGTAGCTCCCTAAAGCAGGGTTTCCCAAAGTTGGCAACTTGAAGATGTGTGGACTTCATCTCCCAGAATTTCCCAGTCAGCATAGTTGACTAGTTGTCAATGTTGGTAAACCCTGCCCTAAAGTTAAGCTTGACTCCTATATCTACACAGACCAGTCCAAGTAATTTTCTTGGCAACAATATAGAAATTATTTTTCACTGCCTTCTTTCAATATATATTTTTTTCAACTTCCCCATTTAGTCTACAGTCATGGGATCCTCTTGTAGTCTGCTAGTCAAGAATTAAACATTTTTTATCCTGAGAGTTTCATCCAACATCAGCACAATCATTAGGTACTGCTATCGTGGATGGTTACCTATTAAACCAATCACTGATTTATATAACCTATTTCTCTTTATAAAACAATCAGATTTTCACAACAAAATTGGGGGAAATTTGTTCATATAATTCATATATAGTTCATATAAATAATTTTTTGAAATGGAGAAATCTGGGGCTCTCAAAATTACTTGACTCAATCCGATTTCCTTTTTGTTTAGGATGAGCGAAATTTGAAGAATCATAGATTATGTTAAAACAGCAGTAAGCTATCTGTGTCCTTCCAAACATATTACAATTCCTAGCATGCCTAAGGTAGCATGGCTAACAATGAAGATTGATGGAAGCTGTAGTTCAATAAGAATGCTATAATGTGGTTTATTGTATACAGGTTTTGCAGTCCACTTGAATCCAGGCACTACAATTTGCAAATCATGTTTATGGCTTACTGTATTGAAAATAAAAGCCAAATCAAGCCTCTACATACAATATGTGATATCAATAAGTAGTAGTACCATTGTTAATTCTCTGCAAGTTATCTTTCAACTAAATAGATATGTGCTGGGTGGGGGAAGTTTAAAAATGGTGCTGTTTAAACCTGCCCCTGCCACAATGGTTGATCCCCTTTTCCTGAATGTTATCACAACAAATGTAAGGTACAGCTTGTGAACTGTGGTCTTATTAAGCTTCTCATGTAAACATGGACATAGGCAGGAGAAGAGTTTCAATGCCCTCCACATAAACAAGAGCTAAGAAATCCCTGCTCACAAGACACTCCTGTAAATTAACTAACTGGCTACTGTCACAAAATGCTGATCTCCATCAATAATCACTTAAAATGCAAAGACTTCTTCTCTTTTTGTCATTTGCAAGGGAAGGCGACTATACTAGTTACTTTTCAATGAATTCAGTTTGCATAGCTCTTCAGAAAAATGAAATTACAGAACGAAAAATTACAGAATGAAAATATAGGAAAATTTAAAATCCCACACAAAAACAGCAATCACATCAAAAGAAATAAAAAAAACAAGGTAGGAATATGCATCTTAAATAAGAATAGATGGTTATGAGTTGAAATGGATATTGTAGGCCATGTGCTCCAATTGTGGAACCATGTTTCCCAATGGTTTCTACCATCCTATCAGATCGGACAGAATGGGCAAGCTCTGTGTCCCATCAGTGAAGCAATGTCACTTTAGAGGATGGGCAACTAGGATGTGTTCCTTCTCTGTCATAACACCTATCTTTTGAACAGCTTTCTGCTTCTGAGGCACAGATGATTCCAACCCTGCTGATATTTTGAAGACTACGAAGACCTTGCTATTCCTCTAGGTACTGGGGTCAATGGAATCTGATATGGGTACAAGTCTATTGGTTATTAGATTTCTTTCTCAGGGACCTTAATTTTCTCCTTTTTGTGTTACAGATTGGGATTTTGTTTTGTTTTTATGTATTCGTTGTTCAGAGTGGTTTCAGTAGTGGTAGCCATACAAATGTGGCTTTATTTATTTACAAACAGTATTTTGCTCTATTAAACCATCCCCCAAAGATGGCCATCATATGGTCCTCATTTCGAACTATTCCATGAAAAAGATTCGATGACAATTCTAAGCCAACTACTTCAGCCTCTTTAGAATAATCAAAGACATTTGATTGTGGAAGATGCCCAGTGCATGTTCCAAAAGCAGAGAGTGAGATTCAGTATTGCCAGTCTGTTTGCAAAGTCTCAGGAAGAGGATTTCCTCCTTCATCAGTGACTTATCATTCAGGTCAAAACATGATCTTTCAGTTTGAATCCCTCTGCATGCACTATTCTTCAGCCAGACCCATCAGTTACATATTCTGTTGGGTCAATCAGAGTCTTTCAAAGAAAATGAGAAAATGAAACTGGAAATGCACTTGCACTTTCACATGCCTGTGAAAGTAGATTTGGCTTTTCTAGCTTCATTTAACACATAAATAGGGGGCTTCCAGGAGGAAATATTCTGGTAGTAAAGGAATACCACCACCCACCCAACCATTCCCTTCACCCTCTAGAGTGGGCACAGTTTCATGGCTGAATAAATATTAATTAACTGGAATAGTAGCTGTCACTTGTGTGTCTCACATGAGCCTCATGGAGCTGGCTTCCAAGAAACCAAACATAATTGAAATTACTGGAGTATTAACATTTGCTTCAGCTATAAAATCCAAACAATTAAATATGTCAATTAATACAATTCCTAGGCATCATCTCCATTCCCACATAAAAACATACCCTCCACTCCCACCAAATGTACAAATATAGCAAGTAGTATGACAAGTTCCAAATTATCTTTTTTCTATAATGCTTCCAAACAGCCAAGGTTGTAAGGAAGAATTTCCTCTGGGTTAGCAGAGAACATTACAAAAAGTAAACATGCCTTTCCTTTCATGCTTCAAAATGTGAACAGGACTGTAAATAGGTAAAAACATAGGTGACAATTAACTTTCATACACAAGGTTACATGCTACAGTCTTTAGTACAGCCGCTCTTTCTATACTTTACAAAAATTTACTTTCTCTAAATAAACCTCCAGCCAACATTCATCACAGTCATCATCATTGTGCAGAAAACCAGTAGAATAAGATGGTTATGGAGTACTGTAAATCAAGGATAGTGTGGTTTAAATCTCCACTTGTCTAGAGTTTATTCTTTCTCAATGGAACCTACCCACCTGACTGCTAAGGTAAAAATTCCCATGTAAAACCTCAGCAAGCTAGCTATAAATACAATAAACAAACAAACATTGTTTCTGCTTCTGGGCCAACAACCTTTAGTAAGTTAAATCAAATCTGCTGACCTCTGATTTGTGAATTATTAAGGGTACAGAGAATGGGGAGGATAAATAATGAAAACTACAAACCCCATATCTTGAATTCAACTGTCCTTTTTGCCAAGCTATACCCCATATTTAAAATCAGCAACTAAAGGATATATCAAAATACAGAGAATCAGAGGTCCCCATCAATTCCATATCCAAAGCGAATATCAGAAAAACAGTTTGTATGTTGTAGTGACACATATATGGCTACAGCAAGCTAACTGAAAGGTGCAAACACAACTGTTCCTGAATTAGAAATATTTGGCTATAGTGCAGTGGGTCTCAACCTTCCTAATGCCGCAACCCTTTAATACAGTTCCTCATGTTGTGGTGACCCCCAACCATAAAATTATTTTATGTTTTCCATATTTTTTTTGAAAATATGTGTTTTCCGATGGTCTTAGGCAACCCCTGTGAAAGGGTCGTTCGACCCCCACAGGTTGAGAACCACTGATACAGTGGCATTTAATATTTGACATTTAAACAGATCCCTATTACAAAAATTGTGGTAACAGAAGCTGGCACAATCTTGCACTCGCCCTTTCAGACTGCAAGTATTGTTTCTAAATATGGTCCTGTGTAAATACCCACCCCCACCCCATCTCTGCATCTGGAAAAGTATTCGTGCCATTTTAACACAAGTAGGATTGTTTAAAGAAATGTGCATGTTATGTTGCACACAAATCTGGGGTTTTTTGTTTTTTGTTTTTTTGGAATGACAATTTTAACGCTTTTACTGCATCCCGCTGCAAGTTAGACTTTTTAGGATAACTCTTCATGAAATGATGGAAGAAAAGAAAAGAAGATGAGACCAAGTTGACAATAAATACTGTATTTTAGATTAGACATGATCATAGCAGAGGAACAGATATGATGAAGTCAACATTTGTAAGCAAAGCAAAATGGTCTGACTGTTGTAAGCTGTCCAATGCCACTTAAGTGAGATGGGAGGCCCTACAGAATGAATGAATCAATCAAGCAGCTTTAGACAAAGGAATATAGACTGAAACATATAGAATATTCTGACTTTATAAATATTATCACACACTTACGTAGAGGCAGAGTAACTTGCACCTCTAGAAATTTGTAAACTACCTAGCACTGCAAAGACACTTCTTGTACATAAACATTTAGAACATTGTGCCAGAGCTGCAATGACCGCCTGGAGGCATTGCAGATACTGTATGCAGGGCAATTTTTCAGAAACTAATGTGCCATCCTGCAACTCAAACTTCAGATTTGGACCACTGGTCCATCAACCAAAGAGTGGACAGGCATAACTTTGCCAGGATTTCATCTTCCCAGCCTGCTCTAAATTTGTCAAGATTGAATCTAGGAACTTTTGTTGCTTAGCATCTAATGGAGAGACTGGTCTAAAGTCACCCTTCCTGTTCCAATCTTATTCCTTAATCACTTGTTATACTGGTCACCAGCAACTCCAATTCACCTATTCAGATTTTTCTATCTGGGATGCAAGAAATTTAACTTGATACTTCTACAAATATAGCATAATAGCACATGTATTTGTGCTATTTGGTGTATCAATGAACAGATTCTTTCCAAAGAAGAATATAATGTGCAACTTTGTTTGATGCACAGGAAAAGCTTGAAATGTGCAGGGACTTTCCTAATATAGTCCCCCATTTGGGGAATACAAAAGTAAAACCCTGTCAGTTTACTAATAGTTCCCATGCATGTTGTAAAATAAACCACTCTTTTGTGCAGGGGACTTTCATAGAGAAATGTTCCATTAGAATCCATTAGAATCCTACCAATTCATTTTGTTGGACATGACATCTTACACTTGAACTTAAAAATACAGAAAAGAGAAGGTCAAGGGTCAGTGCATGGTATTTTTTTAAAGCAAGTTCTCCACATAAGAAAGGAAAAGCATCTTGTCCATTATCTTGTGCTGTTACTACACATTTGTTGTTCAAGCACAAAATCTTAAGTATGTGCCAACTTTTTATGGTACCATGCAGTGTTTTTTTTGCTCTAGGTGGATTTGATTCATTTATCAGATAACCTGTGGTTCACTTTGTCCTTGGCAAAAATTCACCTTTTTCTCTACTGACCACTAAGAACTGTTGCAAGAATAAATGAAAAACAAGGAAACTGTTAAGGAAACTATTTTGAACTCTATGAAGTAAAGCAGAATATAAATTTGATATAGGTAAATTAGAAATATTTTGATTGATTTTGGTTTACATGTTCATTTCATACAGTGTTTCTTCCACTAATACATATTATCTCTGGTAATATCTTCCTCAATACCCATCATTTCTGGCACAAAGGTTTTAAAACATTAGTAACTCCATAGGTCCAAGATAACTAAATGAAAATATTGTGGCTATGAATAGAAAGTCAATAGTTCAGTTGTAACAGCAAAAGAACTTATGAAGTTCATTTACCTGTAAACAAATATAGTGGTGATAATTAACCAGGACAGCCTTGGGAAAAAAAAGACCCAGAATTTATGCTACAGGGTAAAAGGAGACTTATTCTTTAGGTATATTCACAGCAAAGACAAAGGTGAATGAATTACACAGACCCAAATTTGACTACAACTGGTTTCTGTCCTTACATAGAAATTCTTCCTCCCTGAAAGTTACTCTGTTTACTTTCTAGCATGTACTCAGACAGAAAGGTAAAACTTTGAAAAGAAGAAAAGAAACTGAAAGAATGATAACTGGTATCATACAAAGAACTCTCCAGAAAGAACCAGAATCCTGATTTTCTTGATCTAGTTTTAATACCAGGCTACGTTCACACAAAATTATAGGACATCATATGATTATTTGGCTTTGGTTCATAACATGATGAACCCAGCCACATTGTTTAAATATCCTGCTTTAGGGCAGGAATGCAAAAAGGGTGATATCCAAACCATGTTTGTTTTCTTTTTGGGGAGGATTTTCAATACCATTAAGGGGCAAATGGATGCTCTAAATGTGGCAGATGCGTCTGATATCAATATTAAGCTTTAAAATTCCTGCATTCCCCCCCCCCCCCAAAGGGGACCCACATCTGTTTGGATGCAATTCTTGACATGCCATGCAAAGTCTGGCAATATCCTTCAGAAGTTGCATATCTATTGTTTAGGCTTGGGTGAATTACACTGTGTGAACCCAGCCAATTATGATGTGTGCAATAAACTAAGGCTAAACAAACCATGGCTCAGCACAATCTATGAACCACCAATGGGACATAGGCAGAAGCAGCAGTTTTTCTTGGCATTACTTTTACCCTTTTGCCAGCAGTCAATGGAACCACAGGTTGCTCCCTGGACAGATGTTATCTCTATCATCACAAAAACATATCTTTAAGTTATTAAGATTGTTCACAGCAAGAAAACTGGATGTATTTGTATGGCTGGACTATTTCTGTATAGGTCCATAGTGCTATCTGCCATTTATACAAAGATACACATGTGCCAAAAATGGCAGAAACTCAAATTTGCAATCAACAGCTAACCTCCATTTCAAATTCCAGCTCCTGAACATTTTCATTGGTGGTTGCTTTAGGTTCATAGTGCATAGCCTGTGGTTAAAAGCATATATATGAAGAGGTGAGTAACATTAGCCTACAATAGATGGTTAGTTTCCCATACAAATACTATCCTCTTGTGCAGCTACTCCTCATGTTTATTGAACCTTTACAGTCTGAACATGTTGTAATGCAGAGTATACAATCTGAATGACTTCATGAATACTGTTCAAATCAACGGGGCATTTTCAAGACATTAAAACCATGAATGTTCTGTCCAAGATACATACATATAGAGTTCACCTAAGAATTTGGCTTGCAAAAAAACTCTTGTTTTCTTTTAAAAAGTAAATGGCTCAAACAATAAAATTTTCCATAACACTCTATGTCTAAGACAAAGGATACTTAGTTATTTCACTTTATCCAGAGTTAACTTTAAAAGGGGGGGGGGGGTTACACAAGGCCACAGGCTTTGGCAAGCAAATGAGCATCCTCCACTTGAGTAGAAGGGGACCATTACTGCAATCCAATATGCGTCCACCTAACATAACATACGCCTTTGCTTCATTTACGTTGTCTGGGTACGCATCTTAGAAACACAACGTGTGAATCCGCCGCGTGTCCTTCACCAAACTGGGATCAACGAATCAAACCAAGGGGGGTGACGCAGGGAGAGCCGTTGGGTTTTCTAGTGTTGAATGGTGGGGGGGGGGGGGCAGGAAAAGAAATATTGGATGCTCCCTTAAAGCTCCCTCCTTCCTCGCTGCTGCGCAGGCAGAGAGACTCGCTACCTAGGAAGTAAAGAAGGAAGACGAGGCGAGATCCTGTCTCTTTCCTGCTCAAACAGCTGTGGCCAGCAAATGGGGAAGCCAGAGGTAAACAAACACCGCAGAGAAAAGAGGAGGGGAGCCAGCGGAGCGACAATTCTTTGCATCCGATTCTCTTGCAAAGGCAGATCCCGCTACGGAAATTCTCTCGGCTCCGCTCTTCACTCCGACTTGGGTCAAAATTGTCTCGCGAGTCAACTGCCCGGTCCCGGCGAAAACGGGAGATGGAAAAGAAAACAAACGGAGAGGACCCCCCAAGCAGGGCGCGTGGGGCAGGGGGGGGGGCAAAAGACTTCTCGCACCTACCCACCTAGAGAGAGAGACCCCTCGCCGTTTTTCCTCCCTTTTCGGGTGCAAACCATTCCCAAAGCCTGGCGCCCAGCTGCATCTGCAGAAAGCCGCCGCCGCCACTGCAATGCACTAAAAGGTGGGGAGAGGGTGGGGGGGGAAGAGGAATAAAGAAATTGAATCCGGCCAGGCCTCTAAACGAGAGACAGAGAGAGTCACTTTTTACGAGCCATTTGCCAAACTAACAGCTTAACCAGGCGCAGCGGGAGAGCAGAAAGAGGTGCAAGCGCAGCCCGGCCGGGCGCTCCAGACAATGAGCCAGCAAGGGCAGCCGAAAGGCAGAGCAGGCCCCAAATAGCTGCTTCCTCCCCATCTCTAACCTGGGAACGCCGTGGCGGCTCACTTACATGGCCTGGAAGGGTTGCAATGAAAGCCGCTGGCCGGAGCCGAGGCCTAGGCGAGCTGTTGCAGACGCCTCCGCCTTGCTTGCTTGCTGGTGACCGCTGGTCTCCCAGGGAATCAGCCCATGGAGCGCTTCGCCTGCATCGGTTATGAATGGTGGCCAGGAAGGTTTGCCAGCGGCCGGAGGCGCCCGGGCTCGGGCTCCTGCTCTCTTATCCAGGCTCCCTTTGAAAGAGAGAAACGAGGCAAGCTGGGCGTTGTGGGCTTGGAGCGTAGCTGCTGCCGTTCCCAGTTCCTCCAGCTTCCCTTCCTTTCCCTTCTTTGACTCACTCGCGCGCACACTCTCTCTCCGTCTCTTCCCCGGAACGCCCGCGGGGTCCTACCGCCCGGCATGCTCCTCTCCTTGTTTCCATTCAATTTTTTAAAATAAATAATAACAAACGGCAGCCACCCGCGCCAACGAACAGACTCACAAAACATCCTTCAGGAAGCTCCTCGCCCACTTTCCTCCCGCCTCCCAGTTTACCAAGCGCGCCCCTTTTTCTCTGCTTCCTCCGTTCAGCCGGCGCTGCTTGGGCGTTTGGAGGCTGCCGACCTAGGTACGTTTACCTAGCCCTGAACTAAGTGGGTCTTACTCTGGAGGAGAGACGCGCAGACCTGCCGTAATTGCTGGGCTAGGTAGGCAGAGTGAAAATAAATCGCAAGTAATGTAAGGATTCCCTCTAGATTTTAGATGAGATCGCTTCTCATTGTTAAAAAAAATATCAAAATGATCAAATGCAACAACTTTTTAAAAAAAATAACATACAAAAAAAGATGGGAAAGGGGGAAAATATTTCGTTCATTCAAAATTTATACAAGGCTTTAACATTAATAGGAATAACCTATTTTGCTAGTGTCTGAAACCTTTTACAGTATGTAATGAAATTTGTTTGGCTTGATCTAAGTGTGTTTTACAAACTCAGCCAATTGCTATTTATCTGGTAAATCCTAGTTAAGCAAACTCATTTGGGATGTGTGAAACCAGTCATTTTTTAAAAAGAAATTAAAAAACACAGTGTTGGAATAAAGTTTCACAACTATGTTCAAAGTGACAAAAACATCAAAAGACCACACAGTACTGTAATATGTAATACCTGGAGGGCATAAAATGCTTAACACTTCATGGGGAAGGGTGCAAGATAATATGAGATGATAAGGCCTAATCCCTGCCTTTTTTCCCCATCCAGTGTTAGCCATACAAATTCTTCTTACAAAAAAGGGTCTTGTAAATACTTCCTTAAGGTACAGAAATCAACCAGAATTGTTATTCCTTGTTGCTCGCTTTTGGAGCAGAGTATACCATGAAATAAGTCATTGCTGTCGATTTTACTACCAGTTCGCAACCCATGTGCAATGTGCGCGTGCGCTCACTTCGTTTGCCAGGACTCACTTCGCACGTGTGCACTGGTCAATGTAAATTGTCTGCACATGCACAGAACAATTAACAGTGAACTGCGCACACGTAGTCACTAAAAACCAAAATGGTGGTGGCCCAGCGGCGGCGAACCGGTTTGAGGGCGTGGCAGGCCGGGGTCACTGCCAGTTCTGCGACCCAGGCCTGAATTCCAGTACTGGTTCAGCTGAACGGGGCTGAACCAGGAGCAACCCACCTCTGGAGTAAGTACTCTTTCTAGCACTTAATCCAAGCTGGATTACTTCCTCTAAGCCTAACATTACTTGAGAGACCTGTTAGTGTGTGATAGCCAAAACTCGGGAATCTGGCAGCACTTTTCCCCATTTGAAAAGATGCTACCAGATTCCTTCTGAAATCTGTTAGCAACTCTTTTTTTTTAATCTTTTCATTTTAATTCTCCATTCTTTGAGGTTCTATGGCCTCAGACCAACCACCATTTCCAATGAACATCAAAATTTGAAGCCAACTCTTTTGTACTTCATGTTAACCAGACAGCCAGAATGGCATCTTGGTAAAAAAAACAGGGTTTTTCAAACAATGTTCCATGGAGGCTCAGAATTCAGTAACAATTTGATTCTGTGAGGAGTTCTCTTAGAGCCTAAGGGAAGAAAAAGGTGACTTCAATGTAACCAATTTTCTATCATTAGAACTTGGGCACATGATTGGGGTGAAGGAGGAAGGGGTTTATGGGTGTGTTTTTTAAATGAATCCATAGAGTTTGAAAATCTTTGGCTTAGAGTGTTGGACAAGGATTGGAGAAATCTAGATTTAAATCCATTTCCAGCCATAGAATCAGTTTAGTTGAGGGACTGCCTATTTTCATAACATCTGTCCTGCTGATCTGATTTGGCAGGGTTAGCACACATCGGGTTACTTAGATTATTAAGTAATGCCATCTATTGGGAACCCAGAAATATGCCCTCTCTGTGATGGTGCCTATTTTCTGGAATGAGGTTTCCCCTAAGATTCAAATGCCTCCCATTCTGCTGTTTTGCTGAAGACTCTTTGCAAGCATGACTGAAATCCTGTTCTTTTTCTTTATTCCCATCTGATTTATCTCTGCAGTCTTCTTTTTTGTTTTGTGTTGTACTGGAGCTGGGTGGTATATTCAGTTAATCAATTCATTATAAACATCTTACTAGGTGACTTTAGGCCAATTAATTTCTTTCTGCCTGGTCTACTCTACAGGATTGTTGTGGGAAGTGTTTGAGGAGTGCCTGCACTGGTTAGAAATATGTCAGAATGTAAATCTAATGAGTGAAAAGCATCTTTATATTGATTCTTCTCCCAGAGAAAAAATGGAATACACATCTAAAATGTATATTTTATTGTTAAGCCTCACTTGACTTATCTTAAATTCAATTTCTATTTACTGAAGAGGCCACAATGGATTGGGCTTACATATATCACTAATCCATGGTTTATAAATGGCACTGGCTGGATTTACACTTCATAATAAACTGCAAACAGACAAAACAACATTATGTCTTAGCATGATGTATGAACTAAGTGTTTCCCAAGCTCTTGCTTAAGCTAAAATATTTTATCATCTTTGAAACTTTAAAATAATTAACAACTTCTAATATAAGACTATATAATTGACCCAAACACACAAATAATTATATTTATGATCAAAAAACCAATTAGCAAAGTATACATATAATCTAAAAGTTTGACAGATAAACAATTTAACAAATAATATACATTAATGGCTGTGTGTTGCATTATTTTGAAGGGACAGCACATTTACACTGTTATAGAAGCTGTATACTCACTACTTTACATTGTAGCCTAGTGTCATGTCTTCAGTGTTGTCACATGAAAAGATACACTTAAATATTTACAAAATGTGAGGGGGTGTACTCACTTCTGTGATATACTGTAAATTGATAAATATTATATAAAACCTTTAAAATTTGAAATTACTAATGTGTTAATGAAGACCTGGCTTTTATAGCCATAGTTAAAAATTTGGCTGTTGCCAATGTAATTTTAGGATTTTTATCTGTGGGGTAACATTTTAACCTGTAAATGGCTTTCACAATTAATTCCTGTACTGAGTTTCCCCACAGTATTTGTTTAATATAATAAAATGCTGATGTCATATCCCTGGAAAACAAGTAATTACGATCACAACTTAACCAATCTTTACGGTAACCTATTTAAACTAGGCATCTCTGTTAAGAATCATTTGAATCAACTACAGCAGTCCTTCCTTGTTTTTGAGAACATGCATTTGCAACCAAAATGTTAACAGTACATAGCCAAGTTTTTGTTTTCAAAGGGCATTGCCTAGTTTCCAGGAGAATAACAGAATTTGGAACACAATTTGGAACATTGACAAGTGTTCTTAAAAATATAGCTGGCAGTTGTATTATGCTATTCTCAATTATATTATATTGTATAAAATTTGAGATGCAATGTTTGCATTCAAAACCTGTATCTCTCCCCTTTTGAATAAAAGTATTGAAGCAAGTCTGACTTAAGTGGCACATTTAGTTCTATTCTGAGGACAATATAAAAACTCTCAGGATCTATTAAAAGAAGACGGGGGGAGGGTCAAGATGACAATTATAACTGTATGCTTGAACCCTTGTCCCTTTGTATATGCATGCGACATTGAGGGGTGTAACTTCAATTACGTGGTTGCATCGGACATCTTCACTATTGTCATGGGTATCTGCAGGATCTTGCTCCTTTTGTCAAAATGACAAGCAGCATTATGTTGTTATGCCATAAGCATTCTCCCTTTCATACATGTGTGTGGTACCACAGTGCACATAGAAAAGAAGTAGGCCTCCTGGTCCCCAGGCTCCTGTCAAAGTCCCCATTATTGTTAATGCATCATGTTAAATGCAGTTTATTTGGCTTTCCTTTAAAATGCAGTTTGAATGTTATTTGTGGTTTAGAATATTGTTAAGACAATTGTCATTTATTTTAATACCTCATGTGTGAAACCACCTTCACAATGAAAACTTATGTAGGGAAACTACTGTAAGTAAACACATAGGAAAACTATACATTTTCATCACACACAAAAAACACCCTAGAAAAATTTGCCACATTTCCCTTTGCTTCTCTTCAAGAGATGGCTTTCTATGTGTTGGGGGGGGGGGGGTATCAAAGTTTGTTTGCTCAGCACCTTCGAGTACATATTAAAACTAATGTGGAGAGTTGTATTTGTAGCAAGGATTTTTGAGAATCCTGATTATACAATCTCCTTGATACCTTGATAGTATTTTGGAAAACTATCTTTGTAGACGAGGTTCCCCATTACTACATTCTAACTCCCTTTCTTTATTGAAATAAGCTTTCCAAATGTTCGTTTTTTATTTATTTATCCTGAGATGCAAAGTGCTCTTATGTGCAAATTCAGCTGAAGCTGGCTGGCTTTTCTTTGTTTTAACAAGCACCATCAATAAATATTCGGTGCCCTTTGTCTTATTAAAATAAGCTCTACTGTACTGACTCCAAGTCCTCCATAGCAAAACTGTGCACGATCTCTACAAGTTTGTTTTGCACAATGTGTTTTTATGGCACTGTCTGTGTTCGTAGATTGGGCTAACTAAACCATAAAATGGGTTATTGAATTTTGGCTTGTCATATTGTGCAAACTCAGCCATTTTGATTCATAAACCATGGTTTAGAGCAAATGTACAAACCAGGACTATGCAAATGGATGTCTCCACAAACTGTGCTAAACCACAGTCATTAGTTAATGGGAAAAATCCATTCATGGGTACTTACATCACCATGTTACCCTCTAAGCTTGGGGATTTGCTTGCAGACATTTCATTACCCAAGTAGGTAACATCTTCAGTGCTCCCACAGTTTAACCCTGAGCGACATATATTTTATTGTAACTCCCTATCTATCCCTTTGGCTCAGCCAAAGATTAGCAGCCCATGTGACTGCAATTTCTCTGAATACAAACTGGAATTCAAAACCAGCAACCAACTTTTATTTTCAAATTTACATATCATGCAAACCACACATTGGCCAGTAAAACATAAAAGACCGAAGGAAATACATCAATGAGCTCTAGTAATAAGAATTATACTCCAATTTAAATGAAGTGTTAAATTAATCTTTGTTTTATATAAAAAAAAATATTCAGGAACATATTGTTTGGAGGATTGTGTTCCCTGCCAGATTAACCTACTGCATTCATCTCTGAGAATCTCATTTGGAATGGGGGAAGTCAAGCAAAAATAAACAATTGTTGGCTTGTTTTTGTAAAAAAAAGTGTTTATTTCAGTCTGCATTTAGTTTATTTATTTATATTTATTTAAAACATTTATATAGCCACCTATCTTATAACCAACTCTGGGCCGTTCCCAGTCAAAAGTTAAAACAGCTGCTGAATTTTAAAACTGCTTTTTATCTAAAATTTAAAAACTTTAAACATTTGTTTCAGGAAAGTTGGCCTAAAGTGAAATTGTTCTTCTAACTTAATAATTTGGATATTGTTAATTTTACAAAGCCTTTATATCATATATACTGCCTTCAGAGATATAAATGCTTTGAAAAGCATTGAAATAAGTAAATATATATGTGTGTGTGTGTGCGTGTGCGTGTGCGCACCATAATCAGGCTTCCATTAAATTAACATTTAACATTTTCATTTTTAATAAACAAAAAGAATAAAAGGCAAAAGACATAAAACATAATTAACACAGTTATCATGTAACATAATAAACTATCTTCTTAAATGAAGTGTTCATTAGTCCAGTAAACAGCTATGTCACAAATAATATTTGTAGCTTATGGGTGTGATCTAAGACACATCTTATAACACATCTTATTTTTTTATGAACACAACAAGTTTTATTTTAACTTCAGTTTCTGCCATGCAAGCACTGGGACAAGATTTATTTACAACATGATAAGTCATATTTTTCCCTTCACACCTTCACCTCCCTCCAACCTGAACTAGAGGCTTGCTAGGTATTTTAAAGTTACTTACTTTATTTTTCTCCTCCCCCCCCCCATGTTAATTAAATGTACACTATACATTTATTTACTACCATTATAAGACCACCCATCTAAGAACAATGTGACTCTGGGCAGAGTACAATAGAAAAATAAACACAAACAAACAAGCATATATCTTGTTATATCTATGCCTAAATTCCTTTTCATATTTCCAGAAATAAATAATAATTTTACCTGGCACTCTAAGACTAGCATTGGCTGGTGGTAAAATTCTGTCTTCCTCTCTTCTATGCCCATATATAGTCTCCAACAGAGCCCATCTACACTAGGTAGATTTGTACCATGATGACCTCTCCTCTTCTTCAGGGGTCTTCTCCATATTGTACCATGAACTCCAGTAGTGAACAATGCCTAGAATCCATTTTGGTTTGCAGGAAGTACCTGTCTCAAAAGTAGTAACTGTCCTAGAACAGATGTCCTAGAACAGTGGTCTCCAACCTTGGCAACTTTAAGACCTGTGGACTTCAACTCCCAGAGTTCCTCAACCAGCAAGCTGGTTGAGGAACTCTGGGAGTTGAAGTCCACAGGTCTTAAAGTTGCCAAGGTTGGAGACCACTGTCCTAGAAGACCACCATTTCACTATGAGCCAGTAGTGTGCTGCAGTTGCCACAAAAGCTAATGCAGAAGGTTGCATCAAGGGAAAATTTCAAGATTGGAGTGATAGTACTACTTTATACTGCACTAGTGAGACCACACTTGAAAAACTATGTCCAGTTCTGCTCACCATGACACAAAAAAGATGTTGAGACCTAGAAAGAGTACAGAGAGGAGCCATAAAGAAGTTAAGGGGTCTGGAGGTTAAACCATACAATGAACAATTGAGGGAACTATGGTAAGTATGTCTACTCTAGTGAAAGGAAGGGCTAGGGTTGACATGATAGCAGACTTAAAATATTTTAGAAGCTGTCAAAGAGAACCTATTCTCTAAAGCACCTGAAAACAGGACAAGAAGTAACAGGTGAGAGATTACCCTGTTTCCCTGAAAATAAGACCTCCCCTGATAATAAGCCCAATCAGGCTTTTGATCACATGCGCTAAAATAAGCCCTTCCCCGAAAATATTGCAACACAGTGGCAGCCATGAGGTGACCATGCTCACCACTTCCGCCTCAAAAAATAATAAGACCTACCCGAAAATAAGGCCCTGTCTTATTTTCGGGGAAACACAGTATTTAAGAGAGATCCAACTTAGAAGTAAGAAATTTCCTGACAGTGAGAACACTGGCTTACCTCTGAAAGTTGCGGGTGCTTCATCACTGGAAGTTTTCCAGAAGAATCAGAATAACGGAGTTGGAAGGAACCTTGGAGTTTTCTAGTTCAACAGCCTGCTCAAGCAGGAAACCCTATACCATTTCAAACAAATGATTGTCCAATCTTAAAAACCTCCAGGCAAGTTGTCCCAGTGGTTAACTGTTCTGTAAGGGAAATTCTCCTTAGTTCTAGGTTGGTTCTCTCCTTGATTATAGTTTCCATCTGTTGCTTCTTGTCCTGCATCCAGGTGCTTTGTAGAATAGTTTGACCCCCTCTACTCTGTGGCAGCCCCTGAGATATTGGAAGGCTGCTATCATATCCCCACACGGTCTTTCTTTTCCATAAATATTTCTTAGTCAAATTTACCAGTTTGCTCTCTAGTGAACAGATATTGAGTGACTGGTCAACCTGCAAAGGCACAACCCTAAAGGCAGCCATTGTGTCCCCAAGTTGAATACCAAGGTTTCAGATTTGTTATTGTGCCCTTGGCTCAGAAAGACTTTAGGGACTCCTGGATTATGATCACAACTTTTTGGGAGTAATGTCAAGAACATCATGTTAAAGAAAATTGTCTTAGGCAACAACATGGTAAGAAAATAATGCAGAACATGGCTGCTGGAATCTTCTCCAATACTTTTACCAGCAGGGGTCATAGGAGGCATTTGTAATTTCTTCTATGTAACGAAGTAATTTGTGTGTGTGTGTGTGCGCGCGCATGTATATACATGGATATGCTGTCTCTGTCATGTATTGTATCTATCTGTGAGAATCTAATCAGGCCAGGGCATATAAGGCACTTCTAGGTGTGTTTATTCAGAACTGATGCATTGCTTTGAGGAGGGTGGGGGGAGCTCATCTCTCCTTTTATTATGTTACTACATTTTTGTCTGTAAGTATATACTGGGATCCACAGGGCAGGCAACATACTTTGCACTCTGGGCCACACAATCAGAAGGAAAGGAACTTACAACAGCTTACCTTCTCCCAGAGAGAAGGTATTTTTTTCTAAATGCTTCTCTTTAAAGCCATGGCAAGACCATTTTAGAACTTGAACTTTCTTTTGCTGGCCTCTCCCCCCACACCAAATTTGCTCCACTGGTTTCTGCTTCAGGGGGTTATCCTACTGATAGACAGATGGATAAGAATCCGACTCCAAACCCCTGTACACTGCATTTCCCCCCCCCCTAATTCCAATAGATTGCAAAGAATACAAACGGCTAAGTTTGGTTAAAAATATTGTTTCATAATCATTGTTTGTCATCCACAAGAAAATACAAACAATGAGGTAGGAAAAGTCCAAGTTGCCTCAACTGGCTTCCTTTATGTTTCAAACAATGTAAGAACTAGTTCTGTAAGCCACCCTAAACTATGTGACTTGCTTTGTTTTAGCATAGCCTGTTGTGAAAACTCAACTGTTATAGTTTATAAACAATGGTCTATGACCGTGATGGAACCTATGGCAGGCGGAGCCATATTTGCTGGCATGGCAGTCCTTGTCAGCCCTCAGCTCCAGCTGATTTTTGGCCTCTGGAGGGCCGGGCAAGGCCATTTTCTCCCTTCCTAGGCTTCAGGGAAGTCTCTGGAGCCTAGAGAGGGCAAAAAACAGGCCCAACGGGTCAACTGGAAGTTCATTCCCGTTGGTCCTGGTTTTCATCCTCCGCAGACTTTCCAGGAGGGCTTTCCTGAAACTAGGGAGGGTGAAAATTCACTACCACTCCCGCCGGGTTTGCTTGCGCATGCATGGTAAGGGTTTGTTCGCAAATACGCAGGTGGGGGGGTCGCTCATGCATGTGCAGGTGGGTGGGCACACATGTGTGTGTGATAGCGCGCACCCTCACAGTTTTGGCACACCTTTAGAAAAAGGATAGCCATCACTGGTCTATGTCTTAGCATACCGTATATACTCGAGTATAAGCCGACCCGAATATAAGCCGAGGCACCTAATTTTACCCCAAAAAGCTGGAAAAGTTATTGACTCGAGTATAAGCCTAGGGTGGGAAATGCAGCAGCTACGGTAAATTTCAAAAATAAAAAATCAGTGTTATTTGAAACTCAAAGTTATGTTTATTCAAGGGACCCGCTTAATTAAAGTGTTCTATAATATCAGTATGACTTACCGTATATACTCGAGTATAAGCCGACCCGAATATAAGCCGAGGCACCTAATTTTACCCCAAAAAGCTGGAAAAGTTATTGACTCGAGTATAAGCCTAGGGTGGGAAATGCAGCAGCTACGGTAAATTTCAAAAATAAAAAATCAGTGTTATTTGAAACTCAAAGTTATGTTTATTCAAGGGACCCGCTTAATTAAAGTGTTCTATAATATCAGTATGACTTATAATACTGCAAGTCTGCAATATTAAAATACTTGTATAGGGGATCCCCGGGATCCCCCGAAGAGATCAAATCACAACCAGTATGCCACCTTCTTGGTATATTGTTTTTATTTTCACTGAGTTTTTAAAAATGAGCATTATTTCATCCTTTTTTTCTTTATGTTTGATTGGTATCTGCAATTTGTGTTAATTCTGTTCATACATATAATATAAATGAAAAACCCAGCTCTCTTAAAAAATATTTTAAGTTCTTTCTGGTGCTCCCTTTTAGAATTGGCCAACTAATATTTCTGTTCGCCCAACTAATGTCAGGCAGAGTTAACTGAAAAAGTAATTTTTCATGAAAGGACATTTTCCTAGGATTTTAATTGTTCTTACTGTCAGATTTCTCGTTATTTCCAGCTTGAGTCTCCTTCTGACAAGTTTCCATTGCTTCTTGTCCTGTCCTCAGGTGCTATTGCTGCCGCCGCCTCCTCCTCCTCCAACAGCACCAGCACATTTGCTGCCCAGCGCTACGGATGAGGTGAAGCCGCCAAAGCTCCCGCTGGCGCCCCCGCAGCGTTGGGCGGATATCCGGCAGTGCTGTTGGAGGAGGAGGAGGCGAACCAGCCTGCCATCGCCGGCCACCGCTAGCCCCGCCGCTCTTCCCACCCCCTTCCAAGCCCCACAGTCCAGCGGATGGAGCAGCGAAGCCCCGGGGGTCTGTAGAGATTGTCAGTCATCCAGGTCACGGTTGTCCTAAAGGTGCTTTTTCAGGCAACAACTGGGCTTTCTTGGGTTTTTTTGGGAAGACGTTTCATCCAAGAAGCTTCTTCAGCTCTGCCACTATCCTACTTCCCCACTATCCTGTCAGAGCTGAATGGTGAGAAACGAAACGTCTCCAAAGAAAAAAACAATAAAGTCCAGTTGCCTCCTGAAAAAGCACCCTTGGGTTGATCAGTGATATTGAGAGACACGCTGCATTTACCTTTAATTTTCTTTCTTCTAGCCTTCTGAAGCGGGCAAACAACTCAAGAGAAACTTTTGCAAATTCATACAAGTCCGAATTTACATCATAAAGCATTGTTCTTCCACGTTGATGAAGTTTAACTCTGGCAATTGCCTTATAATATATTACTTTCTCCGGTCTTATTGTTTTTGCTGGGGGGGACGGGGGACGAGTGTTTAACAACGCCACCCGATAATCATTTTTTATTGTGCCCCACCCCTCCCCTACAAAGCGAGTCTGCGCGGCCGGTGGAGACAGCCGACCTCCTTCCTAATCAGGAAAAGTCAGGCGCGTCGAAACTTCGGTAGCTCTCCGCGCTTCCTGCCATGCTCCGAGCCGCGGCTCCTCTCTTCGCGGCCTCCGACGCACCGAGAGCGGGAGCCCTTCAGCCGCCCAGGCCCAGCCCCTGAGGAACCCGGAGCGGCACCAGCAACAGGGAGCAGCAAGGCCGGCGAAGGGGAGCCGGCGTCGTCTTTCCAGAGCCGCCTGTGGAGGAGCCTGCAGCTGGGGGGCAAAGGCAAAGGCAGCAGCAAAGCGGGAGCCGAACGCCGCAGTGCGGACACCTCGTCGTCGCTTCCGCGGAGTCGCGCCGCGGAGCAGCCGGCCAAGGCGGACTTGTTAGCAGGGGGCGTCGTCGTCGGTTCCAGGTGGGGCGGCTTGAGGCGTCGAAAACACGTGCTGGACCGCGTCTTCTCGTCCTCTCAGCCCAACTTGTGCTGCTCCTCGGCAGAGCCCCTGGAGGGCGTGAGCGCCGAGGCCGGCTCTGCTCTGCGCCGCCTACGCGAGCATCTCCTTCACCACCCTCAGGGCAAAGGGGGACAGCAGCAACAGCAGCACGGCCGGGGGGCTGACGACCCGCCCGCCTCTCCTTCCTCGACCTCTTCGGCGACTGCCCCCAAAAAGGAACGGGTAGTAGGCGGAGATGGAGCCCTCAAAGCCGAGGCGCGGGAGAAGCCTCCGCAGCCGCCCCGACTCGGAGCTCACCTGTCCCATCAGAAGAGCTCTTCTCTGCCCGGCAACTGGAATCCCCTCTCCAAGGGATCCCCGTGCAGAAAATGCGGGGAGCAGCAGCGAAGCCCCGGGGCTTCGCTGCTCCATCCGCTGGACTGTGGGGCTTGGAAGGGGTCGGGAAGAGCGGCGGGGCTAGCGGTGGCCGGCGATGGCAGGCTGGTTCGCCTCCTCCTCCTCCAACAGGCAACAGCACTGCCGGATCCAGTTGTAGACTCGAGTATAAGCCGAGGCGGCTTTTTTCAGCCCAAAAAGTGGGCTGAAAAACTCGGCTTATACTCGAGTATATACGGTATGTCAATACACTCATTTATAGCTTGTTCCAATATACAATCGAGGTTCCACATGTCAGCCACATGTCTCTGTGCCAGCTGCAGATGGCATCATCCTTATACTACTGCTTTTCTCTAGCAAAAACTTAGCTTGGTCTTTCATTAAAAGGTTACAACTAGCTAAGTAATACAAGGTTTTTGTCATTCCCCCAGCTCATCTTACATGCCATCATTTCCCCTAACGAATATATTCACCTTGAAAATAACGCAGCTGTTTTCAGCAAATTGCAAAGCCAAGCTGGGTTAAGATTTTGGAGCACTGCTCACCAGTTTGGCCAAATCATGATGGATTTTTTTTTTAGGGGTGACAATGGCTGTAGAATAGCCAATCAGAACAAGTCTGTACTAATAAAAGCAAAAATTGAAACCCCCAAACTATTCCAGACAGAAACAAAATATCTGCTACAAGATTCCAAAAGTATCTCCTCCATCAGTTGGTAAATTATAACCCTCTCTTCTGCTGAATTAGTCCTCTTGAAATATGTCTTTCTTGGGAAATTTCTACTACCTTACCCTTCTTATATTATCTTTAAAAGTTAAACAGCATTCTAGTTTCTTTTTTTTCTCCCAAGTATTGAGAAAACCAAACCTCCTAAGGTGGTAACTCCATAATAAGGGATTTAACTAAAGCAGATCTAGGAAATGGTTTTTTGAAGTAAGTAAAATTTTTAAAACAAACCAATCAAGCTTCCTGGACAGTTATGCTGAAATATTGACACTGAATAGCTGTTGACATGGAAGTGCTATTTATTTTTTTCTGGCAGAGAGTCTCTGTGTTGTCAGTAGCTGTATAATTATTTGCAATGCAATACTCAAATTAGATGAAATAGGTGGAATAAAATAAAACAGAACTTTTCTCCATCACAATAATTAAAACTGAATCAGTTGGGTTTTTCTGTCTGCTTGATAGGTAAAGCAGAAATATGTAATTTTATATATCTTTTCTTTAAAGATAATTCTTCGGAATTTTTCTAAGGAAGTTCCTCTTCTTCCAAGGTTTCTAAAAGAATACAGGTGTTCCTAATTTTGTATCTATTTACCCAGCAAGCATTTGAAGTTATAACATTGAAAAAGTGACATAAAATCAGTCCTTGAATTTACAATCTTGGCAGCATCCCCATGATCATGTGATCAAAATTCAAGGACTTGGCATCCAGTAAATACTTACAACAATTGCAGCATTCCAAGGTCATGTGATCACCATTTGCACCTTCCCAGCTGGTTTCCAACAAACAAAATCAATGAAGAAAGCCGGATTCACTTAACAACTAAGCAATTCACTTAACAACTGCAGTGGATCACTTAACCAATATGCAAAAAAAAGGACATAAAATCAGGTGCAATTCAGTTAACAAACAGTTTGCTTAGTAATGGAAATTTTGATCCCAACTGTGGTTATAAGTCAAGGACTATTTGTATGTGCATTCTTAAAGCATATTGGTTGAACTTGCATAACTGCTAAGTCTTAATGGGCTTTGTTTTAGGTTTACCATTCTGCTTTATAAAGCATGCTTTATGGCTTAATGTGATGTGCAAATTGGCTGGGATCACACATCACCCAATTTTATTTAAAAGTTACTGAATCATAATAGGCTGGATTACAATTCACTAAGCCAAAATGAAACCAACCAACTGAAGTGTAGGGTATTGTTTGAATTCAAGCATAATTGTCATTAAATAATAGTTTCCAGCCACACCATAAGATGGCAAAGGCTATGAGTTACATGCCTTAAAACTAGCGCTTCTAACTAAAATTAAGGTGTAGACCAACAGTGTTAATTTGCTATTCTGCCTATTGTTTTCTGATTATTCACTAAGTTCACTAAGATAATAAAATAGAAAAGTCTAAACCAGTGGCCCCCAATCTTTTGGGCACCAGGGACCAGTTCCATGGAGAGAGGTGTTACTACAGACTGGAGGGGATTTCATGTGCTGCCTGCATCCCGCTGATTCCCTTGTTTGCACAGCCCAGTTTCTGGCATGCCGCAGACTGGTGCCAGTTCATTGACTGGGAATTGGGGACCCCTGGTCTAAAGAGTTCTCCCCCCCCCTACAGTCGTTAACCTAAAGCAAATGTCAGGCTTGGAAGCCATCATTGTATAGGTTAGGGGTAGTTAAAAGGCATTCAGAAGTTATCTTATATTCCAGAAGTAAAAAATTGCATAGACATTTGTTAAACAGTTAACATTTTTGTAAAATTTATGTAACCTGTTTTGCATTTCATGTTCTAAAAAAGTTTTTCATTCACACCTATGTAATCTAATTCTAGTCTAATAACTCATGCATGCACCCAATGTCTTGGAAAATGTCTTGGCTGCATTTTTAATAGCAGTTTGATCTATTGTAATTGCTAATGAATGAAATTGTGCACATTCCTTGAAGAAGGAAACAGGGATCTCAAACTGACATGTGACCTTTGGAAGCCTGGGGTGTGTTCTCCTGAGCTACTCCAAATTTATTGCTGTTATTTTTTAAAGTGGTAGAAGAGGCAAGTTATTATTATATTGGTTGATTTATGATTGTGAGCTGCCCAGAGCTACTCTGTAGTAAAATGGGTGGCCAATAAATTTTATAAATAAATAAATTATATGCAATAGGAGAGAGCGGATTTACTGTGATTAATTTCTTACATTTAGTCCTGGCACTATTTACTTTAAAGAGGACAGAACGTTCCTCAAAAATTAAATGAAATTCTTATGTCAAAAAAAGTGCATCCAACCATTGCTTAGAATCAGTTGCCAAACTGCAGCCTTAAACTGAGCTACCAGCTTTTTAGTAAATCTGCTTTCACTGTTGGGGTGACAAGTACTGTGAAGTCCCTTTCCCTGGAGCAAATGGCATCCAATAGGAAGCCAGGATTAAAACAGAAAGGGGATTCAAGATGATCCTAAAAGGTTGGAGAACTGGATGAAAAACAATCACATGAATAACACAATCATAGACATCGCAATACCAGGTGATAGCAGGGTCGCCGAGAAGGAACATGAAAAAATCACAAAATATCAGGACTTAAAAATCGAAATTCAACGACTATGGCACAAACCAGCAGTGGTAATTCCAGTGGTAATTGGCACACTGGGTGCTATTCCAAAAGCACTGGAATTACATTTAAAACAGTTAAAAATTGACAAAATCACCATCAGTCAAATGCAAAAAGCCGCACTGCTTGGATCTGCACGCATATTACGAAAATACGTTACGATGTCCTAGGCCCCTGGGTGGGGCCCGACTAGTAACCATTGCCAAATCCGGCGAAACAACTGGCCGCTGTGATACAATTGTATAATAATAATAATAATAATAATAATAATAATAATAATAATAATAATAATAACAACAACAACAACAACAACAACAACTCCGCCGTTGCCGGTCCCAAGCCCGGATGAGAAAGGAGGAGGGTTGGGGTCAGGTTGGCATCTGGTCCCGTAAAAAACCCCCCGCCAACCCATACAATATGGTGAAAAAAACAAATAAGAATTCCATACCGCATCGGTCGTCGCGCGGGTTAACAAGGGCCGCGGCGGATGTTGGGGTCCCTGGACATCCGTCGACAAGTGGGCTACAAGTGGACCAGCCAACAAAACGACAAAAATATAGTGCAGATGAAAACCGTGCCATAATGGCCTGTTACTACAACTCAGAGCCAGAAAAAAGAGGCTATTTAAAGCGAATGTATGAATTATGGAAACAACAATATCCAGATTCAAATGTTAGTGAACAACGACTAGCAGATCAAAGGCGATTTATTATACGGAATAAAGTGTTTAGTGAAGTTGAACATGAGGAAATTCAGGCAAATTGCAAAACCCAAAAAACAATATCACAAGCGGAAATAACTGATATTCAAGACACAACTAAAGACATTATAGTAGAACTCCCAGAAGAAGCTCTCGGGGAGGAAATAACATCACCACCACTAGAACCAGTTATCACTGAACCAACTGATGAACTAACTCAAAAACAAAAAGAATTGAAGGATAAGATCATGGAGCATTTTCTGCTTAATGAGGAAAGGCAACGTTTACCATCACTAAAAACTGTGCCTAAGAAAATTTTGGCCCCTATCATGAAAATGGTTAATGCAGTGTTTTCAACAATTGAACCGGGATCCATCTTGGAAACAAACCAGTTAATGTACAGCGCAGCTGTAATAGTCACTAATGAACTAGGCATTAAAATTAAAGTACCTAGTCACACAACAGAAAAAGCATCAAAGCCAAAGTGGAAAATCCGTTTAGAACAAAAAATCAAAAAATTAAGGGCAGATGCTAGTAACTTAAAGAACATGCATGAGCAACGGCTTAAAAACAACAAAATCATAGATCGGCTAATCAGACGATATAGATTGGATACAAGAAACATCAATGAAGCTGTAGAGATTGTAAAACAGCAGATAACAGCAACAGCTAGAAAAATTGAAAGATATGAGGCACGAATCATCCAATATAAACAAAATCAGCAATTTCGATCAGACCAACGGCGTTTTTATCAAAGTCTTAATGTAAATGGTGACACCAAAAGTGAAAAACCAGAAAAACAGGCCACAGTTGAATTCTGGAAAGAATTGTGGGAAAATGCAAAGGACTACAACAAGGAAGCAAAGTGGATACATGACTTTGAGAAAAGCATTGGCAACAAGCAAATGCAAGTATTAGAAATAACAACTGAGATGGTCAAAAATCGAGTTAAAAAGGTAAAGAATTGGACATCACCTGGAAAGGACCAATTACATGGTTTCTGGCTCAAATATCTGACCAGTTTACATGCAATATTGGCCAGGCAACTGAATGAAATTTTACAAAAGGGCCAAATTGATGAATGGTTGACAACTGGAAAAACATACTTGATTCAGAAAGATGCAGCTAAAGGAACAACACCTGAAAACTACAGACCAATAACATGCTTGCCAACAACCTTCAAATTACTCACAGGCATTATTGCAGATAACATGATGGATTATTTGGAAACAAACAACATCTTGCCAGTAGAGCAAAAAGGCAACAAAAGAAGGAGCAGGGGCACCAAAGATCAGCTTCTAATTGATAAAATGATATTAGAAAATTGTAAGAACAGAAAAACGAACTTGAATATGGTCTGGATTGATTACAAAAAGGCATTTGACTCACTGCCACATAGTTGGATCATAGAAACAACTGGTATTAGCAAAAATATTACATCCTTTACTGAAAAGGCGATGAAACAATGGAGAACTGAGTTGGCAGTAGGGAATGAGATCTACGGAATAGTTAATATCAAGCGAGGAATTTTCCAGGGTGATTCACTTTCACCTCTTCTCTTCATCATCGCAATGATCCCACTATCAGTAATCTTTAAAAAAATGAAATTAGGCTACCAAACAGCCAAAGAAGCTGAAAAAATTTCACATTTACTATATATGGATGATTTGAAACTCTATGGAAAGTCAGAAATAGAAATCCAATCATTGACAAACACAGTCCGAGTATTCAGCACCGATATTTCAATGCAGTTTGGCATGGAAAAATGCGCCACTGTATCCATAAAAAGGGGCAAAATCACTGCATGTGAGGGAATTGAAATGCCCAATGGCCAATTAATTAAATGCAAAGAAAATGAAGCCTACAAATACTTAGGCATTCTGCAGTTGGATAACATCAAGCACGGAGAAGTAAAAACTATTGTCAGGCGAGAGTACACCAACAGAGTTAGGAAAATTTTGAAATCTAAATTGAATGGTGGAAATACAATCAAGGCCATAAATACCTGGGCAATACCAGTTATAAGATACACAGCTGGTATAGTTAACTGGACACAAGCTGATTTGGACCTTTTGGACCGAAAAACCAGGAAACTAATGACAATGCACTACAGTTTACATCCACGTGGTGATACTGATAGACTGTACCTGCCCCGAAAATCAGGTGGCAGAGGATTATTACAAGTGAAGCAAACAGTTGAAGAAGAAAAACATGCACTGGCTGATTATTTAAAAGAAAGTCAAGAACATCTATTAATCGAAGTAAAGAACAAAAATCTACTGAAGGCCCAACAGACGAAACAAGAATACAGAAAAGATGTGATAAAATCAAGAATGGAGAGTTGGCAGAACAAAGCACTGCATGGCCAATTTCTGGAAAAAACAAAAGATAAAGTGGACAGTGAACAAACTTGGTTATGGCTAACAACAGGTACATTAAAGAAAGAAACAGAGTCACTAATCCTGGCTGCGCAAGAACAAGCTATCCGCACAAATGCCATTAAGGCCAAAATCGAAAAATCCTCTGATGATGCCAAATGCAGACTTTGCAAAGAAGCTGATGAAACTGTTGATCACATACTCAGCTGCTGTAAAAAAATCGCGCAGACTGATTATAAATTGCGGCACAATTCAGTAGCACAAATGATCCATTGGAATTTGTGCAAAAATTATAATATTAAAACAGCAACAAACTGGTGGGAACATCAGCCTGAAAAAGTCACCGAAAATCAGATGGTCAAGATCTTGTGGGATTTCCGTATACAAACCGACAAAATACTGGCGCATAATACACCAGACATCACACTGGTTGAGAAAAATAAGGTCACAATCATAGACATCGCAATACCAGGTGATAGCAGGGTCGCCGAGAAGGAACATGAAAAAATCGCAAGATACCAGGACTTAAAAATCGAAATTCAACGACTATGGCACAAACCAGCAGTGGTAATTCCAGTGGTAATTGGCACACTGGGTGCTATTCCAAAAGCACTGGAATTACATTTAAAACAGTTAAAAATTGACAAAATCACCATCAGTCAAATGCAAAAAGCCGCACTGCTTGGATCTGCACGCATATTACGAAAATACGTTACGACGTCCTAGGCCCCTGGGTGGGGCCCGACTAGTAACCAATGCCAAATCCGGCGAAACAACTGGCCGCTGTGATACAATTGTACAACAACAACAATAATAATAATAATAATAATAATAATAGTAGTAAAATTTCCAGTTAGGCTCTTCCTTGATGGGGTAGTAGGGCTTGCATGCTCCAAGGATGAGAGCTATGCCAGAGATACATAACTTTTATTGTCTTTTTTTTTTTTACTGCAAGCACACCGGCCCACATTAAAAATAAAATTCTGTTGCCTGCTCTCAGGAGAAAGTGTGTATCTACCTAAACATAAACAATAATACGAAACCTGGAAGTTCACAATGTTGATGCTCTATGGAACAAAATATGTAACTGAATCTGGATGTTCGGCATCGGATACCACGAAGCTTCCTCCCAGAAGGTAACAAGGAAAACAGGTGGTGAAGAGGATGTGTAGTGTCACAGACAATCCTGCAAACTCTGTTCAAGTATCGCTTATGTGCTAAGTCCTGGATAGAAGGAAGTGAACTACCAATGATCTTTTCTGCCATTCTCACCTCTCTTTGAACCACTTTCCTGTCTGAAGCAGAGGCTCAATCATACTAGATACTCATCCGAGGAGCCAAAAAGAGTGTTTCTCCTATATGGCAAGATGTAATTTACATAAATATATACTGGTTCGGTTGTGATCTGACTCGACAAGGACCATTCTAGGTGTTGAAGTTCCTGTACCTCTGGTGACAAATGGGCTACAAGCTCTGGACTGCTAGCTGAGCAGCCAGGGCCAACAGATACAGGACTATGGAAGAAAAGTTATTTGCCTATTGCAAACATACATTTCTTTGGAAACAAAGAAATAATGAACTGCTATTTAGAATAGAATAGAATAGAATAGAATAGAATAATAGAGTTGGAAGGGACCTTGGAGGTCTTCTAGCCCAACCCCCTGCCTAGGCAGGAAACCCTATACCAGTTCAGGCAAATGGTTATCCAACATCTTCTTAAAAACTTACAGAGTTGGAGCATCCACAAACTTCTGGAGGCAAGTTGTTCCACTGATTTATTGTTCTAATTGTCAGGAAATTTTTCCTCTAAGTTGCTTTTCTCCTTGATTAGTTTCCACCCATTGCTTCTTGTCCTACCCTCAGGTGCTTTGGAGAACAGCTTGACTCCCTCTTCTTTGTGGCAGCCCCTGAGATATCGAAACACTGCTATCATGTCTCCCCTAGTCCTCCTTTTCACTAAACTAAACATACCCAGTTCTGCAACCATTCTTCATATGTTTTAGCCTCCTAATCATCTTTGCTGCTCTTCTCTGCACTCTTTCTAGAATCTCCACATCTTTTTACATCGTGGCGACCAAAACTGTATGCAGTATTCTAAGTGTGGCCTTACCAAGGCATTATAAAGTGGTATTAACATTTCACATGATCTTAATTCTATCCCTCTGCTTATGCAGGACCCGGATTGTTGTTGGGGGCAATATGCTGACTCTGTAAACCGCTTAGAGAGGGCTGAAAGCCCTATGAAGCAGTATATAAGTTTAACTGCTATTGCATCCTAGAACTGTGTTGGCTTTTTTGGCAGCTGCTGCACACTGCTGGCTCATATTTAAATGGTTGTCCACTAGGATTCCAAAATTCCTCTCACAGTTACTACTATTGAGCGAGGTACCACATATACTGTACCTGTGCATTTTGTTTTTCTTGCCTAAATGTAGAAACGTACTTTTTTCACCATTGAATTTCATTTTATTAGATAGCCCACTGTTCAATGTTCATTTACAAATGAAGTCCAACATGAAAGCAATCTGAAAAGAATGCACAAGTTCTGGAAAGAACACCCAGAATCAGAAATAACAGAAAAGAGAGTAGCAGATTAATGTCAATTTATAATATGAAGTGTTTACACAAACAAAATGGGAAGAACTGCAAAAGCCTATCCAAAGCAAAGAAATTGGTCTTGCCAGGAGTAGCTCAGACTCTAGAGACAAACTAACTATAGAGCAAGCCGGCATAGCTATTGAATCATTTTCATTCCCAAACTAGGTATCTCTGCCTTCTCAGAAAGAACAAAAGCCCTCTAACTAAAAAAATAAATAAATGAGGGGGTGAATTGAAACAAAGAATAACTGAGCTTCTGGAACAGTACAAAAACAGCAGAATAAAGTTGCCTACATTGAAGTTTCTTCAGCTAGCACTAGTATTAAAAGATACTAATACTGTACTATCAAATATAAGCACCAATTCACTGCAAGAAATAAACCAACCAACCAACGTACAGCAAGTCTGGAGTTATAACTGAATACCTTGCATGCAAAATCAAACAAGAAAAAAGTCAAGCAGTGCAAAATGGAAGGTCAGGTTGGAAAATGAGATGACCGTGCTAATATCAGATACAAGCAAACTAGAAGAAAAGAAGCAGAAGAACAAGAAGAACAAAGAATACCTGATCAAAAAATAACACCTAAAAGAAAGGAAAATCAAGGAAACACTGGAAATAATAAAGCAGCAAAAAAAAACACAATATAGCCAAGAATATCAGCAAATATGAAGTATGAATTACACACTATAATCAGAATCTCTAATTTTAGTGGAATCAGAAATGTTTCTACCAATCCATCAACAGAGAGACTGCAATGAATTAGCCAACGCACCCCACAGAAGAAATAGTGCAGTTCTGCTAGGTAAATCTCTCCAAAATGCAGGCTGGCTAATGTCTCTTTCCCTGAAAATCAGACCTCCCCGGATAATAAGCCCCATCGAGCTTTTGAGCGCATGAGTGAAAATAAGCCCTTCTCACAAAAATAAGCCCTCTCTGAAAATATTGCAACAAAGCAGCAGCCATGAGGCGACCATGCTTGCCACCTCCTGCACCTCAAAAATAATAACACCTTCTCAAGTGCTTATTTCAGGGGTCAAAAGAAAATAAGATCCTGTCTTATTTTGTGGGAAACACTGTAGATAAGAATAAAAAAGAAACTGAAATGAAAGCATTTGTAATAACAGCAGAAATGGTGTAGAAAAGGGCAAGGAAGATCAAGAATTGGACAGCACCTTATTGTTTTGTGTTGAAATAACTGACTAGTCAGGATTCACTTGCTGTCAAACAGTTTAACAACATACTGCAAGAAGGGGAAGTTGTAGATTGGCTAACCTCTGGCAAAACCTACCTCATAAAAAACCAAATAAGCTGCTTACCAACAACTTTCAAATTGCTAACTCATGTGGTAGCTGATTCAATCAACAACATCTAGTTAAAAACGAACTCTTTCCATTTGAGTAGACGTACATTACTCAAACAACACATGGACAAAAGTTAAGTGCCTAACTGACAAGGTGATTTTAGAAAATTGTAAGAAAAGAAAACCCAATTTGAGGGTAGCTTGGATTAATTACAAGAAGGTATTCAACTTTCTACCACACAACTGGATAATAATCAAGTGCCTAGAAATAACAGGAGTCAGTAGAAACCATTCAAAGGCACAATAGAAGACCATTGCTGGTCAGTGTTGATGGACTGGGAGAGGTTAACATCAAGAGAAGAATCTTTGAAGGAGATTCGCTACCACCTCTACTGTTTTGTCACTGCATTGATTTGTCTGACAATAGTACTGAATAAGTCAGGCTATGGCTGTCAAACATTAAAAACATCGGCCACCCTTCAGTATCTCATCCCCTTTAAATGGGTGATCTGATGGTGTATAAATACCATCTGAATTAGAATTGCTGCTCAACACTGTCCAAATATTGCCAAAATATTGCAATGGAGTTTGGACTAGACAAATGTGCTATCTGTAACCACAACAGGAGAACAATAAAAAGAACAGAAGGAATCAAAGTGCCCTATCGAAATAATATCAAGAATGTGGACGAAGCAGATCACTACAAATACTTGGGCATCCTTCAGATTGACAACATCCAGTACACTAAAGTCAAATTACAGAATAGAGAATAAGCCTTGGAGGATTTCTGGTTCAATCCTCTGCTTAGGCAGGGAAGCCTATACTCTTCCAGACAAATGGCTGCCCAATCTATTCTTAAAAGTCTCCAATGTTGGAGCACTCACAGCTTCTGGAGACAAGCTCAGCTGAGGCGGAGCAATCTGGTTTGTCGCGCGAGTCAGCTGAGCTAAAAAACAAGGGAATATAGGACAGGGAACGATGGGGGTGGGAGGGCAGGGCCAACCAGAGGTGGTATTTGCTGATTCTGCGAACTAGTCAAAATTTCCGCTACCAGTTCCCCCGAACTAGTCCAAACCGGCTGAATACCACCTCTGCAATAGCTGTTAAGAGAAAAAAGTATAGATAGTGGATATAGCAGAACCTGAACGTGGCACGACAAAACCGCGCTCGACTAAAGCGCGCCCGATTAAACCGCGTCACTGACGTCATCAGCAAGCGCGGAGAAAGAAAGGCGCTTTAAATAGCGCTTTGAAAGCAAGCCGATTCAAGTTAAGGTAAGGGTTAGGTTTAGGGTTAGGTTAAGGGTTAGGTTAAGGGTTAGGGTTAGGTTTAGGGTTAGGTTAAGGGTTAGGATTAGGTTTAGCGTTAGGTTAAGGGTTAGGTTTAGGGTTAGGTTAAGGGTTAGGTTTAGGGTTAGGTTTAGGATTAGGTTTAGGGGGGTTAGGTTTAGGTTTAGGGGTTAATTTTAGGTTTAGCGTTTACAGCGTGATTTTTTCTCCGCGCTGTTGTCGCGCTGTGATGACGTCCGCTATGCGGTTTCGTCGAGCGCCCTTTAGTCGAATGCGGTTTTGTGGTGGAACCGAACCTGAGGACCACAGAATAGAATAAACAGAACTGGAGAAAATCACCAAATCTATAGATCTGCAAATAGAACAACTGTGGAAAAAGAAAAGAAAAGATAGTACCAATAGTAATAGGCCCCTTGGGTACAATTCCAAAACATCTGGAGCATCACTTGAACAGCATCAGCTGACAAAATCACCATTAGTCAATTGCAAAAGGCAGCTTTACTTGGAATAGTTTATATGCTGCAATGATACTTTTAACATCCTCAAACAAACATCTGCCTATCCTAATTCCTTGGAAACAATTCAACAGGTGAATAAAAATGCCAAACCCAGCCTAAATATCTGCATGAATGTGTGATCAACAATAATAATAATTTATTAAAATTTATATGCTGTCTCACTCTCAGTGACTCTGGTGTAGCATATTTGGGATAACAAATATATTACACTTAATTGTATTAAACATTTCTTTTACTTCTTTTTCCCCAAACAGATGTTTCAGCTCAGTTCCACTGGAACAGAAATCATGTTATCAGACATTCTGCCAGATGTCTGCAGGGTTTATCACATAAATGAAAATCACTTTGAGTATGATGAAACTTTCTCTAAGTCTTTGCTGATAGGATCAAAAATTGTTTTCTTCTTTGCCGTTAAAGAATTGAAAGAACTTTTTACACCCCAAATCTGCATGTCCAATATCATCAACAAAAACACCAGTTTGTTTTTTTAAGTAGAGATGTGGCCATTGCTATGCCAAAATTTGCTGAAAGTCATGGAGTGACACCACAGCAGTTCCAGAATAGATGGTGTGCCATGTTCCCACAGGCAGAAACATAGGATTCTGTCCATCTGGCTGTTGCATTCTCTGGAATATTGCCTTGATTCTCCAACAAGGTCACAACATGTGTCCATTCTGAAGTTAATTTTAATGTCCAATAAATCATTCAGTGACCTAAAAGTACCTCCCTGAAGGTATTTGAGGATTTCTCATGAGTACTTGTCTGCTAATACCAGTGCAGACACTTTTGCCATCTTGATTCTAAGAGTTTTCCTCATGTACATTTTCAAATGTCTCTGAAAACAATGAGGCAAGAACAGAAATTTTATCATCCAGGATAAATGGTACGTAATGCATGAAAGCCTAGGAGATATCTGTAAAGAAGCCATACTTTTATGGAATTTGGATGTGATTTCTTGCTATAGTTTTATCATATGAATTCAGATCTGGGTATTTTTTCTAAAAAGTCATTAAGAAAAAGCTGTTTTTATACCAGAACAATGCCATAAGTGAAATGCCATATAAATGCAGCCATTGTTGGAAACCATTTACCATTTTCTCTCAGTTCTGCAATATTTTGCTGCATATAATTTTTGATTATACATGGGGAATGGTACACAACATAAATCCTGAAGACAAGATCACAGTCTCTGGAGTGAGGCTTCTCAACCATAGCATTATACTAATTTATTATAATTTCCATATGTGAGATCAGGTGGATAAGTATCAGACAGGGTATTCCTAGCAGTAGGCACCAAGTCTCTGACATTTGCTTGTATTTCCTCTTTGTCTGCCTTTATATGGGTAGCAACAAGTTCTTCATTCTAATCTATCACTTAATGTGGTGTCGGATGAATGCTGAACCTGCTGGCCCAATCATATCCTTTGTTAGGAAAAAAAAGATTAATGGCTCAGCATTGGCAGTCAATTATCAGAATATGAAAGTTATCAGATCTGAGAAAGAAACTCTGGAGTAAACAAAGGAGCTTAATACTTGTTTTGCTATAATTATATCTCATATTTTCTCCAGGCTCAAAATGGCGTAAATTGCTCTTCCTGTTCCAATACTTCCCCTCAACAATAAACCCTGAAAGCAGGTTTATCTGAGAGCATATGACTGGGAGTCGATGGCAAACCTCAAATCTAGAAAGTAGGCTTGTCTGAGAGCATTTGACTGGGAATGGATAGCTCATTTATCTTGGTTGCTGAATTTATCCCTGGCACATTACGGTCAGAGATGGGTTCCTACCGGTTTGGACAGGTTCGGCCAAATAGGTAATAACTTGGCAGCCTGAGTTGCTGGAATTGGCAGCAACCCAGGCCTGCCACGCTCCAGAACCGGTTCTCTTGGTACCATAGGTGCTACCATCTTATTTTTGGCTTCTGCACATGCGCAGAAGCATTTTTAGTACTGTGCATGTACACATAGCACGCATCATGATTACAGTTAAGCAGCCCAAAGTTCATTGTTGCTAGCAATCCACCCCAAGATAGGTCAGAAAGAGTTCTAAAAACTCAGGAAAAACAACAAAAGCATCCTAATTTCAGAACCATCAAGGAAGAAACCACACCTCCACTAGAATTGGCAGAGCAAGCTTCTATGTGTAGGCATTCAGCAAACTTCATTCTCCCATGTACTGATGATGTTAGGTAGTAAAATGTCTGCAGCAAAATAGCCAAATCAAGAGAACACCACAAACTTAACAATTCAACCCTGACCTCCATATATTCTCTACTCTTGGAGCCACATATGGGTGTCAAATGCTTTAGAAGGCAGGGGAGGAATTTGCATGCAGGCAAATCTCCACTAAGGTACACAATATATAGAGAAAGCTAACCCTGGAAGGACAAAGAAATTTACAAACCCCTAAACACATACCTTAAATAGAAAGGGGAGAATGCTAAACAATCCAGCCGAGAAGGGACAAACTAGAAAAAGGAGGAATGATAGTCAAAATGCTATGGATGTGTTCTCCCAAACTTCTCTGAATACCATAGTTTTTGTGATACTTTATGATACTATTTTGTACTGATTAAATTATAGTTTATTGGTATATCAGTGAACTATGGTGTAGGTACTAATGCAGCATCTAATATAGAAGACTAGCAAGTTTTTCCCCTCCTTGTTTTTCTTTTTGTTTGGGATTGGGATTTCAGTTTGTTTTGGTTACTATTGTTATTATTTATTTGAATGGAAAGATTGTATTAATTGTGGATGTGAAATTGTAAAATAATAAAGTGATTAAGAGTGGATTAAAGTAAACACGAAAGTGAAATGATGACTTCATCTGATGCTACAATACTCTTCACACCCATAGATCCAGAACTAACTAAAGACTCCATTGCAACATTTCTACACAACACACAGCCTAACATACAAAAATTGAGATACTTGGATTCATAGAACTTATGGACCCTTGCAGACATTTCTGATCCAGGATTTTATCTGGATGCCTCTTTCTTCTCTTAACCTTTTGATCATGTTTTCCAACTGATATGGTACTTATTTCCTCTACACTGTGCTAATGATTTCATTTTCAACCTTTTTTAAAATATCCACCTACACTTAGTTGCTGCAACTGGTGCTTTGAGAGAGCTGTCTCACTTGTAGTGAGGATTTGAATCTTGATATCACCTCAGCTTTCATCCATGATGTATTTTTCTCTACAGGGGTCAAAAAATGACTTGAGACCTTGCAGCTTTTCTCCTGGCAGGGAAATTAGCTTAAAAGAAGTCATGATGGCAGTTTTGACAGTGTAATTGAAGCCCTAACCCTGTTTCGCATGCATTGTGCTGGTGACACACATAAAAAGTGGGGCGGAGGGTGCAGTTTGATCATGCAATCACACTTGCCATCTAACAATCCCTTGGCGTCCCACTTCTGGCACTCCCAACTCCATGACCTCTGCAGTGATGTCATGAGTTGAGCGTCCGAAGGAATGGGTAAGGTTGATATACTGTAGGCAGGGCCATTTATGCTCATAAACAAGGTTTGGGTCTTCTTGAGGGTGACGTGAGGGTTTCTTCATTTTTCTTCTTTTTAACTACATCATTCATATTTTAGAGCTTAAACTGTAATGTATCTGTATCTCACACTTCAAAGTGTTGGTAAGTCATGCTGCAGTTTGGGGAGCAACATGACAGAGAGGCTGAAGAAAACAGATTGGGGACTATGTCCATCTTGATATCACAGGTTGCTCTTCTTGGATTAAGCCATAATGTGGTTTGTTTGAATTTGGCCTAGTATGAAGTGTGAATTTGACAACAGTTTGTTGTAAACTGTAATTTATGATTTTGCATTATTCATTAACCTGGCCCTTTCTGTTCTATTCAATAAATGGGGACTTACAGCAATGCGTGAAAACAGCTAGAATGTCTTATGACTGTCGTTGTTCCCTATTTTGGGCTTGATGGCTGCTTAGCAAAATCTGTCTTTATCTACCGTAAGTGGGGTCTGAATATCTGTCAAAGAAGACTGTATGTGCCATCTTCAGATGTCCTGCCTTTCTAAGTCTATTCACAATTATGAAAAGTCTTCTTACTCTTTGAGTATTCTGCTCTAAACCAGTGGAAGGGAAGGAAAAGGTATTTTGGGACTGACATCTGTACATCTGAGACTAAAAAGAGAGGGGAGCTTCGCAGTTCCATCCTATGCACGTTATGGTGATAAAAGTGTATGATTTTCTTGATCTCCACGGTGGTACCTAATCATACAGTAATTAAAAACACAATTACTATCACTAGCGCAATAAATCATTTGAACCCTGCCTAAAGTCACTTGTTGAGATAGTCAGCTATAGAATCAAAGAATAGAATAGAATTAGGAATAGGAATAGACCTTTCAGATTTTGGTTACCATATCTCTTGATTTATTAGATGGAGCTAGCCATCTAAAAATAATCTGTCAAAAGAGCAGGCTTATATTAGGAAATTACATGGTAGAACTGAAAATGTCCATAAAATGAGCATGACTTCACTCAGCTAATACGTTAACTGAGATTGTATAGAGGTGATTGATATGATATGGAGATACTTCTGGCCCCTAGATTCACCAAGATTTGGCCTTGACTGAATAGATCATCATCATCTATATCATTTTAGAAGTACATTAAGGCTGTGCTGACAAACTCCCTAGCGCAATTTTAGCCTAGCATGGTGTGTGAACTCAGCCTGTGTACTCGGTTTGTCAGCTAATGTGTTATGTGAACACTGCAGCTGGGTTATTTATTTATTTTTTCTTATTTACATACCAGCCATCTCATTCTCAAAGTGGCTGAATTGTAGAAATTTTCAGTTCTGTTGGCCACTTCATTGTTTAGCATGTTTTAAATTCTTTTATTTTATTGTATATTCTATATACTATTATAAACTTTTATTCATTAAACAGGAAGCCATGCCCATGTAAGGTTGTCATCACATTTTCCTTCAATGTTTTTCAAGTGTTGTCCATGCAAAACTTTGGTTTTCCATCTATTTAATCTGTCATCCAGCTGTTTTTCTTTATATTCTGCCTTTGTTTCTGTTGTTTTTATAATGGTTCTCCATTTTCACAGGCTGCAGCAATTTTTCTGTATTTTGGTTCACATAATCATTCAAACTTCATTTTTCGTCTTCTACAGTTTGATGGATTTGCAATAGCCCTCTGCCCCCTATTTTTCTTGCAGGTACAACTTGTCAATGTCACTTCATGGGTATAAAGCGTCGTACATATTCAAATGTTTGCGTGTTTTCTAGTCCAAGTTTTCCAATTCAGACAAAGTTCAGTTGATGATTCCAGCTGATTAGTGTATCACTGGAACTGCCCATAATGGCTATAATTATGCATTTAGTTTTGATTTTTATATTTTGTGGACCCTTCTGATGTATTCCTTTTGTGTTGACTCTTTGACTTTTCATTCAAGATGTTGTCTGCTTCTAATATGCCTAGATATTTATAACTATCATCCTTTGGTAATGCTTTCATTAGGTTTCCATTTCCCAGTTCTATTCCTTCTGTTTTTTTCCATTTTTCCTTGCCGCATGGATATTATTATTATTATTGTTGTTGTTGTTATGTATCTATGCTTTTTTAGCATAAATGGGGGGTTATGTAAATGCATAAATAAACAAATAAATAAAATTGCAGGTGAGTCATCCAAAAACCATCTGAAATTACTTTCCTGCAATGGCAATGACATTACAACTAAAGTTGTAAGCCGCCCAGAATCGCCTGTGGTGATGCGGGCATCAAATAAATTTAATAAATAAATAATTTACCTACTTTTCGTTACAATTATGACTGTTCTAAAGCAAAGTGTAAATAAAATAAGTTACATCAGTGTCAAACCATAGCATTATAACATTTGAGAATCAAATGTTAAATCTTATTTAGAGGTAAAAGCAAAATACGTATTACACTAAAATATGGTTTGTTTAATAATATATTACCAAATTCATTATTTCACACTCGGGTGTGTATTTGTGTCTGCTATAAACAGAGCCAGTGTTTATCATGATGCTGCAAACGGTTTCAGCTTTGGTTGTTCTCCTTCTACCAGAGACAAAAACAGAGGAACGTTTATACACACCGCTTTATCTCCTCCCCCACTGAATAACTGTCAGGTTGTCTTTAAAAACACAGATGCAAAGCCAAACAAAAAAGAAAAAGAAAAAAAAATGTGATACGTTCCTTGTTGTCAAATTTGACCTTGGAAAATCTGATACCTGCCTTTCTAACTAGTATTTACTTCTCTAAAGGGGTTGTACTTTTTTAATCTTTGAAACCAAACAACTAAATAACAAAAACAAAGGCAGGGCAGTAGAGACGTTACTGTAACACCCAGTGAAAAAGCTCAACAAAACAGAAATTCATCACGAACATAGTGGAAAAACAAGGAAGAGAACTTCAGTTCCTGGCAGATGGTTCTCAAGAGGAGGAACATTGTGTGACCACTCCTCTGTTTTTAATACTTTGAATACTTTATCCACAAAGGGAAGGGCTTTTGATCAGTAATAAAACAGAGGCTTTGCATTCAAAAAGTCCCAAGTCCAATCCTTCACATTCCAGTTCTATGATGATTTTTAAGTATCAGACTAAAAGACCAAGATGTGGAAACTGGAGAAAACAATGAGATACCATGGACAGTGAGCAGGAATTCAATTTGGCTTCAGCTTAGTCTAATGTATGAAGCCAGTCATTGTGCCTTATTCAACAAATCATCATTTAGCAATATGTACATACTAAGGCAGTTGTTGCGCAATGTGATTAACAAGTGGGAATGCCCTGCAATTTTTAGCATCAGTGAGGCAACAGTAATCTTTTAAACCAAAGGTGAAAAAACAGGCCTAAACCTTTTAGCTATTGTTTGGCCTAATCACATTATATCAGTGCTCCTTGGAGATCATATATTTTCTAAAAATGGATCTCTCCAAGTCTGAACTTATTCTATGATAACTTGTGTGTGATATCTTAGTGGTGACCAGTTGGGCCATTCTGTTAATGTCATATTGTTGAATGCTGTTATATCTGTTTGTACTATGGACAAACTAGGCCTTCTACTGATATACTGTGCAGCATCTTGCCCTGCAGGAGCTCTTCTTCAGCTTTTGGATCTTATTGTTAGATTCATGGAAGAGCCCCCTAAGCAGGAATTCAATTCAGTCTTGTGGATTGGGTCATGTGCCATTTAGAACATGTTGTCTTGTTTCTACTCATGTTAGTGGTCACATGCCAGATCTAGATTTGAATTAGAAGGAAACAGCACATGTTCACCAGGGGTGGGTTTCAACCGGTTCGTGGCGGTCCCCGCGAACCGGTTGGTCGGCGAACCCGGAAGTAAGTAACTTCCGGGAACGGCGAAGGGCCCGCCCGCCCGCGCTCCTTACCCGGTTTTGATGAGTTCTGTGCTTCCACGCATGCGCAGGACACATACAGCGCCTGCGCGATCCTCCAGGAGCAACTGGAGCATCGCACAGACGCTAGTACGCATGCGTGCACTGCGCGCGTGCACGAGGACGCCGCCGCCCCTGTTCCAACCGAACCGGTTGGAACGGGGCGAGAAACCCACCCCTGATGTTCACATACACTAAACATGAGAACATTGCCAACAGTCCTCTGCAATGAGCAGGTCACTGTCTGTCCAAGCCCCCCCCCCCCAATGTTTATGTGAAGCTGTTAAGAAAGTTTGTCTGGGGTGAGATATCATTCTTATGCTGTACTTTGTTACCAATGTGGAAGTATGTGGAGTATGGATTATGTGAGGCTCCTGAAGGCTAGGAATAAGTTCAAATAATATTAGCAAAACAGAATTGCTGTTTGTCTAGGTACACTTTGACACTCAGATGATCTGTTAGCTCTGGATGGGTTTGCTATTGTTGAAGGAATATGGAGTCACAGCTTCTGCTTAACAAGCTGGTAAAGTCATGATGAAGGGTCTTTTGTCCAGCCAAGGCTGGTGGAGGAGCTGCTTGTAGATTACTATATTATCTATAAAGGACTTATAGAAGTGCTTTCTGGCATATTCCTCTGTATTATATTGCCAAATAATACAGTATTTTCTCAACAAGGTGCCCCACAGATGCATTGGGCTGCAATTTTCATTATCCCCAGCCAGCATGACTAAGCCAACTGAATTCAATGAAATAGACATCTGTCAATGACACTGTAAATCTACCAAGTCACCTTGAAAACTAAACGATAGAAAAGCAGAGGAGAAATGTTTTTTAAAAATGTGTGCACAAATGATTTTCTCACTTCAAAATTCTGATAGGAAGAAAGAAGCTGTATTGCAGGGGGAAAAAAGGTTTGTGAAGCTGCATCAACAGAGAGATAATATCAAGATCATGTGAAGTGTTGCTACATCCATTTTGTTTTGCCAGCCATTATGTCTCCTGCATGGTCTAGCACATGACACAGGTAAAGAATAGGAAGTACCTGACTCAACTGAGCGGGATCTAGGTGTCCTAGAAGGCAACCACTTAACTATAGGGCAGCAGTTTGCTGCACCTGTCACAAAAGCTAATGCAGACCTAGGTTGCATCAAGGGAAAGCTTCAAAATCATGTGAAGTGATAGTACCACTTTATATTGTATTGGTAAGACCACATTTGGAATATTACATCCAGTTCTGGTCACCATGAAACAAAAAAGATGTTGAGAATATGGAGACTCTACAAAAAGTCTAGAGAAGAACAATGAAGATGATTAGGGAATTGGAGGCTAAAACATATGATGAACAGTTGCAGGAACTAGGTATGTCTACTCTAACAAAGACAAAGGTGTGGCATGATAGCAGACTTCCAATATTTGAGGGATTGTCACGGAGAAGAAGGGTCAACCCATTCTCTAAAGCACCTGAGAGCAGAACAAGAAGTAATGGATGTAAGCTTATCAAAAAGACATCCAATGTAGAATTAAGGAGAAATTTCCTGAAAGTGATAACAATTAATCAGTGGAATGGCTTGCCTCCAGAAGCTGTGAATGGTCCATCACTGGAGATTTTTAAGAAGAGATTAGACAACCATTTGTCTAAAATGGTATAGGGAAGTGATGGCTAACCTTTTTGTTGTTGGGTGCCAAAAAATGCGAGCATGAACAATAGCACAAGTGCGTGATAGCACAAGTGCGTGCTAGCATCCATAATGCATAGCGCACTCACACATGTGCATGCGTGCACAACCCCCCCCCCCATGCTCTGCACTGCTCTCCTCCAAGCTGAGCTTGGTATTTCCTCCGGGGGCAGGGGAGCAGGAAAGCCTCCGGAGCCTGGGAAGGGCAAAAAGATGAACTTCTGGTAGGCCCGATGGGCCTGTTTTTCATCCCCCACAAGCTCCAGAGGCTTTCCTGAAGCCTGGGGAAGGTGAAAATAGCCCCCTCGAGACCAGAAATGGATCGTTTCCAAACTTCCGGTAGGCCTGTTGGGCCCGTTTTTCACCCTCCCCAGGCTCTGGAAGCTTTCCTGAAGCCTGGGTAGGGTGAAACAGCCGACAATAAGCTGGCTGGCACACGCATGCGCATTGGAGCTGATGGCTCACACGCCGGCAGATATGGCTCCATGTGCGACTTGTGGCACACATGTCATAGGTTCACCATCACGGGTATAGGATCGCCTGCTCGTGTGAATTAGAAGACTGCCACGGTCACTTCCAATTCTGTTAGTCTGTATTCTGTGTTCTCTAAGATCAAACTAATGACAAATAAAGCATTTAGCCTTATAATTGGCAATGAAGATACTGAAGTGGTGGATACCTTCTATCTTTTAAGATTGATAACAGCAAAGTATTCAAGAAACATGCCACAGTCTAACATTTGGTAAGGTAGCAATGAAGGCTGGAACAGATATTCAGATGCTGGGATGTATCTAGACTTTGTAGCTACTAAGAGCAGAATTATGCAGGCAATATTTTTTCCTGTGTCACTCTATGGAAGGAAAAGTTAGACTTTAAAGAAGCAGATGGGAAGCAGTATTGGTGATTTTGAAGTTTGGTGTTGGAGAAGATCCTGAAAATCCGTGGATAACCAAGATAACAATGGATCAAAGAAAAAATCAATCCTGAACTTTCACTTTATACCCAAACAAACAGGCCTAAATTCTTCTATTTTATGTAAAGCCCCAGCTCCTTTGAAATGTATAGAAGGAAAAGAAGATGATCAACAACAAGGTGGATGGATTTGATTACAACAGTGATAGGTCCATCATTGGAAGACATGAAGAGCTACCTAAGGACAAATTATCCTGCAGGACATCCATCTATTTAGTTATTAAGATTTGATACGGAGTTGAAATCATTAATCAAAACTATGGTTTAATGTGTTGCCCTCGCAGTTTAGATATAGTTAGTCAATAAAGTTAAATAGGTTAGTATGATGTGATGAATAAGTCACATGTCAAAAAAGTTGTTAAAATTATGCTGCAGTTATTATTGAAATTAGTTTTGGAGTAGTCAATTTTTGACTACTGAGCTCTCAGATTGGTTGGAGTCCAAATATGTTGCTGTTTTGGTTGGATGGATGGATAGTTTATCACAGCTCTCCCAACAGATGTGCATTATTCATTCATTAATGTTCAAGTTATTATATTTTATTAACTACTAATTTGCATGTTCCCTGATGTTTAAATTACTTTTATTTCTTTTTTAACTGTTTCTTTTTTAACCTAAGTTCCATGATGAAGGGTAAATAAACAAAAAATCAATTTCCAACCCGGTGGAGCTTAAAAACTGTTAGATTAATGGTATGTTAATGAATTTATAGAATATCTATCCCATAATTTTCAATGGCAATTATTAAACTAATCCTGCATACAACAACAAAGGGGAAAAAACTGTGGGGAAAACAAACTAATACATTACTGTTGACATGGGTAAGTTTCTGAGATGAGAAAAATCCAATTATTGTATGTGAGAGAGGAAAGTTCTATAGTCGCTTAGTTCAAACTCTGAAACAAGTCTGTTTCTTTCACCCTAAACCTACTTGATAAGGTTGTGAAGAGGATATAGTGCAAGAAAGAAGAAGAAATTCCACATGCCACTCTGAGATAAACTATCTTGGATATTATGAGTTCAGACTGCATTTATACTTCTAATTAAGGTGTGTTTAAAAATGGGTTCATAAATAAACCTCAAATGGCTGGATTCACAAGCATAACAAGCAAATCACTTGGCTGAGTTTACTGTGTCTTTGCTGGATGAACCTAGAAGAACTTGTGCAGTTTGTGTGAAGCTAAAATAGGTTTGGTTGTTTGCAGCTCAGGCTGTAATGCAAAAGAACCGTTTTGGCTTAACATAGTATATCACAGAAGTGAGTACACCGCTCCACATTTTGTAAAATATTTAAGTATATCTTGCCAGCAGTTTAGACATTAATGGCTGTGCGCTGCATTATTTTGAGGGGACAGCACGTTTACACTGTTATACAAGCTGTATACTCACTACTTACATTGTAGCCATTGTCATTTCTTCAGTGTTGTCACATGAAAATATATCCTTAAATATTTACAAATGTGAGGGTATAAATGGGAATAGGTTTCATGTAGGAGCATACTGTATAGGCCATTGATTTTCAGCACTTTTCATGATAATTTTTATTTAACACCCCCCCCCCCAAAAAAAAACCATTATTAGTTAGACTCCGGTGGTCTCTAGCTCTACAATCTAGAGCTAGCATCTCTTATGTAGTATCCAGCTTTTCAAGACAGAAACATCATATATCTTACACATTAAGTCAGACTAGGAGTTAAATTATGATTTGGATGAGTGCCTGAACAAATGTTCCTGCATTGTCCAAATAAGTCATAATTAGTCTGGGATAAACCATACATTGAACACAACCAAACAGAATATTTTATTGCCTTAAAGTTTTAATCAAAATATGTTTCAGTGCTGTGGACCTCTTAGTCCCTCAGAAACCAGGTCTTCAGAGATGTCTTATGACCCAGCCATTTCTCTCTGGAGAGCTGCCAAAACATGAGCCTAAGTAGTTACAGCAGGACAGTGAGATTTTTATTTATATTTTTAATCTGGGATGAGATTTGGTAGCTGGAATAAAGCCAGCAGGCAGAGTGGGGTTTTAGCATCTGTTATGTTTTAATTCAGATTTTAATTAGGTACTTTACATTTTTAAAGAAATTGCTATTCAAGCAGGACTTTATTTTCTAACATCAGCTCATCACCAAAAAGATATCTCCAGCATGGTAGTTGAGTAAACCGCAATTTAATTGACTAGTGAAGGAAATGCTACCCATTAAAGCAAAATGTTGAATGGGATTTTATATAGGAATAAAAGATATAGTATATGACAGATTTTGTTTGTTGTGTTATCAGTCTGTTAAACAAAGATCTATTACATTTGAGGGTTTACTCTGTAGAGGAATCTATTTTCCCTGAGTTGCCCATCTATATGCTTTCTAATAGAAAATTAGAGAATATACTTTGTCCACATTATTTGCAGCATATTAGTTTTCTTATGAAATAAAGGCATCTGATAGCCCTTCACCATAATGAAAACTTCAGAATGCTCAAGGTACTTTTTGCCCACTGTAACTCCAAAATCAAGGGTCTTGCTTATAGTTGCTAAAAACAAGCCAAATCATAATTAAGGGATTCTAATCACCTCACTGTCCTCCTTAATTATCTCAAGCCAAGTATAATAACTTTGTGCATTCTGCTACAAATCTTGGTTTCATTAAGTACACTGAATAACTTAGAATGGGATAGATTCACACATTTTGCTAAGCCATAAATTATACATATGGTTGGATTCATACAAGAAGCTAGGTCAGAATGAAACAAACCTTATTAGTGCAATGCATGATGTGATGACCCAGGGCAAGGCAGCCAGCTGATAGTTCAAACTCCCCTTTATTGCTCCAACTTTCCCCCAAACACCCCCACGTTATGGCAAGCCCCTGAGCAAAGCGCTTACACACAGCTCCAGCGGCCTCTGGCTGCAAGTAGTTCAGCAAAACGCTGTTAGCACGGGTGCTACAAGGCAAGAAGTCCAGCGAGGCAAAAGAAAAAGGCAGCAATAAGGCAATGAGTCTAACAAGGCAAAGGAACAAAGGCAACATAAGGCAAGAAGTCCAACAAACTCCAGACATCAGCAACTGCACACAAAACTCCACGAATTCAGCACTTATTCCCGACAAGCACCCCTCCCCATGGTATCTCCTTAAGTCTCAGTCCCTTGTGAATAGGGACGGGACGCTCTCCTCCCGAGTTGTTGGGTTGGCCTGCGTCGCTCCAGCCTCCTCTCCACTCTCCGTGTTCGGGGCTCAGAAGGAGGTGCTCCTTGCTTGTTGCCTGGGCTCCATTGCTCCTCATCTCCACTGCCTGCCCTGTCTTTCCCCTCTCTCGGTTGTCCTTCCCCAGTTTTTCCCTGCTGGCAAGCCGTCCCAGGTCTGAGGGACCTGGGGCTGCCTCATCCTGATCCTTCCTGCGTTCTTCCGGAGCCAATGAGGCCACCCCTTCAACCTTTGTCAGTCCCAGCTCGTCCTCCGTGGACTCAGGCTCCGACAGGGCCATGACATAAGAATTCATTCAATCAATTACAAACTGTTGGTCCCAATCCCTATATAATTGTAGCTAAAATGTAAATATTGCATAGCTTGTCCCTAGTTAAATATTTGACATCTACTGCTTGATACCTGTAAGCTGCAATTACTCATAAACACTACACAATATGAGCTCAGAAATGTTGAATAAAATACATTTTGCAATGAAACTACAAATGCTATAATATGCCCCTAGTTCAAAATAAACCTAAAGGATTTTAACCTACGTATAGCTTTATGCTTACATTTTGCCTTAGGCAGAAACTGTGATGAGCAAATTCTGCATGGACTGGTACATATTTTGTATGTACAAATTCTGAATGTAGAGGTTAATACATGGATTAAGAACAGTACTGGCCCATGGAAATATAATATAAAGATATTTATGTGACCAGGGTCTTGTTTAAATTGGAAACATAGGTCAGTGGTATAGCATATATTTTTCACTTAAAATATTTATTCATGCAAAATTAAACACGACTTTTTTCTACCACTGGAATCTCACACATCTGCATAGATTCCAGTGCCAGTGAGTTATCTATAGAAAATATATTGATATATTGCTTTAGCCTTTATTTAGTTATCAGGTAGCCAAAAACTATGTGTGGCTATTCAGTTCTTTCTGTTGCAGATTACAGCTTTCCTTGCATTTATTGCAACCCGAGAGGTCTTAACAAAGGAGCCAATTGGATTCCCCCCCCCAAATTAGGAAGTGTAGGGACCGATTTATTATCACCACCACCTTAACACCATGAAGACACATTTGAGAAAACATCAAATATCCTGAAAAGGTAGAAAAATAAAAGTCTTTTTTTTGCCAGGGAAGCAAACACTTGAGAAATTGTAGGACAGTTATTTTAATATTATCAGAGTTTTTAATATGAGATGGGTTGCCTTGTAAGATAAGTTTGCAAACAAACCAGCAATCATACTCCACAAAATACGTTTCCCAACCCACAACTCATTGGCCAGTTAAGCCTACTCGATGACAGTCACATGGCGTAATGCCAGCCACGTGGTCCGGTTTGCAAACTCACGTACGCGCGTCTTTCCGGCAAAGGCGCCCTCAGTTTCCTTTACTATACAGGACTGCAACGAAGACCAACTACTAAGACATTTGTAAGCGAGCATTTTGAAAGGAGCCAATAGTAGCGGTAGTTCGCCACTAGCTCCGCCCTCCCGGGCAAACTGACCAAATTGGGCACGTGTAAAAGTTGTTGAGGGCGGGGAAGTTCAGAATCCTTCCAGTTTATCCGTTGTGCTGCGATTAGCGGAGCTTTGGGAATTATAGAAACCCAAAACATTTCGTATGGTGGTGGAAATCTCTTTAGGATGCAAGTAAAGCAAGTTATCATCCTTTAGGATGCTGCGGGATTATTAACATTATGTTTTAAGAGTTAGTAAATCTTAAATGTGCGCAAGCATACCGCTAAGCGTCCAGACCTAATGCGACCAAGTAAAGGTGCAAGCGAACCTTTTCTTTTTAGGGAAAAGTCTCATCAAATGCTTCGAAATTTGAGCTCATTCCTCCCAGGTAAATTGATGCAGCCCTTGACCGTGTAGGTAGGATTGCGTATTTACGTTGGTTTTAAGACCAGTTGTCAAATAGACAATGGGAAGACGCACTAATTTTGCTTGAAATTCTTGTGGCAATTGTGTTTTAGGATAATTTTGAATTTGAAGAAATGTGCTATTTTTTTTTAAAGCAACCCAGATAAGATACGTAAGTCATCCGAAAGAATAATGTTCTGTGTGCTCAATTGTAGCCCATCAATTCTGTGCTAATTTACTTAAATGTTATCCCTCTCTTAAGTAATCTGGGATTGCGCTCAATGTCGTTCCTTAGTTCCAAGCGATTCCTTTACAAGGTGGTATTTCTGTCTATTGTACTTAAAACACAGGTTGCACCAATCATGTATGACATCTCATCCTTGCAGCCGATGTGTGTAAATCACTAAACTGGAAGGCTTGCTTTTCGGTAATCTTGCAACACTGCAGCGCAGTAGCCCAATACACATACTTGGAACTGTTATGCAGTGTTCCCATTGATGATTTTTGTTAGGATATAGGATTGCAGCCTTCCTGATTTCAATTATATAAATGTCCCCGCACTGTGTAATACTATTTCAAAACCTGTATTAGGACCCATAGCAAATGACGTTGGGCAATAGCGTTACTCCGCGCACTTGTGAGGAGTCAGTTAAAAAAAAAAGTCCGCGCGATTTTGCACGTGTCTGTCAATGGGCTCTTGTGTAAAAGCGCTGAGTGTTATTGAGCTCCACTACCGAGGCGGGTCTCGAACAGAAACACTGCACCGGTCGGGAGTTTCAGCAACTGCCAAGGGGGCAACGAACCGCTGTCAGTTGTCGAGAAAAGTACAGGAAAGCACAAGCCCGAACCCAACACAAACTCCTTGAATTAATTCGCTACTTTGCTTCTCGTCTTTAGCAGCGGGTTTCTTTACTTTAGGAGGGAGGGTTCGGGGGGGGGGCGAAAAGGAAGAATTCATCCTTCACTTTTCCGTCTGAAAACAAAACACAGGCTATTTTCTTTCCGAGGTCTTGAGAGTGAAGCATTGCGTACAGATGCTTGCATACATATTTTTTCATATATATAGTCCCTTTTTGTTACCTAGTTGCTCAAAACGCGGGTCCTTTTTGCAACCTACAACCCGTTTCCTAAGCGCAAACACCCCTGGCCATGAACGCCTCCCTCCTCGTAGCCTTTTAAGCTGCCAGCGAGTTGGGACTGGGACGGAGGGAGCCCCCCCTTTCCCAGGGATGAGTTAAGAGGAGGGGGAGAAAAAAAAAACCGAGCAGGATTTACAAATGCAAAGAAGCAGCTGAGGACCCACAGCAGCTGCTGTTGCCGCCGCTGCCCAGAACAGAAGCCCTGGCAGGCTGGCTGGCGGCGGAAGGGAGGAGGGACTTGTGTATGTGTGTGTGGTGTTTTTTTTTTTTAAGCGGGGGGTTGCTAGCAGCAGCAACAGCAGTCAGACGACAGTGCCTACAACCGGCCGCAGGCGCGTCAGGAGCAGCGCCTGGAGCTCGGCTGGGATCGCTATTGTGTGCGGACCGAGAAGCGAAAAGAAAGCCCGCGCGCGCGCTCTCTCTCTCTCTCTCTCTCTCTCTCTCTCCCCCACCCCGGGCCTGGAAAGTATCGCGAGAGCGCCTTGGCTAACAACCTGCTTCGCAACACACACAGGAGCGCTGCCGCTGGGTTACCAGCAACAAGGAGCAGCTACACGGAGCAGCCGAGGGAGGGGGAAGCACATCTGGGGAAGACGTAGAGTTTGAGGCAGGGAAGTGGAGGAGAGAGAGAGAGAGAGAAAAGACTCGAGCACATGCCGTGCTCCAGCGGCACCTCTGAGCAGCGCCCGGCCAAGCGGGTGAGTAGCCGAGCAGCATTTTTCCAAGCTGCAGGTTTCCCCCATCCCTCACCGAGCCCTCCGTGGAGGGTGGGTGCGGAAAGGCCTTTCGGTTCCCCCAGCAGAGATCCTATTCGCTGCTCCTCCGGAGTGTTCGGCTTCCGCGCTATTTTGGGCCGTTTGCTGGATGCGTTTGGCTCCGCCGGGCACCGAGCACAAAGGGGGAAGCTGAACGGATTGCCTTACAAGTTAGAAAGAACTGGCGGTGTGACTGTGTGTGTGCTGTGGCTACAGCAGAGCAGTCGTGGGATAGATCATCCAAAGGCATCTTAGCCCTAGAGGGCGATGTGCTTTTTTAAAATTGAGGGGGGTGCGGGGGTGTTTAGAGAAGAAGGATCCTTAAAAGTTTGCAAACTGCAAATCCCGAACTTGTTTTATTTTCCTCTCTTCCTTCCCACCCTCCCTCTCCCTTCTGCTGCTGCTGCTCTTCCGCGCACCTCTCCAAAGGTCAAGCTGTTGTCCTCCATTAAGAGTAACTAGTAATAAGATTGTTATTTAAGCAACTTTCCTGGGGTGGTGTGGAAAGAGGGGGGGGTGGGGGAGGCGGCGACAGGATTTAGAATGAGGGAAGGACTCTGTTTAAGTTTGAGATGTAATAGATGGCTATAAATGGGGGGGGGGTTGTTGCTGGAACTTTAAAAGGCAGCAAGCTGTGGTTGGCTGGTAGCTAGATTTGAAGTAACATATGGCATTAAAGGGGCACAGCTGGAGGTAGCATTTCCATCGCAGTGAAGTCAGAGCAGCTGACTCTCCAGCTTGCGGTGTAATTAGCAAACGGAGCACTCCTCCATCCCTCTCCTCCCTCCCAGACGCTCTTTCCTTTCTTTTTTTCCCCCTCTCCCCCCCTTTTTTTTCACACACACACACACAAGCATTCTTCCGTTACTGGCTAGCGAAGCCTCTTCTCTTCCCAAACATTTGGGTGATGGGGGGAGGGGAGACCCGAAGCAAAACGCTTAGGGCTGTTCTAGAACTTTTGGGAGGGGGATTCATTTTCCTCCCTGTGAACCCTTCGCTCTGTCTTCCCCAGCTATTCAAGGTAAGGTCCCTGAAAATGTTATGTTCTCCCCAGAGGAGCCTTAATTACAGGCAGCTGAGGAGGAACTGCAAAATATTGGGAAGGGGTTTTTTTGTGTGTGTTTTTGCTTTTAATAACTTTTCAGAATTGCCTCTTAGTTTTTATGCCTCCTTATATAACTGCGATTTCTGTTTTGAAGGGCAAGTGATGGTTTCAAAGAACAAAGCCAATGTGGTTATGCTTTTCTTGGATTAATAATATTTTTAAGTGTGGGGTGCAAAATGCATTTTTTTAAATCAAGCAGTTATGGTGATCCCTTGGAGTTAAGACTTCCAGGAATGCATAAACTCCAAAGTCAATCTCCTCCTCTTCCCCCCCCTCCGTTTTAAAGCCTTGAGTGCAAAGGTTGGAGGCGTTACTTCCTTAGAAGCTTTGGTTTACTTAGAGTCAAGTTTTTCCTGTGTTTTCAAGCAGGTGTTCTGATGTGGGGAGGCATTTTTTTTGGTGGTGGGGGGAGGTAAAATTTGCAATCAGTTAACAGGTGAACTGTTATCCTCAAGGTTTCCAGTTATCCCTCCCCAGCCAATCTGTTTGTTTATTAATAGCTGGTTTGAAGCCCTGTGGTTTAGAGTAGCATTCAAGTTTTTCCTGTTTTGAACAGGTTATGAAGGAAGAATGGAGTCCCAGACCATAGCCGGCAGTTACTGCAGTGTCTGAGTCAGCAGCGTCACCAGGGCTTCCTGTGTGACTGTACTGTTTAGTTGGAGACGCTCAGTTCCGAGCCCACAGAGCCGTTCTCGCTTCTTGCAGCATGTACTTCCATCTTTTCTACAGGGACCAGCTAGACAAAGGGACATTGTGCATCTGAACAGTGACATTGTGACAGCCCCAGCCTTTGGCTTGCTGCTTGAATTCATGTACGAAGGCAAGCTGGAGTTCAACAGCCTCCCGGTTGAAGATGTGCTGGCTGCAGCCAGCTACCTTCACATGTACGACATTGTGAAAGTCTGCAAGGGCAAGCTGAAGATAAGGAGTTGTGTGGGGATGAAAAAATGAACGGCAGTGGGATCTCTTTGGAAAGAGACATGCGGGTCCTTGATGAAGGAGTGCCCTTGGGGCGTGAGCTCAGCCCCGGGAATAACAAAAACTGATTGCTTCAGAATATGAAAGATCAGCTGGAAAAGAAAGGACAGTAGCTATCTGGGCTGGTCCTCTGAATTTGTAAGTATCAACTCTGCATTAGCAGAAGCAGAATTGGACACCGTGGCAGCTGAGAAAACAAGAGCCAATGTCTGTAGTTCAGTGGGACCTTTGTCCCAAAGATCTCTAACCACTCCTTGGCTTCATCTGGCATAGAATGCGCTTTAGACCTGTCTTTCAAGTCTGTGGCCGGGAAGGATTCCTTCCACCCCTCCTATGTCTTTGGACAGCTGGCTTCCAGTGGTCAGCAGCAGAGTAGCAAACCCCTGATTAAGGATGAGCCAGAATCTTTATCAGATGGAGAAGAAAGTGAGGTAAGGTGCCTAGAAAATCAGCATTTGGGGAATTCTGCCAAGAGCCTGATGACCGGATTGGGAAATGTGTTTGCAGGGAATGGCAATTCCCAAGAGCCAGAGGAAGACTTGGATCACGAGCGGGAGGTGAGTGAAGATGACATGGATTCCTCTGACATTCCATCCTTGGGGGTCTTGGTTCCTCCAGGTCACATCTGTATTTGCCCGCTCTGCAGCAAAGTCTTTCCTAGCCCGCATGTCCTCCAGCTGCATCTCAGCTCTCATTTTCGCGATAAGGATGTTTCAAGAACCAGGCTTCCCCTGATGGTTCGGTGCCTACTTGTACCCTTGTGGCAAGACTTTCTCCTGTATGTACACCTTGAAAAGACACGAGAGAACTCACTCGGGTGAGAAACCGTACACCTGTGGTCAGTGCGGGAAGAGCTTCCAGTATTCTCACAACCTGAGCCGCCATGCAGTGGTGCACACGAGGGAGAAGCCCCATGGCTGCAAGTGGTGCGAGAGACGATTCACCAATCAGGCGATTTATACAGACACATCCGTAAATTTCACTGTGGCCTTGTAAAGTCACTGGTGGTTTGAGAGAAGTTGCCAAAAGGCACCATTTATTGGATTTCTTACTTTGTTGATTCACTTCGGGCAAATTATATTTTGAGGGGTTGGGAGAATGTAATTCTACATTTCATAGAGGGAAGGCTTCAATTGGGCATTTTCCCTATCTTTAGGCCTACTGTAGGCCTGCAATTACCCTTAATATTCTGTTTGTTTTTGGAGTAACAAGCTGAATCTCAATCTGAATTTTTGGATAGAAGCTGATTTAATCTCTGGTTTACTGTAATTGGTATGCTTCTGTCTTGGTGGATGTGCTTCTGATAAGTTGGAAACATGGTGAGGAAAATAGAAACCTTGATCAAAAGTGCTCCTTGGATGAGATGTACTAGATTTGTCTGCATAACAGCTCCCCCCTTCCTTCCAGTTTAGCACTCTATCTGCAGTGCAGATGCCTCAAGTAGGCAATTTCAGAGTTCTAATGGCCCCAGTTCCTTTCCTGCTTTGGATGTAGCTTTTTTTTTTTAGTCAGTGTTTTTAATCTATTCCAGACAAGCAAAATTCAAAGGGGAGGGGGAGGGGATAGACTTTTTATTTATGAAGTGTGTGAGAGAGAAGAAATCTGAGTTCATGTGCCTCATGGGGACTCTCTAGAATTCTTATAATTTTCATTATAGTTTGAAGAGGCCTTGAAATCAATTTAAGGTGAGGCTGAAAATTCCCCCTTTATCAGCAGGTGATAGTTTTATTCTTTTGAAACTCTTCCTGCCAAATCATCAGCCTCACTGGTGCTGCTACTCTTTGCCTTTGCCAGTACTTTGGAATTTCTCTCTGAATTTACATTTCTTGTGAATTGTAGTGAAACACTTGTTCTCCACTTTGGTTAATATTGTTGCAGCTCTGATTCATCGGTGGCCCTGATTGTGTGTCGTTTTCTTCCCTCTTAGCTATCATGTATAGAATTGTGGATGTGAACTTTGGCTTTTGTATATGGAAAGCCAGAGTGGTTACTCATACCCTAATATGAATTACCTGCTGTGAAATGGATCACGGGTGGAATGAAATGAGCTTACCTGTGCATTCATACCTGGATTAATGCTGAAGGAAACGTAGGCGAGAACCTTTCAAGGTGAATCTTGAAATAGTGTAGGAGAGAATCAAAATGCAGGCATTATAACTCAGTGAAACACATTCATACTTTCTAGTGTAGACCTCTAGTTTTCCTTATAACAAAAGCACTTTTTTCAGGTAAATGATGGGGGTGAAATTGGAATTTTAAAATTTAAATTTTTCTTTGCCTATTGAGGCTGTTGAGAGTTCCTGATTCCCAAAAGAGCCCTTCCTTCTTTAAATTACTCGACAGGCATGGTTTTTAGGATTGGGGTGGATGCGTGGGATTTCACAGTCAACAAGGTACTGCAGATCAGTCAGTGGTGAAAGCATACTGTAATAGTTTTACTTTGACAATGAAAATAAGTGGTAGTATTTGAAGGCTCGTGCCTTTTTAGTCCTTATTTTGCTACATGTAAAAATCCAGCCCTCACCATCTACTATAAAGTTATTTTGGTCTTAGATTGCCAACTGTGATTAATCCTTCCCATACCATTGTTGTTTGATTGCAGTCATTAGGAAATGGTGATTCCTAGGCTGACTTTTATATGTCAAATTCTGCTAAAAGTGCAAGTTCAGACTACACTATTCTCCCTCCCCCACTAAATAATTCAATTGAATCTCATAGGCCTGTTTTTATTTGAACCAGGCCAATGAAGACATTTCTGTATGAAGCATTCATAGTTGCTGTGCCCATCCATCTGTTCATACATAAACAGATAATTTGTGTATTAAGGATGAATGTTCTTCCTTACGCATTCACACTGCTTTACTCCCATTAGCAGCGACTTAGACCTATCTCTAAAACATCTGGCTGCTGCAGGAAGTCAATTGATTGGAGGGGGGAGGGGATGCTATTTCTTGGAAACTGAAGAATCAGCCTTTGCCTGACCCTTAAAGCACATTTGGCTGGAACAGCTGATGGACATAGGGTTTGAAGAAGAAAAATGGATTCAAATGAATGGGGCCTTGAAAAGTTATGAGAGAATCAGATGAGCATGTTGGAAGTGCAGATGGCAGTAGCATTAATGCATAATTTCCTTCTGAGGGGGAAAAACTTTGTTATTATATGCACATGGCTTTTTTTTTCAAAAAGATAGGTTTTTGAAAAGATCTCTTCTGCATTTCAAATTATAGGAGAATCTGTTGGTCTCCAGAAAACACAGTGCCATTTCGTGGCAATGAACATTGTTAAGGCTAAATTAGTGTGAGTTGTTCCATAGGATTGCAAGAGAGCAGGAACTGTTCTCTTGGAAGCAGATGTGCCAGCAAAGAAATTCAGTTTACCTCTGAAGCCTCCCCACAGCTGCCTTTGCTGTAGAATACTTTGTATTCTTATTGGTATATTAGTTCATTTTCATAGATCAAATCTTGTAAAATGCTACTGATTCATAGATGGGGAAGGCTTGTTACTGATTTGCATAATTAACTCCTTATAAGCAAAGCATTACTGCATGGCTTTCGGTTTTGTGGTATTTTGGAGAGATTAAACAGATTGAAATGTTGTGGTAACTTTGGAACAAATTCGGGATGTTCACTATTTCTATCTAATTCCAGTATTCTGTTGCCTATCATGTTATTAAACATGCCTTCAGATATCCACAAAATATATTTTTGCATATGTGAAATATTTATTAAAAGAAAGAGTATAACTGATTAGATTTCTGAGAAGTTTGAATGGGACTAGAGAAGGATTGCCAAAACAAATTTACTGTCATTTTGGATGCACTGAAATGTTTTTTTTAAAGGCAGGTAATATTGTTGCAGAAATATTATTCAGCACTTCCCTTTAATTATTAGAATTCCCCAAAAGGGAGGTTGCATACGTTGCCGCAGGAGATTGTTATATGCTCAGCCAAAATTGTGATTGTGGGTAGTTGTTGGGATTTTTTTTTTTTTTTTTTTTACAATAATATATCCCACTGCTGAAAAGGCATGTAAACAATAACATCTCTTTATAGCTAGAGTTAATGTAAAGCAGTGTCTCGGTTTTAATTTTTTTCCTTCCTGATTTTATACATTTCCCTTTGAATTGTAGCCAAAATATTTAGGAAATAGTGCTATGAAAAAGGATAACTGCTACATTAACTGCAACATAGCTGTTTTGCAGAGGGAGATGTTATGATAAGTGACTCCTTTTTATTCAGATAAAAACTTATGGTGCAAGCTTTTTTAACTCCTATTTTAAATGATAGCGGCCATAGTGTGTGAAATTTGACCATTTATGGAATGTTTGGTTGTAGGTAATTGATGACTGTATAAACATTCTTACTAACAAGGTGCATGGTAGAGCACCATATTCCTAAAACACGTGACAACAGTACTGTGTCCTTTCTTCATATCTTCTTACCTGACCCCTTGGCCCTGATTGGAAAATAGCACTGAACAAAACCTTCAAGTTAAGTTATTTCTTTTCTTTTAAAATTTTAAGTTATATATCTATATATATTTTTCTCCTGATGATACTTGATATAGTATTTATTAGATTTTTTTTTAAATTAAGGAATGCTTGCTGTGGAGCTTTTTCAGAATAAACAGGTGTGAAATTGGTGATTTTAATTTTATTTCTGTACCCTGTTTTACCAAAGTGAATGTGTGAACATGTGAACCAGTACACAGAATGTAGTGCTCTTTATATGCTGATCCTATGTTGGGTGGAAAGGTGAAAGAATACCCATCTCTATGGAGCCCTTGATTGTTTGCAAAGAGCTCTCATTTCTTGACTGCAGGGGGAAGGATGAAGAGATGCTTTTTCCCAGGCACAATACAAGGGCACTACAAGGAAGGATTTAAGTACCTGGGTCCCTGAACCTATTTGCCTCTATCTTGGTACTTGTTGAAGGATTTAAAATTAAGTGCCATAGGATACCAGTGGGTTGGATTTAAGGTTTTTTGTTTCTTAGCCAAGTTTAATTTTTTGGCGATGCTCTCTTGCTGCAGTTAAAAAAGAACAAGTGGCAGATGCATACAGCTAAGGGATTTGTTGAAGTGTTGTATTTTTATATTCTTTCCCAAAATTTCTGGGTTAATCACTTCTTTTTTTTTAAAAAAACGATTGCACTTTTATTTAAATATCTTTTTCATTCTTGGATTTTTTTAAATCGTTGCAATAGTTCTGAGCATGTTTTGTTTGGGTTTTTTTATGTTTCTTTACTCCACAGAAAATACTAAGCACTGTATACTTAGGTTTGTTCCTTAAATTCAGCAGCTAGTCTGATTTGCAGAGAGCATAACTGGAAATTTGGGGGCTCTGTTCTGATTTATCATTGGAGTCCAATTTTATCATAGTATGGCTTTACTTAAACACTGAATTTGTCTTCTACTTTCAAACCAATACTGTGAAGTTAATGTTTGAAAGAAAAATCTGCTATTTTAAATTGCTTTTAATCTTGGTGCAGTTCAGATTCAAATATGTATATTTAAAGACACTAATTTTTGTGGGAGAGTTTTTATAGTGTATAGTATGTAGAAAAGCTATTGGATTGAACTATATTTTATTAAAAAAGTTCTTTCACTGTTTTTATAGTGAATTATTGCCCTCATCCTCTCATTGTTGGTTCTATGCTGTATTTTAGGCTAGGTTCGACAATCGCATAAAATGACTTTGACAAACTTTAATGTCTAGTTTCTGTGTGGTTTGTTCCTTTTTTTAAAAATAGTGTGTTGGTATGTGCTTTTTAAAAAAGGAAAAACTGTGACAATCGTGATTAGAATGTCTTTACTGAATAAAACACACTAGAGTTATAAGTGACGTCTTTTATTTATTTCAGAATATTTATATGTTCAGAATGAAACCTTCAAAAAGTGATGTTTCCAGAGAAATGATATAGAAGATTCAATACAAGAGGCAAGCGGATAAAAAGAGTTTTCAGTCATTCAAACTGAAGAACATGTGCAAGTCAAGAAATAATGTTCAAGGTTATTCTAAAAAGGCTAAATGTAGGTGAAGCTTGCAAAAAAAAAAATCATTTGATGAAGTGTGGGGTCGGTGGTCACTAAAACGTCCTGCATCTCATGTCCATGAAGGTAATTAGTTTTTACCTGTGGATACACTAGAACTAAGTAGGAGATGGAGATTGAAGCTGCTTTCTAAATTGGGCTGATCTCCAGCCACTTAGGGCTTGAAAAGTTTACGTCAACAAACTCTTAGCCTCAGGTAGACAGGAAAGGTAAGCCTTTCACACACAACCACAAAGAAATAAGAATTTGTCCTGCAATACACTCTACATGCTTCAGAAATCTGCAGCCAGTCACAGATGTCTGCTTGTTTCCCTATATGATATACATGCTTATGAATACTCACTTGAAATATGCTAAAAATATACAAAGTGGCGACTTATATGAGAATACCATTCACCTAAAATTTCCTGCTTCGTGAATATTCATAGAATACTCGTGGGAAAATTCCCTGCAAATGTATAAAAACTTGCATGGTTGCTGTTCAATCAATAATAGGCTTCGATCACAATTGCGAGAATTGATGCAACACTTTTGTGGTATGATCCATGCTTTATAAATTGCACAACTGAGTCACCTACAAGGCTGTCAATCCATCCCTATTGCGATTCACTGTAATGTATGAAAGTGGTCACCCTCTGATATGAAATTGGATCACATCCATCACAGACTCTTTGGCTGTTGAATAACTATCTGTGTGATAAAAAGTCTTAAGAAATAGGCCCGGAAAATGAATAAAAGTGGTTTGCAGGGAAAAAATGGATATACACGAAGTTGGGAGGGTTAAATTTTATTCACGGCTAATTGTCCTCTGTGCTACAGGATTTGCCTTAGGAGAAAAACACGGTGTTCTGTTTTCCATGTGACTTGTAATCCAGTCCTCCCAAGCATTCCTGAATTAACAAGGCTGGGTAGGTCTCCATAGAAAGAGCCACAAGAGAACTAAACAAATGAGCATCTCCAAGGACTGGAATTAAGCTGTCCACTTCCACCACCACTACAATTTCCAGTTATCTTGTTCAAGAAGTATTACTGAAATAAAGGGCGAGGTAGATGTATGGGATTAAGGAAACCATCAGAAAGTGCCTGGCAAAGTCGCAGTGGATTGGTTGAAATGGTGAGTATCTGTCCAGTCACCAGGGTTTGGAGGCAATTTGATGATACCTCATTGTCATAAATCAGGGCTGAAGAAAAAAGTGCTCTATAAAACAGCATTTCTCAACTTTGGCAACTTTAAAATGTGTGGATTTCAACTCCCAGAATTCTCAACCCTGCATGCTGAGTGAGAATTGAAGTCCACTTGTTAAGGTTGTGAAACACTGTTGTACACATTCAGTATGGCTTTTTTTTTTACAGCAATGGCATTTTATCAAAAGCAATAGCAATAGCAGTTAGACTTATATACCGCTTCATAGGGCTTTCAGCCCTCTCTAAGCGGTTTACAGAGTCAGCATATCGCCCCCACAGTCTGGGTCCTCATTTCACCCACCTCGGAAGGATGGAAGGCTGAGTCAACCTTGAGCCGGTGAGATTTGAACCGCTGAACTGCAGATAACGGTCAGCTGAAGTGGCCTGCAGTACTGCACTCTACCCACTGCGCCACCTCGGCTCTCTTCTCAATCTCTGCAGAAGTATAGATCTAAGGTCCAGAGCTAAATCTCAAAGTGTTGCCTGAATTGGTTCAAGTTCTGGAACCATAAAACTTGTTTTTACTGCTCAGAATGGCAGGACAGCCCAGCGTTGACCCTTCAAAGACTGAGAACTCTGCCATTGTCGACACTGCAGCCAGACAAAGGTATCCTCATGCTACTGGGAAGTTCCTTTTGTCTCTCGTTAATTTTTTTTTAAACTTACCTTGTTTTAACTGAGGGAACGAATTTGTTTATTGTAACTCTACCCTGCACCCCCCCCCCAAATCTTTGATTTTATACCACTTCTTCAGCACAGCTGCACACTTCTGTACATACATCTGGCACTTGTGTCCCTTCAGAATGATTTAACCTAGAAAATTAAGACTTGCCAACCTGGTTTGAACGAAATAACAAAGAAGTCCATTAATATTCTTGGCCATTTATGTGCTTCAAAGTGACAGCTTCTGCAGTATCTCTGTAAGAAAAGGCTGGCACAAGTTATAGTGGGAGGAAAATCTGATGTAGCAGCAGATTCCTAGCCAAAAACAATTTATGCTGGCCAGAACTGACAGCCTTTCCAAAGGCTAAGGGGTCATTGGCGGAAAGCTGGCATTTAAGCCACCTGCTTGCATTCATGCTAAGCCTCCTGCTGTTGCCCTCTGCTGGGTGCCTCCTCCAGTAGCTTCCTCCAGTTCATCAAGCAACTTCAGTTCATGACACAAACTAGAGTGAGTTCCTTTCCTCCAGGACTTTCTCCTATTGATTTTCTGTTCTTTGCAAATGGTTGTTAGGGCTGTCAGATGATGAGTCAGCTAAGTCTCACTGCGCTGCCAAAATGCAGCAAGGTCACCGGAGCCAAGGAGCTTCTTTGTGTGATGTTTGGGTTCCTTTACATTATTTCAGCTTTCCTACCACTCTTGCAGGTGTTTGAACATGACAGGTTTCACATGTTGCATCAAGCCATATTGTCGTATATTTGATTCAGAGTAAGATGTGTGCCATGGTTTTTATTTTATTTTTATTTAACATAATATGTTCAGGTCTGTGCTCTACTAAATTTTGTTCTGGTTTGTTTTATCATGTTCTCTGCACTCAGATAAAAACCCAGATTATAACAAAGGTATTTTGCCTTGGCTATAATCTGTTACTGTGGATTGCTTAGTTCAATTTAACTGTGTCTTTGCATATCAAGTTAACCAAGACTTAGAGCTAACATATGGTTACGGAGACATAAATCCTGTTGTGTCTTCTGATTGGCTACCGCGTGCATGCCGGCTCGAAGGAAGAGCCTCGTGTTCCTATTGGTTGTCTGTCTAACAGGTCGGATATAAAGAGCTGTCAGACTGGAGAGTTCGTTGATTCCGTTACTTGTTTCAGTTGGGTTAATAAATAGTTACCAGTTATTGTCGGCTCCTCTGTTCATTGAATCTCGAAGTGAGAGACATAAAAAATCCTCCCCCCCCAAAAAAAACACACAGAATGCACATGTGGCCACAACGCTCATCTCCTCCTGCAGCAAGAGCTCCACTTCTCCCAGGGCTCTCATCCCAGCAAAGATGCCGAGTCAGGAATATGGTGAGAGTGGGAGAAGACTCAGCTTACCCTCTTCCCACCCAGGTCCTCCAACTCAGTTGGAAATGTAAGCTTTTCTGTGATTTACAAAGTGTCCCCTCTTGCACCAACTGATCCCATCAAAATTCCTGAGATACCAAGGAAAGAGAAGCCGGGCTGTGCAGCCCACAGTCTGACATAAGTTTGCTGACTATGTAGTTGGATAATGATTCATGTCAATTGATTAGCCAAGGTCACACAACATTAAAAAAAAAGAGCCATAATGTGGTTTGTTTGGATGTGGCATAACATGAACCCAGTTACTAAAGACCTGTTGGTTATACAAACACACATTCACATTTCACTCCTGCCATTTTAGAATAAGAGTATTGCATGAAGTACAGGAAAGGAATAAGACATAGTAACTAAAGAACTGAAAGAGGGAACAGAAGAAATAAATTCACTTGACTTTAACTTCATTCAATTTCTCTCTTGCTTTCCTGTCTCTAAAAACTACTCTTGCCTATGTTTGTAACTGCTTTCCATGTTGCCTTAGGTTCTTTTAATTCTCACCTGTCTTTTTTAGGATCTCATTTATTCCATCCATCATTTTCCTAGTCTTAGTTTTTATCTCAACTCAATCCTTCCTTCATATATTTTTTTTTCCAGTTTGATACTCTGCCTCAATGGCCTCCAATCTTTTTGGCACCAGGAACCAGTTTTGTGCAAGACAATTTTTCCATGGATTGAGGGGGTGGATGGTTTCAATTTCACTTGCTCATCCCCCCACTCACTTCCAGCTATGCGGCCCAGTTCCCAACAGGCCATGGAATGGTACCAGTCTGTGGCCTGGGGGTTGGGGACCCCTGCTCTATCTGCCCAAAGCAGCACATCCACCTATTTCTTTTCTACTGGATGCATTCTTTTGAACCATACCTGCATGACCTGACTTCTAGTTTTACTACATGCACTTTTCATAGAAACACAACTTTTATGTTTTTCCTGATACCATTTCATTTCCACATGAGGGAGGGGGCAAAAGGGCTCTTATTTGTACTTATTTTGACCTACCTTCCTCCTAACTGATCATGTGCTGCCCATTTTCTACCAGAATTTGCATGTTATAACATGTGTGCATCTATTATCTTTAGGAAATATTTTACCAATATTCACACATTCATCAACTTCCTATAGTTTTCTGTCTTCATTAACTTGCAATAATGCTATTTATTTAGCTGTTGTAGCCCAGTGGTTAGAATGCAGTATTGCAGGCTAATTATGCCAACTGCCAGCAGTTTGATTCTTACCGGCTCAAGGTTGACTCTGCCTTCCATCCTTTTGAGGTTGGTAAAATGAGGACCCAGATCGTTGGGGGCAATATGCTGACTCTAAATCGCTTAGAGAGGTATGTAAAGCAGTATATAAATCTAAGTGCTATTGCTATTTAATTTTTCCTCTCCATAATTATCTTTGGTTTTGGTGCATTCATTTTCAGGTCCACACTTTATTGAATCATAAACTTTCTAAAATTTCTTGCAAATCATTCAACTGCTTAGCAACAAGATATCTGCATATAAAGGCACACCCCACATTTACATTGTCAACCAATACACTTCAAGTACTAGTACAGTCATTGTATGTTTATCCCAAAAACAACCAAAGGAATGCCACTTATCCTTGTCTCATTTCATGCTCAGTGTTGGTTGCTAAGCATTCCATTTATTCTCTGACATGCTTTACTTTCATCATACATCTCTTGCAAATTCAATAACCAAGTTCTGTATTTGATCAATTCAATAATTCAAGGCTGTTCATTTTATCCCTCAGATTCTGGAAATAAAGCACAGTGTAGTGAACTTTATTTCTCAATTTGTACATTACTGCTAAACAGGAAAAATCTGGTCTCTGCATTCCTTATTTGCATAAAGGTACACTGCACTATTTGTTCACTCTCCCCTTTCAATCAAAATTATGCTAAACAGCTATCCAAGCACATTTACAAATTTAATCTCCCTTTGGTTTTTTTGCATTCAATGCTTTCCTTACGAGACCAAGACTGGGAATCCTTGCAAGCAAATCACATTTATATCTTAACATTCCTTCACCTAACATCACCTAACTGAAGCTTTGCTTTTTTTTATGATTCTCACGGCATTTATGAGGCCTATCATTACTTTCCCCTGGGCACTTACAGCGTTCGTTTATTATACTCATGAACATAATACTATAGACAGTACATCTCTTTTTCCTTTTCCATTCCATCTCATTTAACAGTTGTTTTTAATCAGCTTCACTTTTCAGAAGGTGCCTTATTTAACCTTTGTCATTCAGTTCCAAAATTGTTTGTTTTTGTTTCCTTCAAAATTGCTCTGCATTTTTTTTCTGTCTGATAATTGCCATCATTCTTGATACTACCAAAAATGATCTATCCTGTATTTAGACCTCTCACCATCTTAATATATCTCACTAATTCTACTGCATTTTCATCATAAACAATCACTTATTTTTTCAGATTTATATTGTTCTTTTATTACAGTCACATATGAATAGATTTATTAATCACTGTAACTTTGAAAAAAGACGCTCTTCTAAGCAGATATTCACCAATAATCTTCATTCTCATTCATTCATACATCACCACATCTCTTCTGTTTTTGTCCTCCAGCTTTCACAATTTTCTCAAAGCAAATGGCTCGTTTTTCTTTAACCACCAATCATTGGTGGATTATGTGCAACTATCACTAAACTGCAAATTTCTGCTTTCATTCATACGCACAATAAGATTTTTCAATGACTTCCATCTCTTTCAAGTCTGAACATTTTTCTTTTACTAATGTCCACAATTTCCCTTCTATACTTATTTTCCTATCACAATTGTCATATTGCTTTTTTAATCCTTCTTTAGCTTGAGTTCCAGGCATTTACCAGAAAATGACAAAAGAAAACTGAAGTGTTTGGAAGAACAATGGGACTTAGGAAGACAGGAAGAACTCTATTCAGATCTCCAGCTAGACAAAAATAAAGTTTATTGTGTAATTTGGACCACTTGTTATTTCTTTTCTATTTACCTTTCAAGATTGTTTTGAGAATCAGTGTTGAGGAGGGTAAGTGTTAACCAACATTGTTCTGAGCTGCTTTACAAAAAAGTAAGTATTTTAAAAATATTCTGTTCCTATGTTCCTTATTTAATACTACTCTACAGCAATGTATTCACCGGAGATAAATTTCTGGTTTGGTACTTCTTAAATCATAGCCCAAAGCCAAGATGTTTCAGGAGTTCTAATTATGTAGCTGGAGCATCGTTTAAAAGGGAGGGATGAAAAAGCTGAATGCTTCTGACCTATTTGGAAAACGCTCAGTAAGCTAAGTTGATATAAATTCAACTGCTTTTGTGGGAATGCTGAGCAACAATTCACAAGCTTTAATATCTTATATTAGAAAGCAGAGTTCAGAATTCTCCCACTGGGGGAAGAGAGAGGATAAGATTGAGATGAAATCACGGAGGGAGCTTCTTTTTAAAATAGAAATTAAAAGTAAATTTCTGAAATGCACTTCAATCGCATATAAAACATTTAAACTTTTAGGGGATTTTTTTCCCAAATGAGCTTTTTTTGGATTAACCTTATTAATGAGACTACAGTATATTGTTTAGTGTACATCTCTTGCTGAAATTCAAGTTACAGTCTTAAATTCTTACAATAATGTAATGAATCCTACACTTCTACACCATAAGATTGCATTATCTATTGAATTTTAGACTAGTTCATATATTAAAGCATAATACCTTCAATCATCAAACTGGGGCTGTGAGAATTAGAGCAGGTCATTCTTCAACTTAACACCCTCCAGATTAGTTATGTTAAGACATTAGCTTCCAAAATTCCCAGCCAGCATTACAATTTTAACTCATCTGGAGCATTCAGAAGAATAGGATACAGTAGAGGAGAGGGTAATTCAGTCTGTCTGTGCAATTGGTTGACTTTGATCCTGTTTCTTGTTCATTCTTTGCACATGAAATACCCCCAAATTATCTTCCTAACATTTTCAAATTAAAATGGATTAGGTATCTTGTAGTAGGAAGAAACTGTCTTAAAGATCTGAACATCCATTGCAAATCAGCAGCCAATGGTAAGTTTGATAGACAAAACAGCTTAATATTGTATAAGGTATTTTTCTAATTTCACTACCCATGTGATCCTGCTGACTACCAAGACAGCCTTAAGGATCCCCTGTGTTTTCCTACTTCTTCCTAACTCTCTCTTTAATGAATAAGCTCTTTAAACTGCCTTATTCCTGTTTCCTAAGAAGTGCTGGCATCTGGACAGATTGCATTCCTTTGGACCCTGTGATGGAAAGAATGAGCTCAAAAACAAAGAGTCAAATGCTTAGATTTGTACCCAGAAATCTGATATTCCAAAAAGGGTTTTATAGGTTAGCTGGGTGCTTGGCATTAAATAGGAAAGAAGCTAAATATGAACACACCACTAACTCGTTGGTTTAAGCATCTGTCGGATGACCAAAGGTTTTGGCCACATTTGTTATTTTGATTAATTCAGTTAAAAATAGAAATCTGGATATTTTCCAATTTTATTGTTTATGGAAAAAGTTGACAGTTTTGCCCAGGTTTCTAAATTATCTACATAGGCAATCCTATTTAATCAGAGGTCAGTTATTAAACACAGTGACATCAGAACATTACATGGCTCACCAACTTTTAACTGAGCTGTAATGTCAGGAAGAATTGGAATATGTAAACCATAGATATGTAGCAAATCAAAGGACGAGTTTTACTTTTGTAACATCTAGAAAATTGACAATTTTGAATAATGCTGGAAATTACCAAGAACAGCATGTAGTGGCAGTATTTTAAATGCTTAGTTCCTAACATAAAACCATTTAAATGTATGAATAATAGTTAAGAATAAATATATGCAATGTTAGTGGAAGATTTCATAAATAGGTTTAATGATTATTAAGCCTGGCTTAAGGGTGTAGTGTAAAAAAGTTACAATTAGATTCTGAGAGGGCTGCTTTGTTGTTTCTTAGGCAGAGAATTCTATAGGTAGGAGACATCCATTAAGATCAACTTTCAAGGTGCAAACTTCCTATACAAGAGATAAGCCCACATATTTTACATTAAGCTACAACATGCGTTGTTCAGCTTTATTATGGATTTGCTACACTTACATTCCATTTCATAAACTGGAATAATTTGTGAACTCAGCTTTACATTGTATTTACTTGGCACACTAAACTGCAAACTAGACATATTTAACCTCAAGTGTTGTGTGAACACAGCACATATACTTATCATGACTTAGTGCCATATGGATTCAGAAACCTGGGCTGAATTAATGAATCCCAATCCAATTAATTTATCACAGCTACTGCAGCTTACTTAGTGATTTTTTTTTAGTGATTTTATTAATATTTATAGGCCGCCCTTTTCCCTGAGGGGACTCAGGGCGGCTTACATAAAATGGGGAAGGGAGGGTACAGACAATAGACACAAAAAGTACATAAAAGTAAAATAGTAAACAACATTCATTCATCATTCGGGTGGGGACAGATTATAATCTTTATCCCCAGGCCTGACGGGCTAGCCAGGTCTTAAGGGCTGTGCGGAAGGTCTGGACGGTGGTGAGGGTACGAATCTCCACGGGGAGATCGTTCCAAAGGGTCGGAGCTACTACTGAAAAGGCTCTCCTCCGTGTGGTTGCCAGTCGACACTGACTGGCAGATGGTACTCGGAGGAGGCCTAATCTATGCGATCTAATTGGTCGCAGGGAGGTAATTGGCAGGAGGCGGTCTCTTACCAAACCATATCTAAAATAATGGCTGAGCATGATTTGTCCAGCTTTTATTAACTCTTAATTATATAAGAGATACATAGGAACTGAATGCTACATAGGTAGTATTCAGCGGGTTCTCTCCAGTTTGGGTGAACTGGTAGCAGTGGCTGCAGGAGGCTCTGCCCACCCGCCCCAATGTAATGTGCTAGTACTTTACATGTGCAGAAGGTGTGCGCACTCACATTTGCGAACTGGGGGGGAAGGTAAATGAATCCCACCGCTGATAGGAACATATACATTTACCTTGCCTAAATCTATCTATTTGGGTTTATTTGGTAGCAATAACACGAAACATTTATGTACAATCATTATTAAGAACTAATTAATTGACACCTCAGCATCTGTTCAGATGACAAGCCTACTGGACATGTTTCCAGCAGAACTTCAGGGCAAGTGGTTTTCTATTAGCAGGAATCCCACCCATTATTTCCCAGGTACTTAAAAGAGTTTGTCACTTTCCCTACAATGGCCATTCCCTCAGTTTTTCTTGCTGTGAAAAGCAAACCTGGTAAAGAGGAATGTGGATAGTGGATGGAGTGCCTGCTGGCTGCTGCTCTTTCAGCCCTCTTTGGCCAGCTGGAAGGAATGGTGGTCCTTGAGACAAGAGTATGGTAGAATGACTGCTGCCAACTAGGAAAGGAGTGAAAATAGTGGCTGTCTAAGTGCCCTTAATTCCAGCTCTTGGAATAAATAATTAAATGCTTCAGTCAATGCATTAATCAAGAAGTTACCAAAGTTACCAGCTGTGTGTGTGATTCAATTTAAGCCAAGGAGAGTGAAGATCATAGTTAGTCTCACTCCTTTTGTGAGCTATTGAAAAAGAAGTAAGATAAAACAGAAAAATCACATGCTCGTTCAGCAGCTATGATTAATTTATTTATTCACATTTGTTATAGCTATTCAACTCCAATGGACTCTGGATTTATAATGGTGAATAATATTTTTCCAATGATACTTCAAATGTGGGAAAGGACAAAGTGCATCAGGGAGTCAAAGAAAGTAATCTACAAGACTGAATTATAACAATTTCTCATTCAAATCAAATTCACCTTCGGCCACAGAAACTAGTCAACCTCCTTCACAAGGTTGCTGTTATGGGGATCAAATGAAGGAAATCGCCATTAAGCCATCTGAACCTCCTGGAGGAAAGTCAAGGTACGAATCTAATAAAGTCAAGTCATTCTGTCACGTACCCAAAAATACAATATGAAGCACAATCATGACAAACACAAAAATTACATATCTTCTTTGTCATCCAGGATTCTGCTGGATGAGCCTACAAGCCAACAGCGGTGTGGACTTGTTTATATATGATACATTTGGAATGCCTGATTTATTTGGTAATAAAGGCGAATCAAGATCATGCAGGCTTCCTCTCTCTTGCAATTAATTGCCTGCTCTTTGTTGCTCCATGAAGAATCTTGATGCTTTAAAGAGGGAGCAAGCAAGAGACTTTTATTATTTTTTATGGCATCAGTGGAACAGTCTGGCAACCCCAGTTTTACTCCCCAGCCCTTCATTTACACACCTTTATTCTGTTTTCTCTATTAACAAACAGCCACAAAACTCAGAGCAAAGAACATGAGACAATGCATCATTGTGCCAACAATTCTTTCTCTTGCTACTATAAGGATTGGATTCTGCTATAATTTTCTATTATGGAAATGATCCAAGAAGCAGCAGCAATGAGGGAAAAAACTGCAGCAGCTCTTTTAAAAAGGAAAATATGGCCTAGTGTTGAGCTCTGCTCCCAGTGACAGACTTGCAAAGATGTTGGCAAGAATATGGAAGATGTTTACCATTGTGTCCTTCCAGAATGTTTTGATTTGGCTTGTCCATCCAGACAGGCCAACTGCCCTGAAATTAACTGGTGGCCTCCTGTCCAAGTACTAAACAGGCCCAACCCTGATTCATTTCCCAGGCCAAGCCAGGCCAGGCAGCTGCTACTACCATCTGGCTTCAGAGGGAACAAAAAAAAATTACAGGATTTCAATTTACATCATTCCTCACCATGGATTTTGTCTGCTAGAATTCATGAGTTGGAGGAGCATTGATGCAACACACCCAGGTATCTGCAGTGCTAATCATTGTTAAGAGACTTAATCATAGATATTGTGCCAGATGACCTGGCCGAATATTATCAGCAATCTTGGTAGTACTGACTGCCAGACATTTTTGTTAAAGTAGACAAAAGACATTTTTGTTATCCTAATTAAGATCACAGCCATTTCATGTGGGGTAGGAGTGGCTAAACCAGGGGTGTCAAACTCACGGCCAGTGGGCAGGATGTGTGCTGGCTACCCCTACCCCCAGTTTAGCAAAGGGGAAAAAAGTCCCAAAATCTCATGTGACAATGTGAGTTTGACACTCCTGGGCTAAACCTTTCCTCAGTTTCCTCCCCTAGCCCCAGTACCTGTAGGAGGTATGCTCATATGCACCTTTATAATATACCTGAGTGATCCAGAAAGTGAAGCGAAGTAACATTTAATACATATACTCCCCTTTTCACTTGAAATGAGAAGCCATGATTCGGACAAAAATCCATAAGGCAGACCTTGGATTTAGAGTATAATTAACATTCTTCTCTCGCCTCACCATAGAACCATTTCTCAATTTGGTTTGTCATAACAGAGTATATGCGGTATTCTTGAAGTTCAGGAATAACTGGAAGACCATATATTGCCCATCACTGGTGTAAATAAAATAAAAAAACTGATGCATGAGGCAACACAAGGGCAAGTTGCATAAAATCTAGTGAGTTATCGTCACTAGAAAGCATAAATTTCATTTCCTTATACGTAAACTGAATTATTTTTCTGTTCTGCAGATGGAGACCAAAGAGGCTTCTTGAAGACTTCTTTATCCTTAAACAACAACATCTGGGAGTAACCTATTGCTATTTGTTTTCTTTCTATGGTGATACTCCCCCCTTTTTTTACCTTTAAAAGTTTAACAGAGTTGGAAGGGACCTTCTAGGTCATCTAGTCAAACCCCCCTCAAGCAGGAGACCTTACACCATTTCTGACAAATGGCAGTCCAATCTCTTCTTGAAATACTTTGGTTAAGGTTCTTGAAAACCTTAACTGCCATTGCATGATATTTGACATGGCACTTAAAGCTATTCTTACTAAGACTTCTACTTATTTTTGTGGTTTCGGACCTCACTAGAAAATCAGTCAAAGTGGGCTAATAATAATAATAATAACAGTAGACTTATTACCGCTTCATAGGGCTTTCAGCCCTCTCTAAGCGGTTTACAGAGTCAGCATATTGCCCCCAACAACAATCCGGGTCCTCATTTTACCCACCTCGGAAGGATGGAAGGCTGAGTCAACCCTGAGCCGGTGAGATTTGAACCGTAGGCTAAGCCTACATAGTGTTGAGATAACAACAGTAACAATTTTGACTGTAACTTTGCAGCAAGTTATGCATTAACCACTGGAGGGTGCATGAGTATTGGGTAGCAAAAAAGTAAACTACAATATCTATAGGTGTGTATGCAAAGGAAGCCTTTATTAATGTGAATGTCCCCATATAAATAATAATTTCCTTCTGTCTTTTAAGAAAATGCAATTGAGCAGCAACTTTTGTGGCACCAGTTGCATGCAACTTTGGAATGCAAGTCCTTTTATTTTCTAGCTGCTGAGTTCTTTAAAACAAATTATATATTATAAAAATAAAACATTATTGAATATATGCTCATCTGGAAATGAAAATCAGATAATACACTTTGTAAGGCTTTCTACAATAGCACCATGATAAAATAAAAGCTTTTTTGTGGGGGGCAGGAATAATCTGCAAATGGAATGGATGATGATGTGGCTGAAATAATTCAATCAGACCATTGGTTTCATTTTCTCTGTTAAGTACAATAGAAATGTCCCCGCCTCAAAGCCATGGACCCCAAGATTTCCCAGGATTCCCTAAGGAAATGATTAAATTGTACAGAATATAATATTAATTGCATTAATGAATTAAATGAATTTATTCAACTTTTGGGATCGTGTTCCCTTCCACTCATCAGCATATTATTTAAAGGCCAATTGTTGCACTGATTCCAAAAATGTTGTGCATCTTTTTTCTACAATTAGTAATAGAATTTTTTCCAGATCTTTCTGAATATGCCTGCAAGTAAATTAAATGTGGAGCTTTCTGCAGATAAATGGCAGATGCTATACCACTGAACTTAAAAATAGCCTTGACTCTTATGAGAACAGAGCACTTGTATTCTCTTAATCTGGCATTAGGAGTTATTGCATTGTGTGAATTCAACCATGCCATGGTCCTGATCTTAATTGTCCTCCAAGTGTTCCTTTTTAAAAGAAAGACATTGACCAATATTTAGCCACAAACCTTCAGCACAACACTTTGATCTTCAGCCTTATATCAGGTGGATCCTTCACTCACGTTGACATAAGAAAAGGTATGAAGTCATTTAACCTTGAGTTATAACTAACAGTTAAAGCAATTAAATCCAAAGGGTGAGTTAATGGGCAGCATCAAACATCCTGAGAAACATCTGGTATAATAAAAGTCTGCATTTTCACTTAATGAATAATTGATTCACATTCTTTGAAGCAAGGTTAGCTCACAAGTGGAGATAGGATATTGGCATCCCTCAGAATATTGAGCATTCTTTCTCTCTGTTCTTTTCTACTTTCATAGCCCTCTGAAGGGAGACAAATTTAGTTTAAGTATAAAGTCAGAAGCAGAAAGAAAAGCTGGCTTATTGCATTGGAATAAAATCTAAAAGTAAGTTGTTGATAATTGGTCACTTCAGTTTAGTACTGTCAACATGGAGTCTTACAAATACTGACAATAGAGTATTTCCTGACCTGATTTAAAGGTTTCTATGGAGATTCTCAGTCATACAGGTCATTGTCCCAAAGATTTTTTTCAAGAGACAACGGGACTGTCATTGTTTTTCCTTGAAGATGTTTCGCTTCTCACCCAAGAAGCCTCAGAACTAAAGAAGCTTCTTGGACGAGAAAGCATCTTGGATGAGAAATGAAACATCTTCAAGGGGAAAAAAAGCCCAGTTGCCTCTTGAAAAAAGCACCTTTGTGTTTAAAGGTGGTGAAAATTTGGTCTACAATTATCTACATGTAAAGTCTATGCAGTATTGCTGAGCTACAGTCTTTACAAGAGCAAGTGCTGCCATCTTTGTGTTTTAAAATACAGTCACTTACATGCATACTTGAAAGGCAAATCACCAAGCCTGACTTTATTGAATGAGACTAAGTTCTGGTTTGATCCTAAAGTTTTGCAGGTGTTTTAAGCTGGAAAGAAGACAATGACTATAGGTGAGATGCATACATAGTAGGGATAGGAATATGTTTCTTCTACTTAGTTGGCAGTGAATTTGGACTGTGTACAAGGAATTTCTTTATTCCACAATGCATAATCAACTTATGAAAATCATAAATGTAGAATTAGCAGCATATGGCTTTAAAGAAAGGGTTAAAAAATTAAAAGCCATAGCATCCTATATGACTGATTAATGACGATATGGAACTGTCCTTTTCAAAGATTTTTAGTCCATACATTCACTGGATGGGTTTCTCAGGAGCATCTGTTTGGCTAGGAGAGAGGATGCTACACTAGGTGGGTCTTTGGTTCAGTAGAGCTTTTCTCATGTTACTATACAGATTTCAGGGAGGAATGTGGGTTGGTTGGCTTTGAAATCAGCATAGGGAAAAGCATGATACACTTTTATCTGAACAGTGCTAGAAATGGCTACAATTTTATTTTAAGTAGAGTTGTTGATGCATTCTGGCTACTGAATGCCAGATCACGCTCATGACTCAAATCACGGAGCATAATGAACTGGGCACAATCTTTGGCTGCCAGCCATTGATGTGAATGAGGAGATTCTGTAATGCACTGAAAGGACACTAGTAAATATTGACAGGAAGTGACTCAGGGATTCACTGAGACAATAAAGAAATAATTTGTCCAAGGTCTGGAAAAGCTGACAGTGAAAGCTAAGCTTAAACAGTTTGCTTTGTTTTAAAACAAATCTGTCCCATTATATCAGATGAGGCATTAACCTTATCATTCCTAGGATGCTGCGGCACTTGATAAACTGAGCGACACATATGAGCTTTCAGGAAGATGTTTCGGCATTCCAAGTGAAATTATTAGCTGAGCAGAATGTGCATTATTCATTCATTTATTTATTTATTTGTTAAACATATACAAAATAGCAGGTATGTATGAACATGAACTTGAACAAAGGAAATGGGGACAGTTGGACAGGGATGGTACAGTAGGCACGCTGGCATGCTTATGCACGCCCCCTTTACGGACCTCTTAGGAATGGTGAGGTCCACTGTAGACGGTTTAAGGTTGAAGCTGTGGGGGTTTGAAGATGTAACAATGGAGTCAGGTAGAGCATTCCTGGTGTTCCACTTTGTTGCTGAAGTTGTATTTTCTGCAATCGAGTTTGGAGCGGTTTATCTTGAATTTGTATCAATTGTTTGTTCGTGCATATTGTTTGCTCGTGCATTATTGTGGTTGAAGCTGAAGTAGTCATTGACAGGTAGGACATTGTAGCAGACAATTTTGTGCACTATGCTTAGGTCCGTGTGTGTGTGTGTGTGTGTGTGTGTGTGTGTGTGTGTGTGTATACAGGTTCGATTCCCAAAAACTTGGGTATGGCTAGCTGATGAGAGCTAAATAGCTTGAAATAGATCTATACTAGTCTCCCTTTATTTATTTATCAGCATAAATATAACATATATATATATGTGTGTGTGTGTGTGTGTGTGTGTGTGTCACAACCCCTGGTAAGCCCCAATTATGGGGTTTATATTATATACACACACACACCACACACACACCTTTCTCCCTGGCTCAGCTGATAAGGAGAGGAACTGTGGCTTAATGGTTAACACATCTGCCTAAGATGCAATACAGCACAGGTTCCAATCCCAGTAAGGGTATGGCTAGCTGATGAGAGCTAAATAGCTTGAAAAAGATCTATACTAGTCTCCCTTTATTTATTTACAGCACAAATAGAACACAAATGTAACAAAGGCAACAGTAAAAATATTGGGTTTCTGTCTGGATGGTCTCTTATGATGAGCCGATGGACAGAGAATGGAAGCATATTGTTCTATGTACAATCCATGTTTTATTGATTGCATGTTTCCTGAGATGGTGGATTTGGGGTTTTCATGAGCTGTAAGCCATAATCATCACAATTATGACAAATCATGGCTTGAACTATGTTGCTTTGTATGTAATGAGTCTTATCTCATATATTAGTTTCACCTTTTAAGTTGCATTACTGAAATAAATGAACTTTTGCACGATATTCTAATTTTTCGAGTTTCACCTGTAAATGTTTACATTTTTGAAAATTTAAAATTTAAATGTTTACATTTTTCTACTCCATCATAAACATTATTAGATCAAGGCACTTAGTTACAGTTTTCTCAAGTATTGCCTAGTGCTATCATATCTGGATTGTACAATTCCAGATTAGCACTACAACGCAGAAAAAGTGTTACTGTTTTCTGTGTCTCGTTGCTGCCATTTGTAGCCTGGAACGTTAAGGCTACATACAGTAATTCTGGTCCTGTCATTCTGGTCTTAAGAAATGTCTATTATGCTGTAGGGACTTCATGATAAGAAGAGGATTCATATTGCTGATCTGGAAATCTATTGCTTTATCAGCAACTTTGATGTCTGCTGTAAAAACCAACTTGCTTGTACTCTTTCAAAGAAATTTAAAAAAATGCAAAGGTCTCTGGTGCTCTCTTATTCAAAGGACATTGAAGGCCACCACACATGTGAAAGTCAGCAATACTACTATGTCAGAACATGAAATATCACATTCACAAAGCCAAAAAGGGAGAGACAGGGATACTAAATACTCTATGTGCAAGTCACTTATTCCTCTAACTCTTCCTCAAATGTTGATAGTTCATTTCTGCCTTCAAGCATGGCTTAAAGTCAAAAGGATCGAGTCAGCTGATCCTCCATCTTTTATATATTACATAAAATACAACATACTAAGGTAATTGTTGTGGTTTAATATGCTTCGTGAATTCAACTTCTGCCATTTTTAAACTATGGTGTATCATTTAGCATGATTTATACTGGAGTCAAATTTATTTAGTAAACCATGTTTTAATGTATTGTGCAAAAAATATTTAAGTAAAATAAGTAAATTTAAAATATTTTACTTATTTATGAATGTGTGCCTCACCCATTTTAATCAAATATCATCAGTTTATATTTATTATTTTTTATTCTAAAAGTGTTTTTTTTTAACCTATGGTGGATTCCAGGGTGGAAAGTACGTAAATAAACATACAAGTCAATATATCAAGCATCAGTAACAATGAGGCTGAAAATAGCAGAGCCATACAATTATAGGGAAGAACAGAATGAAGAAAGTGAATTTAAAATGTTGAGGCAGATCTTGACTTGTCACCCTAAATTTTTTAATGTTAGATCTCCTTCAGCTTTAGTGGAACACCAAAGAAAAGGTTCTTTCCTTTGATATGCATAATTTTAGACCTGTAGCTAGTGCTACTTGAAAGGGGATTCATCTGAAAAATCTGTTCAGAAGGAAGGTTCGGCCAAGGAATTACTGTACTTGAAGTATTTATTGATTTATGGTTTCTAAAAATGAGCAACAGCACCTTGAGCTGGGCTGGCAGCCAAAATAATTCATGCAAGATCGGTGCAATGTGTTTCGATCTAATAAACACAGTTAGAAATCAATTGCCCAATTTTTACACTAGTTGAAAATTCTGAATCACTTACAAAAGCAGCTCCACATGGACTATTACAATATTTCAACCAGCAGTTTACCAGCTCATGAATCTCTGCAGTGAAAAATCCCTTTTAGAAACCATGGTCTAAATTCTAACTAGTTCTTTAATTGGCAACAGGAGCAGCCGCTTCAGCAAGTACTCACATCCATTCCATATACACAAATTGTTTTTAATTGTTAATTTAAAGGGTCAGGACAAAATAGGTCACTTAAATACACACAAACACAAGCTGTATTTTATTAAAGTCACAGAAATATACATATGAATATGTATATTCGTTCTCCTCCTCCAATTTGATGCTCCCAGATAAATTACAGACCAGGGAGGCTTAGTCTGCTGGGAATATTGGGAAGTTAATGAAAGTCAAGCAACGAAGGCAACCTATTGATGCCTACTTCTGTGGCGCTTATGGTGGTTCTCCAGAACTGTCCTCGGCATTCTGTCTGGAAATGACTTTTTTCCTTTTTTGGCTTTTAAAAGGTTTTTCTGTTATACATTTGACTACCCCTACAAGAATATGCCAGAACACTAAGACTTTCCGGGTACAGAACTCTAAAAATGAGTAAATAAACACCACAACTGTAACATGGAGGAGCAGCAGCCAAGAGGCAAGGTGGATTATTTCACTTGTCACTAGATCAGTATCATTTACTTCTACAGTTACATTTATTAAAAAAATTACAAAAATATATGTATAAAAAGGCTTCCCATACACACATATTATGAAATGTTATACTACAGTTTCAATAAAGTTTCATGGATACCCAAAATCCATATCTACAAGCAGCCTATTTGTAAGTCACGAGTTACATCAGATCTAAATAATTGGAGAATACATTTATCTTTCCTGATTTGAAGAGTAATTTCTTAGCAATAAAAGGGCACAGATAATCTATTGTAGTGATCAATTTCTATGCAATGAAGTATGAAATTCAAAAGAATATGAACTTTGAAAAAAATATTAAACCTGCAGTTGTATTAGTATACAGTATATCCAGTGATGTGCGGTGAAGCTTATGGCTGGTGAGGCATGGTGCTGGGCTGGCTGCAGGCCGGGGCAGCAGGTGGGCGGCGGCATCGGCGTGAATGTCACCTTGGCAGCGGCGGGGCACTTTGCATCGCAGGACCGCCAAGCGCCTTTGCTGCAGACCCGGGCCAGCCCAGCACCATACCCGGGTCTGCAGCAAAGGTGCTTGGTGGTTCCCGCGATGCACAGTTCCCCGCCACCGCCGAGGCCGACATTCACGCCGCCGCCAATGCTGCCGCCCGCCCTGCAGGCTGCAGCCAGCCCAGCACCATACCCGGGTGTGCAGCAAAGGCACTTGGTGGCTCCCACGATGCAAAGTGCTCCGCCACCACCGAGGCTGACATTCACGCCACCGATGCCGCCGCCCGCCTGCTACCCCGGCCTGCAGCCAGCCCAGCAGTTAAGTCTGTGGGCTTTACTTCTTAGTAGCCCCATATTCGCTTATCATGTTTATTGGCCATAAATTCCCAAGTGGCTTCCATACGCAGATTGCTTTAATTTCTCATGTCGGGGATGATATAACAATAATGTCTTAATGCAGATTTAATCATTCTTAAGGGAGAGTTTTTGAAATAAGAGACCTCTAAGTCTTCTGACTATAGATGGTTCTGCTCTTGGCAGCTCCCGCGATGCAAAGTGGAGAGTTCAACTTGCTCGGAGCATGAACTTTTCCAACACAGGCGCATTTTACAAGCAAGGCTCCTGCTGCTAGATTGTGCAGTCGCTCAACTGCAAGGCATGATTCGCTGCTCCCAGATCAGGAGGTGGGAGAATCACATGCCTTCTTTGCATACAAACTTTTTCGCTTTTTAACCCTTGCTTAACTCTTAAAAGGTGAAAAATTCCTTATGCACAGGAGGCCCATAGTTCTCTCGCCTCCTCCTATAGTTAACACTAAGCAGACTCCAAGTCACTGTGACTTGGAGTCTGGCAGCAACTACCTTGGCTTTAATTATTTTTAAAAAATTCTTTAAAATTCTTTCCTTTTCCTCATGACTGGTGAGGCCACCCCTCCCTGCCTCTAGTGACTGCATGTCCCTGAGTATATCTGAAAGAGAATGTTTGACTGAGTATTTTAAATCTTTATCTGATTTCACATCTATCACTTCCATTATCTTTAGAGAACCAGTATTGTGTAGTGATAAGGCACCTTGGCTAGAAACTGGGAGTCTGTGATTTCTAGCCCCGCCTTAGGGACAAAGTGGGTGATCTTGGGCCAGTCCCTTTCCCTCAGCTCTAGGTAATGGCAAATCACTTCCAAAATCTTGTCAAGAAAACTGCATGGACATTTTCCATGCAGTCACCAAGAGTCAACACTGACTTCGAGGCACAGACAAATGTTCATTGTCCTTGGTCCCTTGTATTTTTCTTGGTCTATTTTTTGTTTGTTTGTTCTATTTCTGTCTTATTGTTATTTTCCCCCACTGGGAAATTTACATTATAGATTCAGTATTCTTAGCTACTTACAGCTTTTTTCAAACTTCTCTTTCATATGTTATGTTCCCTTTTCACTCAAGCTCAGAATTAAAGTAGCCATATATTTTCTGTCTCACATATAAAACGTTAACCCATATTAGTTTGTACAAGTATTCCTGTGAGGTATGCTTGACATATAAAAAACCCCAATCTGTTTGGGGCCAGGATACAATATAATTGTCATTATTCTTATAGCATGTATTTAGTTTCTCTACTAGTGTCATCTTAGAATTACAATTGGGTAACAGTTTTGGAGGTCTCTACTGGGCTGCTTCCAAGTCTTTTGAAGAGTGACCTTGAGACTACAAGTTGAGCACATTTGGCTTAATACATATTAGAATGTATTTAGCTTCCATTAAATCTACTTAAAAGCACTGCTAACTGCTATTTTCACCTAACCATACAACTCAATCAGTTAATTGGTCAGATTTCCATCAAGTCAGGCAGAAACTATTATTCAAGAAAGTGTGCCCTTTCTAAACCATATTTAAATGAATTGCAGGTTAGAATGAGTGGTGGACATCACTCGGCGATATGACCCAATTTAATTGATAGTTTTTTTCTCCATATTTTCTTTGTGAATTATATATTCTGTGGCATTCATTCATTCACTGTTGCATCCTGTAAACCACATAGGATTCTACTGACTGGGGTAACCTGTTAATTAAATAAGATGAATGCATAATACATTCAAGAAACAAACCATGATATCCTGGCAAACAAACTTTGCCTCAGGTTGAAGATAAATTAGTGGATCAAATTGATTCAGTGTGACTAATAAGTGAGTGGAGATTTGAACCTGCATCTACCATTCCTAATCTACAGCTCTTAATCACTAAACTGCAATGACATAGACTCCGAATTAGAGAATGACAGGTTCCTTGGTACAATGGCTAAGAAAATGGCATGACCTCTATGTGCCAATTTCAAAATGGAATATATTTTCACTGGTCTTGGTTCATACAGAAGGAGCTATTTTTATCAAGACTCTGGATTCTTGGCCATTTACGGATTTAAAATGTTAGTATCAGCACTTTGAATTGAATTGATCCTCTATTTGTATCAGTGTGATACATATTGTAAAATTAGGGCAGGATGCTCCAAACAGTTAACTATGCAACTTCCAATAACTTTTCGAAGAAATTAGATGATAAGTTTACAATAGGAACTCCTTTATGATACAGAAATTCTGTTCTCCACTGTAACTCCTACCCTTATCTCAAGTCTGAAAACCAGCTTGTTATATGACTTGGATGCCAATAAGATAGCTGCTCTTTTAAGCTAGTTTTGTTTTGCTTGTGGTGGAGCAGGTTCTAGTGTGCTTATAGATCTTTCCTTATGCATGTCTAGATAGTACAACATTTCAAATTGTAATTTTAAAAAATGTGGCTTAGCAAGATATGGAAATTTATCCATTGTATGGCCTCTGGCACTGCAGGTTTCTTGTCTATTTTAAAACCTCTTTTTGGGGCCATTTGCAGTGCAGGATCAGGATCCTAAGTTGTGCAACAATATATACAAAGGACTCTAATTACAAGACAAGTCATAGCAGGATTAAGATGCTTAGGCAGCCATGGAGACAATAGGTCTCTCCCTCTTTGCATGGTATTGGTCTAAACTGCATCAAGCTTAGGCAGGTTACAACATGCCATCATGAGCTCCTGCCCACTTTAAGGGTGTAGAAATGGTTGGAGAATTCCTCATTCCCTTGAAGACATATGGAGAATTCATTAACAAATTGGAAAATTTCAAAAGGCCATTGGTATCTACTGTATCTGCAAGGTTTGTTAAGATGAGAGGAAGGTTGAATGATGTTGTGCTTAAGAGATGCACTATCAGGAGCAGCCCAACCTAGAATAAAGAACTTGCTGTCTAATTTATTTATCTAAACATCTGTAACCTCCTTTAATCACCAAGGTAGCTCTAGGTGACGCACAACTATACAGTATAGACCACTGATGGTGAACCCTTTTCGCCTCAGGTGCCAAAAGTGTGCGTGCTATCACACACAGGCATGTGCCCACCCCATAATTTAATGCCCCCCTCATACTGTGCCCCCTGCACATGCACACGTGACACCCCCCTGCTGCCCCATGCACAGCTTTTTTGCAGCCTGGGGAAGGCAAAAATGGCCTCCCCCGCCTTCCGGAGGCCCTCTAGAGGCTGAAAACGGCCCGTTTTCCGACTTCCAGTGGGCCCGGTAGGTCCATTTTTCGCCCTCCCCAAGCTCCAGAGGCTTTCTAGGAGCCTGGGGAGGGCAAAAAACGGCCCAACAGGCAAACCTGAAGTTCAGGAACGTTGGGCTGTTTTCTACTTCTGGAGGCTTCAGTCTGTTCCGGAACTTCTGGTTTTTGTGTTGGGTGGTTTTTCGCCCTCCAGAGGCTTCAGTGAAGTGGGCAAAAAATAGCCAAAAATCAAGCCCGAAAATCAGCTAGCCAGCGCACAAGGCAACACCTCACGTACCCTCAGAAATGGCTCCATGTGCCACCTGTGGCACGCATGCCATAGGTTCGCCATCACAGGTATAGACGGTCCTCACCGAGGACCATTTGCAAATGGACACTAAATGAGGTAGTTTCTCAGTGAGGACTACCTATACTATATAAGTGTATGTCACCTAGAGATGAAAAAGGAACTTTGTGACCAATCCTTGCAACAATCACATTTGCAGGGCTATAAAATGAAGGAAAGCTGAAATAAAACCATTAAGCACAATCATGATTTCACTTAGCAAACTCTTCTATTTTAACAGCTGAGTTTTGGCTCCAGTGATGGTCACTAGATAAGAATTACCTGTACCTACATTTTCTCCTCACTGCAACCATTTTCTGAAGTGTGACATGAAGCCTAAGGCTAAGGCTATATTTCCCACCAAAATTTTCTTCCTAAAAGTCAGGTGGGCATTTTTTACATCTTCCCTGCAGGAACTGCAATATGAACTTTATTCCCATGAAGTCATCATACTATCTTAACAACCTCCTCATATAACCAGAGCCTACTAAACTTCTGGAAAAGCAAATTCTTCTTGTTGTTGTTGTTAGTTGCGAAGTCGTGTCCGACCCATTGTGACACCATGGACAAAATTCCTCCAGGCCTTCCTGTCCTCTGGAGTCCATTTAAGCTCACGCCAACTGCTTCAGTGACTCCATTCAGCCACCTCATTCTCTGTCGTCCACTTCTTCTTTTTCCTCTCAATCTTTCCCAGCATTATGCTCTTCTCCAGTGAGTCCTTCCTTAGGTGGCCAAAGTATTTGAGTATCATCTTCAGAATCTGGCCTTCTAAAGAGCAGTCAGGGTTGATCTCCTCTAGGACTGACTGGTTTGATCGCCTTGAAGTCCAAGGGATTCGCAGGAGTCTTCTCCAGCATCATAGTTCAAAGGCAAATTCTAAAGAGCAGCTAATTTTTTTTATTTTCACAAATATCAAATTAAAAGTATTTAACTTATAAGAATATGGTAACTGGAATCTTTCATTTGTCTTTTGCGATGCACTTGCATTAATGTAAATGCATCTAATTTCATAAAAGTACATGTAAATTGAAACAGCTCAGACATAGGTATACTTTTGCTTAATAATGAGTCGAGAGCACCCTCTTGTGTATTTCTATAGTAATATAAAGATATACTCTGCTTTGCCAAGAGTGTATATTCATGATTTCACATTACTTTATATTCTGAAAGTCACATAGGCCATTCCTTGGAATCTACTTTATCCCATGCCAAATATTTATGTAGCCCAGGAAAATAACACAACAGGAGCAATTTTCTACTTTTGTAGATCTTAGGCTGAGAAGACTTTTTCGACCCTGTCAGGAATGGATTTTTCAAACTTCTGCATGAAACATAAAAATCCTTCCCCCCAAAATCACAAAATCAGAGTATCATCTAAATATACTGTATAACTCCTGAAATCCAGAAAGTTATTTTCCATTTCTAAGAGCTTTTACCCACATACATAACCGTTAACTTGATTTGAGCAAGCCACATGCACTTTTATAAAATATGTTGCTAGATTTTGAGAAGCAGCTATATCTGGAAAAGAGGAAACAGATTGGTCTTCTATACATTGACTCACCTGTAAACATGAACATGTTCTAGTTTTCCTGAGTGTGGAAGATTTAAAGGCAATATTATCCACCTGGCATAAATGATTTTATCACCTTCCTTGGTGTGTACTAGGCTTACTGTACACAAAAGTCCTGTTTAGCCAACATATTTTCAATTTTCTGGCTACATTTAGAATGCCAAAATGGAGACTTTGATTAGAAAGGCCAGGATTGCTTTGCTCAAAGAGGCTGTTTTCAGTTATATTCTAAATTCCATAAAACCAAGGATAGTGTGTGTGTGTGGGGGGGGGGAGAAGCAAGGACTCGGATGGGGAATAAATAATGAATTACCCAGGCTGGCTACACCAATTTGGTTTGAAATTGTATGTCTCTATATAGTTCTTCCTTTCACTTTCCTATTTTCCATTTCCTCATAAACTGCTTTTCACATGTAGAAAATTTGCTTGAATGTTCACATTCACTTTCTTTACATTTACAGCAGGGGTGGGTGCTCGCCAGTTCTAGCCTCTTCTATAGAAGAGGTTCCACAAATCTACAGTGCCGTTTAGAACCGGTTCCTGCTCCCTCCCCCCACCCGTCCACACATCATCAAGTTGAAGAGTGAGAGGAGGAATTCTGGGAGTTGAAGTCCACAAGTCTTAAAGCTGTCAAGTTGAACACCCCTGGGGTTTTTTCCCTAAAGGGTTAGGGTGCAAGGTCTTGCAACTTGACAGCTTTAAGACTTGCACACTTCAATGCCAGAGTTTCTGAGCCAACATTTTGGTTGCTAAGCAAGAGCGTTGTTAAGTGAGATTCACCACATTTTACAAGTTGGCCATGTCCACCCAGTCACATGACCAGCAAGCCACTCCCACAAAGCAGGCCACACCTACAGAAGAAGTTCTAAAAAAATTGAAACCCACTCCTGATTTACAGTGAAGCTTCTGCACAGGCAAATCCTTTTACTTGGACGAATCTACCAATGAGGCCAATATTTTATATTCTCCTAGTTTGCAACAGGGTTTAGAGTGAAGCTGTGGAAATGTTCAGTAAATGAGTATAGTTTAAGCTGCCTCTCCCCAACATCCATTCTAATTCAATTGGAGAACAAGCAGGATCTGTTTAAATTTTTAAAATAATGTATAAAATAGGCCTGAGCTTTTTTTAGTATTGTACATATTTCCTAAGTATATAGGTACTTAGCCTGCTAGGCAGGCCCAGAAATTGATTTTAACAGATGGACACACAAACTGAAAAGTTAAAGATTTTTCCACAGGGAAATATCTAAGAAGGTCAAATTACTGTCATCAAAAAAATCAAACTATTTTTCTTTGCCATTTAGAAAAAAGATAAATATTTAATATCCTGTAGATTTATAGATCATCTATGCAAAAAGGTGAAGGCCAAACAATACAACACTTTAAACAATACAACAATAAAACAATACAATGCTTTAAAAAGCAGTGTACACTGCTTTAAAAATAAATAAATTCCCTTCTGCTTCTTCTTTGTGCTTAATATTGCCAATCACTTAATTATCTAAAACCCCAAACCAAACCAAAGCACCAAAAGATCTGTCCTATCAAAGCAAATTAAAATGAGAAACACTCACTTCTATTTTAGAGAGATTTGTTATCTATGACTAATAGCTCTGCCTAGTAGATAATAAATAATTATTATTATTCAGTAGCCTTTCCCCAGTTTGTAGTCTGTCTTTCTTATACCAAGATGGATGCTATCTGTAATAATCTCTTTCCCTGGAAATAATTTTAATAGAAAACACGATCAAACTCTTCTGCAACAAACCCTGATGTTACAACATCTTCATGATATATTGTATGATAGAGTCTGCAGCTTTATCAAACCATAGTCTTTCCAACTGAATTTTTATGGGATTTCTTTAAAAGATGGGAAAACATGACATTATTTGTAAACAGAATACCTTGTGATTAAGTAAAGAAACATTGCTTAGGTATGTGCAGCACCTTAAATGAAACTGTGTTGAACTAATTTTTTTTCCAGGTTTAGGATTGCATGTTTGCCTTTTGTAGCATGCTAGAGGGATACCCAGGATGAAAATGGACAGAGCTGGACCTAAATTTGATTTTATCTAATTTAACTGCAATTATGTTAGATTAAATATGATTACATCCCAATTATTATTCCCTTTTCCTTTCCCATCATATTAACAATCTTAATTACTAGCCTCCAAGGCCAGTTCCAAGATCATGGTTCATAATATTAATTATTGCCTTCCTTCTTTCAAATGGCTAGGGATTTCAGGTAGTATGACATAAAATTAGCTACTTTTGAGGAATAGTGACCGAAAGCCTAGGGTTTGACTGCATTTGATTTAAATACGTAGAAATAGCACATTAAAGTAAACAATAGCTAATTCCCTACACAGAGATGCTATCTTATATTTTTGGCAGTGATGAGTAGCTCAATTTTTCTTCCCTTTTCCCAAACTACAGAAAGTTTCCAACTTCCTCCATCACCAGCAGAGAAAATATAAACTTCTCCATACATTGATAGCTAACCCCGTGACCCGTCAAAACCGCGCTCGACTAAACCGCGCCCGATTAAACCGCGTCACTGATGTCATCAACAGGGCGACAACAGCCAGCGCGGAGAAAGGGCGCTTTAAATAGCGCTTTGAAAGCAAGCCTATTCAACTTAAGGTAAGGATTAGGTTTAGGGTTAGCTTTAGGGTTAGCTTTAGGGTTAGGGTTAGGTTTAGGGTTAAGGGTTAGGGTTAGGTTAAGGGTTAGGTTTAGGGGGGTTAGGTTTAGGTGTTAATTTTAGGTTTAGGGTTTATAGCGTGCTTCTGTCTCCGCGCTGTTGTCGCCCTGTTGATGACGTCAGCGGCGCGATTTAGTCGAGCACGGTTTTGTGGTGGAACCAGCTAACCCTTATTGTGTATCCAATCACCAGCTTTTAAGTTTCTATTAATCAGTCTTGCTGGACTGTTAACAAATAATCTCCCTTACAAAGATTGTTCTTGACCAATTAATTTAAAAATAATTTTGAAAAAAAAGTCCTACACATGACACACATGTGCAGTTCAATAAAACTGCTCTGCGCATGCGCAGAACCGAAAAACAAGATGGTGGCACCTATGATGCCGCCCAGAGAAATGGTTTAGGGGGTGGCAGGCCTTGGTCGCTGCCGGTTCCAGTAGGAACCCATCATTGCTAACACTACCAGATAAGGTAGTAATGGTCTGACTTTTCATACATTTATAACTAGGTGTAGAAACTTCAAACACAACACCAAGAAACAAAAAGAACAACATTTCACAATCCATTTTAGAATCATTATTAAAATACACAGCCTTAGTAGTTCAAAGATGGTTACCATTTAAAACAATTGTTAAAAGCTATTATTTGAATAATAGCAATATTCCACAAAAATAACTTGACAAAGGGCCATAAAAAAGAAGTGTTTATTGTTTTTAAACTTTTTGAAAGGTCAGGTTGCTGACTTAAATCTGGCAGAAACTGGTTCTTTAAGATTGATTGACATTAGGTGAGAAAAAGCTCTCAGCCATGTTTGTGATTGTTTAAGTAGGAAGAGTTACTAACCACCCAACCCCTGATCAATTTGGGCAGACAGACACATGAACTACAAGTAGCTTCTCCAAAGAGCAAGGCCAGTAGAGTCACCATCAGCAAAGCAGGTGTTTGCATCAGAAGCAGAGGGAAATAATTTGTTTAGAATTCTTTATTTTGTTTTTTTTTAATTTATTGTATGACACCTGGAGTTATGATTGAGCTGGGCAGACAAAATTCAATAAATAAATAAATAAATAAATAAATAAATAAATAAATACTTTTCAATAAGTTATCTGGGGACACATAACATACCTAAACTGGTTACTGGGGTGGGGGGGAGGATCTGGATTCAAACAAACACAGTAAATCTAAAACAAACCAAATAGGGTAGGTCAATTCTATGCCAGTAGAAAAATTAGAACATTTAAATCATGTGAATGTATTGCTTTATGTTAATAGAACTGCTAAGTCTTTAACTGATCTGGTTAAGTGTGTTGTGCAAACATACCAATTAATTCACTATCTTACTGATCTCTATTAATAAATTCCCTGCCACTCTGACATATGATTATTAGGAAAAAAAGGAAGTTTAGCTTGCTTGGCTAATTCTTGTGTATGGACAATGACTGGGAATAACATGGCCCTTTAATTAGCTGAAAATTATCAGAATTGCCTATCTGGCTGCATCAGGGCAATAGAGAATGCTGGTGATAGCAAAACTCTACTAATGACTTTTTTAAATGCAAAGGTGATGTGAAAATACCCCATTTCCCCTAAGAGCAATTCTTAATAGAACAGCGAATTACCTAACAATCTGAGTTAGTTATAGCTTATAACAAGTTATTAAAAAGTTTCAATATTTTCATCTCGTATTCTCATTTTGGGGATTTTCAGGCAGAGTAAAATAGGTGTACTCTTCTGAACCTCAGAAATCTCAGCAATGGCCCTATTAGTTTTTCTGCGGGTTGAAGTGCATACATTTGGAAAGCACCCACATTGGAAATGTTGATATTAAGAGACTTTGAAAGGGTATGCTGGTTAGGAGTCTACATTTTGTATCAACGGAATCTTTAGGAGTACATAGAACACATTGCATCATCCACTAAAAACAAACAAACCAAGACACAGATAGCTGCAGTCAAATTGGAAAATACAATGCTGGTAAACATCAGGATCTCCATTTTTTTTTTAAAAAAACTTTCAGATTACAGAAGATGAAAGAAAATTAGATTGCTTTCCCCAAAAGAAGTGCATTCTGGGAATCACCTGCCCAAGGAAGCACTCTTGTCATTATGTGTCTTGCAAGGATGTTCAGGCCTTATTTCCCACTATCACAAAAGTCAAAAAGTAAAAATCAAGTGAGATATTTTTAACAATTTTGCTGAATCCTCCAAAGAATGTAGAACTGAATGGACTATCAAATGAAGGCAAAGCAATGGCTTTAGAGTGCTGCTGAGACAACACCCAGATTTTGTGGTCCTATGTAACACGTGAGCTTCCGCTGGCACAATCTGGAGCTATCCAAGGTCCTGCTTCCTGCTGTCCTCTTCAGATAGGGTCTCATCTTTGTCAGTTGAGTCTTCTGTGCCACTTGAGGACCTCTGACTTATCATTAGCTTTCCTGTTCAAATTTAACTAATCCACTTTGATGAGATTTTCCTGATTATGTCTGACACCACTGGCTTCCCTGAAAGCATCATAAACTGTTGTTTAAATGCATTCACTGCTATAGCTGCACTCTGAAAATAAATGCCAGGGATGTGGGCCAGAAATGTTCTATTTTAGGCAAGGCTTTGTAGTTTCAAAGTTTTTTTATGTTTGTTTTTCAAGTGACTGTTCTAAAATACCGATAAGCTAAATGTACACTGCTAACACTGATAAGCTACTATTCTCTGTTCCGCAATCCTGTTTACAACATTCCAATACCAGTATTTTGTCTCCATCAAAATTTGAAGTTCCTTTAATATAATGTCCTAACCTCATAAAATACATCAGGTTTAATTTTTTTTTTTGCATTAAAAATAGAATTCAAATATTTATTCAGACTATAAATAATGAAAAAATGTCATATTTCAAAACATGTTTTTATGGGAATTTTTTTTCTCATTCAATTTTTCTCAGAAAAACCACATCTTGAAACGTACACTAAAAGTTCAAAGAGTATTTTCAAATGTTTAGTGTGATACTTAGGGAAAGGTACCGTATTTTTCAGAGTATAAGATGCACCGAGCATAAGACACAGCAAAGTTTGAAGAGGAAAAAAAAACAGTTTTTGCACTCTGCAAACCTACCAAAAACGGCCCGTTTCCCACCCCCCCAAGGCATGAATAGCCTTTAGGGAACTTGCAGAGTGCTCGGGGGAGGGGGAACAAGCAAAAAGGGCCCGTTTTTTCGATAAAAAAGGGCATGAATAGCCTTTAGGAAGCTTATGGAGTGCTCCTGGGGGCTGAGGTAAAATTGAGCATAAAATGGGCCGTTTTTTGCTCATTTCTGCTCTCCCCATCCCCCAGGAACTCTCTAAAAGCTTCCTAGAAGCTATGCACGGCCATTTTGGTGAAGGGAGCAGGGTTTGGGGAGGCAAAAAATGCTGTATTCAGTGTATAAGATGCACCCAGATTCTCAGCCTCTTTTTGAGGCTCTTATACTCTGAAAAATACGGTAATTCCTTACAGAAATCTTCATCTTCAAGAAGAATTTATATTGACCAAATGTACTTTCATCTTGATTAGTTTTTATTTATGTTGCTTGACTTCCTCCAGCCGAATTACTCACTTTGAATAACCTTCAACCAAAGCAACCATTTTCTTTAAATATCAGCTGTCACAAAGCAAATACTAAAAATAAAATAACATTCAAGATCTGGGGCCAAACTGGACTAATTTAAAATAGTTTTGAATTAAGGTGATTTAAACCAGCAGGATGACAATACTTTAATCGAGTGTTTTTCAAACTTGTGATCCTTAATTATGAAGACCTTTGAAAGACTACTTCTCGGCCACCTGAGAACCACCACAGATCCGCTGTTAGACCCCTTGCATTGCCTGAGCAAATAGATTGACAGATGCTGCTGTTAATATGATTCTGCACTACATCCTACAACATCTTGAAGACCTATGCAAGGTTCATCTTTGTAGACTTCAACTCAGCATTCAATACCATAATTCCAGATATTCTTCTATCTAAACTAAATCAGCTAGCTGTACCTGACCATACTAATAAATGAATCAAAAACTTCCTAACAGACAGGAAGCAGCAGGTGAAGCTAAGCAAAATCACATCAGATACCTGTACAATTGGCACCGGAGCCCCCCAGGGCTTTGTGCTCTCTCCACTTCTCTCTATACACCAATGACTGCATCTCAAAAGATCCCTCTGTTAAAATACTGAAATTTGCAGATGATACAACAGTGATTGGCCTCATTCAAGACAAGGATGAATCTGCATACAGATGGGAGATTGAACAACTAGCCTTGTACTGCAACCAGAACAATCTTGAATTCAAAACCCTAACCCTAACTCAAAACCATAAAAATGGTGGTGGATTTTAGAAGAAAACCTCCTATACTACCACCTCTTACAATACTAGACAACACTGTATCAGCAGTGGATTCCTTCCAGTTTCTAGGTTCTATCATATTTCAAGACTTAAAATGGACACCTAACATCAAAAACGTCATCAAAAAAGCACAACAAAGAATGTTATTTCAGAAATCTCAAACTGCCCAAGAGCTGCTGATTCAGTTCTACAGAGGAATTCTGTAGTTTGTCATCTGCACCTCCATAATTCTCTGGTTTGGTTCTGCAAATAAACAAGACAAACATAGACTTCAACAGATAATTAGAACTTCAGAAAAAACAATTGCTACCAATCTGCCTTCCATTGAGGACCTATATACTACACGAATCAAAAAGAGGGCTGTGAAAATATCTACGGACCCCTCACATCCTGGATATAATTTGTTTCAACTTCTACCCTCAAATGGCACTATAGGGCACTGCACACCAGCGCAACTAGACACAAGGACAGTTTCCCCCCCAAATGCCATCACTCTGCTTAACAACTAATTCCCACAACACTGTCAATAATTTACTAAGAATGTATTACTATTATTCTTCCTTCCTAGTATCCATCTCTCCCCACTTACGACTATAACCATGTTGCTTGTATCTTTCAATTTATAGTTTCTATTTGTTTCCTAGTACAATTTGATAGCTTATTAGTAACCTTCACTATCACTAAATGTTGTATCTTTTTATTCTTGATGAATGTATTATTCTCCTTATGTACACTGAGAGCATATGCACCAAAGACAAATTCCTTGTGTCCAATCATGCTTGGCCAATAAAGAATTCTATTCTATTCTATTCTATTCTATTCTATTCTATTCTATTCTATTCTATTCTATTCTATTCTATAAAAAAGATGTATGGACTAACTTTAAGACATGCTGGGGAATTATGGGAATTGATGTCCACATATCTTAAAGTTCTCAAGGTTGAGAAACACTGCCTTAATCAAATGTATCACTTCATATTTCTTAAATTTTAAAAAAAAAATCTGGAAGTAAATGGGTATCCTCGAGAGCTTATTGGCCATCTTGAGTTATACAGTGATAGCTGAACAGCATGATTCCTTCCCATTTATGAACATTTTTTATAGCCATCCATCTCACAAGCAGTGATTCTGGGTGGTGTACAAAGATATAAAGAAATGTAAAAAAGGAGCAAATGGAGCTGTACAGTTGTGCAGAACCATCTCCTCTCCCCTCCCTCAGCCAGTCCACAAAGCCCAAATGTTTGGGAAACTCTGGATTAGATTAGCAAAGGCAGCCTCAAGATCTCAATAGTAGCCTCAGACCCTCATGCCTGATGACAAAGCATGACAAAGGAGTTCTGGACGAGCTCAACCTTATTTCCATAATGTGGGTGCCTTTGCAGGGGAGCCCCATCTTTTTGGGCCTGCCAAGTGTAATTCTCTAAAAGCTGGGACCTTCAGCATGCTGCTGGATCTGATTGGGATGGGAAGATGTAACTGGGAAGAAGTGGTCCCTCAGAGAACTTGGACCTTGCCATGAAAGGCTTCAAAGGTCAAAGCCAGCACCCTCAACTGGATGCAGAAGCAGGCTGGTGACCAATGGTGCTCACAGTGCAAAAGTGTCACCTGTGCTATTCTAGAGACACACATAACTGATCATACTATCCTTGAAGAGTATCAAGAAGCTTCAGGCTGGTGAAACATTTTTCACCAGCCTGAAGCTTCTTGATACTCTTCAAGGGTCCTATGTAGCGTGGCACGACAAAACCGCACTGGTCAAAATCGCGGCGATAAAATCGCGGCGCTAAAGCCGATGTCATCACCGCGCGTCATCACCGCTGCGACAACAGCGCGGCAACAGAAGGGCGCTTTAAAACGGTGCCGCGGCAGAAAGCCGACTTCAATTAAGGTAAGCGTTAGGATTAGGTTTAGGGGTTTGTTTTAGGGTTAGGTTTAGGGTTAGGTTTAGGGTACTGAGTGCTTGGGAATGCGCGATTTTGCCCTCCGCGATTATGTCATCGCGGTAGGGTCGCGTTTTTCCCTAGCGCTTAGAACGGCGCGATTTAGTCTTCGCGCTTATGTCTCCGCGGATTTGTGGTGGAACCCTATGTAGAGCACATTGTAGTAATCCAATTGGGAGGTGACCAGGGCATGAGTAACTATGAGCTGAGCTCTCCAATACAGGAACACAACTGGTGCACAACCAGTGGTGGATTAAGGCTCACTGGTGCCCTAAGCACTGACAAATCTTGGTGCCCCCCCCTCTTTTGTACATACTGTACAAATCTTCATTGGTTTTTTTCCCCTTTCTCAACTTTGTGGTGCCCCCTTGGGCCTCGTGCCCGAAACAGGTGCTTAATCTGCTTAATGGTTAATATACCACTGTCCACAACCTGAAAGCATGCAAAAGCCCTTACATCTACACATCAGAAGGAGTTGTGAGTCCAAAGCAGTGGTGGGTTTCAAAATTTTTAGAACCTCTTCTATAGGTGTGACCTGCTTTGTGGGAGTGGCTTACTGGCCATGTGACTGGTTGGGAATGTCTTGCCAGCCATGCGACTGGGTGGGCGTGGCTAACTTGAAAATGTGGTGAAACTCACTTAACAACGCTTTTGCTTAGCAACCAAAATGTTGGCTCAGAAACTCTGGCATTTGAAGCAATCAAGTCTTAAAGCTGTCAAGTTGCAAGACCCTTGCACCCCTAACCCTTTAGGGAAAAAAACCCAGAGGTGTTCAAACTTGACAGCTTTAAGATTTGTGGACTTCAACTCCCAGAATTCCTCCTCTCACTCTTCATCTTGATGATGTGCAGGCAGGGGGGAGGGAGCTGGAACCGGTTCTAAACGGCACTGTAGATCTGTGGAACCTCATCTATAAAAGAGGTTAGAATTGGCAGGAACCCACCCCTGGTCCAAAAGGACTCTCACGTTGCACACCAGGTCTGTCTGAGGCACTGCAACTCTATCCACCACCAAAAGACTGCATAATTCTGGAAAAGGGCCGAACATCTAAAGCCCTTTAGCCTTGCCACGATTCATCTGAGGTCTGATGCTTTCCACCTCCTCCAACTGCGCCCCCTCCAATTATTTGCCGCCTGTAAAGCCCCCACCCAGCTTTTCTTTTTCTTTTTTCTTTTCCCACTGGGACGCCGCGTGCTCCTCAAGGAATATCCCGCCCCCGGGGCTGTTCCAATCCGTCGGTCTCGCAGTCGCAAGCAAGCCCCGGAGCAGCTCCGGCCAAAGCGAGGAAAGCAAACCGGTCCCGCACATCCCGCCTCTCGCATCGGCGCGCCCCAGTCTGGCGGGACGAGGTTTCGCCCCGCCGTCACCTGACCTAACCTGGCGGTTTGCTGCCGGAGCTGCCCGGAAGGGAGAATTAGGCTGAGCAGAAGGCGCAGAAAGGCGAGGGCGGGGAAGGGGAGGAGAGAGGGAGAGAGAGAAGGCGAGAGCCGCCCCTTGGCGTCTGGAACCTGCTGTGCAAGTCAAGGCGGGGAGGCGGCGCTGCCTGCTTGGTTCGTGCCTGGGCAGCGAGAACGATCCGGGCGCCGAGGAGAAAGGGGAGAGAACCCGAAAACCAAATGTGGGCAAAGGCATAATGGCAGCGCCTAGTCGAGGAGGCTGAAGGGGGGAGACTCGAGGCTGCTGCTGCCGCCGCCACGCTGGGCTGGGCCGCTCTCACCTGGCGCAGCGCTGAAGGCAGGAAGTCGGAGCCGCTGGTGCGAGCAGGGTAAGGTGGACAGGTAACCGGGAGGAGCCTGACTTTTCGGGAAGAAGCAGCCCTCCAGTCTCTCCCTGCCGAAGGAAGTCCAGGCCGGCTCCTCTCCTCCGGCAGGAAACAGCTGATCCTGCCTTGGGGTTTTTGCCCGAGGCCTCCGCCCGCTGAAGCAGCAGCACCTGGTCGCTTTGCGGAGCGCATACCCAGGCGGAGGCCTCCCTGCGGGGATGAGCAGCCGGGCCCGGGATTGCGGATAGAGAGGGGAAGGGAAAGCGAAGGGGGGGGGAGGACGCCGTAGCCTTGCTGCAGAATCGGACCGCGGGGGGGTGGGGTGCGGTGCGGGTGGAGCTGGTGATGTGAGAGAGGCAGACGGCGCGGGGGTGGTGAGGGAGAACTATCCCTGCCGGATTTGGGGGTTGGGGGGGGGAGGAAGCAGATGTGAATACAACAAAGAGTCTCGTGATGCCGTCAGAGGCTCTGGCTGGGAGAGGATCTGAAAGCGGGCAAGGCAGGTGTGGCAGAGAGGAGACTGCGGGTGCAGCCGTGTGAGTCCTGGCCAGGTAAACGGAGGTAATACATCCACTTCCCCTGCTGGGATGCGGAGCTGTGGGTGTCGCTGGGCGTGCCTGTGTGGAAAGAACAAGGAAGAGGTGTGCAAGTTGCAGGATGAGGGGGAGGGGGGATCTTAGTATTTCAGTGACTACAGGTAGGGCATTGTTTTCCATGAAAGCAGGTGTAAGAAAAAGGTGTAAATCTCCTGCCAGGTTTATAATTTGGGATTAGTGATACTTTGGAGTCTCTGTTTGCTTTCTTCCTTTCTAGTTCTGCCACCTGCTCTGCCGCCACCTAGCATAATTTTCCTTGAACTAATCCCCTCTGCCCCTTCTTTGAGGCGATGCTTGCTACTGCCTCAGCCTTCTTTCTAAACAAAGAGCTCATGGTGCTCCAACCTAGGTTTTGGAAATGCGAAGGTTAAAGGTGCTTCATCTTTCTCCTCTGTTCCCATTGCCCTCCCACTGATTCGCCAAAGGTTTTCTGAAAGAAAGGCAGTTTAAGCTGGCTGGCAATTTTTTGTGGTCACACCTTGGCTTGACTGTTGGCGTGGCTTTTTCCTCCACCCTTTTTCTCTTAAGGTGTGGATAGCTGCTGGCAGTGGTGGCTTCATAATGGTGAAAGATCTGGGATGAACCCTGGCCTAGCTAGCTGAGTTGGCATTTGGTGGCTGCCAACCAGGCAATCTCCCTTGAGCATGTTCTTTTGATCTAAGATCCTTCCTGTCCTTCTGTTATTAAGCTTTTCTAGTAATTTTTCATTTACGCCATTCCACAGCTGCTCTTTCTTGCATTTTGCTTTATTCTTATTAAACTCTTTTCCCCCTTTCCCCCTCTATCAGATGGATTATTGAGGCCTGCCTGCCTGTGTTTTCCTTTAAACTTCCCCTCCTTTTCAGAAAATGTCCACAATAAGCACTCGTGGTGTGAATTTGCCACCTCTGAGGTTTAGCGAGATGATTAAAGATACAGCCACTGAAGGGGGGCAGGGAGGAGATAAAATAAGCATTGCAAGCTTTGATTACTGTCCTGACTTGTGTCTGCATTGTGGGGCCAATAAGAGCCTGCTTAGCATGTTTATTCCCTTCCTTCTAGTAACAGATGCAAACATGTCTTTGCAGTTAGTTGCATATATTAGAAGAGCAAGCAGATTGAGAAAGAGAGATGCTGTGTTAAAAAGAATAAAAACCAAACCTCCTTTTATTATTTCAAGTTGGATTTTTAGGAAGCATCTTGTGAAGCATTTAGAGTAACACAGCCGGTATATTCATAATCCTTTCAGGGATACATCAGGTTCTTATCTTTATAGTGGCAGGACTAAGGGAGAATGAACAGACAGATTTCCACCTTGATGCTTTTCAGCTGTGTTGAATAACAGCCTCTAATAATTCCAGCCTCTTGGGTTGTGTTGTGTAAGTACCAATAAGACCATTGAATATATAAGCTGGGGAAGATGTCAGTTCTAATTCACACAATTGGAGGGTACTAAGTTCAATTTTTTAATTTCTATATGGAATGTTGGAATACTATATGGAATTCTATATGGAACACTGGAATTTCCTGCCTAGGCAGGGGGTTGGACTAGAAGACTTTCAAGGTCCCTTCCAACTCTGCTATTGTATTGTATTACTACCTGGTTAATATTACAACAATGATGGCCACATGAGTTGCTACTCCTCTATTTTGTGTGGTAAAGTACACCTATTTCATGAGTGCCCAATTTTGTACATTTTTCTTTGAGAAGCTGCTGTGAAATTGGCAACATAGAATGCTTGTGTTGTGGGATGTGAGTTACAGTTCTAGTCTTTCTCCTTATGAATTTGCAACCACTTTGAATCTGACTTGTTCTAGAGCTGAATCTCATATAATACAATCAAAATATATTTAAATGGGAGTAAGTTCATTGAGGCTTAGTCCTGCTTCAATGTTTCATTGGTGACCTTACAATCTCTTTCTTCATACTATGCTTACATTCTAAAATTGTATGTAGTTCTTGCGTTCTGTGCTTAACTTCTTCAAATGTGTCTTTTCATAGGTCACCAATGAAACAGGTACTAAAGTTATAGGTTAATGGGCTTGCTTTTAGCAATTTGCTGCATTAAGTTTGTGCCACAGAGAATAAATTTATTTCCATGGAAACACTATAAATTCTTTTAGTATTCCAGCCCCCAATGCTTTTTAAATCAACCTATGGAATGATCACAGTTATTTGAAAAAATGTTAACAAAGGTGAATAAAAATACAGTCAAAGGATAGCCAAAATGGTCCTGAAACTGAATAGAAAAGTTACAATATATCATTTTCTTTTAATTTAGAAAAAAGTCAATTGAGATGAGTAGGCTAAAGACAATATTTAAAGTCTTTCAAAATATTCATGGTTTTGAAAACTCACTGTCAAGGCCCACTCCACTCCATAATTAGGAAAGAAGACTAAGAGACTCCATGGGTTGGAAATCCAAAGTACTTTTACTAATTATAAATGGTAAGCGAGCAGTAGTGAAGCAAGATCTGAATAATATGGCGCGAAAGCAATTGATATATAGGCAAACCCGTTCCCCCCCTTAGGATCAAAGCTCCAGTCCAATCATAAGTCCTTCAAATGTCAGGTGTGAGATAACTTCAAAACGACAGGCCGAAGATGGAAGTGTAGGCCGTTGATGCAGGCGGGAAACACGTACGCATGCGTAATCCCACCGACTGGTACATCCTAGAACATTCCTCCAGCACATCAATTAAATCCCTCCCACATACACGCCCCCCCCTCCCCGTTTCATGGCAGCTGAAGCAACAGCAAAGCAGAAGCTGACATCCGGCCGTCCCCCGGAAAAAGGCTGTCAGGCCTGGAAGAAACACAAACAAAACAGACAAATAACAAAACAAATGAAAAGGGAGGGGAGAGAAGTCAAGGTTTGTCGGGATAAGAAGCATAAAATTTCTGGAGTAAGCGGGGCGCACGAACGTGGGACTTATCAACCCATTCCGTGTGGGAGGGGGGAAAATGTTTCCAAGCCACAAGGTATTGGATGCGATTACGGTGCCGACGGGAATCAAGAATGTCACGAATTTCAAAATGATGTTCCCCATCCACAAGTAACGGAGCAGGCGGAGGGTCATCTGTGGGCCTTAGGTTGGACACTCGAACAGGTTTGATGAGGTTAATGTGGAACACTGGGTGGATACGGTTGAGATGCTTGGGCAATTGCAAACGAACAGAAACAGGATTGATAACCTTCACAATTGGGAAAGGGCCAACATACTTGGGACCCAATTTCTTCGATTTTGTGTAGTATGCAAGAATTTTGTGGACAAATACACTAAATCTCCAACGTGGTACTCATAGGGCTGAGAGCGTTTCTTATCAGCCTGCTTCTTATGAGCCTTATGGGCAGCGTCCAAGGTGGAAAGAGTCAGGGGCCAAAGGCGACTGAGACGCTCACTCCAGTCTGCAACGGAAGGAACCTGAGGCTGGGCCGTAGGCAGTTCGGGGATAGGAACAAAATCCTGGCCGTAAACGACCCGGAAAGGGGTGAAGCCCGTACTGGAGTGAACCGAATTGTTATAGGCCACTTCAGCATGCGGTAACAAGTCAACCCAATCGTCCTGTTGATAATTGATAAAACAACGTAAATATTGTTCAAGGACGGAATTAGTACGTTCACAGCCGCCATTAGTCTGAGGATGGTAGGCGGAGCTAAGGCCTTGGGCGGAACCAATGCGTGCGAGGAACTCCTTCCAAAATTTAGATGTGAATTGGACTCCACGATCGGAGATAATACGGTCGGGAATCCCATGTAACCGGTAGATGTGGGAAAGAAATAATTTAGCCAACGCCTTGGCGGAAGGAATTTTGTGGCAAGGCACGAAATGAACTTGCTTGGAAAACAAATCAGTGACCACCCAGATGACGGTGTGCCCCTGGCTCTCGGGGAGGTCAACAATAAAGTCCATAGAAATCTCCTTCCAAGGTGCAACCGGGCGGGCGACAGACTGTAGAAGTCCCTGCGGTTTCCCCGGCGGCTTTTTGGCGGCAGCGCAAACTGGGCAACTGGCCACATAAAGCTCAATGTCCTTTTTTAAAGAAGGCCACCAGAATTGTCTCTTCACAAGGTGTAAAGTCTTGACGAATCCAAATGACCCGCCATCCGGGAGTCATGAGCGCGACGAAGGACGACAAGTCGTAGGGAAGCGGGGACGTATAATTTAGCACCTATCCACGGTAGATCGTCCCTCATGGTGCACTCGTCCCGATGGGTCAGGAACCAGTCGTCTTGAGGAAGAGCCGCTTTGAGGTTAGAAAGTAGATCGTGAGGCACTACCTCCTGAGCCTTGGTCTGTTGACGTGTGAGTACCGGAGCTGCCAAGAGCGGTTGGACGATACTCAGTTTGGAACAATTATACTGAGGCAATCGGGACAAAGCATCGGCCATGAAGTTCTTACCGCCCGGGATATACTTGAGAGTGAAATTGAAACAGTTAAAATATTGGGCCCACCGCATCTGTTTGGGGGAGAGACGACGAGGGGTGCGTAACGCTTCCAAGTTCTTGTGGTCAGTCCACACTTCAAATGGGTGTATAGAGCCTTCGAGAAAATGGCGCCAAGTAGCGAGGGCCCAACGGACCGCAAAAGCTTCCTTCTCCCAAACCGCCCAGCGCCGTTCTGTGTCAGTGAGTTTACGTGAGGTGTACGCGCAAGGCTGTAAGTTACCTTGGTCATTGGCTTGTAGCAGAACGGCCCCAACAGCGACATCACTGGCATCCGCCTGGACGACGAAAGGCTGGGTGAGATCAGGATGTTTAAGAACTGGTTCAGCGGCAAAAAGGCGTTTAAGTTTTTCGAATGCCGCCTGGCATTCCATGGTCCAGTCCAAAGGCTTATTGGGTTTAGGCTTCGGGTCGCCTTTAGTCTTGAGTAAATTAGTGATAGGGAGAGCAATGTTGGCAAAAGAGGGAATAAATTGACGGTAGAAATTAGCGAAACCCAAAAAATTTTGCAACTGTTTACGAGTTTTGGGAGCGTCCCACTCAGTGACCGCCTTCACTTTTTCAGGGTCCATTTCAACGCCATTCGAGGAGATACGGTAGCCCAGATAGTCGATAGTCGTTTGGTGAAACTCGCACTTAGACAATTTGGCATATAGGTTGGCAGCACGGAGTTTTTTCAAGACAGTGCGCACCAGATTGACGTGGTGGTCGTAAGAGCGAGTATAAATGAGGATATCGTCCAGATAGACGATAACGCCCTTATGAGATGATCGTGGAGGATCTCATTAATGAATTGCATGAACACAGCAGGAGCCCCCTGTAGGCCAAAAGGCATAACTCGGAACTGGAAACAACCAAGAGGGCAGTTGAATGCGGTCTTCCATTCGTCCCCTTCCTTAATGCGTACTCTATAGTAAGCTTCCCGCAGGTCCAATTTTGAAGATGCGGCCCTTCCCCAGTTGCGCTAACAAGTCCTTCATCAGTGGTAGTGGTAGAGGTTTTGAGTACAGATGGCGTTAAGGTTGCGAAAGTCACAGCACAAACGAAGAGACCCATCTTTTTTTCACGAAATAGGACAGGGCAGCCACCTTGGTCGAGCCGGTTCAATGAACCCACGTTTCAAATTTTGTCAATGAAAGAACGCATCTCCTCCATTTCCCTGGGTGACATGGAGTAAATGCGGGGTTTTGGGAGTTTGACCCCGGGTAAAATGTCAATGGAGCAGTCAGTAGGCCGTGGGGGGGTAGAATGTCCGAAGATTGCTCGCTGAAGACGTCCCTAAGATCCAAATATTCTTTCGGGATTTTTTCCTCTCCTGCAATCCTCTCCTGCCCTCTAGCGGCTACTTCAGGAATGTCAGTGACTTCAGGTTGGTCCGGAGAGCCCTCCCCCACTGGAGGCACCTTCGAGCGAACACGCAAGCGGCCTGTCCGCCAATTTATGTGAGGGTTCCACTTCCGGAGCCATGGGATGCCCAAAATGAGTGGTCTGTCCATGCCAGGTGCGACCACAAAAGAGATTAATTCAGTATGGGTACCCATTTTCATTTCCAAAGGCTCAGTAAAAAAATGGGCGGGCCCCCCCCCCGCAATCGAGCCATCTATTTGGCAAAACACAATCGGGGTTTTCAAAGTGCGCAATTTGATGCCCAATTTTTCTACCATGGCGGGATTGATCATGGATCGGGAACCAGAATCAAGTAAAGCTAGGAGGGTGGCAGGGGTCCCCTCAGGAGGAACTTTTAATTCAATAGGGATGAGAAGGGGCCCCTTGTTTGAACTCACCCAGCGAGGCGAGTGTCGTCATCAGAGTCCTCAGAAGAAGAGGAGTTAGCATCTGCGTCACCCTCCAATGGCTGGGCAACAGGAGGGGGGTTGGTTTCCCCAGCGAACGCTGTCTCCTTCTTCTTCTTGTCAGGGCCTCTGGCAGGCTTGTCATCACGTCTGGGAGGGGGTTGGGCAGAAGAGGCAGTTTAGCGCGACATTCGGGGGCGGTGTGCCCGAGCTTGCCACAACGAAAGCATGTTAACGGTCTGGAGGAGCCAGAAGGGGGCCCTCTTGCGTCGCCTCGTCGTTTGGAGAACGATTGCGTAGTAGGAGGGGGGAGGGACCGGGCAGCCTTCTCCTTCCGCTTCCTTCTTTCTTCAGTGGCATAACGCAGACGGATTAAGTCAAGCTCGGCGTCTGCAGCATGCTCAAACCACGTGATTAAGCGTCTTGGCAGGTTACGATTGACACATTGTTGATAAATGTCTGCGTTCAACCCTTCGGCAAATCTGTCCAGAAGGGCGTCCTCCCCCATCCTCTCATGTATTGTGAGAGACACTGAAATTCCTGGATGTATTGGGCGACAGGTCTATCGTCTTGGTCGAAGGTTAAAAACTTCAATTTGTTCCGCTTCTCAGTTAATGGGTCATCAAAACGTTGACGGAAAGCCTCCATAAAACGGTTGAAATTCCCCAAGAGGGGAGATCCAGACATGTGCAAAGCAGTCGACCACGTAGCCGCTTCACCATCCAAAGATAAAAGAATCATTCTGACCCTTAAAGTGTCAGATTCAAAGTCCCGGCCATAAATTTCCATGTAGTTAAACACCTGCATAAGAAAGGAGGGAAGGCTAGTAGAATCCCCCTTAAAACGTACAGGCAAGGGAGGGATTTTAGCCATTCGATGTCTTCGGGGGGGAGGCTGGGGGGGAGGTCCTCTTGATCAGCGAAACCTCTAGCCGCAGGGGAGACGCGGGCCGAGGGGGGGGGGAGAATCCTGGCGTGGGTAACGTTGCCAGTTTCCCAGTCTCTTTCCTCCTCCCCCCTTCTCTCTTCCAAAAATGTTTGACCCCAATAATCAGGTAATTCACTCCGCTGGGGTTTTCTCATCGGCCCCGGTGCTGATAGCCTCTCCATTCTCCTTCATCGCCCCCTCTGCTTTCCCCACAGTACCTTTGGCTCCAATAGTCAGGGACTTCACTCGCCTGAGGTTTTCTCACAGCACCTGGCTCCAGCGAAGTTTGTGGAGGTGTCTTTGGGTGAGCCCAGCATTCCAGCTTGTCTCTATCTCTCTTTGCCCCGCTGAAATTGACCAACGGGGTGGGGGGAAGGTTCAGGCTGACTGGAAATTTGCAGTTGAAATAATCTTCGTGCAAAGGTCGGTCAGACGGGCTGGGCTGGTGTAACGAAAGGTCGGGAGGTCCTAGTTCACTGGAATCCCCTCCAGCTGCGCCTCTTCCTCTCTGGTCGGAGAAGACATTCTTTCCCTTCTCGGTAGACGTAAATCTCCTGGAAAGGGATATATTCAGATCTTCTCTTGTCAAGGCCCACCCACTCCATAATTAGAAAGAAGACTAAGAGACTCCATGGGTTGGAAATCCAAAGTACTTTTACTATTATAAATGGTAAGTGAGCAGTAGTGAAGCAAGATCTGAATAATATGGCGCGAAAGCAATTGATATATAGGCAAACCCGTTCCCCCCCCCTTAGGATCAAAGCTCCAGTCCAATCATAAGTCCTTCAAATGTCAGGTGTGAGATAACTTCAAAACGACAGGCCGAAGATGGAATGTGTAGGCCGTTGATGCAGGCGGGAAACACGTACGCATGCGTAATCCCACCGACTGGTACATCCTAGAACATTCCTCCAGCACATCAATTAAATCCCTCCCACATACACGCCCCCCCCTCCCCGTTTCATGGCAGCTGAAGCAACAGCAAAGCAGAAGCTGACACTCACCCAGTCTCATTCATATTCCTTTCCTGTAATGCAAGGTCATTTGTCTAGCAAAATAGAGGAACCTTTGGGAACTGTCCCAACATTTAAAGAAAATTATCAATGTGAATGGCTTTAAAAGAGGATCAGGCAAATAATGGAGGAAAAAGCACAACTGCATACTGGTTTAATAGATATAGATTACCTCTATTATTAGTTGCTAAGAATGTGTGGAGAGGAGTTATTGTCCTCATGACTTGAGAATGCTTGGCAGATATCTGTTTTGCAATCCCTGGGAATAAGATTCTAGACCAGTGTTTCTCAACCTTGGCAACTTGAAGATGTCCGGACTTCAACTCCCAGAATTCCCCATCCGCTGGCTGGGGAATTCTGGGAGTTGAAGTCCGGACATCTTCAAGTTGCCAAGGTTGAGAAACACTGTTCTAGACAGAGAATTTAAATCTGGCTCCTCTTTATGTTCCTAAACTTAGATTAAAAAAAAAACTTATGTTTCATTTGGATGTTGACAACATTTTCAGTTTCAATCTAATTTTGAAATGCTGTTATTCAAATATGATTATTAAACACATTACCAAATTTGAGCTATTCCTTACCAGATTGTTTCATGCCAATGAAACAAATATATTTAACATTACTTCTGCGGAAGTTGTTTTCTTTGACTATTTTTGGGTTGTTTTGCTAATTTAAAAATTATTTTTACTTTATTGTGTTTTTTTTTTAGGAAAGAGAGTGCATAGTTTTAAGCAATCAAATAAATATTACATAGAAAAAAAACCCTAGGTAATTAGATTTTTCTAGCAATTCATCCTCCACACAGTGGCTTTAGGCCTCATAAGATTGTTATAGGGAGAAATAAGATGGAACATTATATATTCTTTGACCACTGTATGAAAGGCAGGATATGCATTCAATAAATATGAGAATATTTGGAAATGCATAAAATTGTTTTTTAAAATAGATACACCTAATTCTGAGTATTCTTAGCCTACACACAAGTATTATTAAGATAATTAAATTCTGCATTCTAGAAAGTTAGGAGACAGGAGTTGTTTTTAAATTATTTAAGGTGTGTTGGGAATGAATTTATAAGTAAAATTGTTCATACAGAAGATCTGTTATTGCTGCCAGTGCCAGTATTCCTATTTGTATATGCTAATTTTCTGCCACTGTACTATCCTGGATATGTTAATTTAATGCCTATTATTATAGAAAGAGATATAAAGTGTTGTCACCTTTCCTTTCAAAGAAGACCAACATGCGAAATTTATTTCTGATTGAATATGCTTGTGTTTCTATGGTTATTATCCTTTATTTCTGTAAATTGTACTAATTTATATTTTGTGTATGCTTTCCTGAAATTAATTTTTGAAATTACAATTTATATTTAAAAAACAAACAAACCCCTTTTCATTTTTTTACTTGAATGACTTCCCCCAGAGAAGATTATGTAGCCCTTCTACCTTCAAGTATATAGGTGAGAGCATAGGTGTAATTAAGCCAAGGTTTAACAGAAAGTCTGGTCTTTCATGTGCATGTTTTCGAGCATGGCAATTACTGAAGGTTGCAGGATCTATGTCATGATACTACCACATGATCATGAAGTTTGGGCTTTGGAGATTCTGGGTGATGTTATTCCTTAGATTTATATTTTGCCTTTCTTCCAGGAACTCAATTTTGATGCATGTAGCACTAATTCTCATGATTTTTAGCTCTCCAATCTTGAGACACAGGTTAGTGTGATAGAAAGTAAAAGATCAAGTTACTTTGTGAACTTTTCTGGCTGAGTTTATATTTGAACCTAGGCCTCCTTAGTCCTGTCAAACAAATTAATTATTACATATTTTTAAAGAAAGACTAATACTTTAATGCTTCATTATTTTGGAAACAGAGTAAAAAATTAGAATTTTTTTCTTGGGACTGTTTTTCTGAAATTTAGCAGCATAAATTCAATAAAGCTTGAAGAATGACCAACAGTATTCAGAGTCTACATTTGACTGGTAGGTTGTGAGTTTCCCCACTACTGTACTACAGGTTAGATATATAGATATAACCGTGATGGTGAACCTATGGCACACGTGCTGGAAGTCGCACACAGCGCCATCTCTCTGGACATGCCAGCTGTCCCCTGTTGCTCTTCTGGGTTCTGGCGCGCCAGTCTTCGCGTGCACAGGAGCACCGGAAATGGGAAGACCAGCTTCCTTGTGCTCATGTGCGCTCTGGGAAGCTGAGTTTCTGGTTTCTGCTGATGGCCAGCTGGATTTTGTGTGCATATGCATGCCAGAAATTGGAATACCAGGTGACCAGTGCACATACGCATGCCGGAAACCAGAAGCTCAGCATCGTGGCACGCACATGCACACCAGGGAATTGATCTTCTGGTTTCTGGCACTCCCTTTTCGGTACTAAGTTCTGAAAAGGTTCACCAACACTGAGATATAACAAACCTGGATATTATAGAATTTTGAGAGTGGTATATATTTGAGAGTGATTTAAATGCTAAATATACCTGGCAAGATTTAATTGCAGGTCTAAATACCATTGTAGAAACTCTTTGAATGACTATTGGCAAATCATTATCACTTAGATCAACCTATCTTATAGGACAGTTATTGAGAGAATATTTGGGTGCAGGTATACTATGTACACTGCCTTGAACTGAAGTAAATATAAATCTAATGAATGAGTACTTTAAATCTTAATTGATTGGGATTGACCACATAAATAAACATGAACTCCATAGACATTTTCCCTCCTCCAAGAGTAATGAGTTAAAAGCAAACCCTTGAGTTATAACCATAGCCTTTTAAAAAGAGGAATAAATCGGGATTATCAGTTTAAATGGGGATTAAGTAGTCACAATTGTTGACTACAAGGCTGAATTTATACACTGTGCTAAACCATGTCAGTTACATTTGCACAACATACTAGATATGTTTTGTTGTTTTGTACTTTAGCATGTTGTATAACCTTCAGTTTGTGTAGATGCCAAATAATTTAATTTGCTAACAAAATATAAATGTATCATTAAAGGAGAATATTTGTAGCTCAGAGTTGAAATGGTGTGCTCTACTTTGGTGCTCTCTGAGCATAATTGTTTTTTTGCAGATTGTTTCATTACTCAAAGTAGGTAACATCAGCACCAAAGACCCCTCAAAATTAAATGTATAGTATATACTGTATCTTCTTTATGCTCGGTTTCTGAATCTTGTACAAGATGCACTACTTTCCCTTCTCTCTTAAAGCCTCATTCATTGCTCTGCTGACATACTTGACTGTTTTGTATTGGACTGAAAATTATATTCTATTAAGTCATCAGAATGATCAACAGACAAACTGTCTTGTCTCTCTCTAATGTGTTTGAGAAATTAATTTCTCTATTGGTAATTTTTTTCAGGGCTTGGCTTCTGGTGAGCTTTCATTCATAACCAATTTCATTGTATACATGATGTACAATGACAATAAAGGTTATACTATATCAACCATTGATTGTTATTGTAATGGGACATAGACACATATAGTGTCTATCTTCTGAAATATAAACATGATGGATTTTTAATCAGAAGTAATTGGACTTCTAGAAAGATTATTATTACAAACCTAACCAGATTTTTCTCTTTTGCTCAGATAGGATGGTGAAAAGTTAAAATGCCAAACAGTAAAATGAGCACGACATCATGGTTCCTGGTGAGTGGGACAGGTATTCGCCATCGGCTTCCTCGGGAGATGATATTTGTTGGCAGGGAAGACTGTGAACTCATGCTCCACGTAAGTGCATTCTCTACATAAAAAGGCAGAGTTTTAATTCTAACCATGAGAGTAGGATTTCAGCTAACCATAATACACACCATGATTCATATTCAGGTTTGAAGCAGGAAGGGATGATTGAGGTCCAGCCATAGGCACCCATGTTGGCAGGCCTCAATTAATGACCATATGCTTAGCAATCCTTCAAGGATATGATGGGAACCCACCCCCTACTTATAACCCAGTTCCAAAATTCTGATGGTTGGGCCAATCAATTTATGATTTTGCTGAAAACTGGCATTAGCTTCCAGTTTTCAGAAACAATGCTCCATAGTGAACAATGAGTTTGCTTAATAACTGTGGATTCACTTAATGATCTTGCTGATTTATTTAATCAGCTCTGCAAAAGTTGTAATATTGAGTCAGTCATGTGATAATCCACTTTATGACTGTCATGACTTACAGTTGTGGACTTCCACTTCTCAGAATTCCCCAGCTCCAGCTATTGTCTAACCCATAGTTTGTCATGATCAACACAAGCACAGAAAGCTTTGGGACATGATATTTCCCTCCTTTTTTGGTGAAAATATTCCCCTTAGATCAGTGGCTCCCAAGTTGGGGCCCAGGCCCCCCAGGGGGGCAATTTGATTTTTAATGGGGGCAATTTGAACCTTGTTTAAACCAAGTTAATGGCCTTTTAGGCTTCCTCCCCGTGAGTAGAGTTCACTTTTTGAGTAAAGTAAGAATTATATTGGGGGGGGGGGGGAGGAATCAGGATTTTAAAGATGCTTAGGTGGGTCATGGCCAAAAAAGGTTGGGACCACTGCCTTAGATGAACCAGAGTTTGGTTCAGACAACATATTATACTGCTTTAAATATAGTGCCTGTGTTTCTACCTCACACTAAGCCATAATGTGATTTGTTTTATGACTTATATCAATATGTGAACTCAGCTAATTTGATGTGTAAAAATGGTTTATTGGATAGTGCAATAGTGAATCCAGCATTTTAGTTTTTTAAAAAACAGTACTTAAAATAAGCCATGGTTTATTGCCAAGGTAAACCGAAACAATTTAAACAATCATAACCATATTTCTATGGGAGGATAGGTGAGATATAAATTACAATATATAGCTTGAAATTAGTTTATTTTAATTCATCTTAAAAGGTTTACTAGCATTTTGTCTAATACTTTTTTTTCTTTGCTTGCGATAACAAACATAATTATGAAGCATTATGTTTGTTATTGCAAGCAAAGAAAAAAAATTATTAAGTAGTCTTTAAGGCTGTGCCAAATGAAGTGGGGAATATGTGTGTTAGAGGCTTGCTAGGGTTTGTTCTTGGGCCAGATGTTAAGGCTTGGCATCAATTTCTTCTTAAGAGCTTTTGAGAATATGGGGCAATAATTGAGTTGGTTTAAACCAGGGTTTTCCAATCCTGCTACCTTGTATGAACTGGGGAATTCTGGAAATTGGAAGTCCATACACCTAAAGTTGCCAAGATTGGGAAACACTGGTTTAAACAAAGATTGTAAGCAGAACAGAATACTTAATTACCGGTATATATTTACTTAGAGAACAACCAACAACTGTTTTCTTTTTACTGTGGTTTACTCCTAATCTTTCTATAAGCTTTCTGACCCTATTTCACAATTTGAAAATATTCAACATGCTCATTATGATTAAGAAGGCTGAAATAATTATATAGTAAAAAATGGGAACTTCGTTAAGCCTTATGTTTGAACTAGTTGTGGACAAAACTCCAGTTGCTGGGTGTGTGTGTGTGTGTGTGGTATTGGCCAGGAATCCACTTCTACATCTACTCTGAATTCTGTGTTTAGATTTGGAAATGCTCCTGGGCTTGTGGAGTTGACACATGCTTGATCTGTACTTCAGGCATTCCAACTTGCACTAAATAACTAACACTGAAGGAAATTTATTCCACAAATGGATAGTTGGGCTGCTGTTTTAAATACTTGTCCACTGAATGACATGGAACTTTGATCTGAAGTCTTGTGCATGGCGTAGCAAAGCATAGGCCTCTGATAATTAAAGTAGCAGAAATATGTGATGGGATATACTGTTATACTTTAAGAGGTAGAGTGAACAATTATATCAGCTTAAAGATGAGCCTTGTAAGAAAGCAGCTTTGTATCTTTTGTTTTTATTCTGTGTTGAGCTTGTGTAGCATTTTAACAGGTAACTTGTAGATCTTCTAGATTTCTAAGTAATCTACCTTTCAATGCCTTTTGCTGCATCAGTCAGGGCCCCCTGCCCATTCCCTATGTTGTTTTGGACATAGAATGAGAATGAGGCAAATTTTCCTGCTAAGTACTGTAGCCTAAATCATGCTGGGCAGCTGGAGGAGTTCTAGAAGCATTATGATTTCTTAGAGATCAGTTTCTCATCCTTGAGAGAAGATGCAGGACATTATTAATTGGGTTTTCCACAGATTCTTAGAAGTCCTGCGACTCATTGCAATATTCCCTTCCTTTTCTTGCATCCATGCAACATGTGAATGTCTTGTTTTGAGAAGAGTAAACTTTGCCTGTAATTCAGAAAAATGCTCCATGTCCCACACTAACACTGATGAGGTAATCAATTTCTTTTAAAAAGAACACAATTCTCCTGAATAAACCTAATTAGAAAGTGATGGAATACAATATGCAGATGAATACAGAGCTACTGAGTAATGTCTCTTATTTTGAAGTTACTGATAAAATAATATGTATGTATGTATGTGTGTGTATACACATACATACACACACACATACATACATACATACATATACATATACATATACATATACATATATATTTAGTGTCACAACCCCTGATATGCCCCAATTATGGGAGGAAGCTAACTGCTTCCATTATCTGTCAATCGGCTCGTCACAAGAGTCCATCACGACAGAAACCCAATATTTTTACTGTTGCCTTTGTTGTTATATTTGTGTTATATTTGTGCTGATAAATAAATAAAGGGAGACTAGTATAGATCTATTTCAAGCTGTTTAGCTCTCATCAGCTAGCCATACCCTTACTGGGATTCGAACCTGTGCTATATCACATCTTAGGCAGACGTCTTAGCCATTAAGCCACAGGTCTCCTCCTTAATAGCTGAAGCCAGGGAAGAAGGTATATATTTAGTGTCACAACCCCTGGTATGCCCCAATTATGGGAGGAAGCTAACTGCTTCCATTATCTGTCAATCGGCTCGTCACAAGAGTTCATCACAACAGAAACCCAATATTTTTACTGTTGCCTTTGTTGTTATATTTGTGTTATATTTGTGCTGATAAATAAATAAAGGGAGACTAGTATAGATCTATTTCAAGCTGTTTAGCTCTCATCAGCTAGCCATACCCTTACTGGGATTCGAACCTGTGCTATATCACATCTTAGGCAGACGTCTTAGCCATTAAGCCACAGGTCTCCTCCTTATTAGCTGAAGCCAGGGAGGAAGGTATATATTTAGTGTCACAACCCCTGGTATGCCCCAATTATGGGAGGAGGCTAACTGCTTCCATTATCTGTCAATCGGCTCATCACAAGAGTCCATCACGACAGAAACCCAATATTTTTACTGTTGCCTTTGTTGTTATATTTGTGTTATATTTGTGCTGATAAATAAATAAAGGGAGACTAGTATAGATCTATTTCAAGCTGTTTAGCTCTCATCAGCTAGCCATACCCTTACTGGGATTCGAACCTGTGCTGTATTGCATCTTAGGCAGATGTGTTAACCATTAAGCCACAGAGTTCGACTCCTTATCAGCTAAGCCAGGGTGATAGGTATCTAGTAAGGGTATGGCTAGCTGATGAGAGCTAAACAGCTTGAAATAGATCTGTATTAGTCTCCCTTTATTTATTTATCAGCACAAATACAATACAAAATGTAATAAAGGCAACAGTAAAAATATTGGGTTTCGGTCTGGATGGCCTCTTGTGACAAGCCGATGGACAGAGAATGGAAGTAGTGAACTTCCTGCCATATTTGGGCATACCGGGGGTTGTAACTCTAAATAAATAGATAGATAGATAGATAGATAGATAGATAGATAGATAGATAGATAGATAGATAGATACACACACACACATACATACACACACACACACACACACACACACTTCACTATGGAGCACACTCTTTTTAGACATTAAAATAACCTCTGTGGCCTTTTGTTTTTCTGCTAAACCAGCTGACAAAGCATTACTTTTCATACTCTTTTAGTGAAAAAGCAACAAAACGTGATAGTAATTGAAAGCCTTGCTGCTGTCCTCCTAGTAAAATTCTCCCCATCTGATATTCTGGGTAAAGATTAGGAACTAAGTTTAGGAAATATGGAATGTAGCTGAATAGAGAACCCGAAAACACCTGGAAGAGAAGTGACATTGGCTATTCTCATGGACCTCCTCCTTGAGTAATTTGCTCAAGATGCTGTAAAGATGCTGATTTCGGTTGCTGGGTTTATACTGTGAATGTTTCCACTCCCCTTTCCTAATGCAGGGAGAAAAACTAATAGTTTAAAAATGCTCCATTGACAAATTTAAAACCAGTTTTTCAGTTTATATCCCTAAAAGCAACTGGATTGGCCGGTAACATTTTTCTTTTTGATGTAAAGGATAAATCCTGTTGGAGTACGGTAACTTCACTTTGCTGACTAACAGGATAGGTAGGACTGGGGCATTTGGTATCTGAGGGTTGGATCTCTACATATTAGTGGTGCAGTGTTCTGATTTCAGCCGTAGGAGGGTGCTAGGTACATGAATGACTGCTTTCTCCATTCAGAATCAGTCTGCCCTAGTCATGTTCTGAGAGCTGCTGTTTGCAATCCCACAGTTTGGTTTCTGTGGGGCTTGGGCTCAGAATTTTTTTTGCAGTGAAGGTGTTCTTTAAAATAGCCTCCTTTAGGAAACAATATATCATTTCTTCCTTTAGCTCTCCAAAAATTGATTAAATGTGTTTTTCTGAAGAATGTTTGGAAAATAATTGGGGTGTTTTCTCTTTTTGTTTCAGTATGTTGTTATGCTGATGCATTTTTACTGGGAAAGTTTTAATGTTCCTTTGTAATTTTCTGTGGATGTTTTAGCTTGTTGTAAGCCACTGGGAGTTCTTGAAGATTACATAAATCCACACAATGAATAAAAAAATAAAACTGTTAGATTTCCTGCGCGTTTTCTTGGGAAAACAAGATCGAACTAGTCTCTTCAGACATCATTAACAACATTTCTTTTATCCCTTTAGCTTTCTTTCTTTTTTTCTTGCTGCACACTGCAGCCTCCTACTTGTAGTAGGAAATGTCTCTGATATTTCTAGAACTTGGACTGTTATATATATATGTGAAATTTTGAACTGACTCATTCATTCAACACAGATTGTAAAAAAATAGTTGGTATAAATGCTTATTTTCTGCAATATATAAGTAATAAATTCATGCATTCAGAATTTAGAAAAGAGGAGTATACATAAACATGTATTCTGAAGCCTGAATTTTCCCCAAAAAGATGGAATTTGCTTTTTAATGTTGTATTGGTTTGCCTTATAGAGAGCATCACTGGTTAAGTTCTCATAGCCCGCTAAATAATAAAACTGTACCATATCATGCACCAATCACAAAGAAAATAGAATACTTTACCGTGTGGCTTTAAAAGTAGCCTGGGTCATGTTGAGTCTCACAACATACAATATCCATTTTAATTTAACCATATGCAGATCCAACTGAAGTATGTTTGGGCTGAATTGTATTGCTTAGTAGGTGGTGTGTTGGTGGCAGGGAGACTGACATAGCTGAATCTCTCTATGGGCAAGGGGGAGGGTGGGGGTGATGGTCTTTGGAAGTCCCTTTCCAGTCCAGATTTGTGAAATGATCCAGGCAATTAACATCATTTTAAATAGTAGGTAGCTAGTAGCCAGATAAAGGAAACATGTTCATTAAGGTTAAGATCTGATTAAGTAAATGCCAGGATGGGCACTATTGTAAGATATTCTAGGTACTTTTATGGAGAGGGTTCTACTATTACCCCCCTCCCCCCCTAATGAAGAGATGCAATGGGTTAGTTGCTAAGATGCTGAGCTTGTTGATCAGAAAGGTTGGCAGTTTGGCAATTTGAATCCTTAGTACCACGTAACAGTGTGAGTCCTGTTACTTGTCCCAGCTTCTGCCAACCTAACAGTTCGAAAGCACATAAAAAATGCAAGTAGAAAAATAGGTTGGTTTGGTTTCCACTTTGGTTGGAATGTAACAGTGCCCCGTGCGCCTTCAGTGTTTAGTCATGCTGGCCACATGATCACAGAGACATCTTCGGACAGCGCTGGCTGTTCGGCTTAGAAACGGAGATGAACATCGCTTCCTAGAGTAGGGAACAACTAGCACATACACTATATTGACAAAAGTATTCGCTCACAACTGCTTCTGATTATGTGGATGGGTGAGCGAATACTTTTGGCAATATAGTGTATGTGCGAGGGAAACCTTTACCTTTACCTTACTACTAATAAAGAGTAATATTGTCCAAATCTGATAGGTATTATATCTGTTAAAGAGGTACATTTCCCTTTGTGTTAATATCTCTCTTGGTATATTATTGGGGCTATTAAAACAATCTCTGTCTTATAACTTCCTAATTTAATCTTGTTGGTCTTCCCAGTCTCGCAGTGTGGATAAGCAGCATGCTGTAATCAATTACGACAAGGAAAAAGATGAGCACTGGGTGAAGGATCTTGGAAGCCTAAATGGGGTGAGTGATGAGCCCGAGTGCCAAAGGCTGTGTATGTGTATGATATCCAGGTTTCATTTTTGTAAGTGGGATTTTCAATTCCAGTTTGCTGAAGTGAAATGAAGCATCTCGGGTTGGAGTTAATAAGATAGGCTTTAAAAGAAAATATTTTAAATATTTTGATAAATCTTGTGATATCTCAAGATTTATGTAGCTGCTCCTTTATTGAGTTGATGCTTAGTTAGTTTTGCCACAAGCTCAGATTAGCTGTTCATAGACTGTTCTAAGCTATAATATGACTTGCTTGATTTTTACTTAGTAAACTGTGTGAAAGCAATCAGTATTTAATAAACCATTGTTAAACAATATATAATTCAATGCTATCCAAATAAGTCGATCTTCTGTACTTTCAGTAGATTAATGTAAATGTATACTCACTTGGAAGGCTTATTATGAACTAAGACAAGATACTAATCTAAGTTTCTTTTCGGCCATCCTTATTCCTTGCCTACTGGCTGACCTGCAATTACTTGTTTTTTTAAACCAGTGTTAGATGTTATAGCTTGTTCCTAAGAATGTCAAACCATCGCCCAGTGTTAACCCTTCAAGTAGGCATGATCAGGAAACAGGAATTATTAGAAATGTTAAAATGCACTTAATGCAGTTCAAGTATTTTTTCAGAATCTGAAAACCCCTCTCCTTTAATGTACCAGCTTACACAATCAAAATAGTTTGCATTTCTTTTTAACACTTTCTAGTTTCTCAAGACTCAGATGTATTTTCCTGTATTAGCTTTGCATTCACTTCCTCCTTTTTTTGAGTCAAACTCACATTTTTACACCTAGCTTGTTTGTGACTCAGCATGATTCTTCGGTCCATTGATTATGTCTCAGCATTATGTATAAACCAGACTATTAAAGAATTTGGAGAGTTTTATTATAGCTGGAAGATAACAGGTTGGGAATGCTTGTTATAGCAGGTAAATAATATCACTGATGTATTGGATGATTTACAGTAATGAATAAGAGTGATTTTACCTAAAAATTACAAAACTAGAAAATCTGAGTTTTGACCAATTGAGGGTATCTGCCAGGAGAAATGTGCTGCTTTCGGAAAAAATCACACATTGTTCTAATAACATAAGCAATTGGAGATACTGCTATTAATAGGAAGCTGACACAGAATTGCTCACATGAGTTTGTTACTCCTTGTTAAAGAATGTGGCTGTTCAGTCTGGAGTATTGAATCTGGAGCTGGGAAAGAGATATTTTGTGGATTTGTGTACTTGAAATACAGGTATTGAATTTAGAGTAGGGTATGAAACGAATGACTCATATGAAATGTGTTTAAATATTACCTTTGTCCTTGTTCGAGTTGTTTACTGTTTAGGATAAACTTCAGAGTGGCAATAAGAGCAACACTAAAACTTGATTTTTTTTAAAAAGACTGACTTTTACAGGTTAATTTTTGTACAAAATGAGTAACATAAAATCATTATTCAGATATTTCAATAATCATTTATCTGCCTCCTTTATAGCATGTTCATTAGTTGCTAGCTACAAGAGGATTATCACTGGAATTATGCCCTTTTTTCATGAGGCAGCTAGCAGTCAAGAATAACATGCAGAACAGATGAAAATAACACCATATTGGGGGGTGCCTCAAAGCCCAATGTGGAAAACTTTAGAGTGAGCAAGAGCCTCAGAGCTGAAAGCAAGGTTGCACCCAGCTTTTCAGGTTTTTTCTCCCTTTTCCTCCCCTCCACTTTGAAAAAGTTTTAAAGGTTTTCTTGTTTTCTCAGATTACATTAACCCTTTTTAAGGTCATCCACTACACTTTTTTTCCTGCCCCCAAATTATGGGAAAATATAATCTGAGGCCAATGGAAAGGAATATAGGTGTTCTATCTCTTAAACTCTCACTAATATTCACTATCTTTCAACAATCGAGAGCAAGAATGAGGTGACATTGAGGGTGACACCACCTCATGGCATTGAGGATTCCCTTGCTGAAGCACTGCTGAGTAAAGGTCCTAATCAGCTGGAGGTGATCTGCCTCCTTGATCAGATCCCATTTGCTTCTCAAGCAATTGTGTGATGGCTTCCTGGATTAAATGACCTTGGCTTTGTCCAGCAGGCATCTCCTTGATATGCTCAATAATCTTAGGACCTGTATTTGAGAATTTCAGGATACTTGTGGGGAATCTTGTTCCCATTGAAACAAGTTGATGGACTGCATGAGTCATTTAGTTTGGTGCATTGTACATAAAAAGGAGAAGAGCCCAGTGCTGGGAAAGATGCTGAGGGCAAAAGAAGAAGGGGACGACAGAGAATGAGGTGGCTGGATGGAGTCACTGAAGCAGTAGGCGTGAGCTTAAATGAACTCCGGGGGATGGTAGAGGACAGCAAGGCCTGGAGGAATGTTGTCCATAGGGTTGCGATGAGTCGGACATGACTTTGCAACTAACAACAACATAAAAAGGGAAAAGGTTATGTTTCAAGATAAAGAAATTGTAGGAGGAAAAGTTTAATAACTGGTATATTTGTATTAAAATAATAACTCCTCCCCCCCAATGAAGAAGAAGCTGAATGAATTGAGACCAGTTATAAATCCAGAATCACAATAGTTTGGAAGCAACGTGTGCAGTAAAGACCATTTCCTCTGTCTGCTTCTGCAAATGAGATATTCTTAGAAAAGCTTCTGATGTTAAATAGGGTTTCTAAGATAGATATCCAATTAGAGCTTTAACATTTTGAACCAAGCTTATTAAGCAATTAATGATCTGTGCAGATCATTCACAGATCATTCACCATAGGTATAATCTGGTCATGTTTCCATTTCCTGATTAGCAGGGTAGTTCTTGCTTCTGGCCAGTCCAGGTAATCTTCCTCATAAGAGTCCATTGTAGTACCTCTAGTTGACCCAAGTAGATCTAAGCAATTTGAGGAATGAATGATATCTTTTGTGGGAAAAGTACCTTATTAGGCTTATTAGGCACACGAACAAAGGCCTTGGGTGTATCCCCAGTATCTAATTTGGGAAAGCAAGATCCTTGTTTCCTCTTTCATTTGGAGAGCATGCCTTTGTTGATATTCTTGGTTATCTCAATGGCTTTTAGGTGTTGTAATCAGCCTTCCCTATTCAGCATTTTTCACATGTGCTGACCAGTTCTAATGTTCTTTTAGATTGCAAATTATGATTGTTGAAAGCCAACATATTTGCAAACTTGTCAGATTGATGAATACTGCTATACAAGACCACATTTTTCTTGTGCATCTGGCATAACCTGAAGTAGATAGCACTGCTTTGCAGTGTTTGTGCCTGCTTGACAATTACACTCCAGAAAGTAAAATAATCTTATCATGACCTTTATAGTTTTCTTGTTGGTGCCAAAGAAATTTTTTCTAATCCTCTTGGTTTGTAGGTCTAGGCATTTGTTATTTCAAGGAGATTATTAAGAGAGTAAGAATTCATCATCCAAAGTAGAAGTCAAGATGAAGCGGGACCATAAGGAATTCATGAAAAGAATATCCACCTCCTACCTATTGTCCAGAGATATCGATTTGAAGGGAAAAACTTGCTTCAACCATGGAAGCTCACATAATTGACAGAAATTCCTAAATATCTGCATTGTTTGCTGGGATTGCAAACCTCTGCAGCTGCAACAGCAGTCCAGTCCAGGAAAATATAGATTTAGCTTTAAAAATTGCCACAAGTTCTCCATGTCTGACATGAGCTTAAAAATATGTTTTTGCTTTTGAATCTGAAACATTGCATTATCTTACTGTACTGTATATTTAGAGCTAGATCTGATTATTTTGCATATTAGTATTGGCTATAATCTCCTGACCAGGGAGATTTTAGTTTATGACAAAATTGAGTTGGGGAGGGGTACTTTAGATATTTACAGAGGGGAATGGTTGAAAGCAGATGGTGAATCGGCTGCTGGCAGTGGCAGTGCTCCTTAAAAGCTTAATAGCTGTCATCACTTCAGTCTCCCATCATAAAGAGAGGAAAAGGGAGAGAATTTTTGGCCCCTGAGTTACAAGTGCCAGCAGCTTCAGGCATCATGGTCAGTATAATGTATGGTTCAGTATAATCTTGAAAGTCTCAATTGTGTCCCAAACATATTGTGTTCCTTATCCTTTCCTTTGTTTTGAGAGGATACTATGCCATTGCATTGAACAGTCATGAGGAACAGGATAAACTTCAATATGTCTGCAGTGTGGGGACATGCACTGCACACCTGCAACATCTGGGAGTCACAGAAAGTGCCAGATGTTCCAGGAGTGCTGCTAATGTTGGTATAGAATGTACAGCTCTGACAAAAAGATGGACATAGGGATAGGCAATGAGCATCTATTTGCTGTGAAAACCACCCACATTTAGTGAGAAATAGGCAGTTTCATCTTGGTCTTAATGTTCCAGTTTCTTTTTGAGGTCTGTTTCTGCAAAGGAAGAACAGAAAAAAACATCTACAAAGAAGCAGAGCCTACACTCTTATATCTCCCAAGTTAAAGGTAGGAGCAGGAAAAAGATTTCCCCAAGACTCAGTTCTAGCCCATTATTTGAACTGCAAATTGGACATAACCAGGGTTAGTGAAATATAGTATAGAAAATAGTACAGATTAGTGGTGCAATTCTGCCTGTTCTATCCGGTTCAGGCAAATCTGTAGTGGTGGTGGCAGGAGGCTCCACCCATCCACCCGGAAGACATTACTGTGCATGCACGGAAGGTCCTGTGCATGCGTGGAGGTGGTGCATGCACTCACATTTGCAAACCGATAGTGAAGGTGATTTCACCCCTGGTACAGATGCTATTATGGACATGGCTAACTCCCAATTTGGAATGACAAAAAAATAAATTCCTGTGGACAGAGGAAGGCAGGTGAAATAGATTGTATGAGCCTGTTTGGTGGGCTGCATCTTTTAGTTGAGGGGGAATACTGTTTCTGCACTCGGTGTTTGTTGATAGTTGATGTCTCTTGACTATAGTGAGGGTGAAATAGTTAAGAGTTCTCTGGAGAGAGCCTTTTACTTGACATTTCTCTTCCTCACCCACACTTTTAAAACAGGCTCAAATGAAGTTAAGTCTGCACCACCTCTGAAGGCCTCACTTCAGATAATTTCCTGGGCCTGGTTGCTGCCCCTCTGTAAAACATTGACCGTGTTCAACATTTTCTAGTTTTGTGTATTCTGGTTCAAATAAAGCTGCTTTTCTTGCCACAGCTCGCCTCTGTTTCCAATCACGTTAAACTAATATCAGCCAGAAAAAGATCATGTTCTCTACATTTGCCTTCCTGGACCCTAGGGTAGTTTTTACTTAAAAGTTTGGATCTCATATCTGGCATCTGAAAACATTTTGCAAAGCAATCCCATTTATTGAAGAGTAGCAGTTATCTGTTATAGCTGGCTTATCAAATTGCAGAGTATTTCGTGTTCTATCTAGCTATCAAGGAGGATAAAGCCATTGATGTTCACTGCTGGTCAGTATACATAAAATATGTAACTGATTGCAAATTCTTCAGCTGGATGTTTTTTTTCCAAATGCTCCCCCCTCTCTTGCAGTCCTCTCAGATTGCCTGACACATTTTACAACACTGAGGATGCCTCTCAGTGAATCTTACATCATTGATAAATGTTTGGGTGCAGCACCCTGGTGCCAAAAATAAAATATATTTCTTAGTAAAGTGTTGTGAAGAGATGGAATAATTACTTTAAGCTGTTGAACTGTTTCAACTATTAAAACTGAGATGGGCAATTTTAGAGCTCAGGACTATGTGCTTGTCTTTGACGCTAATAAAGTTTAAAGTTAAGATGGGAGTAATACAGAGTGGTCATAGCTGTGTTGCACTTAAGGTAAGGCTTCTTCAGGTTTTGTTTTTTAAAAAAATCCTGTTAGGAAGGGCTTACTATGTTTCCCCGAAAATAAGACAGGGTCTTATTTTCTTTTGTCCTCCGAAATAAGCACTTGGCCTTATTTTCGGAGAGATCTTATTATTTTTGAGGTGCAGGAGGCAGCAAGCATGGTCACCTCATAACTGCTGCTGTATTTTTGGGAGGGCTTATTTTGGGGGAGGGCTTATTTCAGCGCATGCGCTCAAAAGCCCGATTGGGCTTATTATCCGGGAAGATCTTATTTTCAGGGAAACAGGGTATTTATAACTTTTTATGCCACGCATCTCACAAATCAAAGCGACTCTGGGCAGCTTTTTATTTTCTGAACAAAATTAAATCTTTTTAAAGTAGTGTTCACTATTTATTTTTAATATGTTTCCTCTCTGAAAGTGGAAAGAAACCATGTCATCCGTTTTCAGCCATTGTGGACAGAGAGGGAGTCAATCACAAAAAACACATGTAGCTTGGAATGTTATGTTATCTGACTTGTCAGAGAAATCTTTAGTACAATGCAATTCTGCATGAAGACAGTTCTCTATATTTATCATGCTTAAGTCTCTCTGGCTTTGAGATGTACCATGACAGGCAGTATCAAGGAAGAGATGCTTGGTCCAAATTCCTTTTCAGCCATGGATTAATACAAGTGGCTGTTCCTTTCTGGGGCCCTCTTTCCTGTCTTCATTATGTGGATAATCCTAACCAGCCTGTTATAAATTTGTATCTGTTATAAAGATTACTAACATTGTATGTTTTTAAATGCTTTTAAAAGTATAAGTTAAGTTTGTGAAGTTGGTTCCTTTGAAGTTTTAGAAGGCTTGTGGTTTAGCCCAGAAAATGCAATAAGGGAGCTTTTATGGTTTGGAAAAATAACCTTGTGGTATTGCCTCAGTTGCTCTGTCAAATGGTTTGTATGACTGTCAAAAAGCAATTGCCTGGGTTCTTTTTGGTTCTTTTTGAAATGCAGTCGATCAGTATCTTTTGCTGAAGCTGTTTTTAGTGACAGGAGAAAGGGGCAAGCACCAAATGATGGGGAATTGTATGTGGGAAGGAAAGAGGTACCAGTTGATCAGCGGAGGATAGACAGAGATTTTGTAAAGCTAAAGACAGTTTCCTCTCTAAACTTCTTCACACTGATTTCCTCCTCCTCCTCCTCCTCCTCCTCCTCCTCCTCCTCCTCCTCCTCCTCCTCTTCCTTACATATCACTTGAATGATATATTTTTTTGTGTTTCTTTTCCATAGACCTTTGTGAACGACATACGAATCCCTGACCAGAAGTACATCACGCTAAAACTGAATGATGTGATTCGTTTCGGCTATGATATCCTTTTGGATGTGTCATAGAAGCACAAGTGCACATATCGTCAAGGTTCAGGATTTATTATTTTAAGAAAAACACTGTCTTGTTTTTTTTTATAAAATTGAAATTAACTAAATCAGATTATATGAATTACATCCCACTTGGAAGATCACCAAGACGAGCTCAAGAAAATATATGCTCTTTTGTTGCTGTCATTCTGAGCGTTAGTCTGGTATCAAATTAGAACCGGGGAGATCCAGGCTTATGTCCCATTCAGCCAGAAATGTAGTTTTTGATCTTCAGCCTAAAATTTTTTGTTGGGAGGGATGGGACCCTGAATTTCCCTATTTCCCAGATTTGATTTCCCAGATAGTCTTATTCAATGACAGCATTCATATTTCAAGCAAAGTTACCTATGGTTTGTGTGCTGTTAGCGTATAGATCTGTGATGGTGAACCTATGGCACACGTGCCACAGATGGCATGCAGTGCCCTCTCTGTAGGCACACGAGCCATCGCCCCAGTTCAGATCCGCTGTACATGCGTTCACACCTTCCCCTGGCCGGCTGATTTTCGGGTCTCTGCCACACATGTGCGTGGTCCCCTGCATGCAGTAGACATGTGGGGGAGCATGGGTGCAGCATTCCCCCCCCCCCCCCGGTAGCCCATTTTTGGTCCCAGGAGGCTGCAGGGAGGCTTACTAAACCCAAAACGTGGGGCGCAGGCATGCTTTCGGCACATGACGACAAAAAGGTTAGCCATCACTGGTAGTCCTCACAACTATGTTGGTTGGATCAGTATTTATGTCACTAAGTGATGCAATTGTAAAGTGTGATGTCATGTACCAGGTTGCCGTAGTTAAACAAGGATTGCAAGGGTTATTAAGCAAGGACCTCCCCTAACCGTAGCTTCAGACTTCTTGATAACTTCCCTATTGACTTTGCTTGTGGGAAGCCAGCAGAGAAGTTTGCAAATCATGATTACGTGGCTGCAGGGATGCTTCAGTGGCTCAAATTTCAAGGACCAGTTGTAAGTACTACTTATTTGAGTGATTGCTGAACAAGTGGTTTCTAACAAGATCCACCTGCGTTATGTAAATGGAACTCTTAACAAAAAAAGCAGCTGATTAATAATATTTGGTTCACTGAGCTTTCAATAAAGAAGTTTGTGGAATTTATCTTTGGTGTCTTGGGGGGGGGGCTTGGCAAAACTGAAAATGGGTTCAGTTTGAGCTTGATGAAACAGCTGCTTCTTATTAGCTTCAGTGTAAGAATTTCCCTGTTGAAAGATTTTGATGGTTCTTCTCTTGGCAGTAAAAACATTCCTGGTTTTTGCATGTGTGTTTATATCTTCTAGATAAGAATTGCAATCTACAATATCTTACTTGACATTAGTTATCAAGATATGTCCACACTTAACTCTTTTTGGAAAGATTTGCAAACTGTATCTTGGTATTAAATCAATATAGTCCCATGATGGCAAACCTATGGCACATGTGCCAGAGGTGGCATGCAGAGCCCTCTCTGCTCACATGTGCTTGTCTCCATGACGTTTCTTTCATGAGCTTCTCTTTCCCTGAAAACGACAAAACAGAAGCTCACAAAAGAAAAAGATCTTACCTCTTGTTGTCCTGCCAGTGTTGGGATGCCGCACCTCCTGGCGGCCAGCTGGTCTTTGAGTCTCTGCTGTGCATTCACGCATGTCCGCGTGTGCACACTTTTGCGTGTGCATGCACACCTTTCAGTTCGGGCATGTGTGCACGCAGTTTAGGCACTTGGGGTCTAAAAGATTTGCCATTACTGGTATAGTCAATGATGGTTCTGATGAACAAATAGTCTGATGTGGACAAAGAATGCAGTGTATTTGTAAGTGCAAGCTTTATGAGGTTGGAAACTTTACCCTTCTACTTTTTGATTTATTTCTAAAATGTGTCTTCAAAATATAATACATACATTTTTCCACCTGAGAGTTACTGGGAGATCACAGTTTATAAGTGCAATTATTGCTAATTGCTGCTACTCTTAAGATGCAAGTTGGTCTGGGCAGCAATAAGTGGACCAATTTACTCCACTGCTGGAATTTGAAGGGTATTTGAAAACATTTTTACGTGATTGCTCTTGGTTATGTTATGCAAATTTATTACTTTCTCTTTCCCACGCCACTTTCTGAAATAAAATTCGTCCTCTATCCTTCTTTATATTTCTTTGCTTCCAGGTTTAAGATTTCAGACTGTAGGAGACTAATCCATCTCTTTTTATGTTAGTAAGGGAAGAGATTTAGGAGGTGTAGAATATGGTTTACTCGCTCACAGAACAGCTTGATCCCAGATTAAGTAGCTTGACACTTGCAGTTTCATTCTCACCACAGCTTTCCCATCAGTCTTCTCTGAATGAGCAATCTGGATGCAAAACTCAGGTCAGGGCTTAAATTCCTCTTCCCCACTAATCAACAACTTCCAAACTTATGCCTGCGATCTACACCATTTTTCAATTCTGAGTTTTTCTCCTCTTGCTTTGTTGAGTTTAGCATTGTGTTGTGTTTTGGGGTGCAAGCCCAGACACTGTTGTTATATATATGCTTTTCTTGGCAAGCAACCCTTCCCCCCCAAACACTAGATTAAGGCCCGGTTGACATTTTGGTAGTTCTTGGCAGCAGGCACAGGACTGTCTGAAATTATGTGTGTGCATCTGTGTGTGCTAGGGAAAGAAGAGAGGAGAGAAAACTGGAGAGTTTTACTGAAATGGAATCACTAAAAATGAAGTGATATGCTTCCACAATTCAGCTGAATTCATTCCTCCCTTTTCTACTGAACTGTCAGCGTAAAGAAACAAAAAAGAGAAAACCACTCCCTCTTCCCTTCTCCCTTGGATCTTTATGGATTGCTCCATTTTTACATTCCCTGAATCAGCAAAGTTCCCATGCACAGATCTGTCCACTGTAGCCAACAAGCAGATTTCTCCTATTCTGCCAGAATATGGCTTGTCCTTGTTTTGTTACTGTTTTCTTTAAAGTAACATTAACAATCTTGTCTTGCTTTTTCTGGCATCCTTAATTTCCTCCTGTTCCCCACCCTTTTGAGAAAATGCAGGCCAACTGTGTTCTGGAACTGTGACCTGAGCTTGTGCAAATCTTACTGTTGTCGTTTTTTCATTACAATTACTTTTTTCCCTCTGTGGGGATGTCCCACATGCTGAGTGTTTCTGGTTAGGAATAAAAAGCTTGATTGGTGTGCAATTCATACTAGGTTTTCAAGATTGAAAATGGATCCAAATAAGGTATTGCTTGTAGCAGTTTGCTATTTTTGTTGGAGGATGAGCAAGTTGTGGCATCTGTTGTCCCTTGATTAGCAGTTTGATTTGCGTGCTGCTGCTGACTAAGCAGCGATCCCCTCCTTTCCCACCACTCCACGTGCACTCTGATCAAAGTTTGCTGGAAGGGGATGATCATGTCAGATAGAATTGGAAATGCAGTAGTGGCATTCCTTTGCTTGAACATAACTTCAAGTTCCATTGATAGAGGTAAGTTGAATAGTCAAGCTTCAAGACTTCATAAGGAGCAGATTTATTTGAATAACAGTTTCAGTTAAGTCAATTAACTGAACCTGATTTGTCAGTTGCTTGAATGAGATTTCCAGGTCTCCAAATGCATTCCTACAAGCTTTTCTATAAAAGATCAGAATATAATATAATAGAAGAATAGAATAGAAGAATAGAAAATAGAATAGAATAGAACAGAACAGAATATTTGTCACTTGAAATGCAGCCTACATAGGGATGCGGTTGCTCAGTGGCTAAGACACTGAGCTTGTTGAGCAGAAAGGTCAGCAGTTCGGTGGTTGAATCCCTAGTGCCACATAATGGAGTGCCAACCACATGACCACGGAGATGTCTTCGGACAGTGTGGCTCTTTGGCTTTGAAACAGAGATGAGCATCACCCCCTAGAGTCAGGAATGACTAGCAAATATGTGCGAGGGAAACTTACCTTAATCAGCCTACATTAAAATGAAGTTTTGTTGCATTTAGATCTCAAAAGAGAACCTTTATGCATATACACATATACACACACACATATATGGCACATAGAAACATCACAGTCTATGTCCCAAAGGTGCTTTTTTCAAGAGGAAACTTGACTTTCTGGTTTTTCTTTGAAGATGTTTCGCTTCTTATCCAAGAAGCTTCTTCAGCTCTGCCTGGATGGTGGGGAAGTCAGAGCAGAAGAAGCTTCTTGGATGAGAAGTGAAATGTCTTCAAAGAAAAATCAGAAAGTCCAGTTCCTCTTGAAAAAAAGGACTTTGGGGACAACCATGATCTGGATGACTGAGAATCTCCATAGGCACACAGTATATGATGTTTCAGTGAGATCTTCCAGAAAATCCCTAAGAATTCTCGAATTCTGAGCTTTTTGCTGCTTAGATTTTCTTTTTCTTTTTAACTAAGAGCTGTTGCATTGTATATTAGAATATTTGCCCATTCTTTCTTTGGACAAACTGGAATTTGCCTTTGGTAGTGTCACTGCAAGCACCTGCCTCCTTTCCTTCAGATGCTGCAGTGCCTCTGTGGAGATAGAACCAAAGACTGATTTTTATAGGAAAGATCCACCATCCTCGAAAGAAATACTTTGGTTCTTGAACACTGCAGAGCAGAAGACAGAGCTCTTGCCAGGAGCTGTCATTGAGCAGAGATTGAATAAGGAGATGAGCTCTGTGCAGTGCAGACACAGAACTTAGCAGCAGTATTGGCTCCCCAGCTGTGCACCACAGACAACACGACATTCTTGAAGAATTAAGACACTATTTTGGGCAGCATCCAACACTCTCCCTGCTTGTTAGAGCAGGCAGGCACCTCAGTGCATTAATATTTCTTTTCTACTGGAAAATCATGAGCTATGAAGGAAAGAATAAAGCTGCACCTGATGTAACCTGTGAAAGGAATGACAAATGCCCGTGATAGGCATAACAAATCTCAGAAACATCTCCATTGTTTAGCAGGAATAATTCTATCTGTGACCTAAGCCAAGGCAAAGATCACATTTCTAAAAGCCATTGCATTTATTAATCAAATTTATACATTGCCCATCTCAATAATCTGATTGACTCACAGCAGTTTTAATTTAATTTTAATCAGCATATCTTTTCCCAAGAAACTGTTGCTAGAGAAATGAGTATTCTTTGAGTGGAATAGTGAAGGTGGGGGTGTTTCAGTTTTAATTTGGACAAAAATATTTATGGTCCAATTAATAAAAGTTTGGGAATTGTCATGTGATGATGATGGTATTGGTCAGGGACAGCATATTGCAGCTGGAGTTTTCCTGTTGATGTGCCAACTTATCAGTCATTGTTGTAATTAGGTAGATGTGTTGCATCCTGCTGTCCTCTTTTACTATTCATTTCTGGTAGTCAGTGGGACATGCAGTAGTATGTTTGCAACCTTTCTGGGATGTGTAAGTTGTTCCTTTCTGCTAATTGCTATTATTAAGAAAGACATTTTTTTAGACATTTTATTAGACATTTTATTAAGATTTATAGGCCGCCCTTTTCCCTGAGGGGACTCAGGGCGGCTTACAATCACAGGGAAGGGGGTGCAATATCAAAAGACAAACAATGTGCGAACAAAAGAAAATAATAAAACACAACTTTCATTCAACAGTCAACACTCGGGCGGGTAAATTGGGAACCTATCCCCAGGCCTGATGGGAGAGCCAGGTCTTGAGGGCTGCGCGGAAGGTCTGGATGGTGGTGAGGGTACGGATCTCAATGGGGAGGTTGTTCCACAGGGTCGGAGCTGCAACAGAAAAGGCTCTCCTCCGTGTAGTCGCCAGTCGACATTGACTGGCAGATGGGATTCGGAGGAGGCCCAGTCTGTGCGATCTAATCGGTCGGAGGGAGGTAATCGGCAGAAGGCGGTCTCTCAAGTACCCAGATCCACTACCATGGAGTGCTTTAAAGGTGGTCATCAGTACCCTGAAGCGCACCCGGAGATCGATAGGTAGCCAGTGCAGCTCGCGGAGGATGGGTGTAACGTGGGCGAACCGCGGTGCGCCCACTATCACTCGCGCGGCTGCATTCTGGACTAACTGCAGTCGCCGGATGCACTTCAAGGGCAACCCCATGTAGAGCCCATTGCAGTATTCCAGCCTAGAGATCACAAGGGCTCGAGTGACTGTTGCGAGAGCCTCCCGGTTTAGATAGGGCCGCAACTGACGGACCAGGCGAACCTGGGCAAATGCCCCCCTGGTCACAGCTGACAACTGGTGGTCAAAAGTCAGCTGTGGATCCAGGAGGACTCCTAGGTTGCGGACCCTATCTGAGGGGTATAAAATTTGACCCCCCAGCCTAAGTGTTGGAACATTGGCCAAATTGTTGGGAGGGAAACACAACAGCCACTCGGTCTTGTCCGGGTTGAGTACCAGTTTGTTAGCGCTCATCCAGTTCTTAACGGCCTCAAGACCCTGGTTCATCACGTCCACCGCTTCATTGAGTTGGCACGGGGCGGACAGATACAGTTGCGTATCGTCCGCATATTGGTGGTATTTTATCCCGTGCCTCCGAATGATCTTGCCCAGCGGTTTCATGTATATGTTAAATAGTAGGGGGGATAAGACCGAACCCTGCGGCACCCCGTATGTTAGGGGCCTCAGGGACGATCTCTGCCCCCCGACCAACACCGACTGCGACCTGTCCGAGAGGTAGGAGGAGAACCACTGCAAAACAGTGCCTCCCACCCCCACCTCCCGCAGTCGTCGCAGAAGGATACCATGGTCGATGGTATCGAAAGCCACTGAGAGGTCAAGGAGAGCCAGGATGGACGCATAGCCTCCATCTCTGGCCCTCCAGAGATCATCGGTCAGTGCGACCAAAGCGGTTTCTGTGCTGTAACCAGGTCTGAAGCCAGACTGGAAGGGGTCAAGATAACTAGCTTCCTCCAAGGCCCGTTGAAGCTGGAAGGCCACCACCTTCTCCACAACCTTCCCAATAAAGGGGAGGTTGGAGACAGGATGAAAGTTGTTTAAAATGGCTGGATCCAAGGATGGTTTCTTCAGGAGGGGTCTCACCACCGCCGTTTTGAGTACGGCGGGGAAGTGCCCCTCCCGAAAGGAGGCGGTCACGACCGCCTGGATCCAGCCATGTGTCACCTCCCTGCTGTTGGCAACCAGCCAGGAGGGACACGGGTCCAGAATACAGGTGGAGGCACTTACAGCTCGAATGGCCTTGTCCACATCCCCAGAGGCAACATCCTGGAACTCAACCCAGAGATGATTTGCCAAGTAATCCTCCTGTGTCTCGGCTGGGTCTACTGCGGTGGAGTCCAAGTCCGACCGAAACCGAGCCACTTTGTCCGCCAAGAACTGAGCATAGTCCTCAGCCCTACCCTGCAAGGGGTCTCCCGCATCCCTCCTATTAAGGAGGGAGCGGGTGATCCTAAACAGGGCGGCTGGGCGTGACTCGGCGGACGCTACCAAGGCGGAGATGTGTGATCTTTTGGCAGCTCTTAGTGCCCGGACGTAGTCCTTGGTGCAGGTAGTCAGAAGTGCTCGGTTTGCCTCGGACTTATCGGACCTCCACAGGTGCTCTAGGCGTCTCCTCCGGCGTTTCTTCTCCCGGAGCTCCTCGGTGAACCAAGGAGGTCTCCGGGATCCACTGACCCGGAGGGGCCGTAGTGGCGCAATCCGATCAAGAGACTCCAAGGCCGCCGAATACCAGGCGGCAACCAGAGTCTCCGCCGAACTGTGGGCGAGAGTATCAGGAATAACCCCAAGCTCCGTCTGGAACCTCAACGGGTCCATAAGTTGCCTGGGGCGGAACCACCTGGTCGGTTCCTCCTCCCTACGGTGGGGGTTTGGCCTCCAGAAGTCAAGCCTCAGTAGGCAGTGGTCTGACCACGACAGGGGTATGATCTCATTACCCCTCAGACCAAGATCACACATCCACTGCTCCGAGAGGAATACGAGGTCGAGCATGTGACCCGCTGCATGGGTTGGGCCCCGAATTACCTGGGTCAAGCCCATGGCTGTCATGGAAGCCATGAACTCCTGCGCCCCATCAGAGCGTTCACCGAGCGATGGCAAATTAAAGTCCCCCAGAAATATAAGCCTGGGGAACTCAACTGCCAGCTCGGCTACTGACTCGAGGAGCGAGGGGAGGGATGCTGCAACGCAGTTGGGAGGCAGGTACGTTAGCAGCAAACCCACTTGACCCTTGAGGTCCAACTTTATCAGCAGGGACTCACACCCAACAAGCTCCGGAGCAGGGACCCTACGAGGTAACAGAGACTCCCGGATAACAATAGCCACACCGCCACCCATTCCCTGGGCTCTCGGCTGATGAAGCACCTGAAATCCCTCTGGGCACATCTCTACAAGGGGGACTCCTCCTTCTGTGCCCAGCCAGGTTTCAGTAATACATGCCAGGTCTGCCCTCTCGTCAACAATTAAGTCCTGGACGAGGGGAGCTTTGTGTACAACAGACCTGGCATTTAGCGACAACAGCCTGAGACCAGGGTCCTGACTACTCGCGCCATCTGGTCTTGGAGTGGGACTCATAGGGCCGGAAGGAGGGATCTCTGTGATGTAGCGAACCCTCCTTCCCCGGTAATGGCTAGCCCTAAAGTCCCCGCCATGTCTGCCCCTCCCTGTAATGACCGTAATGCTCCGACCCACTCCCGTAGCAGTAGTCCCCCCAACCACCCCACTGACCCCCGCCTTCCCCGGCAGGCCCTCCGAGTCAAACATTCTCATTTATCCACCCTAGCAGTTCCCACGTAATATTTAAAAACATATAAAAATACAATAGTAACAAAATAATAAAAGTGGGCCATTCATTCAATTCCAGCCAACTCCCATACACTCATCATACTATTTTAAAATTGCGCAATTATAATGTGTAGTAATGTGGAAAGGGTGGAGGGAGCGGTGATCCGCTCCTCTCCCTTCTTATGTCCTGGGGAGACGTCCTTGGCCACCAAGTCAAAAGTGCGTGATATATAAGGTGGCCGTATACAAGCAGGATTGGGTATAAAAATCCAAAATTCATGGGCGGCAACCTTGCAGTCTTACCCTTCCAATGAAGGTTAGCGGGCTGTATATTTAAAAGTCTCCTTCCTGAGGGTGGATAAGGGCCACAATCTAGGGGCCAAAGTTCGAGGCTGACTTGTGCCACTCTAGCAGATGGGGGGGGAAGTACTGGTGTTTTCGGAGCTCAGTCCTCGCCACTGCAGCCGCCATCCTCTATTGCTCCCACGCCAGCTCAGCCACAGTCCTACTCCTCCTAATGGTTAAGCAAGGCCCAGGAGCAAAGTCCGGAGGAGGCTACAATGACGCAGGGCTCAGTTCAAGGATCATCCTCTTCCCTGCCCGAGTAAGCACACCAGTCAGCCTAGGACGGCCAGATCTTTCCTAGGGGCCGCAGGAGCAGGCAGCAGATAGTAGATAGTGGGATAGGTAACAGATAGCGAGGTGAGCAGAGATAGATCCGAGGGGGGGGGGGGCGTCTGGGGCGGCAGCGAACACAACCATTCAGTCCGTCGCTCCGCGGTCTCAATGCAGCCTCCGACAACCCCCTTTCTTTAAGATGAAAAGTTAGGTTGAAAATTAACCCCTCTAAGGGGTTAAGACCCCTTCAACTCTCCATAAGAGTCCATTAATGAACCATATTGCGAATATTGTATTTTTCGGACTATAAGATGTACCAGTGTATAAGATGCACCAAGATTTTGAAGAAGTAAGTAAGAAAAAAAAAGTTTGTTGCCTTCCCTCAGCCCTGCAGAAGCCTGCAGAGTGCTGCTGGGGGCTGAGGGAAGGCAAAAAAGCCTCTGATTTTGTGAAAAACGGCCCGTTTTTTGCAAAAATGGGAGGCAGGGGCGGGGCTTCAGGAGGCCAAATATGGCTGTATTCTATGTATAAGATGCGCCAACATTTCCACGTTCTTTTAGGGGGGGGAAGGTGTGTTTTATACTCCAAAAAATATGGTATGTGTCCAAACTGATGCAGTCATTGAGGGATTCCTGTATTCCTTCGGTCAGTTAGTATGTAATGTATTGTGATGAATAGTTGTAAGAAGAAGTAGGGGAGGAAGGAAAGAAGTGATATTGTATCTGTATCATCAAATCTCATTTGGTGTTGATTCACTCATTCTTTCCTGTTGGAGCACCTGATAACTTGGGCTTCCCTTCAGGGAAGATTTTAGATTCAGTCAATTTTTAGAAAACTCATGATTGTTCCTCTATTATTATTAGAATTAATATTTTCATTCTAAACAAAGGAAAGTGCTTATAAGAAATACTTTACTACACAACAAAAATGACCTTTAAGTAGAGGCTTCTTACAAGATTTGCAATAATTCCAGATAGCTAAATTCTCTTTTATGATGCCCAGTTATAAATCGTTTAATAGGAAAAAAAATCAAGATGTATCTGTTTTGCCTTCTCAAATGCTGATCAATTAATCAGTAATACTGCATGCACCATATGTTAACCCTTTAATAATTGCTTTATCAGTCATGGTTTTTCCAACTCTTTTGAGTTTACCTTTATACCCTAGCCTTCCCCCAACATTGTAGCCCTGAAATGTTTGGAAGCTTTCAGGTGGTGAAATGTTGCCTACCTCTGTTTAAAATAATCCCAAAAGAGATGGGATTTGTTTATTTGTGTGAATGATAGATTGCTTGAAAGTTACTGTCTAAATTCTCCTGAAGCTGCATTTTTCCTTAATACTTTTTCTACATGCAAACTTGTATGTCCTAGAACACATCAAGCACAAGGTTCCAGAAGAAGTGCTAAAAGTAAGTATTTATGTTCTTTTTTAAGTGGCAAAGTGAAGAAAAATAAAATACATAAGCTATGGTTTAGTGGTAAATTCTACTGGGAATTTAACTGACCTGCAGCAGTGTTACAACACTATTTTATTTTTGCCACCTTTTACATAGGTTTTTTTTTTTTAAAAAAAAGTGGGAAAGCAAGAGAGGAAGGAAGGACCAGAATTTTCAGAAGGACTGTAGTCCAAAGTCATTAATATAGTGAAAGTTCAGTATAGATTTTATGCATAAAAATGTTAAGTTCTGTCCTAAAGAACTTTCTTTTAAATAAGGATCAACCTATAGAACGTAATAGAAAGTGGCTGTCAGTTTTAGAAAACCTGTAATACAGGTCTGGGTAGCCAAGTAGTTAATTTGGCAAATTGCTTTGTACTTATTATTTTTGTTTGTTTGAATGCCCAATTCTGACTTTCTTAAGGTGTATAATTTATTAGATGCATTAGCTGCTAAAAACTGTACTTTTCCAAATCTTGCAGTGCAGTTCATAGTTCAAGCAATCTTTCCCAAAATATAGTATATTCAGGTAAATTGCAAAAATGAATGATTTGAAAATCACTGAAATCCGAGTTCATATGTATAATTTGAATGAACTTTTCATGTGCTGGTCCTCAGAAAACCCAGCATGGAACCAAGCACGGTCAATGTAGATATTTTCTGGCTTAAGCTACTTTGATGTGAACGATCTGTTAAACCTGAGATGCAGATTTGTACTATCTCTACCATATATTTGCACACAGCTTTCCCATGAGAAATTACCAACACAATATGCTGAAATAATTTTAGATCACAGCTAATCCCTCCCAAGGCAATTCCGTGCTTTGCCAAGATCAGAGTTATAATTTATGCTTCCACCTAGCCCTTAGGACAGAATTCCTTCACATTTTCAGGTTTTTACTAGTAGCCATGAGTTCTAGAGACTTGCTTTATTAAAACAAATCAACTAAAAACATTGAAAAATCTTGGCTTGCACAAAGTAGGGCTATAACCTGTGTTTTGATTACCCAACTCTGAGAAAATATGCTTTGCAGGAAAGATGCCATCTTTCATTGCACTCGTGCCATTGCTGGTCAGAAAGCATGAATTATGGGCTTTATAGCATTGCTGATTGACAACCTTAACCAAATTTCAGTGAGAAGCTAATGGGGCAGTATTTTGGCAAAGAGCAGCCATGGATATAGTAACTTCAGCAGTGGATTATATTAACACAGTGCTCTTTACCTTTCTCTAAATTTGCCTATATTTTCACCCAAACAACCAGGAACTCCTAAAGTTTATCTGTTGGTTTTGTCTCTGAAAATATAATAAATTAAATGAATTCAGCTGCCAAGATACTGAAATGAACTCATTTGTGTACCTTGCCTCTTGTTTTTTGTATGTTCACAGCAACAGTGTCAAGCTTTTCCTGTATGTCAGGATTTGCCTGGGGTAGATTTGCGTGTAACTCTACACTAAGATTTAATGTTACATGCAAGAAAGTAGTTGCCTAAAGGTGTGGCCTCCTGTTCTATATTTGGCATACTTTATAATTTAGTTTCATCCTTGTATAGTTCTAACTTGTTCTTACTAGGACCAGTTTGGCCTAGTGCTTAAGGTACTCAGGCTAGAAAGGAGCAGACCATGAGTTGAAGTCCAAGCCCAACTTTAGCCATGAAAGCCAGCTGGATGTCTTTGGGCCAGTCACTTTCCCTCAGCCCAACCCACTTCACGGGATTGTTGGTGTTATGGGGAAAATAAGAGGAGGAAGGTGGGCTAGATAGGTTTGCTGCCTTGAGTTATTTGTAAATATTAAATGTGGAATACAAATAAATAAAACAGCCGAGGTGGTGCAGTGGTTAAATGCAGCACTGCAGGCTACTTCAGCTGACTGCAGTTCTGCAGTTCGGCTGTTCAAATCTCACCGGCTCAGGGTTGACTCAGCCTTCCATCCTTCCGAGGTGGGTAAAATGAGGACCTGGATTGTTGTTGGGGGCAATATGCTGACTCTGTAAACCGCTTAGAGAGGGCTGAAAGCCCTATGAAGCGGTATATAAGTCTAACTGCTATTGCTATTGCTAACATCTAAAATTTCATTGAGTAATACTTAAAGGAATTGTCAATTTTAACCAATACTGATTTTTCTGCTGAAGGCAGTGAACAAGGTAATCCTAAAAAAATATGAGCATTTTATCTTCCTGAATCAGAAGTGGTGGGGAGAGGATGGAAGTATTCTGCTTAAAATTAGACATGTCTGGAAGAACAGGAGCCACTTGTGTTTCTTGTTCCTTCTGCTTTTGTATCATTTCAGGAATTACTGTTCAGTGGCCAAAAAGATAATTGCTGAAGCCTCCTAATTCAAAACTTGTTACTTTTCTAAAACACAAATTGTGTGATACAGAGATTAGGATTGGAACCAAAACTCTGGAAAAAATAGGTGATACAATATTTCTCAGTTGTTTTCCTGGTATAAATTCCTTTTCATCATCTACCTTACAAAATAAACTTTCTTTGGGAGTTTCTGCTCATTTTGGAGTATGCACACCAAGTTTCTTGCCTTTCCTTTTTAGCATGAGAAATATACCAGCCAACTTCAGATGAGCTTTAAAGGCACAGCAATGAAAAGAGCAGAACAGCCAATGGAACATGATGGAAATATTGAATTGTCGCAAACCAAGCTGGAAAAAGGAGAGAAGAAAGCAATGACAGGTACCTGCTTATAAAATCAGTTAATTAAGATATGGGAAAGGCCTTTCTTCTCTAGAATTCTGATTTATATTTATTTAGGTTGGAAAGAGGCCTTCATCCTGCAGTGGATAGACAATAGCTATAATGATGGTGATTTAATTTATTTATATAGACATCCATCTCACATAAGTGACTCTGAGCAACTGACAAGAATTAAAACACATAAAAATTTACCAAGTGTAACTATCAGTGGCCAATGATAAAATGCCCTACTCATTGAAAAATACATAGTTGTAACATGTATCAGCTCATCTAATTGATGCTGCATGAGTAGCATTATAGTATAAATGAGAACCACTACCTCCTTTGTTTCTTCTTATTGAAGTTGAAATTAGTGCTTGAAGAGGGTTATTGAAGCTTGTTCTTTATTTTCCAGTGGGAAACTGGGATCCAAATGGTAAAATTTTAATAGATTATTAGAAAAAGCATCTTATGTGTGCACCCAGTGTATACGGTATGCCACATTCATGTGCATATTGATATGAAATCACCTTTGCAGTGGGATCAATAATTTAGTCAAAAGAGAATTGAAGTGCTATATTTATCATTTTTAAAATATTTGTAGACTGTCTTTAGAAACAAAACTGTCACTGCATTCCTTGAACAAGGGGCTAGACAATGTAAGGAAAAAGAAAGAAGTCCCTGCAGATTTTATTCCACTAGTCAACAGGGGGATCTCTGTTTCAAGGGCCATTGATCCAGCACTGTCCAAGGATGTTTCCATGGTCATGTGGCCAGCATGACATTACAGAATTGTGTTTTCCTCCCCATCACAGTGCTATCTATTAATGTATTTACATTTGCATGCTTTCGAACTGCTAGATGGGCAGAAACCAGGCGAAGATGGGAGCTCACCTGGTTGACCGATGCTCAAGTCTCAAACCCGGGCTGTCGATTTTTCCAGCTGACATGCCGAGTGTCTAAATCCCTGAGCCATCACGCTGCCTAGATAATATAAAGGATCCCTTAATATTGCAGTTGTTTGTATTGTGTATTTTCACCACAACTTACTCTGGCTGATAGTTCCATCTTTACTTGAATTGAAAGTCACATTCAAATTACCCCCAGTTGAACATTAGATGCTTATAAAGTTCCCTATATCTATCTTTTCCATTTTTTTCTTGTTGTTTTTCTTCTCTTGCTTGAATACCATGTACATGCTTATTATACTTTTTTTTTTTAGTAGGCAAATGAATAGGTGTTACAAAAAAACTGCAGGCTGGGTAAACTCGTCTTTCTCTTATAAGTCATGTATAAACAGTTGAGATTAGTGTTTCTCAAACTTGGCAACTTTAAGGTGAGTGGATCTCAACTACCAGAATTCCTCAGCCAATCATGGTGGGGAATTCTGGGAGTTCACAAGATTCAGTTCACAAGGTTGAGAAACACTGGTTTAGATGATTCATGTGGCAGAGAATGCAAAATTTCTGGTAAACTTATTTCCATAAGAAAGTACAATCAAATTGAATCACCTGTTGCAACTTTGGGGAAATAATAAAAACAACTTTATTTTAATTTTCCTCATTGTCTTCCCATCAATCTATCATTGATACTATCCAGTGGTGGGATTCAAATAATTTAACAACTGGTTCTCTGCCCTAATGACTATCTGGGTAGATGGGGCTCGGTGATCATGTGATTGGGTGGGTGTGGCTAACTCAAGGTCACTCAGGTCGATGAGTGCTTTGCCTTAACTGTTACAATGTCATAAGGGTTAACCGGAGAGGCAGCTTCTGTAAGCAGGACAATAAAGATATGGCTAGAAACAACACTAGAATGTTTCCTTCCTGCCTTCCTTACAAGATTAGCCCTGTAAAGTGGAAAAAAACAAAAGGAAATTTCTTCCAACAATTGGTTCTCTGAACTACTTAGAAAGTTACCAACTGGTTCTCCCGAATAGGTGCGAACTGGCTGAATCCCACCACTGGTACTATCAATTATAAACCATCTCATAAAATTTTAATATTTAGTTTATCAGCTAAAAATGCACAAAGCAATAAAAGCATAACAATTCATTAAGAATTTTTTTTAAAAAAAATCCAACATTCCTTTTTTTCCCTTGATCTATCGTAACTGGCAATATATTCAAATTTTTGAACTTCACAGAGCATTTTTAAAACAAGATGTTACAGCAGAGCAGCTTTGCAGTTTAATTTTTTTAATGATTTCTGTAACAGATAATACGTGATTTGTGTTGCATTTAGGCTTCAGAAATTGCTTTTCTCTGTTGTAGAAATAAAATATAAATAGCATGGCAAAATAAATCAATATAGCGGAAGATGATGTGTTCCTAGGAATTCTTGGAAGTGATTTCATCTGGTTGTGTTTGCATTTTCAAGCCCACTCTTCCATGTCTATGGCTTCCAGAAAGGTATTTTGACCTCTTGGATGTAACCAATTAACTGTTTTCCAAGAATAGATCAGTGGCTGAAAAGTGGCCCATCTAAGTATACATTACTACACAAGTAGCAATGCAGCGACCCAAAATTCAGAAAATGAACAATAATGAATGGATCTCAAGACTGAGTGTTATGCTATGTATACAAGCAACCCCAAAAGAAAAAAAAATGTGAAAAGGAAATATAATTACCAGTGTCCCAAAATGGGAAGGAGATCTACTCATTCATAGTCTTTACTATTCTGAAACTTTGGCTAAACTTTGACTACCAAATTTGTGCTATTGTTGTTATGGAACTGTTGTTATGGCATGATTCATTTAAGTAAATCATGTAAGTAAATATTTAATTTTAGATTAAATGCTTTGGAACTAAATTAAGGTCTTTAAAATTGAGGGGGATGGAAAGGCAATGTAAAAAAGAAGCTGTTTTTTAAAGAAGCTGTGTTTGAGATAATTCTGTTCTTGGTTTGTTCTTACTATAGTAGCTGGAATCTTGTTAATTGGGGCAGTATATAAGTATTTCTAAGAACTAAATAAATATAAACATAACCTTTGTCTTAATTTCAAAAAAATGTGAACTCTCATGCTCTTAAAGACAAAGACATGAAGAAAGAGATGTTTAAGAGGGTAATTCTCACTGGTGGCCCAAGAATTTTTAGGCTCTAAAAACATAATTGATGACTGGAGACAATAAAGCTACTTAAAGAAAAACCCAGAAAAACTGCTGGTGCCATGCAAACCACAGATGCTCAAAAAACTCCTGAAAATATGTCCTCTCCTTCTGGATAATGATAGAAGAAAAAAAATAACCACCTCATATATCTTGCCCGCTATGTATTTAAACTGGTGTGTGTGCGTATCCATGTTCATAGATCTGCTTCCTTATTATTTTTATGCTCTGGTTAAACAATTCCCCCATATGTGTATGCTCTATCTGTGATGGGCCTAGTAATTGCTGCATTGCTCACTAGAACAGTGATGCTTAAACTGATCCAGCCTCAAATAATGTAATTACTACGCCTGCCCTCCAAAAATCATTCAGACTGTTGCTTTTTCATAAGTGTCTTGACAGTGGCAGTCCCAAAGTGGATCCCCAACTCACTGACAAGCAATTACAAATTGCTCCATTACCCCCAGAACATGCCTGAATTACCCTCAGTTTAAGAAGAAGGCAGTAGAAGATGGTTAAAGCGCATATTCTCAGCCTGAAGGAAGTAACAACTTGGTGGAAGAAGCTGAAATGCAAGTCGGATTTCTGCAGTATAGTTAATTTTACATTTTTTCTTTGGCAGTTGCTTAGGATTGCATGGATGCTTTTTGTGTATGATTGACTGTTTTCTAACTAAAGGTTTTAAAGGATTTAATTGTACAGTATGAAAAAATGGATAATGAAACTCAAATACCTTGGCCACTTAATGAGAAGGAAGGACTCACTGGAGAAGAGCGTAATGTTGGGGAAGATTGAGGGCAAAAGAAGAAGGGGATGACAGAGAATGAGGTGGCTGGATGGAGTCACCAAAGCAGTAGGTGTGAGCTTAAATGGACTCCAGAGGATGGTAGAGAACAGGAAGGCCGGGAGAAACGTTGTCCATGGGGTTGCAATGGGTCGGACACAACTTCACAACTAACAACAACACATGAATAATGGGTCAAAAAAGATGAGCATTCAAGATTTCTCTAATGCAAAGCTATGCATGCAGAAAAAAGGAACTAGGAGTTGGTACTGACAAGCATGGTAGGATTAATTACTCTATGCTATGTTCAACAATACTAATACAGTATTGTATTAGTATTGTTATTTGGAACAAAACTGAAAAAAGTTTTGTTCCAAATAATAATGACCTCCAGGTACAAAGAATGTTTCTTCCTATCCTAGATGCTGGCCCTCTATGACTGTACACAAAATCTTTCCTGTTATGTTAGGTGGATTAAACTGAAAACATGTGTGCATTTGGATTTTTAATTCAGTAAAATCAGAGTGATATACTGTATTGGAGTAAAACAGATATGGATGAGTTATCAATTGAAAGCTGCCTCTGGAAGGTTTTTTTTTTAAAATATTGTAGCTGCTCTTCCTTACATTTGATTAAACAGTATTTTTAGCACAACTGCATTCAACTGGAGAGAGTTGGCAGAGTGCTCTTTCTAATCTTCCAGTTCCTTGTCACTGACTTTTTAGTAGATATGGATGAGTGTTGCTGTCTTTAAGCCTTCCTAAATTAACATGCTTCCAACTCTCCTTCCTTTAATTTCAATTGTTTGCTAGATTGGTTTTTTTTTTGTCCTTTGTTCTTTCTTTTTGATCCCTGCCATTATCCCATTTATTTTGGATTTCATACTTCAGCAGCAAAACCAAGTGCAGTGTCTCCAGATGATATAAATATAGGCAATTCTCTCTGCTTTCTAGAGTCTTCTTAAATGAAGCAATTTATAATTGCTATACTGTATATCTCCAAGATATTTTAGTTGAAGTTTATTGACTACATCTGGAATCAGCAACCATTTCATGCAAAATAGTGACTGAAACATTGATTTAATAGAGGTAGGATAAAAATGTCTACAAGTTAGCTTCTTTTTTGCCAACAGTTCTACAGATTACTGTGGCTTTCTCCCCAAATGTTTTTTTGGATGTGCCTTTTCTTAAAAAAAAAAAGTTTATCTGTCTAGCATGCTCAGCATTCTTGATAAGTTGGTCCTCTCTAGTTTTGGTATACGATATGCTTTGTGGAAAAATGGAAGGACATTTATTTCACGTTTCACTTTTAATGACATGATTTACATTGCCCTTGTAAAACAGTGGTGGCCTTCTACTGGATACTCAGTTCTTGGTATTCCTACTTTGTAATAACCTCAGATAGCTGGGATGAGAAATATGTCTGCTTAAAGAGTTGCTAGTAACTCGAATAAATACTACTGGATTTGATGAAGTAGAGATGTGACTCGACATAAGGGGACTTCATATATTTGTTCATTAATGTGTACTGAAACCACAGCCTTGAGAGCAGAGACAATTCTAGTTAGACAATTAGAAATGTACCAAGGGAGTCTACCTCCCTCCAGGCTATGGACAGGCACAAAATAGTTTTGGATAATTACTGTCGCCACCTCTAAGAGACAAAGCAGGCTTTCTCTCAGTCTCAACACAAGACTCCTTTCCATCTTTTTCTCTTCCTTTAAATTCTCTGTAAGCAAAATCTACCACTGAATCAGGAAATAATCTGCCTCCCTGATCATCTGTTTCAGTTGAAGACTTTCTGCCTTTATACTAGGTTTGCTAACATTATTTTCTGTTGGAAAAGTTCACACCTTTGCATTCTTTTTCTCTTCAGCATAAGTTACATTTTAAAAATTGATCCATTTATCAGATTTGGGGACATGACACCTCATTTTCAGGAATAAGATTATTTTGGTTCTATCATGCTTGCCAATAACTTCATTTGATTGTCAGTAGTGCTTTGGTCATATAAAGATTGACCTTGAATGATGAAGTTTGTGGTTATTTAGTGTAAGAACATAAGAATAGCCAAGGTTCACTTTAGTTCAGCGTTTTGTCTTACAGTGTAGTCAACTGAGTAATTCTTTGGGTGTGTATGTATACACATTTGTGTGTATTTCTTTCTCCCTCCCTCCCTCCCTCCCTCCCTCCCTGCCCTCCCTCCTCAGATGGCATACACTCTATTTAAGAACTTCTTTGGCACATTGCTGGCACTTCAGACTGAGTGAGAAATGTGGATTAAGTACATTGCTCTAAGAACCTATACTTATTGTTCCATTTTTGTTGATTTTAATTTAATCCCATGCTGATCCTACCACCCCAATGTTTTTAATAGGCAACAGCTTCGAGAGTCAATCTGTAAAGAGGTTGCATGCCTATTGGTTGCTTTCACTTTATCACACTGACATAAATGCTTCTAAGTCCTCGCTTTATAACCCTAATTGGGACAAAACTCCATCGCTGAGCAATGTGGTTGTTAAATGAAGTATCAGGTGACAGTTTGGTGTAGTGATGGCAGTTCCAGCAAGACTCCATGCAGTTATTAGACGAGGACCCATTTTTACTCCACACCCAACCCATTGTTGGAAGAAGCATCCACCTAACTCCCGCCATCTCTACCCATTTGACCACCTGCCTACCCACTGCCCCCAGCTTCCCCTGCCACTCAGTACTGTGTTGAGAATCAGTGTTGAGAATCAGTCAGTGCCATTGTTAACCGACACAGAATGAATGGATGTTACTTGTAGTTCAGTAGGCAAGTGCCCGATTGACCTTGATCCTATCTTCAAATAGATCTATTCCCTACCCTGCACTCCTTAAGCTGCCTGCTTGAACTGATGAGGCAAGAAATGTGCTTGAGGGATTAGTGCCATCTGGATAGATTGGTATAAAAATTGTGGTGGAGGAAGAGGGATAATTAATGAGCTATATTAAAAGAAACCAGCTCTAATACAGAGCAGTTAAAATGTCAGAGCAGTTTAGTTAATATTTGTTTAAGCTACAGTGAAAATTGAATGATTCACATTCAGAGAATGGATATATATTCTGTTAATCTTTTGGCCCTAAGTAATAGTCCCAAGGCATATGATATAATAACCTAAGCACAGCTAGACTGTGTAGCTGGGTGAAGAATGCTTACAAATTTACCCGTCTATGTTATGGAAGGAAAATAACTGGAACATAAAGAGTTGGCAGATGTGAATTCTAAAAACATATTGCAGATTTCATACAGAAAGACTGCTATTGTGACTGTGGTTAAAGCACCCAGTTAACATAAGGCACACTGGCTTGTGTGTCTTCCATTACACCCCTAGGTCTCTGGAATGATCTTTACCCTTGTGCACTGTACATGTGCACCCTTCCGAGCAAATAACCATCAACTGACAGACAGTTTGTCCTGTTGTCTTCTAGTTTTCCATCCACGATGTAACTAATCTAAATTCTGCATTAGAAAGATGGGTCTGAAGCGCTGCAGTGGCAAAATCATGCGAGGGGGGTGGGATGGAAATTGGAGGGCAGGAGCTGCCTGTTTCTCTGTTGGTACTATGCTGTCAAAAGCCATATCATTTTAACCTCATATTACTGCAAAGAAATAGTGATAATAGAGTTAAAAAGATTTTTAAAGAGAAAAAGTTGTTGCTTAATTGGGCTTTTCTTACCTGTTAATAGAATTACACACACACACACACACACACACACACACACACACACACACACACACACACAATTTATATATTACATATATGAAAGCTAATTTAGGGTAAATGTCTCCAGAAGAATTCTCTTCATGTTTCATTCTTCCCAAGATGAAAAAAATGTACTTTGCAGTTCAAGTTTTTAACCATACTTTTCCTGGCAAATGCTCTTGGGTGTAGGTCCTGTTTTTTGAAGATAGGGAGATGAGGTCCTGAATTGGGATTAACCAGGCAAACTTGGATTTACTTAACAAAGAATAAAGAAAAAGTATAGCATGAGTCTTTTGTTTGATCTGTTGTTATTATATTTACAGTTTTATTCTGTTGTATCCTTCTCAAAATCCTTGGACTGGGGTGTGCTATAAAAAAATAAGTGCATAATAAAATACAGAAAGGGCAATATGCCCCAATTTGTTTTGCTTTTCCATTTTTAAAAATTATTTCCATCCTGATTGAGCTGGAATCTTTTTTTAATTGTGGACTTGGACAGACTATTGGATAAATATTTATGGTCAAATTTGAGGTTATGCTAAGCACATGGTAGACCTGGACTGCTTTTCTTCTAATTCCAAAGAATCAACAGAACCTTCACAATATGACTTTATGTATTTTCCTGTCAGCAGTAGCCAAAAATATAGAGGAGGAACACATATTGTGGTGACTGTAAGACTATTGACAATAGTAAAGCTGCCTATTTGCCAATTCATAGGAATGTCATGCAGACTCTTAGGAAACGGGATGGGTTTGTTGCAATGACATTTTTTTATTTAAATCATGGATCACAGATCTGTTTTGATAACATATCTTTCATTCTAACCGCTGGACAAATTAAAGGATCTTATTATCTCTTTTATTGCAATTTGCATTGAGGCCAGATGCAGGTGTTACAATGATTCATTTTTAATTATGCCAGTATGATTACAAGCCAACCTTGCATCTCTTTGAGGAAGATGGGCACTACACAAATGTGAACAATAAATAAATGAAAGGCACTGGTGACTTTCTGTAAATTCTCTTTCTTAAGTGCAGATAATTTTTGACTTACAATTGAGTCAAAAATTTATGTTGTTAAATGAGACATTTGTTAAGTAACATTTGCCCCATTCTACAACCTTCATTGCCACAGTTGTTAAATGAATCATTGCAGTTGTTAAGTTAGCAAAACAATTGTTAAGTGAATCTGGCTTCCCCGTTGACTTTGCTGGTCAGAAGATTGCAAAAGTTGATCACATGATCCTGGGACACTGCAACTATCATACAGTAGTGGCCAAAATTGTGGAAACCTTCTGGGAAAAGTGTATTTGATGACTAATAACAACTTTTTTTAGTAGTACCATAAAATTATATATCAAGAATGTAATGCAATACAGTTTGTTCAATCATCTGTATTCTATGAAACGTTATAGCCAAATAATCAGAAAAGGGAAGCACAACTTGCTTAGGTTGATATCAGGTAGCTTTCCTTCATCTGATTTCAGCCAATGAGCATCAGTGTTTAGAAAGCCAATCAGTTGTCATCTTGCTTTGGCAATGAACCAATCAGATCACAGTAGGATTCAGTTATTTATGTCATGTATTGAATCTGAGAGGAGGACATTTGTTAGTGTGTTATGTGATTGCTATCAAGTTGGTGGTTTTTTTTTGTGTTCTTCCATTTAGTGAGCTTGTAGAACGCAATAAAATTAAAGTAATTGTGCAAAGAGTTGTCTGGTCACCCAGAAAGCGATGTAAAATAGTATTATTAAGTGAACAAGGCCTCAGTTATAAAGAAATTAGAAGAAAAATTGGTGGAAACTTAACCAAAAGTGGCATTCCTAACTTTGGTTTGAAACCAAAGTTTGAAATTGTTTAAAAAGTATATCAATATTTCCAGTTAAATAACAAGTGAATGGTTGACTTTTTAAGGTTGATATTTTGTTCTTAATTAAAACACATACTTCTCCCTGTTTGTTTCTTGTCTACATTTTTTGTACTCAGAGGTGACAACTACTTATCGCACACCACTCTATGGCCGGCCATCATGGTGGGGAGAGGATGATGCCAACAATAAACTGGATTCAACAGGTGAAAGAAGGCCAGAAGAACAATATTCAGGTCAGTATAGCTTATCTCCCATTTAGCAGCAAAGTCATGTCTATCATAAATAAGCTTTAGGATCCAGCCCTTCCATACTTAGTATCTCTATCTTGCCCTTATTTATTAAGATACTCCTGTCTTGCATTAGGATTTACATGTGCATTTATTAGGAAGGAAGGATTGCAGAGAAGCCCATCCCTTCAAAGCAACATGAGAATGTGGGCCCATGGGGTGCCTTGACCTCTGCTTACATGAGTGAGGTGTCCATGCTCTTAACCCTCAATAAATGTTGTATGCAGTTCCTACCAGCAAAACACTGCCTTTTTGCATGCAGCATAAAAACCCAACCCCAACCCCTTGTCTTTAAAGCAGAAAACGGAGATGGTGTTGGAGAAGTAAGGCATAGAAAGGATCAGTATTCCAAAGGGAAGGCAGTGTGTGAAAGGAGCAAGAGTAGGCACAAAGGCAACCACTGCTACAAGGTGAATCTTAGTATTTCTAACTGGTGCTGTCTTGGCTGGATGAATTATGGTACATTTTGCTTTCTAAAAAGTGTTTGAAAACTTCCCAAGGTAGCAGAAAATGGCTGTCCAGGTAGTAACAGATACTAAGCAGTTAGATCATGTGATATACATAACTCATCAGCTACAATTCTTGCCAGTGTATTTCCCATCCTAATTCAAAGTGTTGCTGTTTATCCCAAAGGTGCTTTTTCGGGAGGCACCTGGACTTTCTTTGTTTTTCTTTGAAGTTGTTTTGCTTCTGAACTGAAGAAGCTTCTTGGATGAGAAGTGAAATGTCTTCAAGGAAAAACAAAGAAAATCCAGTTGCCTCTTGAAAAAGCACCTTTGGGACAACCATGACCTGTATGACTGAGAATCTCCATAACAGTGCTGGGTTGCAGGCGGGTACGCCCTGGTACGGGCATACTGGAGCTTGCCCGGATCCTAGGTACCGTTCTGGTACGGTGCTCCAGAAGGCCCACCCACCAACCCGCAATCCTTACCTGTCTTTAAAGTCTTTGGCGCTTACACACACGGCGCATACAGCCGCTGTGCGACGCGACGCTGAGCAGCTGGAGCATCATGGAGGCGTTGCTGGAAAGTATGCCGCATGCACGTGCTGCGCGCGTCCATGTGGACAATGCCAGGCCCATTCCAACCGTACCAGTTGGAACGGGATCCATAACCCACCACTGCTCCATAAACATTGGCCTTCTAACCTTTAAGTATTTATGGACCAAGATAGATTGCCTTAATCCATATTGATATATATGTTTATCCACTGAGACCCTCTCTTAGCTGCCAATCTGTGAAAAAGAGTAGAGTAGCAGGAACAAGGCTTGCATCCTTTTCATGCTCCTGGAACTCAGGATCAGCTGGGTATGCAGGGATCTCTCGTTACAGTCTTTCAAAAGAGCCCCAAAGGAACTTTTTTAAAAAAAGTAGTTTCTCCTGATAGTTTTCTAGGTCTGCTTGTTGGAATTTGACATGATGTGATTCATTTTAATATTTGTCTTGGATTGGTTTGTTGTTTGACCTGCATTACTTGTTACGTTATTAAGTTATTAAATTGTGAAATTGCTGACATTTTATGGGTGTTAAACTTAACTGAGAGCCGCTTTCCTCCTCCTATAGACAAAACAAAAGACTTAGTCCAACTCGAAGAAGAAATCAATGGTAACATCAGTGGCTACAGAGAATCTCAAGGCGAGACTGTCTACGCATTCCGTAGGGAACCCAGCTACTTCGAAATCCCAACAAAAGAGTTCCACCAGCCAGTAAAAACTCCAGAGGTGCAAGTCCATGAGATCCCCACCAAAGATGTCGATGTGGCAGTGATACCTGTTGTGCAGAGCCATGCCTCTTTTACCATTGAGTTTGATGATTGCACTCCAGGTAAAATGAAGATAAAAGACCACGTCACTAAATTTTCCCTCAGGCAGAGACGGAACCTCAGCAAGGACGCTGGCCACGTGGAAGTTATCTCCGCAGAGAATAAAGTGGCTGACTGGCTGGTGCATAATGATCCAAGCCTCATAAGAAGGCAGTCTCCCGGAGATGATGTATATAGTACAAAAAGTGACCTCCCTGTTCATGTGAAGACTCTGAAAGGTAAAACCTCTCACTAAAGGAATTGATGCTCTATGCTTTGTTTGTTACATGTAAAGATAAAAATAAAACAATAAAATTCAGAGCCAGGGAAATTTTGGAATTAAAGATATAGAGAAGGAGCACCATGTAGAAATCCAGACAAAATAGGTTCAAACTTCTTTTCCCTTTCTGAGAAAGGGTAGCATGAGAAGTTCTGCAGGCCTTGTTTCATTGTAAAGTTTCCAAGCATGCTTTGGAACATGGTTTGAAGATATAATCATGGAATTTGTTCAAATAATCTGAACAGGAAAGCATAGGAAACTACACATGGATTCCTGCATTGTAGGGAATTTCTAGTAAAAATGTCAATAAGGTGTTTCTTGGGTTTAATATATATTTCATATCAGTTGACTTATCTCTTTAAAGTAATATGTTTGTTGTAAGGAAGTGGCTTTTCAGGTCATAATTTCAAATAGTTACATCAAAAAAGACCTACTTTTTTAAAGTAAAAAACAACAACAACAATGGTTTAAAATTCCTAGTGCTTTGTAAATGTAATTGGTAGCCCTTAATAGACAAATATATATATACACTAAACTCTCCTGTTTTGTCTTTTGATAACATACAATCGGGTGAAACGGTGTGTTACAGGGCAGCAATTTTTGAATCAATGTATCTCAAATGGACTCCCTTAAATAATATGTCTCAAATCCCATTGGACTGAACTTTGATAAAGTTGTGGCCACTTCAGTACTGACATGCCACCACAGTCACCTGTGGTCATGTCATCATTTCTAACGTCCCTGAGTGCTTTTCACAAGGAGAGTCAGTGGGGAAGCCTAAAGACAGTTGAAGGTTGCTGTCACTCCCACTGATTTTTTTGGTCTGCCCATGGTAACTCTCTTTATCTGTTTAGGTAAGGAAATTTATCTGAAATGAGGACCCAATAGGTCCTGGGTTGTCTAATGCTATCTAAAGGGAGGGGCAAGGGGACATTACTGACGTAGTGACATAGAAAGGAATCATGCCTTATCGTAGAACAATCTGATCTGTGTTCCAATTCTTTAGGTAACAGACATGAAGATGGAACCCAAAGTGACTCAGAGGACCAAGTAGCACCTAAGCCAGAGAAAGAGACAGTTAGCAATGAGCAAATGATAGAGCAAGCCAAACTCCAGCGCCAAATTCGACGTGATCCCCAGGAAATGCTCCACAACCAGCAGGCCTTTGTCATTGAGTTCTTTGATGATGACGTGCCCCGGAAGAAAAGATCACAGTCTTTCACACACAGTGGCCATTCTACCCAAAATGAGGTCGATCCCACCCTGAAGACAAAAGTTGAAAAACGCAAAATTACAGTGCCTGCTGAGAAACCAGTAAGTTCCATGCCCTCCCAACATCCACCTGCAGCAGGGACCAAAGGGCCAAGCAATAATCCATTCACCACTCCAAGAGCAGGCTCCTTCAGGAGGGAGAAGGCAGATGAGCGGATCAGCCCTTCCCCATCCTCCACATCACGAACACCTGTAAAAAGTTACGGGAGTGTTGGAAGGAAATCAAAATTAGCTCAAGAGTTTGCTGCTGAATGTTTAAGAGAAAGCGTTCAAGCGACTCAGCCCAACATTGAAAAGCCCCCTCCTGCGCCAACACCACTAAGCTCACGGACAGTGATTGTCCCAACAGCACCAGAAACAATTCCTCCACCAATTGCTGATCCTAAAGTGGCCAAAGCTAAGAAACAGGAAGAGGAAGATAGTTTGAGTGAAACAGGCACATACACTATTGAAACTGAATCACAGGATAAAGAAGTAGAAGAAGCTCGAAAAATGATTGATCAGGTAAGTTCATATTTCTTAGAAACAAAAGGAACTAGTGCATTTTTGCCATTTGGAGATTGGTAACCAAAACTTTGGGGCAAGAATAGTAAGGCCTGGTACATCCACTAAAATGCTGCTGACCAACTAAATTAATAGGATTGATAGCCTTTCCTTGGCTCCCTCTTGCATTTGCTCATGAGTTTACTTACTTTTGCTCTGCATTAAATATGGCAAATTCTAAACTAGTTTTCTTTTCATCATTGGTTTGATAGCGGCCAAACCCTTCTTTGATGAAAACCCAGATTAACCTTGCGCAACTAAAACTATTGCAAAAGTCACCCTTAAGTAAGGCATTCATGGAGAAGAGCCAAAGGATTTGGGTATGTGAGAGCCAAGGAGTTGGGATAATACAAACCCTGTGGCTGAACCTGACTGAAAATGTCATGTCTGCACTGGAAGAAAAAATTGCAGTAGCTAAGTCTTAATTCTCATGTATAGCAGGGGAGTTGACAAGCTTGCCTTATCAGGGAAATGGGTGGCAAATAAATTCAATTATTAAAAAAATAATTGCATGTAGAAAGAGAAAGGGTATTGGGGCTGTATTGTTTTACATGCAATATTCGAAAGAACTGGATTTCTATTTTTCTTAGCTAAGCTTATGCAGCTTGTAACCTTCTAGTCAAATGTGGCTGGTGAAGCATCTTGACTGCTACCTGCTGGTAGTCAAAAGATACAATGCTGTGTTACTAATCTCACTTCTGTTAGGAAATAATGCAGATTTTAGAACAAACCAGGTTTAAAAAACGTGAGAGAGTGCTTAGAAACAGGGCACTCAACCAAGCTGCAATTGGTAGACAAATAGGCTTAGATCCTGTTTCATTTCCATGCAATTAACTACTTTCCCAGGAATTCAGCTATGAAGAGAATTTGGTATAGTAGTTATAGTAAGTTAAAACTACGTAGGAACTGGGAGATTAGGCCTCTCTTTGGCATGAAAGCCTAGTCAGTGACTCTCTCAGTCTAATCCAACCCCCAAAGTTGTTGTATGGAAGGTGGGATCCTTTTGCATGCTGCCTTGAGCTGTACTAAATAAGGACAGGAGGTTGTAATTACAACAGCTGTCTCCCACTCAGGGAAGTGTCTAACTTTCCTGAGATACAAACCATTGCCAAGCAAGAGACTTCATTTCCCCTCATCATCCCCACCTGATAATGTTATCTAATATAGGAATGACATTTACAACTATGAAATACGGCTAACAATGCAACAGGCTAACTTGAAATTACACACATTCTCTGCTATGTGTGTGTATTCTTATGGCTTGTTCAAGGAACCCTGTGAACTATTACAACAGTTTTGTCTCTGGGGTTTGATAAACCTGCCCTTGCATGAACTGCATGAACACCTGCACGCTGGTTGATAATTACAGTCTAGGTAGGCATGCATAATAATTGATAGCTGTATCAATTTGGAATGCATTTCCCTATTTGTCCTAAAGTCTAAACTAATACTTCCTTATACAAAAGTAGATAAAATATGGTTAAAAAAAGATGTGAAAGGAGAAGCACCCTGATCATCCCCAGTAATTTAAATTGCAGTACCGCTTTCATATCCTCAAGCATCTCAGCCTGTGGATTGACAGGGGTGGACTTGGAAGTTCAAAATATCAGGAAGGCAAAGTTTGCCTTTCCCAGTTTTTACGTGGTGACATATTTCTCTGATTCATCCCATATTAGACTAATAATTGCAAGAGTAACATCCTTGTCACCTGATAGCTGACTGATTGAACCTCATTTGCTTGCTTCTGGCCTCCCAGATCTTGATTTTTTTCATGCCGAGATGAAAAAAAATCTGTAAGAAAGTGACTCTCAACCTGTTAACTCAGAACTGAAGATGAATCAGTATGAGGATGTTAAGTGGGGGGGATTTGTTTTTCTCGTCACCAGGTTTTTGGTGTTTTGGAGTCTCCTGAATTTTCCAGAACTTCTTCAACCTTCAGGCCAGTTATAAAAGGTGAAAAAGAAGAATTAGGGCACAATCACTTGTTTGGAGAAAACGGCTCAGCTCCAAAGGTGACGATGATGCAGGTCATTGCGTCCAAAGTAGCAAGTGGTCATCATGGAGATATACCGGTACAGTGGATATGTATAAATAATATTTATCTTCTTGTTCACCTGCACACTTGACTTGAATGTTTAAGTAAATAGAACTGCAATTAATGCATTTTTAAAAGAATGTTTTCCTTTTGATGTAATTTATGGTATTCAAAAGTTTGGATTTACGGTATTTTTCGGTCTATAAGATACACTCCCCCCCCCACCTCCCCAAAGTGGGTGGAAATGTCTGTGTATCTCATAGAGCAAATATTGTGACGGTGGGAGGGGGTTGGTGTCACTGCTGCCGCCGTTTGCCTCCAGGAAATGCTGGAGCCTTCGCTGCCGAGCAGATGATTGGCAGTTGAATCGGCCTCCCGGAATACCGCCGATCAGCTATTCTAGGCAGCGGCAATCTGGGAGGCTGATCCAACCGCCAATCAGCTACTCAACAACAAAGGCTCCAGCGTTCCCAGCAGAGGTAGCACACATGGAGGAGGCAGCAATGGCAGCGTTTCCAGTCAGGAAAAACCTGAAAGGACAGCATTGGGAACTGTAGAACAAGGGAGTCAAACTCGCGGTGTCACATTGTTGTCACAACTTTCTCCTCCTTCACTAAACCGGGATGGGCGTGGCCAGCACGTGATGCATCCGGCCCATGGGCCATGAATTTGACACTCCTGCTGTAGAGGAATTGAAGAGGAATTTTTTTCCCCATTGAAGCTTCCATTGATCCCTCACTTTCCTTCAAAACTCAGATCTCAATCCATCTCTGTGCTTCAGCAAAGCAGTTACTTATGAATATCCAGCTATGATGGAATTTTAAAATGCCACACTAAACTTTGGACGATCTTGTTTTAACCATGTCACATCTTTCATCTTTTGCAGGTGTCATCTTCAGTCCAAAGCAGCCAAAAATGGATTTCAAGATGGGCAAGCCTTGCAGATAGCTACCCGGGCTCAGGTTCTGCCCCTGGAGCTGTGGAAGCCGAGCAGGGTCCCCACTGTCAGGTTAGCACAGGTACGTAAAGCAACTGATATCATTCTAGCATTTCAAAGGATTTTAACTGTATAAAATCACCTTGTTTCTGTACCCATTTTCCATTGTTTTAAATTTAGGTTTATATTCCAAACTTAAAATTCCTAAACTGGTTAATTTTGCTGGTAAGAATTCCTTTATATAGGTGGCAATATCAAACTTTGTGATACTTGAAGAACTTTCCCCATATCCAAATGTGAGTAGCTTCTGTTTTGGAATTCAAATTGGCTAGTAATGAAAATCTTTCAGTATTGAAGTGATATAATCAAAAGTAAATTGCAGGTGTGCTTTGTATCAATGTAAACTTTTCAACTCAAGGTTTATTAGTTTAAATTTATAGGCTGTCTATCTATCATTGACTTTGGTTGTCTTAACAAGAATTAGCATATACTACATTGCAATATTTTAGATAGAACGTAGATAATTTAGAAATGGACACAGCTGACACACTAAATTAAATGAAGTTTTCCGTGTCATTTGACAATCCTTTGACAGCATATGGTGAGTTGTTGCATTCCAATATAATTTGGGATCCCTACTGACAACAAAATCTCCATCCTTTCTTGATACAATATCAGGTTATTCACCTCTGCCATCTCACCATCTCATTTAGGCAATATTAAAGAGTATCAATCAGTCATTTGGAGTTAGATTTTATAAAATAGTAGAGATGAATGTCACTATTAACATTTCACTCCAGAGGACCCTTCCCAATGACACTACATAAAAACAGGACAGAAAACTGTGGAACTTCACAGGTCCAATATCTGTGGGTTCACTCGCTTCATACTATTTGGACACAAACTAATAGGAAAGATTGGAGATGTTGCAATTGACTTCAAGCCTCAGTTCCTTCAAGTTGTTCAGAAAAATGCCATAACCAATGGTATTATACGTTGACTTGAAATTTAACAGACTCCATTTGATGACGTTTAAAACTTAAGCTTAAAAATATTGTATCCTACAATTTGAGCTTGATGAAATAGCCTGTTCATGCTGCCATATTTTACTCATGTCAAAAAATTTCTGGAAAAGGGAGAGATGAAATGCCTTCAAAGTACACATTTTAAAGCAGAGTTTAGTTGTTCTCCATGCATCAAAACACTAAATACGTAAACAGGTTTTCTATGTTAATTTCCTTCTTTCATGCCTTTTCTTCTCCCATGGAATGTAATTGAATTTATTTATGAAGCTTTCTGGAATAATTTAGAATTCTAGAAAATCAGTTCTAAAATCTTGGCAAGAAACTTCATGGAGAGAAAAAGCATGTTTCAGTAGTATTTTTCTCTATAGAGCCGTGATGGTGATCCTATGGCATGCGTTCCAGAAGTGGCACACAGAGCCATCTCTCCGGGCATGTTGCTCTTCTGGATTCCGGGATACACATGTGCACCAGCCAGTTGGTCTTCATGCTCGCATGTGTGTCAGAAACTGGAAGACCAGATGACTGCCGCGCATGTGCACACCAGAAACCAGTAGCTCAGGGAACTGCTCTTCTGGTTTCCGGTGCTCCCGCATGTGCGTGCCGGGGAGCTGCTCTTCTGGTTTTGGGTGTTCCCTCCGTGCGCGCTTCTGTTTCAGCACTCAGTGCTGAAAAGATTCACCAACATTGCTATTGGGACAAAGCTAAGAACACAAAAAAGACAAAGACGACACAAAGCTGTCTTATCTTTGAATACAACAGGACATCTTAATTTTTGAGTTTAATGACTGTCTCCCTATCGTTCTCAGAAAAGGATTCCAGTCCCAGAATGGGAGAGTCTGAGATTTCAGTGGCATCACGGACCAGACGACTTCTTCCTCAACTCCCTCCAGGTGAAAAATTGGAAAGTCCAACACCGGCTATTTTAATTTGTCACGAGATCTTTCCTGAAGTTTCCCAAAGGAACTTTAGTAATGATTCCAGGGAAGAAATATATGTGGATTCTGACACTCGATTGTTAACTCAGGAAGATTTGGATCCAGATAGCCTTAGTGATACCAGCAAATCTGATGATGGTATCAACTTGGAAAAAGGTAGGAAAAGCCAAGATGGCACCAAAACATCTGAACAGAGTCGAATAAGGGCTGAAAGTGCAAAGTCTAGAAGCTCTCAGTGTCCTATGCCAAGACTTTCAGGCTTGAGAGCACTAAGTGATCCCCTGTCAGCATCTTTTTATATAGATGATGAGGCAGAAGAGATTGGGGTTCCTTCAAAGCTTCCTTCAAGCATACCTCCTCATCCTCCTGAAATAGACAAAGAAGAACCTCCTTTCAAGTATGGAAAGACAGCTGCCAAAGGAATGAACAATACATGTCTTTACTCAAATGGGAAAATGGTTATGTCATTACACCAGGGACTACCAGAACAACAAGCTGTAGCCACAAAAGAAATTTCATCTTTTGTTAGACAAGAGAGTTTTACCAAAGAGAAGTCAAGCAGCAACATTCCTCAAAACAGGCTACCGCATATCTCAAGCCACCCTCTACTTAAAGATCTTGAGGTCACACGAGCAAATCGTATGGACTATAATCCTGAGACCCATCTCCTTCTTAAAGACACTGAAACTGCCCTAGCAGCCTTGGAAGCCAAAATTCTTTGCCAAACTCACCAGCTCGATGCTCCTGAAAATCCTCCTGGGCATTTAGAAGACTCTCTATCTGGAGAGTCGGATGTGGACACAGCCAGCACGGTCAGCTTGGTAAGTGGTAAAAATCTGCCAAGTCACCCACCAAAGCAAAAATCAGTGTCACCTTTACAGAAAGAGAGGTCGTCGTCCACGCCGTCTGGCCAAGAGCAAAATATTCAAGCTAGTGCACGCGACAGGCTTTCAGAAAAACGGAAAGCAATCCCACCCGAGACTGGGAGCAAAGGTGAAAATGCAAGGCGTTTTCAAGTGAAACACAGCGCAGGAACAAGTGGGTCTCAGGATTATACAGATGATGAGAGAAGTAGCAGCCTCCCGTATTTGCCTCCGAGTGAAATAGCCTCTTCTGATCAGGAACAGCTCCCCTCAAGGCCTCTTTCTAGAAAGAAGCCTTTCTCACAGTCAACCAAAGAAGATCACAACAAGGTAACCACAACGGTGCAAAAGATTCAACAAGTTCTTACCAGGTCAAATAGTCTATCGACCCCAAGGCCCACGAGAGCCTCCAAACTTCGCCGAGCCCGATTGGGAGATACCTCAGACAACGAGAGTGCTGACACGGAGAAAACGGCAGCACACCCTGAGGGAACCACAGCATCTTCCAAGCAACCGGTAGAGGCCAAGAAGCTCTCAAGGCTTGACATTCTTGCCATGCCAAGGAAACGGGCAGGATCTTTCACAGTGCCAAGTGACTCTGAAAGTGCCCCATCAAAGCCAACCTTTTCTGGGCGCAGTGCAGAGTCGTACTATTCTACCCGAAAACCGCTTGTGTCAGAAGCTAAAAATGCTGTTAAGAAAACAGCAGCAGTGGTAGCTGCTTCCAAGCAATCTTTCAGCAGGACACGTTCTAGCAGTGTGAAATATGCCTCTACCTCCAGTGAGTAATTGGGTCTTTGCACTTTTTTTTCTTTATAATTATGATTTTCCAACACAAATCGCCTAAGTTATGCAAAGGATAACAGAGATGTCTCTAACCCATGTCATAATATAATCCTGCCTCATATTTTTACTTTTTGTATTTGAATAATCAACCAGAATTCCTTTCTTATTTGTTTATTTCAAATCTCAAAGGCTATTGCAATGCAACTGTCATGTTCAAAGTCATTGTGTCTCCATCCTGCATGTCCAGTCTCTTATAATTTTCATCTGGATAGCTCCTTAGATAAGGCACAATGTTCTGCTTATGGCTAGGAAAAAAATGGGTTGCATTTCCTCAATATCCTTCTTTTGAATTTTCTATGGCTCCTCAAAGTGCCAAAACTGCATATTTCTTACATTAAGCAATTTATGGGGAATCATAAATCACCCTCCAGTATCTTCTAAATTAGAATTCTAGATTATACTGGCAAAATCGATGTGATATAAGTCACTTAGTAATGAGACCGGCAGCACATAAATTTAATAAATCATAAAACAACAACTGTATAGGTTCAAATGGCAAAGCAGCTATAATTGACATGGTCTCCTCTGTAGAGGATTATATTCACAGAAAACACAATTTGTCAGTGTAGTCCATTTTCATCAGATATGCACACGTAGTTCAAGTCACATCAGTGTAGGATGAGGTAAGAGTAACAGAGTTGGAAGGGACCTTGGAGGTCATCTAGTCCAACCCCGTGCTCATGCAGGAGACCTGTACTAGGGATTCAAACTGCCAAACTGCCGACCTTTCTGATGGACAAGCTCAGTGTCTTAGCCACTGAATTTCTTAGCCACTACGCTCTCCAGATATTTTGGATTGCATCTCCCACGATTTTGGCCAGTAGCAATAATGTCTGGAACCAATAGGAGTTGACATCTAAAAGTTTTGAAGACAAACTTCCTGCCAAACTGCATTATTTTACTAACCAACTCCTGTGTTTTTTATTTAGCACTGGGAGAAACAGAGTGTAAGAAATGACTATAACTTGGTGTTTCCCCAGGGAATGAGTTTGGAATATGCAGAACTATTTATTTATAAGGAATTTCAGTTTATCTCTTGTGAATATTTAAGGCAAGCGTTCAAATGAATTAAAGCCTTTCAATGGCACCACATATAAAGGGACTACATAAATAATAGTGCATGGACAGTAAGGACCCAAAGTTACGGATCATGTATTTTGGGGCAAAGCTGCTTATTTCACTTCAATCTTAATTTTGCCCACTCTTTCTTTCAAATGAATTGGTTTTTGTCTTCTAGTGTTTTGCAGCAATGGCTAACAAGTTTCAGTGTAGAAGTTAAGATTGGGAGTCCACACCAATCACTACATGACTAATATTTCTACCCTAACTAATGTCCTGTAGGTTGTGGACTTTCTACTTCTCCTGCATTGACTCTAGTTTGTAGAAGGGCAGTTCTACAAGTGTTTCAACATTCAGTCTTGACTAATAACCTATATAACATGGTTTCATCTCTTGTGAATTCATTTACACAAATAAGCATAGATAACTTTAAACCCAGTGTTGTTTTAGGTAAAAGAACCTCACACAGCAGTTCTGAATCATTACTTTCCAAAAACAGATTGGAGTGCAGTCCAACAGTTCAGGAAGTTGCAGATAGTCCTCGATTTATAACCATTTGTTTAGTGACTGAAGATGCAGCAGCACTGTAAAAATGACCATTTTTCACGCTTACAAGCATTGCAGCAGCCCCATGGTCATGTGATCAAGATTTGGATGCTTGGCAACTAGCATGTTTTTTGACAATTGCAGTGTCCTGGTATCATGTGATCACCTTTAGTGACCTTCTGACAAGCAAAGTCAGTGGGGAAGCCAGATTCACTTAATAACTGTGTTACTAACTTAACAACTGCAGTGATTTACTGTGGGAAGAAATGAGTTTTGCCCCATAAAGTGGGGCAAAACTCACTTAACAACTGCCTTGCTTAAGCAATAGAAATTTGGGGCTCAATTGTCGTATGTCAAGGACTGCACAGTTCAAGAGAGCTGTTACAACAGAAAAAAAAATCAATGGATTAGTCCTTCAGTAAATGCAACCAGTAAATGCAACCAGGGACATCTGATTTCGGCAGGCCTTTGCCTTTAACTCTTCATCATTATGTACAGCGTGAAGGCCACACACAGCCCCACAGATTTAATCTCTTGTTTATAACATGTTACCCTTTTTGCAGAGTTTTCTTTTTCACTCACTGCCTGTTTACGCAATCAGTAATGCTGAAGTAATTAATTCCCCATTGTTTGTTAACAAGTCTTAATTGCTGGATTAAACAAAAAGTTGAAGTCATTTGCAGGTTTCTGTTCTTTGCGGAGATAAATAGCCATGTAGTAACAGCCTGTGTCTGTTGGCTTGAGCGTTTAGTTTAGTAGAGATTGGAGATCAGGGTAAATTCTATAATTCAAGAATAAAAGCTCCTTTGAAAGGCTTGATTTTCATTTCTGGCATCTCAGAAAATGAACACTTAAGATCCCTCTCTAGCAGTTGGAAAATTGTGGTAAGTTAATGTAGATAGTGTCTAAAACAAGCTAGATTTGTTAGCTATTGGGTAGTTTTCTGGGTTTCAGCATATAATATGGTGTTGTAAACTGCAGAGTCACTCAATAGTGAGATGGGTGGCATATAAATTTAATAAATATAAACAAGGCAATTCAGAATCAAATGGGTCATTCCATAGCAAAAGGGGAAAAAAATGTCTTACTTAAAATAAAGGCTTTGGCTCCCTGGCTTTCTTCTAAATTTTCTTTGCTGCCATGCTGTCACAGCCAATATGAAGTGTAGAATGCAGACTTAGATTATTTTCAGGTCCAGTCTAAAGTGTTGAATTTTTGCTTTCTTTTTCTTTTTGCAGTTTCTATAGTCAACAGTTTAGCTGTTAACATACTGCTGAGAGGATTGAACCATTGTTTTATTAAAATTATCATCTCCATCTTCAAACCTCTTATAAGCAGCTTTGGAAAGTTTGGAAACCACTGAATAAAAAAATAGCAATGCCGAATTGAATACCAATTTAAGTAACTTGGTAGTATGAGGGGGTCTAGTATAAGGAGTGGGGTTTGCTTCTTACCAGCACTGATGATGTTACCTAGATTGGGTAATGAAACGTCTGCAAGAAAACAAACAATCTCAGAGAGCACCAAGGACCCCTCATTTCAACCCTGAGCTACAAATATTCTCCTTTATTGGAACCTGTAGTATTCCTGACTGTGTAAACAAGACAAACATTTCTGCTTTTCCTGCTGGCCTTAGAGCTGCTTACTTGTACTTGGAAATGGAGCCATCTGAAATTAATGATTCCTAAGGTGAATACATGGAAAACTAACTTGCCTAATTGACTCTCTTGGGGCCTTTCGTGCACATTGAGATCAAAAACCCATGCCACGTGAGGAAAAATCCTACCGTGTCAAAGTTTATGGTTATATGTATATCTACCTTGCCAAATATTTTTTGTTCATTGATAATGATTAATTTAACTTATGACAACAGACAGATGGGAGATGACCATTTTACCACACATTTCATCACACACTTGTGCTTGATCTGATGAATTATTCCTACTGCTTGAGAGGTTGTTATAAATTGGTTCTTAACCATATAGGAAGAATTGCTTCTCCCTGGTTGTCTGCCTGTAGCTCTATTCAAGTGTTGGCTATAAGAAACTAACAAATGTAGAACATGGGTCGGTGTGAAACAGCTCATCCCTAATATTATGTGCCCATCTAAGTCTACCCATAATCTTTGCACATTAGATAAAACTGCAGAAAGGAAATCGACTAAAGGTTCCTGAACAACAGGAATTGGCAACATTAAATTTGATGGAACCACAAAATTAGAAATATACTGTAAAAGATAGCTGATCTCAGAAGATCATTAAATTTCTGGTGATTTTGTATTTTTTTCATATTTTTCAAGACTTCAGGCAAGGCGTTTGGTGTTCTGATCTAAAATCTTTTGAGGTGGTATAGTACATGGAAATTCTACTAGAAATCTCTAGTGAAATTTGAAATGAAATTTGAAGATTTTGTGCAGTTTGGAGCATTGTTTTATTTTTTCAGTGCTTGGGTCATTGCAGTGAAGCCAGGCCTTGTCTTACCCGATTGAGGGGCTGGGGAAAGGGATCCAGTTGAGCATGTGATCAGCTCAGCTTCCAAATTGAATAATATCTCTTCACTGGGGAGCATGTTTTATCAAGCAATGATGAAAACATTAGCAAGTGGCCACCAGACAATTGGAAATAAAGCGTATGACAGATGTGTGATAAGTGTGTGATAATTGGGTCATCTACATCCATTCCAGCTAAAGTGCAAGCTATTTGATTTTCACCTATTAAAAATCTCTTCCATCTCATGCTATGCACATAAGTTTTCTTACTCCTCCTTTTCTTGGGCTGATTGCATTTGTGTTATGGCTTTTTTGAAGTCTTGTCTTTACTTTTCTTCAATTTTTTCTTCCTTACCACCATCTGAAAACCAATTCATTTTATATAAGCTTCGAGGCGGCGGCATCAGGGCTCAGATTATACTTCCACTTCCGAGGAGGAGTATGGCTCAAATCACAGTTCCCCTAAACACAAACGCTCCCATGCCTCAACAGCCACCCAGACTCCCAGGACCCGCAGCTCCGGGTTGAATAAACAGAAGCATAGCAGCAGCCGAGAGATGGAAGATGAAGAATATGGTGAACAGGATCCCTACAGTTTCATTGTGCAGACTGCAGAGATAGCAGAAATAGCCAGGTGAGACACAGTTTGGCAATACTTCGAGCAACAGACCAAACAGTTGAAGTGGGCACAGGTGAGAAAAAATCACATTGAGTCCAAAGAGAAACTACCCGTGTTTTCCCGAAAATAAGACCAGGTCTTGTTTTCTTTTGGGCCCCAAAATAAGCACTAGGCTTTATTTTCAGGGGTGTCTTATTCCCTCCCCCAGGTACAGTAGGCCCACTTCTACTTGCTTGCGGTGGGGCAGAGGCCACGTTGTGCGCCAGTGCCACTCCTGCAAGGCAGGGTGGTGTTGGAGCTGCCCCACGTACCCTGCACCAGCTTACCTCAAGCCCCCTCAGCCAGGCCATACATGCCCCGACACTGCCTTGCCTTGTGACCATGGCACCAATAGGCCACTCAGCCTCCTGCTCTGTTATGGCTGCGATCAAGCAGGAGTGGGCCAGTGGCCATGTGGGCTTCTTCTGCACATGCCTGGTGGTGCTGCCACCCCAAGGCAATTGTCAAGAGCATGGATGGCCTGAAGTAAGCTGGTGCGGGGCGCATGGAGCAGCTCCACCGCTATCCTGCCTTGTCTTGTAGCTGTGGCACCGCGAGCAACCAAATGGAATGGGTGGCTGGTCAGCTATGCAGGCTCTTAAGTAGGGTTTATTTTGGGGGGGAAGGTAGGGCTTATATTAGGTGCATGCATAAAACGTGCTAGGTCTTATTTTCAGGATAGGTCTTATTTTCAGGGAAACAGTAGTCTGGTATTAAGTGAACCAATATGGTGGGTATGTTGTACAGTGATTTTACAACACTTTTTAGCACTTGTTTTAGTGGTGCCTCATGTTTCCTACCATTCACAGCACAAGCTTGTCATAACTGAGAACTGGTTCATGTTACCGTGCATATAAAAAAATAATAGGAAAAAGAAATTGTGCTTTTCCATTCAACTGCTGCTTCAGCCCCCTGTGCATCTCCAACCCAAGAATGGATGCCTGTGTTTTTGGCAACTCTTGGGACCTCCACAGATTGGATTGGTTGAAGATCAGCAGCGCACATTCTTTTGTTTGTATTTTCAGGTGTGGGACTTGTAAAACTGTAATATAGGCTCTATAATAGACAATCTTTAGTCCTGCCACTTTTTATCTGCAGCCATTACTCTTTCCAGCTTCAAAAGCTGTTAAGTTTTTACCTCCTTCGATATGGTTCAGTTTAGGAAAATGCAAATGTACTGTATCTAATTAGCAGTTTAAAATAGGAAGTTGAAATGGTTATGTGGCAGGTAATACGACTATTGGGAAAAGCTGGAAAACCTCAAAGCCATTGCTTTTACTTCAGCAGTTGATTGGGAAAATGGTCTCCTACTAGCTCAATGGTCAACTAAAGGTCTCTTGTTCTGTTGGTCCCATTTCCCTGCTGGACTATAGGACAGACCCGTGCTTCAAATCTGAAAGCCTGAAAGTGACAATACTAAGTTGGATATATCAACTTTAGGTTCAAGATATAACTGTTTTCTAAATACTTTGTAATTTTTGATGTTTTATGGCATGGTTGCATACTCAACCCCAATTTGACTCATTAGATCACAGTGTAATAAAGATTTTGGGCCTTTTCCATTGCCATTCTGGCTGAGGTTGGTGAGAATGAAAACCTGGAAGGCATTTGTTGTCTCTCCTTTATAGTAATTTTCTTCAGCACATAAGTACATATCTTCAATAAAACTTTCTTTTTATGACCCTGTAATCCCTTAATTCGGGGTAGAGTTTGGGCACTGAACCAGCTGAGCATTTACTGCCCAGATGCCTTTCTGATACTTACATGGCGTTTGCAGCAGATATTTTTAATTTGCGCCTGAGGAAAGAAACATCTGCTGCTACCCACCTTCTGAATGAGAGATCAACATCTTCACCACTAGGCCACCACAACGCTCAAATACACCACTCTTCAATATCAAGCAGAAATCATTACAGGAGAAACAATTTTTATAGTTTTTAAATAGCAAAACTAGACACTGTGTTTTTCTAATTGAATATAATTAGTATCCATGTCAGGAATCCTCCTCTCTGAACTTTTTAACTGCTATTTATTTTGTACCTAGAAGGAGACAGAAAGTTCCTTCTAGTTGTGAATAATGCATTGTATTAATCTTTATCAGACCTACTTAAAGAGTTCATACCATTCTTATAGATTAAGCCAGACCTTGGTAAAAGATGTAGCAATCCTTGCTCGAGAGATTCATGATGTTGCTGGAGATGGCGATTCCCAGAGCTCATCTGGAACAGGCCCAAGTACTGCCCACAGTTCGGTGCCTAATACCCCTGCTTCAACCATTTCGGCAAGAGAAGAGGTATGGGAGCTGCTTAAGGTTGTCAATAAGTGGTGCAACATCATTGACCAGAAGTCCATAATATTCATATTATGGTTGAATCATAAGATTCCTAATAAGGAATATTATATAATAATAATGATATCCATAATAAAGCATTCAATTATTTTCATATGCAAGCAAGGTTATCTCTATACGTGGTTGTTCTTTACTGAAATGGTAAACTTCTTGCAACATCCCTGTGTTGCTAAGTAGCAGAATTTGAAACAGCTGATTTTAGGATTTCTGTCAGTCATAAGGTACTTTCCAGTTTGTGGCAAAAAAAAATTCACCCTAAAACTCCACAACTTGAAGAAGGTTTTTTTTTAGTGATAAACCATTGTGTTAAACTTGTATAAAAAGCACAACCAAGAAAAACATGACTCATGGATTTAGTCAGAGGTGGGTTGCTCCCGGTTCGGCCCGGATCGGGCGAACTGATAGTAGCAGCGGTGGGAGGCTCCATCCACCCGGATACTTCTGTGCATGCGCAGAAGTGGGGCATGCACATGCATGAGCACACATGCAAGCAAACTGGTAGTAAAAAATGGAAGTCATTCCTGATCCATATGAACATTGCAATATTGGATTTTTTTAGAATGTACATGGGTGAAGGGACAGCATTAAAACAAGCTCTGGAGAAGTTAACACTTCATTGATAATCAGAGTAAGAGATTGCAAATATTTTGTAGGAATGTGCTTCTAAATTTTTCCTCAGAGGACCTTTTGCATACTGAATGTATCAGCTTGTTTTTTTAAAAAAAATGTGTTTAAACCATTACCTATTATTTCATTGGCTTTATCCAAACCCAAAATTAAAACAAACCCAGAAGATAGATTGTTTATATTTAAATTACCATGTCTGTTCACCATTAAGATCCAAAGCTATCCCTTATAATTATGAAATAAGCCCAGTTGGGACCAGATTAACATTTAGACATTTAAATGGAATTGATGGCCAAATTCTGGTTTTTATTCTGGAGAATTCTGCCCCTGATCTCTCAACTCCAGCCTTGGGCAGTGGGTTGAAGAAGGGGACCTCTAAGGTCCCTTCCAGCTCTTATGATTCAGTCCCAGTACTACACTGTCCACACATCTGGGTGTGGTAAACAAGAATGTTTGAAACCCAGGCTGTGCTTTGTATTACTTCTACTACTATTAGTGTATGGCATTGTTACATTAGCCACAATGCTATTGCAAAGTAGTTTGCTATCAATTTACCAGCTCTGCTCATGCGCTTCCCAAGTTATGCCACAGGAGGGCAAGCTAGTACCAGCTGTGTTTTTTTGTATTTAGTCTATGAGATCTAGGTTGCCAAAATTGAGGTGACCACTAGATGGTAGCAGGGAGTTATAGAAATCTTATGATTCTCTGGTGGCACTAGATGTGATGGGTATTGTTACTTCTTTGATTTGATTTGGCCTTTTTGATTGTGCTATACTCTACTTTGCATTTAATTCTTCCAATCTTATGGTCAGCACTGACTTGCTCTGTATCCCTCCCTCCCCTTCTTCCTTTCTTTCAATACAGATTGTTCATTCAGCTTTGCAGGCAGCAATTCCATATCAGGTGCATTTTCCATCCCACTTAATGTTCTGCTTTAAAACCTTTTAGTGTTCTCTAAATATTTTTTTCTCTTTTTCATTTTTTCATTCTTTTCAGCTTTCTCACTTTTTCTTTTCCTTCTTTCGATCTTAAATTTTCTTTCACCAAGATTTAGAGCTAAATCCCTATCTTTCCCCCCCACCTAGTTATATTCAAATAGACATTGAACTTAAAAAGTTGATGCCTAAGGAATTACAGATAGTCCTTGACTTGTGACCACAATTGAGTCCAGAATTACAGTTCTGAGTCATGCCAGTTGTGAAGCAGGTCATCATGTGACCCCCCTGATTTCATGACAATTTTTGTGGTGTTTGTTAAGTAGATGGTCATAAATCGAACACCATGGTTGTTAAGTGAACACTGTGACCACTAAACAAACCCATTGTTCACCCATTGGTTTATGCTGGAAACTAGAAGTAACGAGGGCGCTGCAGATGGCTATAAGTGCAGCCCAGTTGCTAAATGCCTAAAATGTGATCACATGACCGGAGAGATGTGGTGTGGCCTGGATGCCGCAACTTTGAACCCAAGTCATAAGTACCTTTTGGGGTGTTCATTGTAAGTTTGAAAGGTCACTAAGCGAGGACTACCTGTACTCAGTTGGGAATCATCATTTCTTCCCCCCTTATCCCTAGAACTTACCTCCACATGACCTGCGTACATTGGATAAAACCATGTCATGATATGGGCAAGTTTAGATGTCACTCACTTATTGTGCTTGTTGAATGCGCAGAAGGGAGGGCATGTGTGCTACCTTTGCCCTTCGGATGTTTATGCATTGAGAGAAGCCTTGTCCGAGCGACCTAACATATACAATTGCAACTGCATGCATATATAGGCTTAATCTTGCAATTGTGAACCCTGCCCTGTTTGTATTCCTTGTTTACTTTTCATGGGTTTCCAGTCAGTCTTCCAGAATACTGAAGTTGGAGGAAGAACCGCTAGGAATGGATCCATTGTAGGGGCTTTAGCCAAATTGCAAATATGTATTTCTAAAAGGCTCCATGAGTAAAAAAAAATGGTGTCTTACTAGGATTATGCACATGGAAATCTTAACTGCATTTCACATTCATATTTCCTAAACAGCAAACAAAACAAAAAACCCTCTCTAAAGGAAAGTTTTAATTGATAAAATGACTAAGTCCATTGAATGTGGACTGTCTTCTACACTTGCATAATTTTTTAATGTAACATTCTTTGAAAAGAGATTCTAATATTTTGGAATGATCGAATAGTACTAATAATATGTATTATATTGAAAGCTGGTGAAAATGACACTCCTATATTGGATACTGCAATATTCAATAAAGATGTGATATCATTTCTATTGTGAATTTTGCCATTGTTTTCTGGAAGTAAGTAAACAAAACTACTTAATATTGAGTCACTGGGTAAATTGTGCAATGCTTTATAGAAATGAAGGAGACGAACTCAACACCATGTGTCATTTTCAGTAGCTTCTCTGCACGTAATGAGTTGCTCCCACCTAGATGAAGAAGACTGGTATTAGAAGATCACACCATCGTTGCTTGTTACTTCTTTCTTATATTGTCAACTAGATAATTCAATTCAGCATTTATTTTTTATTCTTAAGCTGGTACAGCATATATCAGAAGCAAGTCTAAACTTCCAAAAGGTGCCTCCTGGTTCATTGGGATTCCGTGATTTTGACCAAAATATGAATGACAGCCGGGAGGAGGATATCACAAAAAGAACACGGATAAGAAACAGGGAAGAGGCAAGTGTATTTCCATTTCATGGAAGTATAGGAAATTAAATTCATCCATGTCTAAGATATGGACGTGTGAAACTACTTCCGAATGAGATCATCAGTTCCATGAATAACTGGGTGAAGGTTATCAAAAAGACTCATGTTAAAAATGCTATCTTTGAAATTTGTTTTGGTAATTGTATTCCAGGTGATCTTTGACAATTTGATGCTAAACCCTGTGTCCCAGTTATCTCATACCATTCGGGAAAATACAGAAAATTTGGCAGAGAAAATGAAGTGAGTGTATGGTGCCAATCTACTGTAAATGGCTCTCTCGTGTAAACAGCTTATGGATCCTGGAAACTAGCATTTCATACCAGAGTTAGAAAAATGTCATTGATTAATACTGGCGGCTCTCAATTTAGGAGAGAATTAAAATGGGCATTTGTATCTTGGTTAGGATATTAAGTTTTATATCGTAGTCTTGAACATGGCTCCTTGAACTCTTGGAACTTATTTCAAATAATCATGCTTGGAATCTATCCAATAATTTAAATATTAATAATTAACTTATTTTTTAAATCAATTAAAATATGCTTTCAAATGGCCAGTATTTCATATAGATAATTTGATAATTTGGTATAGATAATTTGTAGCATTCAGGTATACTGAAACGTGGGGTACAGAGAGATTGTGTGATTAAATCACCACTATAAAACATTTTATTTTTATAAAGTGGGATATAAAATTCTGTTAAGTGGGTATCCATATCAAGCCAAACCTGGGTGACTTTAGAAAAGCTAATCAGGGTCAGACCTGGTTACTACTTGGATGGGAGACTTACAAGAAAAGTCATGGTGGTCATTTAAGGAAACATTTAGCTCCCATCTGAATATGATGATGTATTATTTTATAGTTGCAATAAATAAAAGCACGTATTTCTGAAGGTTTGTTTTAAATTCTGGAAGTAACAACGTTAATGTATTTGTATCAGAATTCTGTTCCAGAATACTGAGAGAACATGGGAAGAAATGGAAGCCAAAATTAATTCTGACAATGAAGTGCCAATTTTAAAGACATCAAACAAGGTGGGAAATCATTTTCTTAAATTATGTGCTTTGCAGTCTTGCTATGAAAAATATGCATTGATGAACTTGTTGGATTTATATATACAAACGTTTAAGTTTTGAAATAAATCTGAAAGTCAAAAATCAAAATGTGGGATTAGCTCAGGATTTGGATTTTAATCTTATTTCTTTTGCATATTTTTACTTTTGAGGAAGCATGCAAGTAAACATATATTCTACTGACAAAATTCACACTGTGGAACTCAGCACTTGAATTTTAATATAATAGAGTGAAAACCAAAAAGAGTTTTAAAATTGAAATCCAGTTGTAAATCTTTAAAAGTGAATTTAAAGAAAATATGTAGGTATATGTTGTTTTAAAACAAGATTGAACAAGTATGAAACTAGGTATAAATTGGTTTAATTGAATTTTTTAAAATGTACACTATACAACTGGCTTGTTTTGCTAAAGTTCATCAGTATTTAATTTTTTAAATCTAGGAAATCAGCTCTATTTTGAAGGAGCTTCGCAGAGTCCAAAAACAACTTGAAGGTTTGTAATACTTGCTTTCATAGTTTTTTCTTTATGAATGATTAGCCTTAAATAGATATGATTAAGTTTTGAGAAACAGAAAGCTGGAGATGTTGCAATAGGCCATGTGTCGGAGTGTAAAACAAGACTTACTTTGGTCTTCAGATAAAACAAAACTGTCTGCCGAGCAACTTCAAGGGAGGAGAACTATATGCCTGCACTCAAGGGGTATTGGAAGTTTCAACTGGTATAGCCATGATGGCAAACCTATGGCAAATGTGTCGGAAGTGACACGGATGCTGTCACCTGTTGCTCTTCCGATGATCTTCCGGTTTCTGATATGTGCATGCGTGCTGGCCAGCTGGTTTTCAGTTACGCGGGAATGCTGGAAATGGGAAGAGTAGTCACCCGGTGCACATGCGCGTACCTGGCGGCTGTTTTTCCAATTTACAGCAAGTGCATGCGCACTGCCCACCTGCTCTTCCAGTTTCTGGCGCACAAGCACATGTGAAGACCAGCTGGCCAGCACACGTGCACACATCTCTGTGCTGGAACCCGGTTCATCTTCCCGGCACATGCATGGGTACCAGGTGGCTGTTCTTGTGGTTCCCGGCACAGGCATGAGTACCAGCCAGCTGGTGTTCATGCATGCATGCATGCCAGAAACCAGAAGACCAGGTGGCCAGTGCGCATGTGCACACCAGAATCCAGAATATTATCTTCCCAGTGTGTGCATGCGCACCGGATGGCTGTTCTTCAAGTTTCTAGCATACGCATGTGCACCCGCCAGCTGGTCTTCACAGGCACATGTATGCCAGAAACTGGAAGACTAGGTAGCCGGTAAGCATGTGCATGCCGGAAACTGGAAGAGCAGCTGCCCTGCGAACGCATGAACACCGGGCTGCTCTTCTGGTTTCTGGCATGCGTGCGCGCACATGCTTCCATTTCGGCACTCGGTGCCCAGAAGGTTCACCAATACTGTGGTATAGAATGCAAGCAGTTGCTTGATGCAGATGCCATCACTGCTTCATGAATTGCACTGGTTGCCAGTATGCTTTCATCTACAATTCAGAAGGCTTCAATTCAATTCACCTTTAAAACCCTTCATGGCTTAGGACTGAACCCATTTACTAATGGGACAGTGTCCCCCCAAGTCTCTCTACCTGTCTAGCAGGAGAGGTACACTCCCAAGCAGTGGCGGATTCCGGATCCCGTTGCAATTGGTATGATGCAACAGGGCCGGGCGTCCACCACATGTGCGCAGCACACACATGCATACGTACCACCTGCAACGTTCCAGCTGCTTGGCAGAGCATCGCACAGGCACCGTACGCTCTGTGCATGTGCGTGTAAGCCCTGATCGGCTCAAATACATGTAAGGAGGGCGGGTGAGCCCTCAGGAGCACTGTACAGGAATGCTACCTGGTGCTCCCAGCAGGCACCGGTATGCCCATACTGGGGTATACCAATCGTATCCCACCACTGCTCCCAAGTATTCTCAGTTAAGGAGTATTCCATAAGGCTTTTGAGATTTGGTTTTGTCCCCAAGCCCGGGGCCCAAGGCATATGATAAAGTCTGTCTTCTAACTACGGTATGTGGATACAGTAATGAGTTGAATGATGCCCAACTACTATGCATTTTATTTTTATAGTGTGTATTTTATGTATTTCATTGTAAGCCACCTAGAGTCACATATATGAGAGGGGCAGCAATATAAATAAAATCAAATGAATATAATTCAGTCTTCACAAAGCAGTTGTTACAGAATGAGCTTTCATAGCTTTAAATTATCTGCCTGGAGTTTATGCTGCTGAAATACAGTAGTGGCCAGTATTGTGGAAACCTTTTGGGAAAAGTGTACAGTAATTTTGAGGATTGATGGCTAATAACACCATTTTCTTTTGGAGTAGTACCATAAAATTATATATCAATGTAAAGATAATTTAGTCAGGAATGTAATGCAATAACTTTTATGAAGGATTTGCTTTTAGAAGAGCAGTTATAAAGAAGTAAAGTGAAACACATAGAAAAAATGAGATACACAAAAATTATCACCATGTCAGTTAATAGTTGAGTAACCTTTAGCATGAATTACGGCCTTACATCGTCTTCCCATGGAGTGAACCAAGTCTTTTAGTTCTGCAGCTGTTATAATGTGGAACCAAGATTGAATGATTGCTTCTATTAACTGGGTTTTATTTCTGGCTATATTTGGCTATAACGTTTCATAGAATACAGATAATTTTACAAACTTTGTTGCATTACATTCTTGATTAAATTATCTTTCCATTGATACATACCTTTATGGTACTACTCCAAAAAAAGTAGTGTTATTAGCAATAGCAATTAGACATATACTGCTTCATAGGGCTTTCAGCCCTCTCTAAGCGGTTTACACAGTCAGCATATCGCCCCCCACAGTCTGGGTCCTCATTTCACCCACCTCGGAAGGATGGAAGGCTGAGTCAACCTTGAGCCGGTGAGATTAGAACTGCTGAACTGCAGATAACAGTCAGCTGAAGTGGCCTGCAGAACTGCACCCTAACCACTGCGCCACCTCGGCTCTCTTAGCCATCAAACCTCAAAAATACACTTTTTCCAAAAAATTTCCACAATTTTGGCCACTACTGTAGAAGCCGTTCACTGTCCATGCGCTCAATTATTGCTGAGGTTTCAAACATCAAGTGAAAAAATAGGTTGGAATTTAGTAAGAGAGCTGATCATGCTTCTTTGTTTTTCTTTTTGGCAGTTATAAACGCCATCATTGACCCAAGCGGAAACTTGGATTTGCTCACCAATAACAAGAACTGTTCTGTGTTACAACCTGAAGCAGCTAAAGTCAGGACTGCCAACAACACTTCTGGATCTGTGTTGGAGTCTTTGTCACCTGTCAAGAAAATGAATTACACTCCGAAATCGAACTTTGGGTCGACTGGCCTGCAGGATAAAACATTTGTTCCAGATGGGGAGAAATATGTGATCTGACAGAATATTTTCTATTGCTTATCCTGTAGTATGTCATTTACTGTGACGTTTAGTATTGCATATGACTTGTGTGTGAGTGGTTGTGGGCAAGTCCACGTGGAACAGTTGTTTAGATTGTTAGCACATTGCACAAAAGGTACAATCTCTGCTATGTGGGCAGTTGAAGTTTGGCTGAAGCCCTTTGTGGGAAAGAAAGGCTAATGGTGTGGAACAACACATCCACAAGAGAATTTTTTTAACAGAAAGCAGTTTGGTGTGCCATTCTTCTATTGTGCCATAACAAAGCAGACCTTGCATATTCTTCATTCTCTATTGCCGAAGCTCTGATATGTTCTCAGATATAGCCTGTTCATAGCAATTGGTTGAGTTGTATATAGGATCCATTTTGAAAATATACTTTTTGAGACAGTGGATAGCTGGTGCTGTATAATTAATTTTAAATACGGAGTATTCAAATGGTTTGGTCGGGATTTATTTTTCATACTGTCAGGTAAAGTTGAGGCAGCATAGCTTGCTTTTACAAATTCAGGAGCAGTTGCCTGGAAAATGTCTTCGAGGAGGAAGCAGAGATGATATTGAATAATTTTGCTTCCAGTCCTAAGCTTTCACTGTTCCACTGGTTAAAAGAGTGGAGACAAGAGAGCTGTGAATATGGCTGCGTTGTTTTCTGTATGTGATTCATTTGAAAAATTCCAAATAAGTAGTTCTGTAGGAGAGGATTCAATGACCAAATCAGGATTTTGTATAGCCAGGTTGCCAAATTCTTACTGTATCATGTTAGTCTCCATGTAACAAAGAGTTTATGTGCTCTGAATATTTTTTTTTATACGCTATCTAAAGAGGGGCATAAGAATAAATGTTCCACAACTGGGCAAGTAGTCACCATGTCTCCCCAGCACTTTGATGGTAAGGTTTACACAAACCCTTTAACCATGGCCTGTTAAATAAGCTAGAATAGCTGAACTGACACAAGACCCATCTATAAACCATTGTAGTAACATGATCACAACTTGCTAAGCCACCATGTGGCTTGTTTGATTTGGGTTTAGCATGATGCTTAAACTTAAGCCCAAGAGGGGATACTTGGGCTTAACCCAGTTGTGTGGATCTCGTTTTGTTTATGTGGATGAGCCACTCTGGACCACGCACAGCTTGGTGCAATTTATGACTTAGTAGAATTTTGGGTGGGGTCAGTTTAAATGCATTCTTTAAAACTTTAAGCCAATATTCCCCATTTGTGTGTGTGAGTGTACATTGAGGGGGAGGGCTCTGCAAAGCTTAAGGTACAGGTACCAATTTTGCCTATAAATTGCACAGTAACACAATGTATTTCCAAATCATGGCTCAGGCTACTTTAGTGATGGCAGATATCATTTCCCTTTTGGGACTCAGGCAGAGCAGAAAAACTATAGTTTGGCTGCTAGGCAGAAAAAGTTGCTCATCCTGGCTTATTGGGTAGTATGGATCTAAGCTAACCACAACTCAGCCTGTGTATACTTGGTCTGAATCTCACTGACATCCATGCACTATTTAAAGAGCAGAAAGGTACAGGCCTTTTCTGTATCTCTAGGAAAACAGTTTTGAGCATAAAAAACAAACTTTCTCCATATCCTTCTAATTTCAGGGTTTGGGGGTGGACCTTCAACAAGGCATGTTCAACAAGCACCCATGAGATGATCCTCTCATGCTTAGTTCAACTAAGGGAAAGTAGCATGTTGTATCAATAGACAAGTGTTTCTCAGTCATGACTTCTTGAAGATGTGTTTGAAGCATTGATAGTTTGCAGCTTGAAGTTATGCTGACGGGGGAATTCTGTGAGTTGGACTTCACACATCTTCAAATTGCCAAAGTTGAAAAACACTGCAGTTGACATTATGCTGAACTTTTGGTTCCATCAAAAAGCGGATTTCTCTGACTTCCGAGCTGGCCATATGGAATCCCATATCTCTTTCCACTCCAAATTATAAGATGGGAACTATCAAAAATTATTTGCCACAAATAATGGTGATATCGTAGCTGTTGCCTTAAAATTGCTGAAATGAATGTAGTTCCTGGGATATATCTTGGAAATTATAAAACACAGTTTTAGTTTAATGTAGTTTCTAGGAGAATGTAAGTAAATTAAATTGCTCCAATATTCAGTGTTATCCAATATTCCTGTGCTGGGAATTTGAGCACCTAAGAACAAAAAGCATGAATTTGTCCAACTACAAAACAATTTCTAATATTGGTGCCATCCTTTCTTGAGTCTCGATGCTAAAACTTGTTTGGCTGATGATGTGTCAAGTGAGTAGTGCAGTATTATAATTGTATTATGTCTGCCCTTTATAAACTTAAAACCAATATCAAGAATAACTTTGCAAACATTTTAAAATGCCTGTTTTTCCAATTAAAATGAATTGTCCATTTATCAAATCAGCAATGGTTTAAATAGGATGAGACTAAGAACAGCACTGTTAACTATTTGAAATGTTTATTGATATCAGTTGACACAGGGAAGTCTTTTATAACATTCACTTCATTTTTAAATAATTGTTGAAGGCCACCAGATTAAATACAGTTGAGAAGTAAATTAAGTTAAGAAATGAATACAGTTGAGAAACAAATGCAGTATAGAACTACTGTATTTACAATAATTTATTCAGGTCTGAAAATGATGGATAGTGTGGATATATCCTACAGAGCAGCGGTCCCCAATTTTGGCGGCCTGGCGGGGGCGGGGGAGGGGGGAATGGGTTTGTGAGAGTAGCAAGCCGGCCCGCAGCCAACTTGCATGAGCGGTTGGGTGGTGCACACATCCACATGCACACACAGCTTGAGCAAGTTGAGCTGTGTGCATGGGTGTATACGCACTGCCCCACTTCTTCACACAGGTTAAGGGTGTGCGCATGTGCACCAGCCCACTGATCTTGAGGTCTGCTTCTGATTAGGTCACAGACCGGTAGTGGGCTGCAGTCCGGGGTTTGGGGATCCCTGCTATAGAGAACATATTTTAAATGTTAAATTCTAGTAGAAATAAAATTGGTTTGGAAAATAAATGAAAAAAAATCAATTTAGTTGCTCAGAGAAAATCTTTGCTATCCAGTTGGATTTTACTTGATTGTGCACAGGTTAAAATAATGTAAATGCTGCTATTGATGTTGAGGCACCAAATAAAAGTTGCCAGTACTTTTCCCATTAGAAACTGATCCAGTTACAGATTCATTTATACAGCTTCTGTTTAATTGTACCTGATGGTTGCTTGTAAACTTGTCTCTGAGTCATAGAGATGTCACATGTCAATTCTTGCTACTCATCAAATTTTTCCATCGTCGTTAAGAACCCAAATCTTGTAAACCCATCAAAATTCTTCACCTTAACTACTGATGTCACACTAGTCCAGATTTGCCCGCACCAAGTCTACATTAGATTATCTTCCAAATATACTGTTGCAGAGAAGAGAAAGGCTGTGTTTGACTAAGCTTAGGAAAAAACCCTAGAAAAGCACTTTTGTATTTATGCCATCTTCTCAGTCAACTTTCCCCAAAAGAATGAATTGTAAATACATAGAATGTAGAATTCTCAAAGTTCCCAGGCAACATTTATCTGGGGAATTCTAGAAAATGCAGTCTTAACACACGTGGAAGGACATTCACATCTGAGCATATGTTTCATAAATTTTCAAGCCTAAGGTGAGGCGTTTGTCCTAGTCCAGGGCTACATCTATGTATGAACATCCAAAAGGCATGGACATAGAAGTCTGGTTTGCTCACAAGTAGCAGAAAATACTTGGGCTTACCCTACACATAAAATTAAAAACTGAAACAAACTAAGGCTATACAATTAATATATTACAAACAGATTGCATATTCCTTCTGATACACTTAAGTCAAAGAAGAAGCCATGTGGCTTGGTTATTCTTATATTGGATCCCTCTAGTGCAATTTGCATACAACCTGTTAAACATTTAATCCCAGTAGGTGGTGCAACCTAGGTCCCATTTATTTGACTTTCTGATTAAGAGAAAGTCAAATAACAGGACCTACTTGCATATACCCAGTTTTTTAAAATTTAATTAAAACCTTTATATTTGGCTAGCCAGTTTCAAAAGATTACAAAGCCAAGATCATTTGAAGTTCAGTGACAAATGTTTGATTTCTTCAGAGTAGGTAAAAAATTTGGGGTGGGGGGAGCAGCTTATCCCCCCTAGGTTCAAATGACTGATCAAGATTGAATGAGTATGATTCATTAAGAGAATGTTTATCTGTTTGAAAAAAATGCTGTCATTCTCATACTGGTGGTAATAACACTATCATATAGTCTGAGAGTGTGCAGTAACATAAATGTGCTAAATAAATACATATCTAAAACACTGAAAAAAGCAGTTAATGGGGGTAATTTTTGCCCATCTCAAAAGTTTTTGTATAGATTTCAAGCAGAGGTGTGTGTACATATGTTTCTGCACATTTGCCAATAGATAGTCCTTGCTTTACCACAATCAAGACTGGCAACTCTGGTGCTATGCCACACAATTAAGCAAGACATCACATGACTACAATTTATAATTTCACGCCAGCTTCTTCATTGACTCTGCTTGTTGGAAGTTAGCTGTGAATCATGTAAATGGCAATCAAATGACCCTGGGATGCTGCATAAATTAAAAGACTGTCTATAAAGTTACTTTTTCAGTACTGTCGTAACTGCTAAATAATTACTAAACAGGGCAGTTGTTAAGTGAGGACTAGCTATGGCTGGGTTCAATTCAAATTAGGAAAAATTTCAGAGGCAAGTTTTCAAGAATGACCAGCTGTGTACATTAGCAGAAGGAATAACTTGTTCTCATTTCACCTAACAGAAATGGATTGGGTGAGTGTTTTTCTACATCACATGAAAGCAACCTAATACAACCTGTGTACCCAGGAAGGCTTTGAAACCAATTGGAAATGATAAATCTCTTTACATGATATCTTAGACCTTAAATGCACACTTCTGTTTAAGCTGTACAATGAGTGTCTTAAATATATATTGGTACATTTAAAAAAACGTAATGAGTGTGTGTCCCCAAGTTATCCTTAACATAAATCGAAGGAAACATTTGCCCTGAATGTTTACAGATACCTACTTTTGAAAGAAGTGGGAGTGTAATTTGCTACTGATTTTTCACTTTCATAAATGGATTCCTCCCTCCCTTCCTCCCTCCCTCGGCAGAAATGAATTCCTGATCTTGCCACTGTTGAAGTCCAGAAAACTACTTGTTCACTTTCTGTTGTGTCCCCTGCTCAGTGGTGCCTAAGCATCTGCTGATTGTTACTCTGCTGAAACTGTTTTCCACTGTTAAAAACATTTTTTCACAGCTATCATTGTATCTGCATGCCACACTGAAGCAAGCTGAGCTGTATGAGAGTTACTGAAATTCAGCTTTGTGTAACTCAAAACTTTTGTCAGTGACTTCCATTTTTGGTTCATCTTTTACTTCGTTTTGATGTCCTCTTTGAAATACTGTGTATAATTATAAGATCCATCTGATTCCTGCAGACCTTCAATGGGATGCTTCCCTCCCCTTGTGTTAGATTTTGTTTTTTAAAAAATCAGTAATTTATTTTGCTTGACAGGCAGTTTATCTGTACCATTTTGTTTCTGAATAATGTGGATGTCTTTCAAACCAAAATAAATGGTTATTTTATATAATTTTATCACATATTTGCTATAATAAATCATTTTCATACCAGGTTTATACAAAGTTAGAGGGCTGAGCTAATATCTTTGGAGGCCTCAAGTTGGGAAAGGTAAGAAATACAACACCTGTTTGAATCTGTAGGAACAGATTTTCTTTTTAAGGTTCCAGACATCTTTCTGACTATAAAATGCTGGGGAGCAAGGGCAGGAAGGAAGGAAGGAATAAATCCATAGCAAGCAAGAGAAGGATTGGAGAATTGCTGCTGCTCTGTCTTCCACCACACACTGACCTAATGCAAGTGAGCTTGGTGTAAACATTTTTAGGCACCAAAACAACACCATCACTATGGAAGAGGGGGGAAAAATAGAAACATGCTAGAAGGAACCGCAAGACTGCTCTGCTCCTCTAAAAACCCCATGAGAGCTTTATCTGATATATAGAGGCACAATATTGCATATTTAATGAAATAAAACAGGGTAATTAAAGAATCTCAGAGGAAAAAACCCTTTGGTGGGTGCAATCTTGAATAAAGACTACTGCATGCTGCAGAATTTAGTTTTCAGGTTTCATTGGGTGATTGTTGTTGCCTTTTTCCTCACCTTAGTCTCTTCATCTCTAGCCGTCTCCTTGAACTTCCACTGAATTTCCAAATTCCTAGATTACTGCCTGCCTTTCCTTCTCTGTCTCCAGCAGTGGTTTAGGATCTATGCGAAAGTGAGCTGCAAGATTAGATCAGTAGAGAAAGTCCTATTCTGCTAGGTCAGACCTAGGCATTTTATGGTCCCACCTTTGGCTCTCTCTATCTGGCCAGCAAGAGGTCAGTTGGTAGTTAGAAAATGAAATGTGAATAAGTAAGTTGCAGGGAGTGGGAGAAGCAGCTCCTTTAGTCGGCTAGCAAGAGAAGAGCAGCGGCCAGGCTGAGGCAAAGGAGGCATGGCTTCATGCTCCCCTCCTCCGTCAGCACGTGGGTGGCACCAGCGGCAGAAGTAAGCTCAGCTTAGTTTGGTCCACCATAAGTGTATCAGCTTTTCGTGTGGCTCCTTTAGATAATTCATTGCCCATGCCTGTGCCAGGTGGAAAATTCATCAATGAATGGCAGAGGTGCCCCTCCTCCCCTTCAGCACAAAAAAGTTGGCATGAAATCCGTGTGGACTGCCATCCTCCATACAAGCAGGGTTTTTCCTCCACCAAAAAGCAAGCCAAATGTGTCTGTCTAAAGACAGCAAGAGGAAATTGCTTGACTGCATGCGTGTAACTGCTGAACAGGCCTGTTATGTATCAGATTAGCCTTAATCTCTAGCTTTCATTATTATCTAATAATGATTACCTCCTCATTGTAAAGGAGAAATTCAGTCAATGAAATAGAGCGGGAAATAGTTTTATATGTTTGTAAAATCAGCCTTCTGATAGTTGCCAAGAGATCTGGTTTGATTTATAGGCCCTGTAGAGCAGTGGTCTCCAACCTTGGCAACTTTAAGACCTGTGGACTTCAACTCCCAGAGTTCCTCAGCCAGCAAAGCAAAGCTGGCTGAGGAACTCTGGGAGTTGAAGTCCACAGGTCTTAAAGTTGCCAAGGTTGGAGACCACTGCTGTAGAGGCCTGAGATGGGTGAGCATGGAAATGGTGAGCATGGGCCATTTAAGACTCTTAAGAGTCTTGGTGTGAGTTTTCTCTCGAGATGGCCTAGATTAGGAAACAGGAGGCCCTCATTATGGAACAAAGAAGGCTTTGCAGATTCAGCCCCAATTTCTACACTTACGAATGTATCTTCTTTTGGACATGTTGAGAAAGAAACTTGTATTTAGGATTTTGGAGGACTCTCTGTTGGTAAGTAAAGACACAACAGGAGAAAGCTGTGTGTTATAAATCTTTGTACCCACCCAACCCACTGCCTCAACTGCCCTTAGTTTTATTTTATGTTTTAAAAAAAGGTGGGGGGGGGCAGTTAGTATTTGAAAGCAAAGTGCTAGCCTCTAGCATTAATGTTTTTTAAAAAAAATGGGTCTCATAGTCATTGTTATAAAAACATGACTGCAGTCCAGGTCTTTGTTTAGAAGACTGTGCAGTGTGTTTACCTGAATTGAAAATGGGGGTATAAAATTGATAAAAACATAAAGGCACGGTAAGAAGTGATTGAGAAGAACTTCAGCTAATTGTTTTTGGATAAATGAGTGTTTTGCAATCAACCAAACTTGCCACACCAGTCACTTTGAGAATAGGCAGTCAACTCTGACAGATATTTTGTGAGAGTATCAATAAAATCATTTCAACAGTGCGCCACCACACACCAAAATGACCTGGAACGGACTAATAACTCATTCTAATCATTATAAGCAAGGATATGAAACAAATAAGGCTCATTCATATAATACAATTAAATTAGTTCAGATCAATGTGAGGCCTCTCTAGGTTGAACAGGCTGTTTGAGATTGTAGGCTTTCTGATCTAGTCTCAGAATTTTTGATTTTAAATGGTTTAAAGAGCCCCCCATCTCACATTAATGACTCTGGATGTCATACGAAGGTTAATGTATTCTGCTCCTTGAACATTAGGAAAGCTATTCAGCCAATTCTTTTCTTAGTCCTTAAACTTAAAATGTTGATGTCCAACAGCACATGAAACGGGATGTCTGAGTTTCTTACATACTGGCAATTTTTATAGATTGCTAGGATGCCCCACTTCTTGTTTTTATTAGTATTTTAATTTTACTGCCAGAATGAGAGAAAAATAAACAATTGGTGATGCGAATAGGTTTGGGGAAGTTTAATCCATGTTTTCCATTCATAGTTTCTTCTGCGCAGGGGTGGAGGAATCCAAAGGAAAACGGACATACTTTTTCGCGTAATATTAGGATTCTTCTGAAAGTATCTTGAAATATGTAATAGTAATTAAATGTCTTCTCTGTTCTAGGCTTTACTTTCTTCATTTTCTCCCGATGCTTGCATCTTTGATCTTGTAGCTATTTTTTATATTATCTATGATGCTGAAAAATGTATAGACATCTCTATTATGGAATATTTTCCTAGCAGCCATTTCAGGCATCCTTCAAGGTGTCAGAGGTATCATTAAATCTGAACATAGGTCCTCACATAATTTGAATAAATGGATCTCTCCCACCAATTAGTTTGTATGGATTGTATCACTACTGACTAGGAATGGGAGCAATGACTGACTATTTCTTTTTACAAATATATAGAAAACTATACCATGTTTCCCCGAAAGTAAGACAGGGTCTTATTTTCTTTTTACACACAAAATATGGCTTGGGCCTTATTATGAGGGGAGGGTTTATTGTTTTGGGGTTGCCGGGCGGCTGCTTTCTTGCGAGTGGGCTCCCAAAGAGCCGGGCACAGCCTCATGGGCGAATGGCTGTGTTGCGCTGTCTCAGCAGCGCAGTATAGCAGCCTTGAAGCGACCACACTCATGTGCAGCCATCCGACAAACCCCCTTTCCAGCTGGGCACAGCACCATTCACTGACCTAGGGGTATCGCCAAGCCGCATGAGCGCCTGTTCACTGCCGCCCGGCTCCCGCGGCTTGGCACCTTTGAAATGGCAGTAAGTGGCGCGCTGCACGCTGAAGGGGGGTGCGCAAATGGCTGTTCCGCTCTCACTCATGCGCCTGCCAGCCTCACAATGCATGGCCCAGCTCTCTCTGCAGAGCCAGGGCACCTCCGCTGTCATTGTTGCCGCCACCGCATGGCTTTTTTTGCAGCTTCCAAACCGAGTCTTCCGGCAGTGGCCACTCTGGGCGTATGCTCTATGGTTGTACACTCTGCCAGCAGCTGGCCCAGAACCATAGAGTGTATGCCCAGAGCAGCCATTGCTGGAAGACTCGGTTTGGAAGCCGCAAAAAAAGCCATGCGGCGGCAGCGGCAGCACTCTGGCTCTGTGGAGAGAGCTGGGCCATACATCGTGAGGCTGGCAAGCATGTGAGTGAGAGCAGAACAGCTGCTCGCGCAACCCCCCCTCCTAATAAGAGGTTTTATTATTTTTGAGGTGCAGGAGGCGGCGAGTGTGGTCACCTCATGGCTGTTGCTGTGTTGCAATATTTTTGGGGAGGTCTTATTTTCAGGGAAACGCTATAAACTCATCGTAGTACTCCATTTTGATATGAACATGCTTTGCAGAGCACAAGAAAGGAGTAAAAGTAGCTAACAAACATAATTAAGAGTAAGAGATAAGAAACAAAGGCAACATAGCTAAAGTTAGCTTATACTAAGTCCATTCATTGCATATCTCCGTATCCTTCTACCTTTACTTCCAGTAAACTGCATCATGTTTTCTCTTCATTTCTTTAAACTGCTCATCATTTTGAGGATATTATCAAATATACCCAACCTCAACTTTCTTGGACTTCTCTTTGTTTTGGTCCCTTCACTCTGTTTTCACTTAGTTGTCCTGTAATTTGATCTATTGTTTCTATAGGACTAAACGATCTCATTGTTCTTTAAACTGGTCAATTCTGTTTTCAGTCCACGTTCATTCATATCCATTCATTTGTAATTCTCTCTTCTAGTTTTATCACCTTAAATACTTCATTCCCATTGAATATTCTGTAATTCAAGCCTATTTACTTAATCATTTGTTTTCTCTAAACAAATACAGATGCAACAAGCTTTCTTTTCCCCTCAAGGAATGGTTGAAACGTGAAACTGTTTTGTATATGAACACTTTCCGTATTTTGCTTGTTGGCTTTTTAATCCGAATTCTGTCAGATTGTAGCTTCTTCCAATTGTCAGATATAGATGCAATCTTCATATACAGTAAATAAATTGTATTCCCATCCATATTTTAACATTTCTTGTTATATCTTTGCAGCCTCACCACTTTTTGACACTTGGACAATATTTGATATCTTTTTAATCGCTTTTTCTTTAACACTAATCTATGTTACAGCATTCATTTTCATTCCATTCTACAACATACTTTATTATTGTTCTGCCCATGTATATCTAAAGTACTCCTGCTAGCAGTTTCTCATTTTAGTTTCATTTCAAATAATTTCATCTCTTCTGTAGCCAGGCCTCATTTAGCGATGGCCCCAGTTAAAAACTGTTTGCAAATGCAATTATTTATGGTAGTAAACAGTAGTGAAAAAACAGTTTTCTGACAAATGTCCACATTTTTGTTCACATTTGTGCCCCCTGGCAACAATGCATGATTGAGAGTGAGGCTGGCGTTGCTGAATGAGAAGCCTTTATCTGAGTGAGAACACCAGCAACCAGAAATCTTTGCAATCTCTCTCGCTCTTTCAGTCATGTAGTTTGCTTAATGATTATTTTGCTGAAATGAATTGCAGCCATTAAACCATAAGATAGTGTATTTTTAATCCCATTTACTCTCCTGCAGGCCCAGTGGTGGGATTCAATTTTTTTTACTACTGGTTCTGTGGGCATGGCTTGGGGGGCATGGCAGGGCAAGTATACTGTAAAATCCCTATTTCCACCCCACTCCAGGGCAAGTATACTGTAAAATCCCCATACTCTCCCCACCCCACTAACCTGCTTTCCAGCTCTGTTCTCCTGTGCAGGGCAACAGAAGAAGACCTAGCCAATCAGCTGGGACTCGGGAGGCAGGGAATAGATGGGGGCGGAATCAGCCAGAGATAGTATTTGCCGATTCTCCGAACTACTCAAAATTTCTGCTACCGGTTCACCAGAACCGGTCAGAACTGGCTGACTACCTCCTCTGTGCAGGCCTTTCTACCAATGAAGTTATAAATGCCTAGAGTAGAACGTGTCAACCCCAGCTTATTTAAAAGGGGAAGAGAAAGAATTGGAAAGAAAACCCGAATAGGCAACTTTTATTATCAAAACAGAGTCCTCTCAAAGACCTCTGAAAACACAGGGGGCTTTCATACGATCAGTGGAGATTATATTGTGGAATTTAAAAAGTTTGGCTTCCATTTGAAATCGCTCTGGGATATGTTGCTTCTCTTCACAAATACACTAGGAGTTCTGACCCTATGACTCAAGCATAGGTTTATTTAAGACTTCCAGCATCGTCAGATAAGCACATCCTCATGTGGCTAAGATAGTATTACTTTTATAATCAGATGATTATCACAATACAAACAATACTGCTTTTATTGCCATATTGGCAGCATAACCAGAATATATTCTACATTCTTGTCATAAATTAGTATAATTTTTAAATAGATATGTATTTTGTTAGTTATATATTTATAAAAAAAGAAATCAGCACAATATAATGGAAAATATGGCACTAAGTCACCACAGGCAATAACTTAGATTTATAATACACAATTGCTGTAGCTCTCAATAATTCACCTGAACTGTGGATAAGATGATGGGCTTTATTTACCAAGCATGCT